>NC_053167.1:2288453-2896786 GCF_016835505.1 Polypterus senegalus | reverse complement strand
GAGGCTGGACTGAGGGCTTGTAGGCCTGTTGTAAGGCAGGTCCTTACCAGACATCACCAGCAACAACGCCGCCTATGGGCACAAACCCACCTTCGCTGGACCAGACAGGAGTGGCAAAAAGTGCTCTTCACTGATGAGTCACGGTTTTGTCTCACCAGGGGTGATGAACGGATTTGTGTTTATCGTCGAAGGAATTGAGTACGTCTGGGACCTGTTGGATCGCAGGGTGAGGGCTAGGGCCATTCCCCCCAGAAATGTCCAGGAACTTGCAGGTGCCTTGGTGGAAGAGTGGGGTAACATCTCACAGCAAGAACTGACAAATCTGGTCCAGTCCATGAGGAGGAGATGCACTGCAGTACTTCAAGCAGCTGGTGGCCACACCAGATAGTGACTGGTACTTTTGATTTTGAGCCTCCCTTCATTCAGGGACACATTGTGAAACATTTTTAGTTTATGTCTTATGGTGTTGATTCTTTTAGTGTTCATACAAATATTTACACATTAAGTTTACTGAAAGTAAAAACAGTTGAAAGTCAGAGGACGTTTCTTTTTTTGCTGAGTATATATGCTGGTTGCACCAAAAGTAATGAGTATAATAATTTTATGGACAATATAAATAGTAAATTATCATGTCAATAAAATCTAAGCACCTTTCTTTCCTCGTCTTCAAAAACCTTATCTTGATAAATGCCGTCATTCTAGAAGTCTGAAGATCCTGTTGTGGCAAAACTCAATTCCAGATGTGCCTGGTGCACTGTTCAAATTTTTTCAGGCCTTCCTCAAATTGTTACATATCAATTCTCTGTATGGAGCTCATCCATTTATTTTTTTGTTATTCACAGTAGCAAAGTTGACCAGCGATATCTGAATTCTCATTTTTAAGGTGCTTTACCATTCGTCTGGCTCAAGCAGCAGGATCCAAGTGCACAGTAAAATCATTCATAAGGATTTCCTCTTCTACAAGAAATTCATTTGCATCATATTTACAAAATAACATGAACCTCTTTTGCACTAAATTGTGAACAAATCATATTTAATTTAGAATGACAGAATAGACTACACTATTAGATTCAATACCATACATTTCAATATTGTCAAAAGCGCTCCACGTATGTTTTGTCTTTGCTATCCCCTAAAATTTCATTAGCCCTCCCTGTTCCATAGAATTGGCTGTAGGTTCCCACTATTTTGAATTATGAGTGTCACATTGCAAGATTTTTCCCAGCGATTTTCAGTTGCTGACTTTGCGTACATAATCTTAATGAGCCAAGAGCCCTGCCAGTCTACTACTCACCCTGATAGAATGTGACTTAAGTCTGGGATATGAGAGTTAAGAACAAATGAACACTCACCCGGAAGTTTAATGTATATAATGCTGCTGCGCCGAATAAGGAATGCTGGTGTTTGGGACCTCACAAACAGAAGAGAAGCTCTTCTGTCTGATGTCTCATGTTTTAGAGCCCACAACACAATGATAAAGAAAGAAAAAAAAGGGAACTGAGATTGTAGCTGAACTCACTGTACATGCAAAGCATCCATGTAACACCGGCTCTGGCAGGAAGCACATCATTGGCTGTCAGAAAAAAGGGTGATTGCACAATATTTTGGAAAATCTGAAATTGTGTTGGAAAGTCATGAAGGAATAATTTAATTTGCCATCCCCTGCAGCTACTTGTCATGTGATCTGACATACTCAGGTGGTAATACAGAGCAATTACAGCTGTCAAGTTGGATGTTCCCTTCAACTAGATGTTCTGTAATGTGTCTTAAGGATCGCTTTAAGAACAATGTGGTAACACTTTTCTGAGTTGTGGATTGGTGCTTGAGTAGAAATACCAGGAACAAATTTTGAGTGTAATAGTCTATGTTTAAATTCATAGCTTGCACAGCTAACATTAGCTTATGAAATATCTGAAATAAGTGGAATGACTTCCAAGTTAAATTGGTAGATATGATTGGATAGTTGATCCAGTAGCATGTTCACTGAATGTGTTTTTAGGGAGTTAGTGGTTGTGCAATATTTCACTCGTCTGAAGAGGGTGTCACGTTTTCAAAAACATAATAACAGCTGCCTCATTTATTTAGTTATTAACCACCCCACTTGTAACTTGGGGGGTTAGAGTTCTGAAACCCCCTTTCACTGTTCAGGGAAGCAGTTCTGAGACTGGAGGGCAAAACCAAATCTAGTAACACATGGCTAGATGCATGAGACATGCACTTTACTGTGGATGGTGTGGACAAAATTGGACACAAAATGATGAAGAGTTGGGGTCTTCACCGAGTTTCCCATTTATTTTCAGCAATTCCAATAAGGTTAAGTGACAACCAAAAACAGGGAAAATAATGTTCAAAACTTAAACATCATTCCGAACTCAAAGGCTTCTGCAAGCTAGTGCTGGATCCTGCAGTTGTGGTTCCTACAATGAATGCTGACTTCTGGCCATTTGAGTGCTTATATAGGGATGGGACCAGAAGGGGATTCGCTGAAGTGAAATCGTTAAACCTTTGTGGGCTCCTCTTCCATTCTTGAGATGGAAGTGGATGAGAGGTTAGTGCATGTACTTCAGCATAAGCTGTCCCCAATGTGTTCTCATGATCAGAACCCATCGACAAACTCCTGAAGTGTGCATGCATGCATGACAACAACAACAACATTTATTTATATAGCATATTTTCATACAAACAGTAGCTCAAAGTGCTTTACATAATAAAGAATAGAAAAATAAAAGACACAACAAGAAAACAAAATAAGTCAACATTAATTAACATCGAATAAGAGTAAGGTCCGATGGCCAGGGGGGACAGAAAAAACAAAAAAACTCCAGACGGCCGGAGAAAAAATAAAATCTGTAGGGATTCCAGACCATGAGACCACCCAGTCTCCTCTGGGCATTCTACCTAACAT
This sequence comes from Polypterus senegalus, assembly GCF_016835505.1. Lineage (NCBI taxonomy): Eukaryota > Metazoa > Chordata > Cladistia > Polypteriformes > Polypteridae > Polypterus > Polypterus senegalus. Next base: position 2,893,881 of record NC_053167.1, on the reverse strand, counting down.
AAATGAAACAGTCCTCTTTGGATTTCGGGTTATCATGGAAGGGCTTGATGAAGATGGTCACGTAGAGTTCTGCCTTTTAATCCATCCATCATTGTTGGAGCATCATGAAGCTTTGAGTAGGTGGTGGTGGCGCAGGCCACCACCACAAAGAAACTGGAAAAAGAAACAGAAAAGAGAGTAGGGGTCAGTACGGATTTTAGAGCCACCATGAATAGTTATTATGGTGAACTGAACATAATTGAAAGTAATCCACAAAATGAGAAAAGTTCAACAGCCAGAAAGACAGCAATGAACGTACTGCTATCATCATTTATTTTTAAACCTCTTGCTCTCAATTTTGAACTTTGCGCATTTTATTTTTGTATGACTTACACTCTTGTGTCATTATTTTCATGATGCAAATCTTGTGTTCTGTTTCTGAGATACTTGTTGCCATTTTGTATCTGTTTCTGCAAGCCTGCAGCCATATTGTTGATGATCATTATGCCTATCGCAACAATACATGGCGCTCATGTGGGGCCTGGTGTCTTCCTATTCCACCTATAAAAGACATCAGTGCTTTGGTGGTGTCTGTGTATTGGATCTCTCTGTGTACCTTAAAAACACTTTATTCATTCTTTGTAGTGTTAGTGGAAGTGGCACGTCCATGACTTCACTGTTAAGACTTCCTGCTTGGTTCTTTTAACTATAATTGTGGTTTCATCTCTGGTTTTGTCTGCTATGTTATTTTGTCTCTCCGTTATCACCCTAGACTGTTGCTTAACCCCAATATTGCCATTCTTTTTTCGTGTTTAATTCCAGCTGTTGATGTTTTTTCAGTCTTGCCTGGATTGTGACAAGTTATCAGTTAAAGAAAAATCATTGTCAGTGGTGATCACAATGGTGACAAAGCAGTCAGCAGCATGCATCCATCCATCCATTTTCCAACCTGCTGAATCCAAACACAGGGTCACGGGGGTCTGCTGGAGCCAATCCCAGCCAACACAGGGCACAAGGCAGGAACCAATCCTGGGCAGGGTGCCAACCCACCGCCGGACACACACAAACACACCCACACACCAAGCACACACCAGGGCCAATTTAGAATCGCCAATCCACCTAACCTGCATGTCTTTGGACTGTGGGAGGAAACCCACGCAGACACGGGGAGAACACGCAGACTCCACGCAGAGAGGACCCGGGAATGCGACCCCAGGTCTCCTAACTGCGAGGCAGCAGCGCTACCACCGCGCCACCGTGCCGCCCCAGCAGCATCCAGTAAGGCTAAAATAAGAAGATAAATCTAAAAACCCAACAAACATTTAAATTACAGAATTACATCAAAAATGTATTTAGAATATGCAATGTACAATAAATAAAGCTCAGTTTTGAAATGCACTATGAGTGGCAAGATCCCTGTTTATTTCTTCATTTCTTTCTTTGTGTCTTTGTAATTAATTTTGTCTAGCAGAACAAATATTTTTTTGAGCAGAGGCCCTGCTATAAAGCAGTAACTTAAAAGCTAACAAAATAAACTCACAGCAACTATATATTGCAGGCTGTAAATAAATTACGCCGATATTATATTGCAATACCTCTAATGCGATTTGTTAATTTGTTACAGAAGTAATCCATAAACCCATCCAACCGCTTTCCATAATTCATGGGGAACATGTGGGGGAGCCAAAGCATCGTTTATCTTTTTATAGGAAATAAATTGACTTAGAAATCGTCCCTTTCTAGGGGTTATCGAAGTCTGATTATATTCTGATCACTCTTCCTGGCAGCACTTGTGTGCTTCACGGTCCAAACGTATTAATAGCAAAATCAGCCCGTGCTTGCTTGTCAAAGGAGACACAGTATCACCATTTGACTGAGGGTTGATGGAGTATCACTAAATGGACATGTCAGGTCAGTTCACCACTGATGTGATGATTTCTTGGTTTGCTCTAGAACAGTAGATTTCAATTGACATTCAAATTCAGAATCGTTTTAAACTAATAAGACAGGTCTTTTTATTCCAAACCACTTTAGTGGAAATCAAAATCGCACTGTCACAGACTGTTAAACCTTTCTCAGTGCTGGAGGTAACATGACAGGAAACAATTTGTATGACTTTTTATTTGCTGACGCTCCTTTAGGTTAATTTCTCATATAAACAGCAATGCCACATTAAGAGTGTCACACTGGATTGGTTGATCTGTAGACAGGTTATGAATGCCACTGTCACACATTAGAACAGTCCACACCAGACAATCCTATTAGAGAACATTGACTATTGACTATCTGACCAATCAAGGTTGAGGCTAGCAATATACAACAGCCCTTTTAATTCAGCTTGGCTGACACCATGAAAAGGTTTCCGTTATCCAGAAATAGATTAACTCAAGAATAGCCAAATAGACAAATGATAGAGAAAGAGTAGTTGGTGAATCACTTATTAGACAGAAATGCCTCACTCTAGTTGGTCCTTGGCATATAATCAAAGTCTTTACTCTTCTTTAATTGTGTTGGCCCCCTTTAAACTCTCACTTATGTGTTTTGATCGAGTAGTCTTGTTTTAAGTTTTCTAGTTATGAGGGTACTAAAGAAGCCTCTAGTTTTACTCCTAGAGAGGTAGCGAGAGAGAGGGAGACATCGTGCTAGACGTATTTTAACCATTACACTGGCAACACATTTTTTCAAAAGTTTTGCTTCTGCTTTGATTGTTATGATAGACAGTTTTAAGCTAAATAAAAAAATCAATTTCTGATTGTATCAGATAGTCATTTGTAGAAACACGAAATTAATTTTATTGAAGTTGGTGTGTTTAATCACTTAATGATGCTGATGCATTGCATTAGTTCAGCTGAGCTAAAAATGTTGCTGCTTGATTTCTCATTTCAGTATCTAACAATAGTCAGCCAGGACTGATGAATCGATTCCATGCTATGATACTGCTTTGCTATCATTGCAATTTACTAATGAATCATTTCAGCACGTTTGTCACTCACTGCATTAAGACTAACAGGAAAGAAGTCCATATTGCACTTCGTGGTTTTATTTGCTTGATGTCAACCAGCTGGATCAAGTTTGGTCCTCTGTAGTTGTCAAGAAAATTCTCAACAACACTTCTGAATAAATTCCATGTGATTTGATGTGAACACTTCTCATTGATGATGGGTCGGATTTGTGAACCAACGAAGGTGCCTACCTTAGTATTGGCATCAGTTATTTATAGAAAGCTATGTCTCAAATATCAAAATCTTTTACCTTCGTTTTTTATTGCTTTCACAAAAAGCTTCATCATTTCAAGTTTTATATAAAGAGTAGACAAAAATATGTTTGCTGAGCTTTCAAGTGGTTTATGAACTATACTTCTCTGCCCGTATGGAGTGGATAGCTGTTGTAAATGTAATAAAACTCTTTAGTATGGTTGTCTCATTCATAGTCCTAATAACAGTGCAGCTACTTTTAGATCTTGATCTCCACAGATGTTCCAGTTGTAGTGGTTGTACTGCATATGTATATGCGAGAGAAAATCATGAAAATAGATGATTGCACTAAAACAGTACAGTATAGTGCAGTACATAAGTAAATTTAAAGGTAATATTTGAGCTCAGCAGTCCTAAATCCACAAGAAACACCCAGTTCTGGAAGCAAAATCTTCACCACAATGCAAAATGTGTAAATCTGTCAAAAACATAAAGTTGAAGTTCCAACCCCTTCACAATATGATATGTATCGAGAAATGAATGCTAATCGGTCGATTTGCAATAAATTTGATTTTCTGATACAGAAACCATTGCCTGCATGTTGGGTGCGGTTTTATTGATGCGGATGCAGGGTTGGTGCATTCTTTAAAATTTAGGTCCCTGCAGGTTGCCCCCCAAGGAATACTGTATAGTGTAGGGTGCAAAAGGGCCAAGTAGAGAGGTAATGATAGTCACAGTAATATTTTATTATTTATATTACTAGCTTGAGCCTGTTGAGTAAGACAATTGAATTCCAACGCTCATCTTGTGATAAGTTGTGTCCTGTTTCTGTTCGGGTGGAGTGGTGGCCCTACACTGTTCAACAAGCATTTTGCTTCTGGGATTCTTTCATCTGTACTTTAACAAATTTCACTTGCTGACTCCAAATCTGAAAACTGTTTTTGTCCAGCATGTCCCATTTTTTAGTTATGATGTTCCAGGTGTTGGACAGCTAGGGTGACTGGACAGTAAAGGCGATGCGTTTCAGCATTTAAGAAATAAGTTTGGTCTCGAGAAAAGCCAAAATTAAGAAAGGTGTTTTTGTTGGCCCTGAAATCTGTGAACTGATGCTTGACGATGAGTTCAAAGGGAAACTGAAGCCAACTGAATCTGCACCCTCATTCGTGCAGGTTGTCCAGAATTTTCTTGACAGTCACAGAGTAGAGAATTATACTGAACTTGTGGAGAATATGCTGAAAGTATATTAGCTTACGGGAGCCAGAATGTCACTGAAGATGCATTTTTTACATTCTCATCTCGACTTTTTTCCACCAAATCTAAGCGATGTCAAAGTTGAGCATGCGGAAAGATTTCATCAAGATATAAAGATGATGGAAAACTGATACTGGGAAAAATTCACTCCAAGCATGATGGTTGACTACTGTTGGTTCATACAAAGAGAGATGGATGTGCAGTACAAGCGCAAAAGCGAGTGCCTCCAACATTTTTGAGCACGCTGACCTCACTTTTAAATTGAGGTTAATTAACATAAATATGCTTTAATGTGTGTCTTCTGGTTTGTTTTTTCAGAATAAACAAATTAAAACAATTTTGGTGGGACAGAGTCCAAACTCCAGATATTGTGTTGATATATTATATTGATATTCAAAAGTTTCAAAATGTCAATGATGTGTATTTCAAAAACCTGATGTGCTAGCTTAGTTTCGATTTCATTTCATATATTAAATCAGTGTAAAAAACTTAATAAAGAGATGCTCTGAAGTTCCCAGAATCAAACAAAGAATATTTTTTGTAGACCAGTGAATCGGAAGATTGCTGGTTCAAATCCCATGAACACCAAAAGTCCTTGAGCAAGGCCCTTAACCTGCAGTTGCTCTGTCTTGGGTATGACATGCTCCTAACCTCTGTTTTTCCTTGTTAAGTCATCTTGACACAATATGGTGAACTTATGATAAAAAAAACAATTTAATAAAAATGGAATTAAACAAAACTTTAAGCATTTACATTTTTTAGTTGTTTGCTTTTATAGTCCATTCCATAGTTTGGTTCCTCAGTGTTTCTCCAGCATTACAGAAAGATGTCAGGGAGTCACATGCAGCATTTGCTTCAGACTTTGATATTTACTCAGCAGATTTTAGCAAAAAGACAAATGCAACTCACCTGGGTAACCTTTTTTGTCATTGATATAGCAGCTGACATTCCAGTGCATTTGTGCCATTCTAAGGGGTGAACATTTCACACACACCTTTGGCTCTTTAAACATTGATAAGTTTTTAAGCAGTTGTATTGGTTTTTTTATGCTGCAGTGCAGCAGTGGAGTCACCCACCCTAAGATGTTCCTAATGTCCATCATTGTACTTGGTGGTGCTGCTGCTGTCCATGAGCCCTGCTGTCATGTTGTCTTATGCTCTTGGATCACCAGATCTCATCTGGGTTTAGATCTTGTTTTTAAGCAGACACTTGGTAGTCTCAGTTATTTTGAATACATTGTGTATTCAGCCTGATTCACGCCTTATCTTTTTGCCTGGTTTTTTTTTTTTTTTGGTTATATTCTTGCCTGTTCCTTTTAGTCCATGTTTGTTCTCCCTTGGGTTCCTGACCTTAGTGTTCCCCTGAGACCTCAGTACTGCCCCATAGAATCCTATCATTCAAAGCATTTCATAAATGACTGACCAACAAACAAGGAGTTAACTTAGGATGGACAAGAAGAGATGAAGATCTGAAATGAAATAATGACATGAGAGTATAGTGTTCATATTGTACAATATCTGAGAAGAAGTAGGATTTCTGAGCTGGTTTTATTGTTTCAACACTAAACTCACAGTAATTAACTGCTGACACTTAATGTGGATTTTTATGTGGTGTCACAAAAATGATACCAGTATAGACTAGCAAGATGTTAGGAAGGGTAACTTATTTCACCAAATCAAGTACAGTACATATGTGAGGGAGAAATTAAAGAATTGAGCAGAAATAAATGAGGGGAACAAAGCAACAAAGGCCATGCCCCTCAATGTTATGATCAAGTGCAAAATAAACACCAAAAAAGGGTGTTGGCCTCTGAAAAGACCCACAAACCAGACCAGAATTTTCATGGGCCTGTCTAGAGATGGGCCTCACTTCAGACAAGCTGATATTTCACTCCACAGCCTGGCTTCGGCCTACACAGGCCCAAATATGGGGAAAATGCTTAATATGTTCAAAGTACTGTACTCTCTGCGGGACATCTGAGACCCCCAAACTCATGACACAACTACACAAGACAAAGCCTCAGGCTCAAATAATTATTTAATTCTTCTTTTTCTTTCTTTTCTACTACAATGTAATATGCTTAAATACAGTCATCTACCTTTTATTTTCTTTTTTCTTGCTTTCCTTCTTCCAGCTCCACTCCAGGTGAGCTTTGCCTCACTCCGCTCCTGACTCTGACTCACTAGTATGAGGTCAGACAGGCTTCTTTTAAAGTGGGATCCAGAAGTACTTGTGGGATGTCCAGTATACCTTGGAGGCACTTCCAAGTCAGAGAGATGAGTGCAGTGTAGTTGCCTCCCAAGAGCTCCCTCCAGCAGCTCCAGAAGTGTCCAAAAGGGCTTCCTACTGCAACTACAATTCCCATTTAGCCTTTGGGAATCCAGACTGGAGCATCACCAGAGGCATGCTGCCACCCAGCATGCTAAGGGAACATATTACCCAAATAGGAGGTCATCTACTTGCCTGTCCATTGTACCAGCATCCAATCTGGGAAAGGTACCACTAACGAACCTAGCCAGGCTGGTGATCCATCCATGAGTTCCATCACAGTACTTTAAAACACCCAAAAACACAAAAATGAACGTCAAGGTTAGGAAACCATCAGACCTTTGGCTTGAGAGAGAAATGCAGAAGTATATTTTTAATTAACCAAACAAGAACTAAAAATAGCAAAGACAAAAAGAATAAGGCAGAGGGACTGCCTAACAAGGCAACCCACAGCAGTAAATCCTAATTCATAATCCAAATATTTTATACCAAAGACAGAAACCAAACATCCAGAAAACAGCAAAAAAACATAATACATACAGAGACATTCACTCTTTTAAAGACAATCAATGAACTACTGAGGGACCCACTAATACCCTAAAATATAAAGGTGAAGTGTGTTCTCTCAGCAGTGATTTGATGGTAGCATTCACAGAAAACAAGGGACAGCATAATTACACAGTGCATAAATAATAAATTATTCAGAACAATATTTTGAAAAATGAAATAACAATAAATACATGAAAAACATTCTTTAGAATAAACTAAGATGAAAAACAAAAGGCAAAATAAATATAAGTCAGGCTGGTGCTAACATACCCCTCTGGGTCTTACTTCTGTAGAGCATAAGCAATCCTTCCCCTCTCACAGCCTTCCTCTTGCTCAATACAATTGCCTCGTCATCCTTCTCACCAGATGAGTTATTGCCTCTTCTCCTTTCCCATCCTCAAGCTCACCTGACAAAGGAGATGAAAGCCCTTGGAATTCTACATTGAGAAGTAATTTTGGTGCCATTTCTGCCTTCCAACAAACATCTCAGGTTTATCCGTCATCCCACAGAGGCTGTTGTAAACATTACACTTCACCGTGAGCAGTTGGGACTTAATACTGCTGCTGCCCACTAGTGGACTGAAGGATTTCTATGTTTGTATAGTATATTCTCAGGTGAAGGCCATTTAACTTGTCATCTTGGTCAGATGTCTCATCGGGAATCTGTCCTTTCCTGCCATTTACACCCACACCCTGTTCACCCTTACACCAGTTACCCTGGTTTTCTATTCACATTCCAAAAAATATGCATGGTAGTTTAGTTTGTTGTAAACTAGGGAGTTTCTTTAAATCATAACCCCAAAATTTGTTGCAAAAACCATGCACAATAGGAAGGACCCATCAACCTTAACCTTATATGACAAAGGCCAAACAATTAATCTACTGTATATAACTAAAAAGATTTATTTTGCAAAAATCCCCTGAATCAAAGGAAGCTCCGAGGAGCACAAAAGCCATAGAAGGAGTTGCCTGAAATATGCAATCTAGGTTTATTTGTCATATATAGGTTAACACAGGGTCAACATACAAAGAAATGTGTATGACGAGAAAAAGAAGTCACTCAGCCTAGATCCAAAAAAGCTAAAAAATAATTAAAAATAATTAAAAAAAAATTACAAGTTAAAAATAGACTAGCTATATAAAATAAAATGTGTACATTTTAAAAGAAGTTATAGAGCAATATGAGTTGAATGAGCAGCAAGTACAAATGACAGTTATGGCACAGATAATGTTTTATAAGTACAGATATATATTCCATAAAGTGCAGATGCATGTTCCAGTCAGTATTCAGAGTGTATGCAGGTACAGTTTGTGTGTGAGTAGTGCAATGTAGGTGTGATGTAAGTGTATGCAAGTGTTCAGGTGTTGCTGTTGAGGAGTTGAATGGCCTGGTGGTAAAAACTGTTCTTAAGTCTTGTACTCCGAGCAGCGAGACTCCTGTATCATCTGCCAGATGCTAACAAGGAGAACAGCTGGTAGCTGTGGTCCTTTATGATGCTGCTTGTCTTACGCAAGCACCGATGGAGGTAAATGTCTTCAATGGCAGGGAGACTCTTGCCCGTGATGTGCTCTGCTGCCTTCACTACTCTCTGTAGTGATTTTTTTGCTGCTGGCAGAGCAGCTCCCATACCAGACGGTAATACAGCCCATCAGCAGACTCTCGACCACACTCTTGTAAAAGTTTGAGGTGATGTTGGCATTCATGCCAAACTTCCTCAGCCTCCTCAGGAAGTAGAGCCGCCTACTATTGTCTATGTGAAGGGTCCACGAGAGGTCCTCGGTGATGTTTACTCCGAGGAAGTTGAAGCTGTTAACATTTCAACTTCTACGCTGCTGATGTAGATGGCCTGCTGTTCTCCGCTTTGCTGTTTCCGACAGTCCATGATCACCTCCTTGGTTTTGCTGATGTTAAGAGACAAGTTGTTATCCAGGCACCAATTACTCAGTGCTAGCACCTCCTCTCTGTAGGCCGTCTCATCATTGTCAGTGATAAGGCCTATGATGGTTGTGTCGTCTGCAAACTTGATGATGGTGTTTGTGCCGTGTTTTGCAACACAGTCGTGGGTGAACAAGGAATACAAGAGGGGGCTAAGCACACAGCTCTGCGGCACTCCTATGTTTAAAATGAGTGATGAGGATGTGTGTTTGCCAACTCCCTAATAAATCTCTTCATAAGCTTCAGTTAGACCAGAATTCTGCAGCACATATCATCACTGGAATCCCATCTTTTCACCATATTACTCCGGTCTTGCAGCAGCTTCATTGGCTCCCGATCAAGTTTCGTATTGATTTTAAGATTCTGCTACTAACATTTAAGGCCATCCATAACCTCGCACCTCCATATCTGTTTGACCTTCTACATGTTGCCATTCCCTCCTGTAACCTTAGATCCTCTTCCTCCACCCATCTGACCGTTCCTCTCGCCCGTCTAACCACCATGGGTAGCAGAGCTTTCAGCCGTTCTGCTCCCAAGCACTGGAACTCATTACCTGCGGATCTCCGAAATATCAAATCATAATCATCTTTCAAATGTAAACTTAAAACACATTTGTTTAAAATGGCTTTTTCTTCTTCCTCCTGATTATAGTGGTTTTGTTTGGTTTTAATTTTTAGATTTTCTGATGTTTTAAGTTGTTTATAATTGTGTCTTTTATTTATTGTTTGTTCGGTGTCCTTGAGTTCTCTGAAAGCCGCCTTGTATAAATAAAATGTATTATTATTATTATTAACTCTCACCACCTGGGGCCTGTTTGTGAGGAAAGAGAAAATACATCTGCAGATGGTCATCCCCAACCCAAAGTCATCAAGCTTCAAGACGAGTTTTGAGGGGATGATGGTGTTGAATGCCGAGCTGTAATCTATGAACATCATTCTTACATATGTATTTCTTCTTTCCAGGCGAATGAGGGCAGTGTTTATTGTTAGCACAATGGCATCCTCTGTAGATCTGTTTGCTCTGTAAGCAAATTGGAGAGGATCCAGCGTGTTGGGCAGGGAGGAGCAGATGTAACCTTTGACCAGTTGCTCGAAGCACTTCATAATAACAACAACAACAACAACATTTATTTATATAGCACATTTTCATACAAACAGTAGCTCAAAGTGCTTTACATATTAAAGAATAGAAAAATGAAAGACATAATTATAAAAAATAAATCAACATTAACATCGAATAAGAGTAAGGTTCAATGGCCAGGGGGGACAGAAAAAACAAAAAAAACTCCAGACGGCTGGAGAAAAATAAAATCTGTAGGGATTCCAGACCATGATACCGCCCAGTCCCCTCTGGGCATTCTACCTAACATAAATGAAACAGTCCTCTTTGGATTTAGGGTTCTCACGGAAGGGCTTGATGATGATGATGGTCACGTAGACTTCTTCCTTTTAATCCGTCCATCATTGTTGGAGCATCATGAAGCTTTGAGTAGGTGGAGGTGGCGCAGGCCACCACCACAAAGAAACCGGAAAAAGAAACAGAAAAGAGAGTAGGGGTCAGTACCGATGTCCGTTCAACCGGGCAATAGTCATTCAGACAGGAGACCACCGGTTTCTTTAGGACAGGAATCCAGTAGAAGACTAAATGACAAATCCGAAAGAATAGTCAAAAACAAACTAAAAGATCAAAAAATATCTACAAATGCAATAAATTCATACATCAACGTAGAACTCACCAACACCACCAAGCACATTCAATGAACTGCAAGGGACTGCTTATTTTGCCAGGATTTAAAGAGCTGGAGCAGACCCTATGCAATGATAGGCAGGTGGTCTCACCACAAAACACATGGCAAGACAAGCAGAGCCACATAGAAACTAAAAATTACACAAAACTGGTAAATACATACTGTAGTTACACAAAATAATACACATATGTAATAATATTGACATAAGAATCACAACTAAAGAAAAACAGCATTTAACATAACATAATTGAAGACTCAAAATTTGCCTGTTCATAGTTGTGTGTGAATTTGGCCTTATGATGGCCTAGTGCTTATTGTATTGTCACTTTCTGCCTTGAATCTGATGTTTCCTGAAATAGCTTTGTCTCGATGGAGCTCTGAAACTGTTAAGTTGATTCTTTAGCCAAATGGATCAGTGGGTTAGAAAACAGATAGCTGGATGGATAAGGTAACACTTCATAAAGTGTAGGATAGGAATCTATATACTTGTAATATATTTAACATTCAGCTTCTTAAACAGTAGGCCACTGTCCCTAAAATCCTTATACAGCCCTGTGAGTCATCATAAAGACACTATAATTAGTTATTTGTGGTTTGTTATTTTTCTGGGATTGCTGCCTACCACCTTTCAAGTCTGACATGTAAAAAACTAGCATAGAAGTGTACTCTCTCCCACACGGTATCACTGGAATCAAGAGAGTGGGATTCTGTTTGCAAGTAAAAAGCAGAAATGCAGGAGCAGAAATGTGGTGTTTCAGGAGAAGATGATTTCCTACCAACTTGAATCATCAGCACCTTTTGTTAATTTTGCATTGTCTGTAATGGAAAATGATCACGCGTTTCTGGTTTGGGAGAATTCCCACTGAAAGAAGACCATAGGGTTTTGAAAATGGAAATGAGGCATTGCATTGATTCTAGGAGTGCATATTGAAGTCAATAGCACCAGTACAGGTGTATCACTACTGATGAATGAAACAGGCAGGTTTCGATTCACCTAGACTTTCACAAAACTCACATAAAATTCTTTTTGCAAGTGATTTCTTAATTATGAAATTCATAACTCGGTAGTTTTAAAGTTTCTTTTGAGTGAAAACAAGGAATACTGCTCCTTAAAGCCTTGTTCACACTTTTGTGTTTAACTGTGGTCCTTTCTGCATCTGTGAAAAGCATGTATTCCATCTCAGACCATATAAATCAATTCAATTTATGCACATCACTATGGAAGAGTGTAGTATGTTTTTTAAAAATGTGACATGCTGCATAATTTCCACACAAAAACACACGGAAACTCACCATTGTGCACATTACAGTGTTTTCTCCACAGGAAAACCTGGTACTAGGAAAGTCACAACTGCCAAACTCCACCTTCTGCCGTTATCTGGAACTGCCTTATCCTAGCTGAGAATATGCACACTGTTGAAGTAATCCCTGAGGACGACAAGAATAGTTCAATCGATCAGTCTTTATTCAGTCACTGATGAGTACACAGGATTCATGCTTTACAAAGCAGAAGAGCACATTTCGCTTTTTGATTGTTTTTTTAATAGTTAATTCCTCCATTCCTACTTATTTACGAAGCAGCATCTAAGCATTTCATCTTATATTGTGCAAATCGGCCAGCTGTTTCTTTTTTGTGTACGCGTCAGAGGTGCCCCAAAGAAGGAAAGGTCATCTTCCCTGTGTCTAACAGACGCGTTCCTAAAGAAAGAAGTTGTCCGAAGTTAGCTTACTTCACCGTCTTATGACAGATGCCTGTATGAATAACGTGTCATTATAGCAAGCCAGCTTTTAACTCTTTGTAGCTTGCAAGTAGTTTTTTTTTTCTTTCACAACATTCACAGTGATTTATTTTTTTCATTAGAGATCTTTGTTTAAACACTAAAATAAGTCAGACACATGCAACTAATCCATGAAAATGCATTCATATAAGAACTAAAGGTTTTCTTCTTATGTGAATGACACAAATTACACTTGAAGCATAACACTTTTTTCTCACAAATCTTTTTGCAAAGTGAAACACCAAGTTTCGCTGAGAAATGAATTTTACATGAAACGTTTTGCTCATCGCTATCTATCATCTTAGGCAGGGGCTTCTTACAGGCAATCCTTTTTACTTCTTCTAATGAAAAATGCTAAGATGAAATCTTGGGGTTCTGTTAGTTTTGTATGGAGGACAGGAAGAACAGGATTAGTTTTGACTACCTGAACAATCGAAATTCAGGTCTAAGGATTCACATTGTTTTCAATTACCCATTGTAAGAAATGTTTTAAAGATGACATTATAAAAGGTTGCACCAAAGTCATACAGAGATTAATTTAAAAACATTCAAGAATAAAACAAACAGAGGAAGAAGCATAGCTGGTGTATCAGGTGGGTAAGCAAACGGCTTCTCGTTCATTATATGGTCACACCTCATTCTAGTTAGTCCTTGGCAAAGAAGCAATATCTTCAGTCATGTGTATTTGGGTTATATCTCTGTGAACCCAAACTTGTGTATTTTCAATTGAATACCCTTGTTTTATTTTTCTGAATTGTGGTGACACTAAAGGCACATCTAATTTTACCCTATACAAAGTTAAGGAAGGAACAGAAAATACAACCCAATGTTGCTCCTGTGCAGCCGACCAATAGCTTATTTAATGGTTTACCCATCTCTGAAAGCAAAGATGAATTTACTTGACATACATTATTTAAATGGAGGATGTCCATTTAGTTATGGACAAAGCCCCAGCACTCTCCCGTGGGATTTCCTGCTGCCCTCTACTAAATGATATCCAAGTGCTTCCATACCTGGTAAACTTTCATACCCCACAATCTGTCTACAGAGACTTCCTTGTTGGCAGGCTCTCTAACAGGATGTTCTTGGACCCCTTACCTATGCCCTGCTACCTTTATGTCCTAGTTGCTTTCAGCAAAATCTTACAATATACGTTTTTCTGTCCTTATTGCCGAAAAGAGTGAAATATTGGCATAGCATATCATACCATTGTCTCAAACTCCCAGGAATGTGTGTTTAAATCCTGGCATAGCCACTATCAATATTCTGTATACAGGATGTCTTTATGGCTTGTCTCTGGGTACTCCAGTTTCTTCCTCTGAAATGGTTCAATGGAGATGTTTGCGTGAGAGTCACCTCCTATATGTTGGACTGGCATCCCCAAATATTTGGATATTGGGTTTTGTTTTGCAATTGCGTCATCCTGGGTATGACGCTAATCTGCATCCAACCCTGCAAGTAGGTCCCCTAACTTGCAGGGAAAACTTTGGGATTGGTGGCAGGATTGGCACTCCAGCCACCATAAAAAAAAAAAAAACCTTACACGGTTCCAGTGTGGCACTGGAGTGTCACTCGTTGTACAGCTGTACTCTGGTCCCAATCCGGGTGCTTTGCCATGTGATGGGTGCAACAATGCTCTGTAATCAGCAAATGCCCCCAGCCTCTCTCTCTCTCACCCCTAATGCTTTCATTACAGGCTTCTTAGTCATGGACTAAGCAGGTTTAAACAATTTAGACAACATATGTAAGGCATAACATTCAGGTATGTTTGGAGACTAACTGATATGAACGCTGCAGAATTTCACAGTTTTTATTTACTTCATCCAAGAGTCAGTTATTACATTTTTGTTTATTAGTTTTGTATCTGTTAAAAAACTAATAGCGATAATAGAATGCAATACATGTTTTATTGGAGTAGATTAAATATGTGGTTGTAAATATGTAGTTATAAATGGAGCGCAAACAGGCTTATTGAGGCTCAATAGCTTTAATAGACTAAAGATTGCACGTGTTAGTGGTGAACTTACTCTTCTTCAATTTTATTAAACATGCCATTTTTGAAAGTATAATGAAAAAAGTAGAAGTGAATAATTGGCAGATGTAAAATCTCTATTAATATAAAATGACCAATGCTAGCTATGAAAAGACACCAGTGAGGCAGCCAACCCATAAATCAGCAATCAAAGGTCTTTACAGACTGAGTTTGAAACAGAATTGAATTAATGGTAGCAAAATGGCATTTATATAGATGGGTTGGAGGAAGTGATGTCATTAGAGCCAGACCTGGAAATGATGTCGTTAGGGTTGGACCCGGAAGTGATGTCGTTAGGTCCGGAACCAGAAGTGGTGTCAAGTGGTTCAAGCGGAATTTCCCTCGGGTGGTCTGCTCGGGAAAGAGAGAAAGGATTACTGATCACTGCCACGCCCTGATCCAACACTTAATTATCATGTTTTGAGTACGTTAGCTGCCTCCTTTTCGAACATGCGTGACATATCATAAAATCAGTAACAATATTACCCTATGAAAGGAGAAAAAATGGAGCTGATGTTCCCCATCTGGTGATTAATATTACTTAAAACACAGTAATTTATTATAAATATATTAGTAAGAACTTGGAAAGGAACTGATTTATTGTATAACAGGAATATGAATAATATAAAATAGGCAAATAGATCAGGATCTTGCTGTGACTGTTCTTACATGTCTGGAACTAAAAGAGCAACGGATTAAGCCACTGAAATGCACAGAACATTTCTCCAGTTTAAGATGGAGGAGTTTGTAACTTTGCCAATACTTTGCAAAGGGAATTTTAACATTTTAAAACTTTGTACAGCGTGATATGTCCAAAATATTACAAAAAATTGAACAGTCTCGCCTAATTTCTTTAAAAAAATAAGTATGCCACATCTCAACAAAATTGGTCCATGTTGGGGTCCAGCTTGTTTCACACAGATGGGCTGACAAACTGATATGGGCTTTCTGAACAGATGCTTCATGCATATGTGAACACCTCTGAAAATGAATTACACAGTAAAGAATTAAAAATAAGCACATTTGGACACTATCTTTGAAAGATTTTTGTCTATATTAATTGTGAAGTTCCAGGCTTTCTTAAAATTCAGCATGCAAATCTTGAAAATATGCAGTTCCTAATTTTATGTCTGGCACAGCATTGATAAACACACAAGACTTTCAATAAATCCTGCTGCAAATGAGGGGAATGTAATTAACAATCTGGATAGTGTATTACTGAGCTCTGCAATCTTTTACTTTTATTGGCAGGCTTAGCAGAAGAAGTTTCAATTTTGTGACATATGGCCTCATTATAATACTCACAAAGAGCCCATGTCGATATTCCAATTCGTTTTTATATCTATTGCTTATATAAAAATAAAAACTATAATAAACTTAAGCTACCTCCTCCCACACTTTGCTTCTTACATACTCTGTAAGCTCATCTTTTGCTTGCTGTAGTCCAGGTAAATAAATCATCGGCACAATATTTATCTCTAAAATACTTTCAGCCATTTGTAATTTAGATATTGTCTAGTGTTTATGTTTAGAAGGGATGGCAGTGAGTGTGCATGAAATGAATCTTTTTTTGCAGATCTGCTATTGACATTGGATACCCTGCTACGACTATAGATTTTTAATTCTTTTTAACTCACTTAAAAAAGCAGCACTTTGGAAGAAAATAATCCAAACAACAGCTGTAATGAATGGTTTGAATATCAACAATACAAACCCTGGGAAAGTGATTTATTATGACTTTAGGTTAAAAAGAGAGAACTTCAGTCCTATCTACTGTGACCACAAGGGGGCACCAAATGAGCTTCAAAACAAAGATGTAGCAATACACCACACATTTTAAAATTAAAATAAAAGAGATGTATTCTTACAAATCACCATTTCTGAAACAACTCTCCAGAAATCAACCACAATTCTTTAACAAGTCCAACAATTATTCCTTCTTACTACCTCCACTGAGTGTTGCCCACTGCCTTCCAACTCTGACTCAATCGAAGTGAGGCCTGGGAATGCTTCTGGTGTCACACTGCATCCTCATGGAAGCACTTCCAGGCCATAAAAAATTAGGGAGGTCCTCCAATCAAGAGTGTCTAACTGCGGACCTCTGCTGCACTGCTCCTTTGAGGAGGTTCTCGCCTTACATTAAACTTCAGTGATAACACCAGCTTAAACTATGGTTAAGGTTAGGGTTGGGGAAGGGGTATCTGACTCAAGTCAAGGACACCAGGTGACAAACACCTGCAATGCAATCGGCACTCCTGTGGAGCTTCTGAATCGCAGAGCTGTGGAGGTCTGTTGGAACAAGCCCTAATCCGAAACATTGAGTCAATTTAAAGTCATCAGTTTTACTAACACACTTGTCTGGAGAGAAAAACCCATGAAGACACAACGAGAGGACATGGAAAGCACACACAGATGGCAGGCATGCCAAGATTGAAATCACTAAAATGACATGCAGTTTGAAGGACTTTGTAAGCAAACATTAAGTAACATATAATAAATATCCTTTTTAGGTGGATTGTTTATGCCCCGCAGCCCTAGAAAATGCTTGATTTATGTTTATGTTCTCACCATCTACTAAAGCAGTATCACATTTGAAGATGAAGAAGTCAAATTTCTCATTTTTGAACCAGAAATTAAACCACACACAGTATTTCAGGTGAACAGTTTGAACTCAAATAAATTCAGAGGGGAGCGCAGTAGGCTTTGAACCCTAGGAACCAAGTTACCCAAACTATTCGATAACATCCATCCATCCATCCATTTTCTAACCCGCTGAATCCGAATAGGGTCACGGGGGTCTGCTGGAGCCAATCCCAGCCAACACAGGGCACAAGGCAGGAACCAATCCTGGGCAGGGTGCCAACCCACCGCAGGACACACACAAACACACCCACACACCAAGCACACACCAGGGCCAATTTAGAACCGCCAATCCACCTAACCTGCATGTCTTTGGATTGTGGGAGGAAACCGGAGTGCCCGGAGGAAACCCACGCAGACACGGGGAGAACATGCAAACTCCACGCAGGGAGGACCCGGGAAGCGAACTGATAATAATGCTGATCTTTCTTTCCATAAAATAGGTCATCATAATAGCAATTGACGATAAGAATTCATAATTAATTGCCGAATTATGGTATTTCAGGGTTCCTCTAGAGCAGGGGTACCCAATACATCGATCGCAATCGACCGGTAGATCGCAAAGGTAGTGCAGGTAGATCGCGTTGCAATCAAACATTTTTTTTTTAAATGTTAGTTTATCATATATCCTCCCTATGCCATTTGCCACTTGATTGACACACAGGCCAGTCTGAGATCTCTCTTCTTCTCACACACTGGTCATCCCGCATGCACGATCAAACACACGAGCTACTGCAAAACTCTGGATGTGATCTAGTTAGCCTTCCAATTTATATTGCCCAAAGAAGGGCTATAAAAAAAAAAATTGTTTAGGGAGGGTATGGGCTTGAGGTGGATTCGGAAGAGGATTTTTTTTCTCACAATGTCACAATCATTTGCGTTTGTCTGACATCCTCGGTTCAATCCCCGATGAGGGGTGCAGTGGAGTGTATACACCTGATGAGCCCAAAATAGGGCGAAACACGTGTCGCCTACTCTTTGCATTATTTGACAGTTAACTATGTAACATTCTATGATCTGCTTCTCGCAACTGAGAGGGCACCCGTGGCAGATGTCTGCCGATTTGCAGACCAACCACATGTGTTACCAGGTAGGTAACCACCCATACAATCAGACTGTGATTCAGACTTCGAATGATATGTGTATGTGTGTATATATATATATATATATATATATATATATATATATATATATATATATATATATATATATATAATTTTTAATGTAGGCAGATCATTTCGGCCTGGTCATTTTAAAAGTAGCTCACAAGCCGAAAAATTGTGGGCACCCCTGCTCTAGAGTGTCTCTTTCTCTTGCACGATTTGGGTCAAAAACAAAGCAGCACATCATAAACTCTTAACAGGTTTAAGTTTCGAGTTTGGTGTTTTGCCGTCTGGCCGTTTTAGCTTTAGACAGTCCTCAACAGACTGTGACACACAGACACACACCTGTCATCGAGATATCGATGTTTTCGGTATCAGGGGCCCCAAAAAGGTCGAGATCCATCAAAAACCAGAGATTGAAAGTTTTGACGAATCTAAAGCTTCATAGACGATAAGTTATGGTGATAGAGGGCACAAAGCAAAAATAAGCATTTACGTCAGTGCATGCAATTTAAAAATAAATTGAGCAATTTACCTTTATAAATCTTAATAATCTCAAAAACGTATCCCCAGTGAAACTTATACTCAATTGACAATCCGGGGGTCAGGGTATTCCGTAAAGCATTAAGCACCAAAAGGAAATGACACGCAATCAATGAACAAAGGGTTTGTGGAATTGGAGACCCCCTTGAAGCAATGGGTGCTAGCATTTAAGCAATTATTGCTAAGCAATAAAACAAAGGTCAACAAGTTTGGTCTACCAATAACACCTTCACTGCACTTCGATAACAGATGCGCCACACTGTTCAAATTGCTGTGCTACTGCCTGGACCACCAGCAGGTGAGATGGGCTCAGTGTAAGCAGCAGGACTTGCATCCAATTCAATCCCCCTTGTCTCCTTTTGGCAAAAATTGTTAATCAAACCTCAAAATCAATGACGTTTCATGATCAGGGCTGGCACAAAAATCAAAACTACACCTTGCCTATCCCTAAGGAACATTGCAAGGTTCAAATTCTGTTTCTCTTAAAAAAAAGTTATTCACCTTTACAAATGATCTGCTCGTAATAAGGAACCCACAAAAAACCACAGGTGACAATTACACACACAATGCTTGATTCATTTCTAACTAACCACTAACGAATAAATGACCTACAAATGACAGCACACTGCAAGACACCGATTGTACCACAATTAAGTCAGACAACACAACTCATTCAATTCTGGGAAATTGCGACGCAGCCTTCCTCTTTGTTGCACCCCCAGAAATGCAATCTCGCACACCCTGGGGGTGCGGGCACTCCAGTCTGGGAACTCCTGCTTTAACCATATAAACCCTTTGAGAGCCAAAGACAAGAATAAATGGCTTATAGTGGGCCTGAATTACTTTGAGCCACATGAAAGTGGCAACTTCATCAAGAGTACATTCAGTCACCAATATGGGCAATAAGGTTGTGTTAGTATGTTGATTTACATGCATAATTAGAGCCATTGGCTTTTCTTGAGGGCACTAAAATGATGGCCTACTCCTTAAAGTTAAAGAACTCAGCCTTTGTAGACTATAACAGAAAAAGTCAGGTTATAAATATGTAATGTAATGTAATCGGATTTGGGGTGCTTTGTAGGCTTGGGCCAGCCTTAGGCACAATAGCCATTGACAAAAATCATCGACAAAAATAAAAGACCACTTTAAATTGCTATTTAGTTCAGGTTAGACTTGAGAAGAAAGAAAAGAAGATGACTGGATATGCCAGGGAGGTGAGAGTTTTAGAAGGAGAGTCATTAAGTGAGTCCCGATTCTGTATAGAAGACCTGGACCAAAGGCTTCGGTGTTAGTTTGCGTGTCTCTGTCGTTACCCCTTACCATTTGTGTGTCTGCATGTTCGAAGTGCAAAAGTGTCACAGGTAGTGCAACGCTTTGCATCTGTGTTACACTTGAAAGACACTCTTGCAGTGCTCTGTTGTATAAGGGGATATCAAAGATTTTTTTTTACTGCTAAAATATCTGGAAGCTGACATTCTAGATGGACTACTCTAAGTTTAGAGCTTCCCACTTGAATTGGCTGAATTTCTATCAGCAAAGGAGGGCCATTTTATCACAATAGCTTTGTGCTGAACATTACTTAATTATCGGGTATGAAAGGTCAAATGAAGGTGAGGCAATTGAGTGAAATATATAAATGCTTTTAGTTTTGCTGATGTACAGTACATTTCGAAATGGATTTTTGCTTTCTCAAGGTGAAATTGTATGACCTTGCAGAAGAAGACTTCAAAGAAAGCACACAGTGTGAAGTGGGCGGCTGTGGAGGGCTGTCGTAGCTCTGCACCTGTGCCTGCAGAGTGCTGATCTGTTCATCACGAAACTCAATAAAAGCCCCTCTTATTTCTGTTTTTTTTGTTTATCCACATATATGCTTAAGCCACTGTCTCTGCCAGTTTGTGCTTTAACATGAACTTATTGTCTGTCATTACATTTCCTTGCAAGACCTTATTGAAAAGGCTTAATGTTAGGCTTAATTATTCGTAGTGGTGCCCAATCTTGAGGTGGTTCCTATTTTGTAGTCAGTGTCGCAACTATGGACTTTGGCTTTGACACTAAGTTTGGTTCGTTAACACATGTTAACCATGGAGCCAGTCATTATCATCACAAAGACTCGTAAATCAGGTTAACTAGTGAGACTACGCTGGGTTTGTGTGATGGCCGGAGTCCCGTGAAGGGCTGGTTCTTGTCATCTGTCTTATACTGCTGAGATGGGCCCAGCTCCTTGTCACCCAGCACTGGAATTGTGGGCTAAGAAAGTGTACTGCTGGATCATTAGTGGTTTATTACCAGAGGCGGCTTTAGGGGTGTGTGAGGCCTAGGGTTAAGTCAAACGCTGTTACTGGCATGTATGGACTGCATAAACTTGCATGTGAATATAATAAAAATAATGTTAACATGGCAACACGGTGGCGCAGTGGTAGTGCTGTTGCCTTGCAGTTAGAAGACCCGGGATCGCTTCCCGGATCCTCCCTGCGTGGAGTTTGCATGTTCTCCCCGTGTCTGCGTGGGTTTCCTCCCACAGTCCAAAGACCTGCAGGTTAGGTGCATTGGCGATTCTAAGTTGTCCCTAGTGTGTGTGGGTGTGTGTGTGTGCCCTACGGTGGGCTGGTTTCCTGCCTTGCACCCTGGGATTGGCTCCAGCAGACCCCCGTGGCCCTGTAGTTAGGATATAGCTGGGTGGATAATGTTAACATCCACTGGATTTTCTCATTGCAGTACTCAGCTAAATTTAATAACTCTCAGACTTTATCAAAATATCCTCTTTAATAAAACCCCTGTGTGCGTCCAGGTGTCCGTGTGTGTGTGTCTTCTGGTGAAGTGTGCATGCGCGGGGCCACATGGCACGTGTTTAGTCTCTTCCTGTGCATTCCCTGTGTGTGCAGAGAGAGAGAGAGAGAGACACACACAGGTGCGTGCGCGCGAGAGACAGACAGACACGCACGCACGAACACGGGCAGGCAGGCCCACCTGCCCGCGCGAGAGACAGACACGACCGCACGCACACACACCCACCCACCCACACGCAGGCCTGCCACAGAGACAGACACACACACACACACATGCGCACGTGTGCATTGTTGTAATGTTACTTTTCTTGGTTGTTTATTAAATTACGGATTTTTCAAATGTTCATTTTTTTCCCTGTCCTTAAAACTCATTAAAAAAGGTATTTTTAGCGAGCGGGTCATTAGGCTATAGCGCAAACTATTGCAATGTTAGTTTTCTCTGTTGTTCAAGGTTTTCTCAGTGTTATTCAATGTTTTTACATTTAGTTTACTATTCGGCAACTATATATTGTGCATTCAATGGTATAATTAACTATATTTGTGCTTAAAATCTTAAAATAATATATATTTACATACAGTTCATACGGTCTGGAATGGATTAATTATATTTACATACAATCCTATGGGGGAAATAACTTCGGTTCACAACCAAATCGGGTTACAACCAGAGTTTTGGAATGAATTTTGGTTGTGAACCGAGGTTCCACTGTATTACTGTCAGACAAAATTACTGGCATTTCACGGAAATACAAACCAGTATTACTGCGAGAAACAATTAAAGGCACACAATACAGTGACACATATTACAGCCACATAAAAGGTCCCTTGCCATTTAATATAGACTGTTCCTACTAATGTTTATGCACTACTGTTCTAGCGCCCGTTATTGTAACGGCTTAATGTCTAGTAATGATATAATCTATAAAAAAAATTCGCAGGGCCTCTTTTAGAAAAGTACCCAAATTTCAAGTATACTCTGAGTCTCGATATGCAGGATGTCATAGTCATAACTCACATTGGTGTCATGTCAGCCATTTATCATTAGCGGTATATGTTTTAGTGCATTGATATTTGGACTATGGAATGTTTTCAAAGATGTACATGTACGGAATTTGACCTTGAAGAGGGATTTTAAAAGAGTTCCTCTTTGAAGCATCTCAAATATATATATATATATATATATATATATATATATATATATATATATATATATATATATATATAGAATATAACTTCATATATATATATATCGAATATATATATACTGAAGATATAACACAAATCTGGCTCGAACAGGACACACAGACCTCAAAAGCGGGGCCCCCTTAGGTGGGCCCCCAGTTGCTTGCCCAAATGCTGCTCTTGTTTATTACAATAAAGCTAGCTCTTTAAAAGCATGTCTCAGTTATAGCAAAAGCAGTAGATGAGATTCCATAGTAACATCATGCGCCCACGTCCTTTCTCACCAGCTATGTCTCACTTTCCCCACTCTAGAAATTCTGAGATGTTTGGATTTAAACTCCAAAAATGTCTAACTTCAGGCATATCCATTTGTTAAATTTACCATATATACTGCATTTAATTGGAATTCAGTAGTTGTATTTATTTTTGTTGCATTCAGAAATGTAATTGTATTACATGGCATTAGTGGGCTCCTTTCAAAAAAACGTTAGGGGGGTGTGATTAAAACTGTTATGAAAACTCAGATCGCAAATACTTAAAGGTTGACAAACACTGCAGTATATTATAGAGATACTTCTTAAAGGTTGTCGAGTATTTTTTCTACATGGCCTCAGTAGTTCTAAATTCCCACAACTCTTAATTTCCACTAGTGTCCTTGAATACTTGATTTACGTTTCAGTCGATGCCTTTGAGAATTTGGAAATCCTGGTTTCGGTCCCCATGCAGTCTCCCTTCTTGGAGACTAAACAGGTATAATTCCCAGAGTCTGTCACAATTAGACATGTCCTTAATAGCGTTGATCCTCGAAATTCGCTACAGTGTTTTCTGCAACAGATACACTGTATTTGCCAGTGACCTTGTTCACTAAATATTTTCCTGTAAATTCACCTTGTGGCTGACTTTGATGAATATACAGTAATTTCCTTAGTCTTCCTTGATACATTGTGAGGTCAATGTGGTGTCACAGAACTTTAGCAGCCATGTGCAGAACTTTCATGCCTGCATACTGTAATGTCAGTGCCGAGTTGCTTCAGGCATGCATGATGTCACAATCCCATCAGTACTTCAGTCTACTTGCAGGATTTCATTTGAAGGGTACATTAGCTTACCATAATGAGAATATTATGAGTACTGCCATCAGATATATAATTGCATGCATAATTGTCTTTTACAAACTGCAGTAACTTGCTATTTTGTTCATGTTATATACTAATCAATAATCAATAATTACATTGTGAATATATCTTTTCTCAATTTTATTTTGTGTGAGCCACCCTAACCCAGACACAGACAGATAGGAGACAGGTTTTGCCACACTCCACACGTTTATTAACAGTTTTACCCGTCCACAATACCAGTAAACACGACACAACACACCAACACCATTCAGTCCCTTCTTACCGCCAGTCCACTCCTCTTCAGGCTTTGTCCTCTCCTCACGATTTTGGCCACTTATGGAGTGAGGCGGCTCCTTTTTATGGGGCACCTGGATGGACTAACAAGCTTCTATTGGCCACAATTCTGGATGTGGTGGAGGTGTGGCCAAATAAGGCCCTGGAAAGGTCCATGTGCCCTCTGGTGGTGGCCATGGGTTCCAACAGGGTTGAGCCCACATGCTCATAACCCGTGGCCCCACTGGAAACCAAGGAGGCTGCCCTCTATCGGCCTGGGGAAGAAACTGTCCTGACAATCCTCTTTCCCCTGGTCCTTCCAGACTTTGGGCATCCTGGCCTGGCAAGGGCTCCAGCCATCCGCCACACATGTTAAAATAGTTCATAATCCCCCCTGCCCCCCATATACATAGTATTTGAACTGTTAGCACCAAAGTGCTACTAAATGTGTTGGTACCTAGGGTTGACTTTTATCAGAGTCATCCCACAGTACAGTGCAGATATTTAGAAGCTTTTTATTAAAATTTTCCTTTGTTCTGCTCTCTGTTTTTATTCTTTGGATTTGTGGTTTAGGATACTTCAGGCAGCGGATGAACATTAGCATAATTTGATGGCTAACCCGACCACCCTGCCATTAAATTCTCTATCCTGACTTTGATCTCCCAAAGGCATGGGCTGCTCATTACATTTCTTCTCGTAGGATTGCGGTGGCAGCCTGTGGAACAGAAGATGTTTGCAGCTGCCTACATTGTGTCACCTTGATATTAAAGTTCACTGGTATATTGTGTCACTGTGGTATAATAATTTACTTGTATAATGGCCCAGATAGGTGAATTTTTAATGCAATACGTAGGTGACTAAAATATCACAGTACCCTCACTTAAGAGGATGGAGAAGTCAGTGGCAGGGTGTACCGAATCTATGAAACTGAAAAGTGAAGCCATAATGTCTCAGATAGTTTGGACCACCTACCATGATACCTTCAATATGCTGGCCTGCTACTTTTGCTAAACTTAAAGTTAAGTTTCCCCACATTTCTTCTTAAGTGATGGCAGAGCAGAACCAATCCTATCATTAGAAACTGTAACACACCCACACACGGACGTCATTAACAAGTATACTGCATTGATAACGTGCCAGATCTGCAAGCTGTGGAGGATGTCAGCACACCAGAAGGCACTAATTTGACCGGCATTTTTCAGTGTTTATTTACTGCCGTAATTCACTTGAAATGGCAAAAAAAAAACACAAGCAAAATAAACGACAGAGGGGAGACTCATTTTTGTAAGTTTAAAAACTGGAGGCTTATGGTATGGATATGGTGCAGGATTTGAGGAGTTATAAGGATCTGCTATTCGTATCACCAGCTGTAATGAGATCCAGGCGAAGCCGTAGCACTTTGTGATGCACATCCATCCATTTCTTAGCCTTTGTGTTTATTTATGATGTAATTAGATGAATTAGAAAATTAATATATACCAAAAGAGGAGAAATTTCCCTAAGGCAGGCATAAACAATAAGCTGTATAAAGTAGAGACTCAGATAAAGATTGTGGAGCAACAGCAATACCTGCTGAAACACAAATCACGGGAGAATAAAAATGGCAAGCAATCTATATTTGTATGCAATGTGAGTCTTCATGTAGGCATAACAGAACATCCAAGGTAGAATTGTAATGATGGTTGATGTATTCCAGGGCTAAAGGTTGTGAACCTCAAGAGAGAGTAAAGGAAATGAATATTGTGAGTTTAATTAAAGAAGAATATGAGAAGGACCTGACAATATTTCTCCATGTTAAAAGAATGATTTTACTTTCATTCATTCATTCATCTATCTATTTTAACGTCTCTGGCAAAAATAAAGAGTATCTTTAACACTATGAAAAAAATGAAAAATGTCATCTGTAATATTTTGGAAAGAATATTTCAAAAATTCAAATGAATTTTGGGAGGATGAGCTAAAACGAGAACATAGGCTTGAACAGAGTTTAATGAAATGCAAAGAACGAGCATAAGCCATGAAACGTTGCTTTTCCAGTCGATGCTTGCCTTGTTTTAGGATGACCAGACAGCAGGCTGTTTAGGCTTTCTGACAGTTGTAAATGAGTGGATTATAACAGCATAAGTAATAATGCCACTAGTAATACAAGTTTCCATTTCTTTTCAGCCTACAAGGAGAAAATGAAGGAGATGTCCATGTTGTCTCTTATTTGCTCCTGTTTCTACTCACAGCCACATCCCAACAGCATCTACCAGTATGGAGGTAAGAATAAGACATCGATTTATAATGGCTAATACTGTATTATTATTATTTGTTCACAGACGAGTGTTCCAGCGAAGCCATCTGCAAACACCAGCAGAAGTAGTAATATGTCACTTTTGGAGGAATTTATCTTATTAACTAGAGAAATGCACAACCCACAGTCCTCAGATTAAATGCAAATAAAAACCAAATTAAACATAAGGAACTGTTGATACTTCGTATGTTTCCTGAATACTTACTTCTTACTTATTCCATTCCTTTAAATGTCATAATGTATTTTGTTACTTTGTCTTGCATTCCTATGAGCCGTCAAATTCTGAACACGTATTTGACGATCTTCTCAGTTGTCAGCATGTATTTCTCTGTCTTTGCTATTCTTGCAGTCTTCATCTTGCACTTAATGGTCAGCAGATGTCGCTGCTCTTCTTCTTCTTCTCCTTCTTCTCCCTATTATGTTGTTTTTTGTCATGTCATTGGATTCTGCAATTCACTTGAAGCTCAGTAGATGTCGCTACTCCTCTTTTTCTTTCTACTATGCCACTTGGTTTTGCAACCACTTTGCTGTAACAAACGTGTGACCATGGATGGATCACTTTGCTGAGGTTACCACTACCTAAAATTTTTGGACTTACCAGAACATACATTAAGACCAAGATCCAGATTCTAGCCCCATTAGTCTGCTAGTAATTGCATGACAGACTGACATATTTTTCCATTCTGCGTACTGTATATAGTTAACAGCTGAGATCCCCGCTCTGATGCTTCCAGTGGACATCCTTTATTGATTCAGGTCTGAGGGAGCCCTGCCATATGACCTGCTTGGATTCATAATGGCAAACACTAAAGAATATGCGAATGCTTGGACTTAAGAAGAAGAAGAAGAAGAAATCATTTGAATCACATAGCTAAAAACACACACTTCATTACAAATCAAACTAAAGAGAATAGTTTAGTCCATTCTACACCTAATGTTTTATTTAGATAGAAGGACACCAAAATATCTGGAGAGATGAAAAGTCTTCGGCAAAACGTCTTATTGTTGAATCAGAGCTTCTCATATGTAAATTCTGTATGTCATTCATGGAAGATCAGCAGTCAATGCACTTATAATTATTATAACACAAATCTTTATTTTATATATCAAGATTGCAAAGTGAAATCCATCCCAAGACATTTAAAAAACACAAATCCATTGGGCAGTGTAGAATTTAAGCACAGACAGGGGTTGTGGGACACACAGTGAGTCATTGGTAACATGTCCAACACCTTAACCCTTAGGCCTTTGAAACCTTTAATTACCACTCTTTATTTTAATTCTCTTTTAGAACTTAAAGATGCCTTACAAACAAAGAAACATTTATTTTGAGGTATAAACTAATCATTGAGAGGACCATTGCAAGAAACCAATGTAACTGCTTATGCATTGAATGCAAGCAAACTTGAATAGTAATTTTAAAAAACTTTCATCATTTGAGGTATTTTTTGAAATCATGCTGTATACTGTCTGGATTTCGATATAATTAAACAATTTAATCGCATATTGATTATGTTTTTCTAGATATTTGAACTTTTCAAGCCTCTTTCCTTGCAGGTTTACCTTTCTATCTTGTTCTTGTCTCTTAAATCTTATAAATTCTGTCTTTTTCCTACTAGTGTTAAGGTCTCTTTATTTCATTGCTCTTTTCATCTGCTCCAGTTTCCTTTCCATAATCTTCTTTGAGGTGCCAAATTGCACAATGCCATCCACAAACAGCATGCACCATGGAGACTGGCCTATTATTCCCCTAGCAATGACATCCATAACTAGAGTGTAAAGATACAGGCGCAATGATCGTCCTCGATGTACCCCAACCTTAACTTCAGACCCCTCTGTTATTCCTGCACTACTTTTCACTTAACTCTCCTTACATACTCGCCTGGTACTCGTTTCTCTCTCATACGCCTCCACATTTCTTTCCAGGGAACTCTATCATACGCCCGCCGTAACCCTATAAATACCATGTTTGGTCATTTCTGCTTCTGTCTATATTTTCCATAACAAAATCACATCTGTTGTAACTTTTCCTGCTGCAAACTCCAGTGTAATAGCCCTCAAAAAAAGCCTCAAAATGGTGGTTTTATGATCTCTGAATGTTTATCAATTTTTGAATTCTTGCTGTTAATTGTTATTTCACATAATGGGTTTGTTTGAGTTGTGGAATTACAGTATATCCATCCATCCATTATCCAATCCGCTATATCCTAACACAGGGTCACGGGGGTTTGCTGGAGCTAATCCCAGGCAACACAGGGCACAAGGCGGGAAACAAACCATGCTCAGGGCGCCAGCCCACCACAGGGCACACACACACACACCAAGCACACACTAGGGACAATTTAGAATCACCAATGCACCTAACCTGCATGTCTGTGGACTGTGGGAGGAAACCCACGCAGACACAGGGAGAACATGCAAACTCCACCCGGGTCCGCTTACTGCGAGGCAGTAGCACTACCCACTGTGCCACCATGCCGCCCTACAGTATATCCATCCATCCATCCATCCATCCATCCCGCTATATCCTAATTACAGGGTCACGGGGGTATGCTGGAGCCAATCCCAGCCAACACAGGAAACAAACCCCGTCAATACACCTTATCTGCATGTCTTTGGACTGTGGGAGGAAACTCACGCAAACATGGGGAGAACATGGAAACTCCACGCAGGGAGGACCCAGGAAGCGAACCCAAGTCTTCTAACTGCAAGGCAGCAGCGCTACCCACTGCGCTACTGTGCCACCCGCATTTAATTATTATTTTTTAAAATGGTTTTCATTTATAAAAATGTATTTTGCATCGTTTCCGCTGCAGTTTTGAGTTGCCATCATCATGACACAACATTGGCTGCTACAGAACACGGTCTGGAAGTTTACAAGGTTGGCTTTATCAGCACAATGCTATGAAGTTTGCCACATCACATTTGTCATTTTTTAAGTCTGCAGATATTGTGAGAAGAAACTTTTGTGGGCATCTATGCTATTAGTTCTCTTTAGAATTCCATTTCCATGACTTTTCGCTTTGAAATTATACAATGATTTATTGGGTTATGATTTTATTTAGATGAAGGATAGGATAGACTTTGGGTTTTACTTTTTTGGCTTTCTACATTTTTTCTCTCCCATTAACTCTGGTTGCCTTTACCTGTGCAAGTCATAACAGGCTCTGCCCATAAACAATACAAGATGGCATTGTAGGAGAGAGCAAAAACTTGTTAACATAAGAAAAAATATATTGAAACAAAATAAAAATGTGAATATTTTTATTATAACAGTCCTGGGTAACAAAAAAAAAACTCCAAAAACGATATACAGATAATTTATAGATCCCCAGGACTCATGTAGAAAAATTACAAATGAGATTCATATCATGGAAATGGAAAGTGATAGACACCCTCTAGCATCCTGAAGGAATAGTAGACATTTTATTTCTGGATCACCACTCTATTCTTTCAATACTAGTGTCCCTGCTTGTTTTTTTTTTTCTGGACACCCTACAAATACTGCAGTGGGCTGGCGCCCTGCCCAGGGTTTGTTCCTGCCTTGCGCCCTGTGCTGGCTGGGATTGGCTCCAGCAGACCCCCGTGACCCTGTGTTAGGATATAGCGGGTTGGACACTGACTGACTGACTGACTGACTCTACAAATACAGATGGAATGCCACCTCCAAGACCACCCCGGTGTTCTGGAATATGCAGGACTTCTTGTGTCGCCAGTGTAGTTCTCTTGACCCTATTCTGTAGTGTTTGCCCCTACCTATGCCCTTGGCCTGGCCTACTTCTTGCCTTGAGAGAAGCACTTCATAACAACAAGAATCTCCTCTGTTGCATGAGGACATCACCGGCTATCCAACTGATCCACTTTCTCCACTGTAATATTGCAAATCATAGAACAGAAATCTGATATCAAAATAAATGGGTTCCATTGACCTTCATGTCATCATCTGTGCTACTTGAACTCAATGTCCCTCAGTGTTCTGTTTTCTATGTCCCTTCTCTTTGGTTAGCTGCTGATGTGACACAGCCATCTATTAATTTTCAATGCTTTTTAGTTGCATTGTTACACCCTCTACAGTTCTGTCCGTGACTATAACTGTTCTGAACTTTCCCTCTCTTTCTATCCACCTGGCCATTTTTCATTCTTCTCTCTCTGTCTAAGACTGGAAAGGATGGTGGCAACCACATTCCTATCCTCTGTATGCTTGGAATAATGACATCTTATTGATATATCTGTAATATTTTCCTACACAGGCCTCTGTTTAAAGTTTTTTTGGGGGGGCAAGGGCATTGCGAGGGAAGGCTGCCTAACTTTTTATTACTGATGACCTGCTGATTATTACTTTGTGTCATTTTCTTGCTCCGGATGAAAAATTGATTACATAAATAGTGTTGAGGTAATGGTGGGCGTAATTCAAGCAACTTACCTCCTCTGCATCAACGAAGGCTTGCAGACACAGTATAGTCTGTCAGCATCACTTCAACTCTTTCATCTTCTCTGTTTTCGAGGCTTGATCCCTGCTACAGTTGACTCTTCTTCAGCATACATGTCTTTTTTGTGTATCAACAGATATGGAAGTGAAACCAATTAACAAGCGGGCCTCTGGGCAGTCATTTGAGGTGATCCTAAAAGCCCCCAATGACCTGTCCCCTGACCGCCCCCATTCCCTCTGCTCTCCACCCAAAAAGAAGGACATGTCCTTGGATGAGGTCCAAAAGAGGCTGGAAGCCGCAGAGGAAAGGAGGAAGGTAAGGCGCTGCCATCATTCATGTCCATCCACCCATCTGCTTTGCCAATTTAAACAGAAGCCTTCAAGTCTTTAGTAATTGAATCCTATTTTCTGCAAGTTTTTGTTATTGCTTACCTCAGCAGTGACATTCATATCTCTGGTGATTCTTCCTATGAAGTCAACAGACAGATTAGGAGAGCATTTGGGTTACGAGGTCCCTGGAAAAGGGTGCGTGGCTCTATCTATGCAAAAGGACGAAGGTCCAAGTCTTTAGAGTCCTGGTGCTTCCTGTCTTGCTATTTGGTTGTGAGACATGGACGCTATCCAGTGACCTGAGATGAAGGCAGGAGCCCTTCAGTACTGTGTCTCTTCAGAGAATCCTTGGGTACCTCTGGTTTGACTTTATGTCGATTGAGCAGTTACTCATGGAGTCCCAAATGAGTCACATTACCGGCATTGTGAGGGAGTGTCAGTTATGGTGCTACAATCATGTGACGCAATTCCCCAATAGTGATCCAACTCTCAGGATCCTCATTGTTGAGGACTCAAGTGCCTGGACCAGGCCAAGGGGACACCCACATAACACCTGGCTGCGGCAGATAGAGGGTCATTGCTAAGGGGTGGGACTGGACCGCATGTCTGCCTGGGGTTGCCAACCAGGATCCCAAGCTGATTCGCTGTGTGGTGGGTGCAGCAACATGCTGTACCAGTGCATGCTCCCCAACCTGATCTGACCAGATGATTTAAAGTAGCTGTTTTAAATGGCAAGAATTTACTTAACACATTGACCTTCAAAAATCTTGATGAATATGTCTAAGTGCATTTGTTTTAAATTAGTTATTATGAGGCCATTGGAGAATCATTACTGTTGTCCTTATGTTTTGTGATTGTTTTAATTTCTTATTTGTATGAGCTTCACCAAATCAAATTGATGTTTTATGGCAATAAAGAATTTACTTAATGATAATACTTTTAATTTTTATTGTACCTTCCCCAAGCGCTTCCCACATATTCAAAATACAATAGGTGAAAAGCACAGACAAAGATCACACAAATAACACAATAGACAAATAAATGAAGGACAAAGCTGTGAATTAGAATAAGAAAAAAACAAACTGGAGAAAAGTAGAAGAAAACCAAGAGCAAACAATACAATTTGTTTAAGCTTACATGTCGGAATATAAAGGTAGATGCTGTAATCAACCACTGTAAGGAA
The DNA here is from genome assembly GCF_016835505.1 of Polypterus senegalus. Classification (NCBI taxonomy): domain Eukaryota; kingdom Metazoa; phylum Chordata; class Cladistia; order Polypteriformes; family Polypteridae; genus Polypterus; species Polypterus senegalus. Next base: position 2,861,264 of record NC_053167.1, on the reverse strand, counting down.
GAAACATGAATAGGATAAAAGGGCTTTAGTCATCAGTTTCAGAGCCAAATACTCCAATGACAACAGCCATTCAGTGGCCATTTCTTTAATGTTTAGAACACAGATAATAATTCCAGACCACTGTAATGACATGAGCTGCACTCCGCTGCACAGCACACACACAGTCGCCTCAATAAGAGATGCAAACTTATTAAATGTTTTCTTTATTTCAGTTAAGCATAACAAATTGAGATTGCAGTCTGCAATGAATCAGACAGTTCTAGTAGGAGAGGATCCAAGTCCATAAGGCCCTCATATGGAAGAAGCAGGTTCAAAAAATGATTAACGAGTCCAGCTTATTTTCATAAGTAGTTGAATCAGATCTCTACTCAAGGAGTAATGCCATACAAAGGAGCCAAATGATAATAGGACAGAGGAACATTTAGAAAGAAAACCTTTTTGGGAGATGGGTGCAAGGCCTACTAGCCGAAAAACAATAGGAGCAAGAGAATTGTGTAACTGTTCATCACCATGTGTACATAGTACCATAAAATGCTTCCTTGCATATGTTCTCAAAATAATGAGAACACCAACAAAACACACTCACACAAAAAACAGCATATGCATTTCTATCTATCTATCTATCTATCTATCTATCTATCTATCTATCTATCTATCTATCTATCTATCTATCTATCTATCTATCTATCTATAATATAGTGCATTTCTATCTATTTATAATATTGTGCATTTCTATCTATCTATCTATCTATCTATCTATCTATCTATCTATCTATCTATCTATCTATCTATCTATCTATCTAAAAGTACACCTTATAAGTAACCTTATAATTGACACATAATTGAGTTACACTCCCTAAATCTACTGGTGTAAGTATGAATGGTCGCATATGGATGTTATTTACTTAGAGTCTGCTGAAGTCTTTCATGCTAACTCATAAAGGAAATGCAGACCAGATATCCCAAATTGTTATGCTGTATCAAGACTACAGGTAGCTACAAGGAACAATCAAATATGTAAAAATGGAAGTTTGTCCGGTTTTGGAGCCCGTCTGTTTCAGTGCTGTGACATTCAAACTTATGTGTGAGTTCATGCGATGTTACTTGGTAGAAAGATTGCCAGAAAGAGTCAACAGGTCAGCCACCAGGGGGTGCTCTTCCCTTTCACTATTTCAACCTGGCTTAGTAAACGATACCTTTATTTACTCTTTGCATGTTTTTCATACTAACAAATGTTGAATGAAACTCTGTCAGCACTACGGATTCGTATTTCTTCCATCTGTATATTAGTTCTCCATCTCCATATTATTAAGGTAGCACCAGGATGCAACTAATTTGAATGGAATGACCAGGAAAGGAGTAAGTAAAACAGGCAAGTGATCGAAACCATAATACAGAGAGAGAGAGAGAGAGACCATCAAAACCAAATGTCAGGAGCTGCTAAGTTAAAAAAGAAATAAAGAAATCTAGCATAAAAGGTTATTACTTAATGATTATGGTTCAATCACATCAATTTTTATAATACTGCATGAATGAGTTGGTATATGTAATATTCCATCCACTCCCCTCCCCATGACCTTGTTCTGGACAATGTGGTTTGTAAAATGATTGAATTGAATATCCAGGACCACTCTTTTCGGACACTACTGATGTGAAGTGGCTACTGTGAGAAAAATGGCAGTGACTGAAAGTAAGCAAAGCTAATGGTAAATTGAAAATAATTTATAAACCATCACAACGAATAAATACAAAGCAAAGACAAGAATCAAGACCCAGAATGCTCCTTCTTGTAAGACAATATTGGATTGAAAAGCTGCCTGAAAATGAACACTAAAGCCCACTTAATTTAGTGTTCACAGCCCCAATTCAGCGTTACTCTACTATATTTGTGCATTGTAACTGAGTAGCGTTAGGGACTAGCAGCAAATTAACTAAACACGTTTGCCAGTCAAGGAAAATCTGTGTTTGGTATTTGAACCTGATCAGTGAGATGGCGCTTGCGGCAATCACTACTTTCACTCCTTTCAGTCCAACTGGGGTTTTGCTAAAGAAAGAGCAACTTAAGTTCTATGATCAGAAGAAAGACAAAATGGACTGGTCTTGCATTTACAGGAGCAGAGGTGGCTTTTCTTTATAAGTACACTGGAGCAGGGGAATCTCTTATAGCCTTTTTGAAGGGAGTTCTAACTCATAACAGCCCCTTGATCTCTGTAGACTACACATAATAAGCTGATTATGCCTCCTGCCATTTTCCCATATAGAACACATTAAAGCAGTTCTGTAGCATGGCAGATGTTTTATTTCTGTACATATTTTAATTAAAAATACAAAGACAGTGAGCAGTTGCACTCCCTAAGTGTTAGCAGTTCGTTGTAACCTGTCTCCTGTGGCTTTATTTTAGTGGGGACATACTGAAATGTCAGTATTATGAATGAACATAATTATTGTGCAATTATATTTTTAAAATGTACTGGCAAAATGGAATTATGGTTAGGCCTGTTGCTTCACAGTTTTAAAATCGGTCCGCCTGGGCTCTGCATTCTTTTCTCTTATCTATGTGAGATTTCTCCCAGGGCTTTCTTTCTTTCTTTCTTTCTTTCTTTCTTTCTTATTTTTGTCCCGTATCCTGAACAGCCCAGTGTGAATGGGTATTAGAGTGGACTCTATGACCTCTTCTTTAACAAATGATTTGATCCTGAGATGAGATGATAAAGCAGCAGTGTTGGCATATATACAGCGCTTTTTATTTTAATATTTTATTGAATTTATTAAAATCAAACAATATTCCATACAAGAATGTCAAATTTTACAAGACTAGGTAGCGGGTCAAACCAATCCGCTTTTTCGTAATATTTTATTTTATTTTCTGGTTTGGATAAAAGTAGAATCTAATTCTGACAATGGAGTTTTTTTAAACTTTTATTTACAGACTAGTCACGTTGCCTGTCAAAAACAGGTAATCGAATAAATTTAAACTATTTGATATCTCTTGCCCATGTGTACCTTCAGGTTCTTTTGTCTCTTGACTGGTGCTTCCTCCTTCGAGTGCATTCCAGTAAAGCCTACTGCTAAGATGTTGTCCTTTTGAAGCACCTTGCTCACCTCCTGTCTGCTTTTATACCTCCCGTCTTTGAATGTGACTCTGAGCAAGCCTCCTACGCCTTTACACCTTCTTGTGAGTCACACACTTGGACTTCCTCTTTCCATCAAATTAAAAAATACTCTCCAATCACAAAAGAAGCAAAATTGACCAATCAGATTGCTCCGAGGGACTCGACACACAGACCTTAGCGTCTAATTTTATAGTAGATGTTAGAATATTGTAACATCTTACTGCAACACCATTTTCTTTAGTTATGGGCGCTGTCATTTTGTTTCTGAAACGATAATTGTGCTAGAAAAGAAGTAATAAGAAGTGATTAGCGCATGATAATAGAAGATATAACGGTCAGTGCAGGAGCTTCCTGTTTATCTGTATTTGTGGATGAATACCCTTAATAGTGGAATGAAAGCTTTGTTTATAAGCCTTTGTTTTATTTCGACTTTGATTTTGGTACGTGCTTGAATTTGACAAGAGATTGGTTTTAATTTTTCTGGTTAATGAACCCTGCTAGACTTTAAATTACATTTCATCTTCTAATCCATCTCATTAAAAAATCTGGCTCATCTGTGGCACAGAGTACAATGTAATTCTTACATTGATGCATTAATCAACATGCAACTATTCTTTCAGAAGAGAAAAGGCAGTCATTTTTTTTCTTAAAGTCTGGGATTTGTATCTCAACCGGGATTCCTCTCCTGTCTGAGATTCAGTTGTCGTTTTAATGGATCATTTTTGATCCCTTTGTTTATGAAAATATTGTTAGTCATTTAGTCCATATGTACTGTACCTATGTTTCTTCTTTAATGTGAAGTGTATTTTGTTGGTGGTCCTCAAGAGGTGGGACCACCTGTCCAACCCTGTAAAGGGGCTGCCCACAGCTTCATAAAGCCTGAGGAAAACCCAGTCCTTTTTGTGGTGAATTTTCTTCAGTTTATTCAGTTAATTTGAATTCTGGATATTTTGAGCCTTTGCTCTGTTTTTTGACTTCGCCTTCTGAATTGTGCATTTGGTTTGATTCTGTGCCATTATACACCTCAGAGCTTAAGCTTTTTAAAAGAGATTTTTGTTAAAAATGTATCTTCTTATTTAGAAAGATTCTACATAGTCCTCTTTTATAACCAGTTGGGGTTTGATGGTACTTCCACATTAGTGGGAATTTTTTTGGAGTTATGGGGACTTTTGTGCTTATAGCAAAAGGACCAGGAACAAAGACATTGTAATGAGTAAACAAAAGTAAACAGTCGCAGATGGTTTTGAATTAGAGCCCAGGAGGTGGAAGTCTGAAGAGAAAGCTAAGGTCGATGCCAGTGAGTAAGAAAATTAGTATTTAAGCAGATCCCAAACCATAAAACACAAATCTGGGTAAAACAAGATGTAGTGAGAGGGTCAGGAGTCAGGAAGATAATTAATATTTATTAGTCAGAACAGAAAAAGAGACAAGAATCAAAGGCATGTAAGCAAAAAAAAAAAAAAAAGTCAAAACCTAAACGTCTAATATAATAAACCGCATGTCAAATTCTTAGGGGATATCTAAATACTGAGATGATTCATAAATGTGATGCTGAACTTTATGCCACTAAGACAATGACGTCACGTGACACGCACTTCTTATCATTAAATGTAGCAACAACCTAATGCTTGCACAACAAAAATTCAAAGTGAAACTTTCATAAAAACATATCACAATAAAAAATTAGCATAATCACTCAATTCCTTGTCCTCACAAACCCCAAGAATGAGAGTGAAAAAATCGTTTGAGTCCAAGAAATGACTACAAAAAATTAAAATAGAGTCAAATTATGACATGAACCGGGATTTGGGTTAAAGTGATCCTTAGTTAAGCCAGTAATACAAATTTAAACAGAAGCAGAAAACCATTGATCTAAGTCAGGGGTCGCCAACTCTGGTCCTGGAGGACCACCGTGGCTGCAGGTTTTCATTCTAACCGTTTTCTTAATGAGTGACCTGTTTTTGCTGCTAATTCACTTCTTAATTGACTTTCTCTTGAAGACTCAGATCCCTTAATTGTTTCTTTTTTCCTTAATTAGCAGCCAAACAATAATGAGCCAAAACTACTGGTGCCCATCATACAATATCTGAAAATAAAGAAAGATGAAGGTCTCAGGAATTAACAATCTGCTCAGGTCATCAAAACATTTGAACAGTGGTCTTAGAAAAGAGGAAATCAACAACTTCAGAAATGTCTGCTATTGCACAATCAATCAACATTTATTTATATAGCACATATTCATTCAAAAAATGTAGCTCAAAGTGCTTTACAAAATGAATAGAAAAATAGAAGACACAATAAAAAATAAACATAAGTCAACATTAATTAACATAGAATAAGTAAGGTCCGATGGCCAGGGTGGACAGAAAAAAAAAAAAACTCCAAAAGCTGGAGAAAAAAAAATAAAATCTGTAGGGGTTCCAAAGACCAAGAGACCGCCCAGTCCCCTCTGGCCAATCTACCTAACATAAGTCAAACAGTCCTCTTTGTATTTAGGGTTTTAATGGAAGGACCTGATGATGATGGTCACGTAGACTTCTGGCTTTTAGTCCATCAATGTTGGAGCATCATGAAGCTTTGAGTAGGTGGTGATGGCGCAGGCCGCCACCACAAAGAAACCGGAAAAAGAAACAGAAGAGAGAGTTGGGGTCAGTACGGATTTTGGAGCCACTGTGAATAGTTATTATGAAGAATTGAGTATCAGGATTAAGTTAAAGTGAAGTTATGAGAAAGCCATGTTAAAGTAATGTGTTTTCAGCAGTGTTTTAAAGTGCTCCACTGTACTAGCCTGGCGAATTCCTATTGGCAGGCTATTCCAAATTTTAGGTGCATAACAGCAGAAGGCCGCCTCACCACTTCTTTTAAGTTTAGCTTTTGGAATTATAAGGAGACACTCATTTGAAGATCTAAGGTTACGATTTGGAATATAATGTGTCAGGCATTCCGATATATAAGATGGAGTGAGATTATTTAAGGTTTTATAAACCATAAGCAGTATTTTAAAGTCAATCCTGAATGACACAATGAGAGTAGCAACAAGCCATGGAGTTAAAGAACGGGTTTAATTAACAGCAAGACTCAGCTCCTAATTAAGCAGCTGGGTGGAGTGGAATTGGTTAGAGTTTGAGGTCCTGACTTAGTTGATCTTCTGTTGGCTCACTTGCCTCACATTTCATTTCTGTTTGGGTGTCTTTTAAGGAAAGAAATGAAGTCATTCAGAAAAACGATGAAAAGAAATTCGGGGAACAAATTTTAAAAAGCAAGTTGATTAAAATGAATTCACAAGAAGTTAATTTGCACAAACATGGCACTCATTAAAAAAGGGTTAGAATGAAAACAAGCAGCCATTGTGGTCCTCTGGGACCGAAGTTGGCGACCCCTGCTCTAAGTTCATTCAACAGGAAGTCACCATTCACAAAAATCTCAGTTTTCTTTGTAAACGTGGATAATCAGGAAGTACACAACACTAACCTTTACACTGTTATGATAGATAGATAGATAGATAGATAGATAGATAGATAGATAGATAGATATGAAAGGCACTATATGATAGATAGATAGATAGATAGATAGATAGATAGATAGATAGATAGATAGATAGATAGATAGATAGATAGATAGATAGATAGATAGATAGATAGATAGATAGATAGATATGAAAGGCACTATAGATAGATAGATAGATAGATAGATAGATATGAAAGGCACTATATGATAGATAGATAGATAGATAGATAGATAGATAGATAGATAGATAGATAGATAGATAGATAGATAGATAGATAGATACTTTATTAATCCCAAGGGGAAATTCACATATGGCAGTGATGTCACTGCGTAATTCCACTGATTTTCATTAGCAATGTGGTAGCAACGAGTCCACAAAAAATGGTGGAGCCCACAAAACAAAATGGTGTAAATCTTGTAAATTTATTGAATATAATTTTAATGCAACATTGTTACAAAAATTGAAATCTACTTATTCTGATATCTAGAATGGGAACAAAAAATTTCAGAAAACATAACACAAAAAAAGACAGAATTTTTTTTTTTTTTAAATGAAACTACTTTATAACAGCAACACATCACCAGACAATAGGAGATCATCCTTTTTGACTCTAATGATACAAAGGTTTGATGTTGTTATGTTTGCAAACAGACAAGGTTTGAGAGTAACCCAGGGGATAAATATAAGCCAGAAAAAATGGTCAAAACCGGAAAATGAATAATAACAAGGGTCTATGCTAAAATGTGAGACAAAATTCATGGGTAAGATAATGATGGAAAAGGTCAAAAAATATGTAAAAAATACCAGGGATCAAAGACAGAAAGGCTAGCAAAATGCAAATAGAGATTTGGGTTTTGTAGCTGCAGTTCAGATAAGGACGTGTTTTCACAGGTGACCCATTGAGGATACGTCTCTAACAACCAGTGCGTTACCCCTAAGATGGGAAATTACAAAATGGCAGATAAAAAAATTCATTTTCTTTTTAATTTGGGCACTAGAATTAGGTTGAGTGACTCAAAAAACCCTCAAAACCCCTCTACCATATAGTGGAACTAGGCAGTCGCCTGGGGGAGCAAAGGTTTTGGATAGCAACATTTTGTCAACCATCAAAGATGTAGCGCTAGTATACAAACAGTTCAGAAAACTGATTGTGGACCCCACCTCAGTCTAATATCTGCATTGCATCGTGATAAAAACTCAAAAGAGTGACCACCCCCTACCCACTATTCCATGCAATATTTCTATAGTATGGTGGCGCAGTGGTAGCGCTGCTGCCTTGCAGTTAGGAGACCCGGGTTCACTTCCCAGGTCCTCCCTGCGTGGAGTTTGCATGTTCTCCCCGTGTCTGTGTGGGTTTCTTCCCACAGTCCATAGACATGCAGGTTATGTGCATTGGTGATCCTAAATTGTCCCTAGTGGGTGTGTGTGCCCTGTGGTGGGTTGGCACCCTGCCCAGGGCTTCTTTCCTGCCTTGTGAACTGTGTTGGCTGGGATTGGCTCCATCAGACCCCTGTGACCCTGTAGTTAGGATATAGGTTAGGTTGGATAATGGATGGATGGATGGATATCTATAGAAGTTACATTCAGGTCTCCCAGGTTCGAGCACAACATTTTCAGTTTATGCCTAGGGTAGAAAAAGGGGCCGACACTGAAAATACACAAACTGATGTGGGAACTGTTAGAATAAAGGAAGAAATTCCTAATATATGTAGTGTATATTTTACTAACGTTCTTGTTTCCGATCAGACATTTAAAAGGATATGTGTAATGCTCATCCATACAGCACTCATTCTGCCCAGTATTCTCAAAGATCATCCATATTGTCTTGTCAACCAAGCATTGTGTCGAAGGTCTGCAAATGTTGATCTCTGCTTTGTGTTTCCACAGTCTCAGGAAGCTCAAGTGTTGAAGCAGTTGGCAGAGAAACGTGAACACGAAAGGGATGTTTTGCACAAAGCTTTGGAAGAAAACAACAATTTCAGCAGGATGGCTGAGGAGAAGCTCAACTTTAAGATGGAAATCAACAAGGAAAACCGAGAGGCCCACTTAAATGCTCTTAAGGAGCGACTCCGTGAAAAGGTAAAAATTAATGTTACAAAAAATGTGATTTTAAGGTGTTCACTTAAAATATATGTTGAAATTTCTGACCGCAAAATGATTTTACAGGATTTAGTGTGACAGGCTCAAAGAAAAAATAAAGGGATTACTTATTTGTTCTCAAATATACCAATGTAAGGCTATTGTGCAATTATGAATCCATTGTATAAAATATCTTAATGAGACGCTCATTTATAAGTGAGTCATAAGTGAGGTGAGCTCCTTTTATAAATGTATCTGCACACCGGTTTGTGTTGAATATGCCAAGCTTGCCATACCAAAACCTTTACAATGATTATTTAGGAAGTTTGTTGATATGTTTTTGGTGTTTTTGCATGTGTCAATCACTCATTTCTGAATTTAATATTTTTCTTATGGTTAGCCTCAGTGATGTCATCCCACCACTATTATTGTGTCACTGCCATTTTGATGCTCATTGCAGTAAACCATGGCTCTGTTCCATATACCCTGTGACACTAGGGGTCGCTGTCGCCCCATGTAACCCACAGACAACACGTCCTGACACCAGGTAAAAGTCCCAGAAATAATTTTAATTTCTTAAATAATGTGCACAAAGCACCTCCACCTCCACAATACACAATAATAATTCACAATCAACAATAATCAATAATAAATAAATCCTCCTCTCCACCCAGCAGCACTGTCACACTTCCTCCCAACTCCGGCTCAGTCGGCTGGGTTTCCCACAGTCCTTTAAATAGTCCTTGACCCAGAAGTGCTTCTGGCCATCAGTCCATGTGATTCCATAGCACTTCCGGGTCAAATGAAAACTCTTATTTTTCTTCAGCCCAGGAGTACGTCATGTCTTCCATTCCTGTGACTAGGGAGAACTTCCGGGCTATAATAGAAACAATCTTGTCTCCCTGTAGCGTCCCCTAGTGGCCCCCACGGTATCCAGCAGGACTGTCACGCAGAACTCCATTGTCCATGATGCCCAGCGGGAATTTGGGGCACCTCCATATTGCTGGGAGAACTCCACCTCTCACAACCCACAGCAGCTGGCATCATGACATGTACTGTATGTCATTGTATGACTGTTTTTTAAGACAGTGGTGCTATTTCATGAAAACAATTTATTCCTTAGTTTCTTTCCTACTAGATTTTCTGTAAGCTGAAAAGTGTTTTCCCAGAAGTTGCTTTCTTAATTTTTTAGATTCTAATTTTTGTTTTGCAATTTAGAGGTTTTGTCTTTTTTATAGTGTGTCTTTTACTGTTCAGACCTTTTTTCCTGTCCCTGCCTTATTCCTTCTGGTTAAATCATCTCCTGCTCTTTTATTTCTTCTCTGCCATCTGTTACACTGTGTTCATATTTAATCCAGAACAGATTTAAATCAGATTTAATGTTGTTGTGGACACAATAGTGCTCCTGAAAATTATTGCGAGCAAGGAGAGACCACTTGATAACAAAGAGGCTGGAAGATGTGGTCAGTGGTGCGCCAAGGTTAGAACTGAATGAACAAATCAAAGTGCAAAGACAAAATCAGAAGTTAGAAACAGAGCTGGAGTCAAAATCAAAATCCTAATGCTAGGGCCAACCTGGTAAAGAAACTAACTACCGCTAAAGTTTTCAGTTGTATAGAATATCCACCAGAATACCTGCCATTTTTATGGTGATGGTAACCATGATGTCACATATTCAGAGTCCTAGGACAATGCAAACAGGAATGTGATGATATACGGACAAAATGGCATCAAGTAATCATGAAAAAGGATGATAATGAAAGACTTATGGGATAGAAGATGTGAAGGATGTCACTTTCCACATTAAATGAACAGAGTCTCCTGAGAAAAAAGAGCCTGCTCTGGCCTTTCTTACACTATACAGTTCCTTTGTGTTCTGAGATTTTACTTCTGCACAATTTCATTGGGTTTTTAAAACGCTTACTTTACTCACTTTCACCCATAAGCTGTAAGGGATGTACACCTCAAAGCAGTGATGATAGAAGGTCTCAGTCTGCTCTATGTGCCTAAATGTGCCCTGTGAAGGACTGAAGTTGGAAGAAGAAGTAACCTTTGATAGCCACAGCAGCCTCCTGTTTTACTGGGCAGGTTAACCTATGGAGCCTTGTCTCACTTTTACTACTGTACTGATCTGATTATGGATTTCGTTGTGGGTTGAATTGTTATTTGGTAAAGCATCTTGTGATTGTTTGGTGTATAAAATAAACATAAATTGAACAATAGTTTACTTCTCAGATGCTTGTCTGCAGAAGTTCTTAAGTCTTTATTCAATAATACATATATTGTGACTAGTATGTCCAAAAATAAGTTCAATGACTTGCACTTGCCAATGCTGCAGCGCCACATTGTTATGATTTGGTTTCATTAAGAATTTTTGTTTATTTTCTTGTGGTACTTGGGTTGACATTTTCAGATTTATTTTAGGTTTTGGAACATATAGACTCCACTTCTGATAATGGCTTATCTAATTGGAATTTATTTCATTCAGTTGACTTATTTTTCCACCTGTTTGGAAGGCATTTTGTTTTTGTGAGTGCTGCCATTTTGTGGAGAAGTTGCTTCTGCATTGCTAAGTAAACCACCTGGAACTGAGTAGCTGTGACATCATAGGGTCTTGAATACAAAGTTCAATATGAACATTTTCTGGTTCGTCTGAGTTTCCAAAGTGAAAAGTATAGGTTTATTGTACTCATGATTGTGTTTTTGGCAAAGAAATTCTTTCATGTGAAATATTGAGGGTGGCACCGTGGTAGTGCTGTTGTCAGGCAGTAAGGAGAACAGGGGTTGCATTCTTTGTGAGGAGTTTGCATATGTCTTTGTGGCTTTTCTCTGGGTGCTTGGTTTCCTCTCACAGTCCAAAGATATGCAGGTTAGTTGAACTGGCCATCCTAAATTGGCCGTAGTGTGTGCTTGGTCGGGGTGTGTGCGCCCTGCAATGAACTGGCACCATATCCAGAGCTTGTTTCCTGCCTTTTCCTGCCCTATGCTATCTGGGATAGGTTCCACCAAACCCCTGCAATCCTGTTCAGGACAAAACGGGTAAGCAAATGACTGACTGAGATATTGAGTGCAATTTAGAATTTAGATTTTTGGAATAACAACTATTGTCTTGTCCACATCTTATCTTCTTATTATTCATATTTTTCATTGTAAACTATCTTCTGCCTCACTCTTTCTGGCATAGTATTGGATTTGGATAAATACAGTGGATTCAAAAACTATTTAGACCCCTTTTTTCACATTTTGCTATGTTGCAGTCTTGTACTAAAATTATTTAAATTCTTTTTTTTCTTCATCAAGCAAAACCTAAATACCCTGCAAAGACAAAGCAAAAACAGGATTTTAGGAGTTTTATTCAAAATAAAGTAAATGAAATATCACATTGACTCAGGTATTCAGACACTTTTTTTAAGACCCTTTTTATGATCTTCGTTCTGATGTTTCTACACCTTGTTTGCAGTCCACCAGCGGTTAATTCAATTGATTAGACTGATTAATAAAGGCACACGGCTCTCTATAGAAGGTTCCAAAGTTGACAATGTACATCAGACCAAAATGAGGTTGAAGCAACTGCCTGAAGAGCTATGACAAAGGATTTTATTGAGGCAGAGATCTGAGGAAGGCTACAGAAATATTGTGGCAGCTTTGAAGGCTCCCAATAGCCTTCATAATCCTTAAATCAAAGAAGTTTGGAACAACTACAACTCTTCCTAGAACTGAGTAATCGTAGGGGAAGGGCCATGGTAAGACAGGTGACCAAGAACTGGATGGTCACTCTGGTTGAGCCACAAAGAACTTGAGTGAAGATGGGAAAAACTTCCAGGAGGACAACCATCACTACAACACTACACTGATGTGGGCTTTGTGACAGAGTGGCCAGATGAAGGCCTCTTCTCAGTAAAAGACACATGAAAACCCTCAAGGAGTCTCAGACAGTGAGATACAAGATTCTCAGGTCTGATGAAACCGAGATTAGTGTGATGTCTGGAGGAAACCAGGCACTGCTCATCATCTGTGCAATACCACTCCAACGGCGAGACTTGGTGGTGGCAGCATTATGCTGTGAGGTTGTTCTTCAGCAGTAGGGACTGGGAGACTGGACAAGGTTGAGGGAAAGCTGAACAGAGCATAGTACAGAAATATCGTTAATAAAAACCTTCTACGGAGTGCTCTGGACCACAGGCTGGGTGGAAGGTTTACAATGACCCCAAGCACCAAGCAGAGACAACACAGGAGTAGTTTAGAGACAACTCTGGGAATTTCCTTGAGTTCTGGACTTTAACCCAACAGAACATCTCTGGAGGCACCTCAAAAAGTCCACTGACGGTCTCCATCCACCCTGACAGAGCCTGAGAGGATCTTCAGAGAAGAATGGCAGAAAATCCTCAAATCCAGGTATACAAAGCTTGCCACTTCAGTCCCAAGTAGACTCCCAGCTGGATTTGTGCCAAAGGGGCTTCAAATAATTACGGAGGAAAGGGTCTGAATACTTGTGTCAATGTGATATTTTCTTTTTTATGTTCAATACACTGCAGTGGGCTGGCGACCTGCCTGGGGTTTGTTTCCTGCCTTGCGCCCTGTGTTGGCTGGGATTGGCTCCAGCAGACCCCTGTGACCCTGTAGTTAGGATATAGTGGGCTGGATAATGGATGGATGTTTAATACATTTGCAAAAATGCCTAAAATCCTGTTTTCACTTTGTCATTCTGAGGTACTGAATGTTGTTTGATGTGGGAAAAAATTAATGTAAATGATTTTAGAACAAAGAAGCAACATAACAAAATGTGAAAAAAGTGAAGGGGTCTGAATACCTTCTGAATCCACTGTATGCCTTGAAATTAGATAGACAGATAACGTTAAAGAAGCTTTCAGGTAAACTGTAGAGCTCTTTAAGAAATTACTTTTCTGTATACTGCTGTGAATTAAAGAAAACAAACTTTGCATAAATCCAAATGCTACTGACGGTCGGTCCTTGTCACTGACATCTTGTCATTTGTCTCACCAGGAGAGGCATGCAATGGAGGTCCGCCGAAACAAGGAGATTCAAGCAGAACTCTCTGGTTGAAGACATTTTCTACAACTTTAACAAGAAATTCAACATCTGAAGAGTTTTGCCTAGAAAAATGCAACTTTTTTAAACCTTTCTGTATCAAAGCTCCTGCATTGTTCTGCATCTACAATATTATTCTTTGTGCAATAGGAAACAATTTATGATTAGAATATAACTCCTAGTCCATCCACGACTTACTACTCTGTCTTCTGCCTATTCTGCCTCTTAAACCATTATTAATTTATCAATTCAACCTTTATGATTGATAACAGGTAAGGTTGTTTAGACGTGCACCTCACTAACAGGAATTCTAATGTAAAGCTGGTAGCAGGAAGAGGCCACTTTCTAACAAAAAAATAATTATAAATTGATGAGTCAGGAATTTAAGATTTGCACTGGGATTTTGGGAAACGATGACGGATGATATTCCATAGATATACAGACAGCACACAAAATCACTGCATTTGTGCTGAATATATCCCAGAGCCTCCTCCCACAGGAAAGTAACTTGTGTTCTTATTTCTAACCACCAAATATGAACATTTAAATAATATAATACAAAACAACCCCTACAAAATTACTCCTTTAAGTAATATCAGTTCCGTTTTTTTTGACCAAAAACATTTCACGGCCCCTAACTGCACTTCACTGATGTTTTATTGTCTCTCCAGTAACCCTCTAAAATCTAAAGGTTGAATTTTCTGATTACTTGGCAAAAAAAAGAAAAGAAAAAAAATTTTCATTGTGCATTATATTTGTCTGTTACAAATATTTACTGATTGTATGTACGTGTGCAAGAATTGCTTGAGCCAAATTTTTTTTTTGTCTTATTACTGCAGTAGTGGTAGTATGACGTAGAAAACAAAATTTGCAAGATATTATGCTGTACAAGGGTGTTTGCTTGATGTGGAATTCTGACTTGAAGCTAATTTTCCTTTCTGTAAATATCTTTTATGAATATCAGGATTGCATTTCGCAAACAGTTACCATTCCTTTCATGATAATGTATCCTGCCTACGCCCCACCTTCATCTTTCAGTCCTGCAGTTTGGGATTGTCACTCGTCAGAAAATGTCACCACAAAGCTGCAGATTATGGTGCTTCAGTCGCTTCGTGAACCTCAAGGTATACTAATAGCTGAGGAAAATGTCTTAAAGCAGGAATGTATTCACTGTGTCAAAAAGATTTGTTTGGTGCCATATCTGCATCTATGTCCATCAGTCTAATAGAAATAATAGTATAATGTGAATACATAGCTGTCAGGATAGACTCTGGCTCCCTAGGACCCTGGGATAGAAAATGATATATATACAAATTTGTACGTATGTATGTTTGAAAAGTGAAAAAGACCATGCCATAATATGTATAACTACATACTATCATACTATGTAGACACTTATAATTCACATATTTCTGTGCACTGGAGGTTGTCTTACCTACAAACATAGTTCAATACTCCATTTAGCTAAACACTCAAAACCATTTTGCATATATTGGAAATATATATATATATATATATATATATATATAATGTCACACGTGTAAGCCGAGAGAGCAGCTTCCACAGTCTTCCTTGATTCTGTTTCAGTGAAGTTTGTCTGCTGTGTTGAGAAGTGGATTTGAAGCTGCATCAGCTGGTCTTCTCATTCTTGTATCAAAGTTGCCTCATCTGCTCAGTTTATCATGGCGGCCAAGGAATATCCTGCCGACTATGCCATTGTAAAGTAAAAGACAAGAGAGCATCAAGGCGCTGCACCAAAGAGGATGCCTTGTTCAGTTGAACCAAAGTTTTAAGAGAAATAAATGAAAAAAATAAAGCAGGGGACTGTAGCCCTCTAGCAATTTGTTCTAGCTGAAATAGACAGAAAGATTTTTAAAAAGAACAGGAAGAGGATACACATTCAGAGATGTGCAAATTTCATTAACCTGAAAGCAATCCCATCATTTGTCAAAACAAAAAAGGCCAAAACTAAAATCGTAGTCAAACATCAGAAAGTGGTCTTTTTAAGCCAGACAATTTAAAGAAATGATTGACAAGGAGGTCACAGGTTTTTATCCAATCTTGAAAAAATTAGAAGTAAGAAGAGCACTCTTTGAATAGCTCCGTCCATGATGTCATCGATATGCCATCCTCTTGAATTGTTGGAAACCTTGTCAAGGTAATGAATGACACAAAGTGCACAAATGGTGGCACTCGTTGCCCATACAAAACAGTGCTAGAAGATAATATAAAAAATAATGAACATTTTCATAGAGCCTTCGATAAAAAAAATAAAAACTTCAGAAATGAATTCCTTGCATCTGAAAAGCTCTTAAAAAACACCAAGAAAATCATCATCACTTTAGAGAAGTGCGCAAAAAAAAAAAAAATAATCCAATCACAATACAATTGGTGTCTTAGCCCAAATTAGACCCAGGGCTGGATCAGGGTCCAAAATGAACCCCAATTTTTGGTTAGACATTGGTTTATATAGGAGCTAGGGCAGAAGAATTAGAGCCACCAACTGTGAAGCACAAGTGATGTCACAGTTCACCTGTGAAATCTTCCTCTGTTCTTGGGGAAACAACAAGAGTTGTTAAAGATTCTGTCCTGCCGTTATCTTTCCTGTCTTAGTTACCTGCTCAAAGTCAGCAGCTGCCCCCTTGGCTTGCTTGTGTGACAATCTATCTATCTATCTATCCAAACACAGATATGCATACATAGACACTATATCAAATTCATCTCATAAAAGAGGTCATAATAAAGAAACATAAAACATGCATATGCAGTTATATATGTGTATGTATGTGGTTATATATATGTGTTTGTGTATAACATGTTAATGTGCATACACACATGCATGTTCACATGTATATATAATGTCTTATTAAAAGACTTTACTAAAGCAGATATAAAATGTACATAAATATGAAAAATGCTCCCACTCACACACATGCATATGATATGCTGTCTATGCATACATAAACATTACAGTAAATTAATCCCCTTAACTTTAATAAATGAAGTGTCATTTCCCCGCAGGCCTCGGACCCTTAAATAATTCCCCAGGTTTAATATAAACTCACTACTAAAATACAAATTAAGATGTGAAAAGCATCAGCCCAGCTATGGATTGCAGAACCTACCAATGCACCTTCTGTACAAATCAGCTTATAATTGTGTTGAGCGTTGTGAATAAAAAATAATTTTGAGTCTTCCCTACATGTGATCCATCCTGGATGGTCTTGTTCAAGTTTAAGCTCTTTGCTTTGACATTGGAAGGCTAATTAATGTCACTGATTGTATGACTCTATTAGCGTATTATCATACCCTTTCAAAGAACATCACACGCTGTAAAAAGAAAATAAGAGTGGATGAGACTTGCTGGCTGCTGGCTCATTCTTGATTTGAACCCTGTGACTATTTCCATCCCCTGCTTAATCCTCGTGAGAGCCAGAGTCGCACGTTAATTTCTAACATTATTTTCTTCTTTCAGGACCCATGCAGTTGCCCACCTTTATACTGAATATCCAATTTGCCCACTTTCTAAAACCACAAAGGTGTTATCTGTTAATTTGGAGATGGGCCAACAAACAGTATGAAGGTGACCTTTCAGAGATAGCATTATGTGATGGTCAGTTATGGCAGATCTTTCTATTGGAATGGACAATGAAGTACTGTAAATTATTATAAGGCAGGAAATGTGGCTGTGTTGTTATGTTTTTGTCTTTTACTTCATTATTGTTTGTTCAAACGTTTTCTTTGCTCATTTTACAGCACTTCTTTTGCTCCTCTATCTAGAATTGCCCAGGGCCTATTTGACAGATTCTGAATAAATGCTTGCTAATGTAACCTAAACTCCTGAAATTGCTGTTAAACACTTTTGCTACATTACATTTCACTGATGATAAAAAAATGTGCCATGATCCGTAATTTGAAATAGAGATACAGTCAGAAACTAGAACACCTTTACAGCTACTTGTATAATCATATCTTAGGATCTCTCACCTGCAGTTCAGTGTCAACTTGGGATTGTTATTGTGATCAGAAGTGATAACAAATAATAATAAAGTTGGTAATACACCATGTTTGTCTTGACCTTTCATTATTTAACATGGACAACTCCAAGACTGCTGGCACCCTGGTCAGTACCAGTACCTTTCTTGTGCTGATGTTTTTCGCATCACATCTCAAAGTCATACATGTTAAGTAAATGAGTCTGGATATGTGTGTGAATGTGACCTGCAATGGTCTGGCACCCCACCTTATTTTCGTGTCTACATTATGCAGAGTGCTGCTGGGATAAATTATAGCAATTGACAACCCTGAATTCAATTAAACAGATTCAGGAAATGGAGGGATATCTCTGACATTGTTACCTTCACTGTACATAATGGATGCCTTCATCTACAACACAATGGCACATCACATGACTTTTCCATCGATTATTAGTCCAGCCTTCATTTACATAATGTCAGGGAGTTGTGGACAGTCATGCTCGCTCGCCAATGAATGCCGCTTGTGTAGCGTGAATCCCCGTCAACTCAGTCTTAAAGATGTGTGACTAGTGCAGGTGTCCAATATAATCCACATTTGTGGTCTCCAGCTCTGGTCCTAGAGCACTACTGTGACTGCAGTTTTTCATTGTAACTCTTTTCTCAATTAGTGACATGTTTTTGTGCTAATTAACTTTGGGCTTCTCCTCCACTCTGACGAGGGGGAAAAGAAGAGAGGCAAGTGGCAATGTCTCGCACAAACAAGTCCCCATGTTACCTCTTCTGTAGAGCCTTCAGCACACTCCCATAAATAAACACGTGTGACACTAGTCAATACAAATTCAGCTAGGTTTGATTTTGTTTTAAGTTTTAGGGGTGAGCTCCTGTGTGTCAGAGAGTTGATAAGCAATTAGTGATCAGTTGGAAGTATAATGTGTTCAGTGTGGCCGCTGTACTGGCTGCACTGAATGGCGGCAGTCTGAATGAAGAATGGAATTATTAGAAAAGAAGGAAACATATAAACTAGACAAGTTCAAAACTGGAAGTTCAGGACTTAAGAAAAATTCTAATATACATTTTAGGATGCCTCGTCCTCAATCACACTTTCGAGTGACTGTAGCTTTTGCACAGGAGCCTGATGTTATCCGACAGTGCCAAACATTCCTCGGGTGTTTTGACACTTAACTCTAATGCCATCTTCTGGACAAGTCGACGATGGTGGCTAAATCACTGCCCATCAGCTCCTGGCTAACAGCTCAGCTCCTCATTTTTATAACATAACCAGCAAGAGGCTCGTTCTACTGCCTCTCCCAGCCTGTGACCTTATGTCCTCTTCTCCTTTCATGATAATGCCAAGGCTGGGAGCATATTCTGTGTCATTTGTACTGGGAATCTTCTACAGTATATCCCGTATTGTTTTTTGCGGGTTCCAATAACTCAGCGACACGTTGTTTGGAAAAGAGTAACTTTACTTGAATAGTCCTAAACATGTACAACAACTTCTGCAAAACACCACACCCTCTTACCACTTCCTGTATTTAAATTAAGACATTACTAATAGCTGTCGAGTTCACAGATCAACGTCAACTATCATTACATATCCAACCTCTACCTATTTGTGCTGGGATTCTTCTATATTCAACCTCTACTTGGAACTGCCAGGCTTGACAGCTTTTGTCCCTATATTCTTGGATCAGTTTCTAGTGTTGGTGGTTTCCTTTTCATGGGCTTCAATACACCCTTCCTCCCATGGATTAGTTAATGTGATCTTCTTCAATTGCTTTGACCAGTTGATCTGAGCTTAGGAATGTTTAGATGACTGGGGAAACAGGCCAGGTCCACCTTTATCTCTCACCCTTGTGCATTTTGAAGGATGTTGCCCTTAGTCTTTCTTGAGGCTGGTGGTATCTCCCCTTCTGTGATGAACTAGGTGGATGACACTACTGTCTCCTGGGTTTGCTGTTTTTTTTACTTAACTCTTGCATGAAGAACATTGTTAAAGCAAGAAACATTTTGTTGTGTCACGGCCTGTATTTCTCTTGGGTGAGTGTGGTGTTGCATCCTGTCAGGATGTGGGCCTCACCAACACTTGTTCCAGCAATGCAAGCTTTTCCTAGATGATCTCCCATCCAAGTACTGGCCCGCCTCAAACATGTTTAGATTCAGGTGGATTTCCTGTTCTGAAGAGCTGGTGGTATGGCTGCTGGCAGATGGAAATGAGTGTAGGACATTGAACTTCATTATAATTATGTCACATGTCACTTGTCCTGGACATCTTGCCTAGCAACAGCCCAGCAACCTTGTATTAGAAACAGCAAATGATAGAAGGGCTGATACTAACAACACAAGGTTACCTTGAAAGATTTATTTTAAAGATAGCGTCTTTAAAACAATCCTGAATCAAACAATTGATTAGACCAGTGCTTCCCAAACTTGGCTGCAGGTTTTTGTTCCAACCCTAATCAGTGACAACACCTGATAACGCTGATCTCATTTAATTAGTTGGTATTTTGTTTCTCTTATTCTACATTCAGAAAAGTATAGCAGCATGATTTTTTTACATTTATAAGACATTTAGAAATATTTCTGCTTTTGCTATTGATATAAATGCTTAACTCTCTTTTAATTGATTTCATTATTTTTGCCCTTTCTCTGTGCAGTTTTCCCCCTTCGTTGTATCTTATTAATGACAATTAAAAATGAGCAGAGCAGACACCCGGGCAATTAATTAATTAATTAGTAAATAATTGATTAATTAAACAATTAGAACACCTGGAAAATTAGAATGAAAATTAAGATAAATATATTGTTAAAAAGAAAAAAATACACACACATATATATATATATATATATATATATATATATATATATATATATACTGCTCACAAAAATTAAAGGAACACTTTAAAGAAACACATTAGATACATCAGATCTCAATATGAAGTTGGATATCTATACAAATAACGACAGGGCAATGTCTTAGGAACAAAAGGATGCCAAGTCTTTTAATGGAAATAAAAGTTTTCTGCCTACAGAGGGCTCAATTGTGTAGACACCCTAAAATCAGAGTGAAATGAAGATGTGGCAGGCTAGTCCATTTTTCAAAAACTTAATTTCTGCTACTCAAAATGCTTTTCAGTATCTTGTGTGGCCCCACGAGCTTGTATGCATGCTTGACAACGTCGGGCATGCTCCTAATGAGACGACGGATGGTGTCTTGTGGCATTTCCTCCCAGATCTGTATGAGGGCATCCCTGAGCTGTTGTACAGTCTGAGGAGCAACCTGGTGGCGCCTAATGGACCGAAACATAATGTCCCACAGATGTTCTATTGGGTTTAAGTCAGGGGATCGTGAAGGCCATTCAATTGTTTCAATTCCTTCATCCTCCAGGTACTGCCTGCATACTCTTGCCACATGAGGCCGGGCATTGTCGTGCATTAGGAGGAAACCAGGACCTACTGCACCAGCGTAGGGTCTGACAATGGGTTCAAGGATTTCATCTCGATACCTTATGGCAGTCAGAGCACCATTTCCTACGCAGTAGATGTCTGTGCGTCCCTCCATGGATATGCCTCCCAGACCATCACTGACCCACCACCAAACCTGTCATGTTGAACGACGTTGCAGGCAGCATATCGTTCTCCTTGTCTTCTCCAGACTCTTTCACGCCTATCACAGCTGCTCAGGGTGAACCTGCTTGTCTGTAAAAGTACAGGGCGCAGTGGCGGACTTGCCAATTCTGGTGTTCTTGAGCAAATGCCAGTCGAGCTCCACGGTGCTGGGCAGTGAGCACAGGGCCCACTACAGGATGTGGGCCCTCAGGCCATCTTCATGAAGTCTGTTCCTGATTGTTTGGGTAGAGACATTCACACCAGTGGCCCTCTGGAGGTCATTCTGTAGGGCACGAGCAGTGCTCAGCCTGTTCCGCCTTGCACAAAGGAGCAGGTATCGGTCCTGCTGATGGGTTGAGGACCTTCTACGCCCTGTCCAGCTCTCCGAGAATAACAGCCAGTCTCCTGAAATCTCCTCCATGTTCTGGAGATTGTGCTGGGAGACACATTAAACCTTCTTGCTGCAGCACGTGTGGATGTGCCATCCTGGAGAAGTTGGACAACCTGTGCAACTTCTGTAGGGTTAAGGAATCGCCTCATACTGCCAGTAGAGATAATTACTCAAGCCAAAACTAGCACGAGTGGAAAACCAGCCAAAAAGATCAAGAGGGAGAAACTTGAAATGACCTCCACATGTAAAACCAGTCCTGTTTTGAGGGTTTTCTAATTGTTGCCACTTTAGTGCACCTGTCGTTAAGTCCATGAACACCAATACAGCTGAAAGTGATTAACAATGACCTCAGCTGCTTAACCAACCAGAAAATTATCAGACAGGTTTAATTGATTTCATGCCAGGCCCAATAAAAAGTGTTCCTTTAATTTTGTGAGCAGTGTATATATATATATATATATATATATATATATATATATATATATATATATATATATATATATATATATATATATATATATATATATATATTTTTACCAAACTTAGTTTTCTAAGTTCTATTTTGTTCCCAAAATGCTGAACTTGTAATGTAACAGTTCACTTAATTAGCCCAGGAGTCCAATTAAAAACAGAAACTGGATGGAACAAAAACCTGCAGCCACAGGGGGTCCTCAGGACTGAATTTGGGAAGCACTAGACTAGACTATTAAATCCCTTTACCTCTAAAACCACCAAAATCCGACCTCCATTATCGTAAGAGGCTGAGGAAAAGACTAAAAAAAATAAATGGAAAAAAAAAAGATTAAAAAAGTCTAAATCATCATGGCCTTATCCAATAGTACCTGATGGAATGTTCCTTTAGCCCAGAGACTGAAATGGCGGTTTTGATTCAATTGATCCGTATTGACATCCCATCCCTGCCAGGGAGGTCGGCTAGAGAGTGAGTGGGAGCTATGCATAGAGAAAGTTCCTTGCTGGTAACACCCCCATTCTCATTGAGATATTCAGGTTTGACACTCACCCATGATCTCTTTGTAGTTTTCATGTAGTTTTATGAGGAATTTTTTCTTAGGTACCCAATATTCCTAAAGATAGCCTAGTGATAAGTTAAGCAGAATGACACCTTTTATTGGCTAACTAAAAAAGATTAGCTTTCGAGGCAACTCAGGCTCCTTCTTCAGGCAAGATGTAATCAATTACAGTACATCTTGCCTGAAGCAGGAGTCTGAGTTGCCATATTGTAATCTTTTTATTTAGCCAATAAAAGATGTCAACTTATCACTACATTCATAATGGCTAACATGGTACAATACCCATGTACTATAAAGATAACCTAAAAATCTAAAGGTTAAGTAGATTAGTGACTCTAAATTTGGCCATTATGATTGATTCAATATGGGTGTCAGCGCCCATGTGTTAGACTACATAGATTATAAAGGACGGATACACACCACTGGATTTCAATATACCGAGCAAACCAAAATAAGAATGACTGGAATAAAGTATGAAGAGGAGTCATGAGCTTAACAGAGTTTTTCAGCACTACTTACCCTGGACACCATGGATTTAAAACTTACCGGCAGAGAAAACCTGCAGCCATCAGAGAAGTCATTGAAATTGAGGTGAAAAGAATTTCAATTTCTTTCAGTTCAGTTATGTCATTTTTTAATTTATACTGGTAAACATTTCCATACAAACTGATTAGTTTGCCTAGGCATCACTGCTTAAGCCAGCCAAAAAATGGAGCTGGAACCTGGAGCTTGAAGGCAGTTACACACTTATCTACATAATTTCACTGTAAGAGGATGCCAGATGGTAGATGAGTGTACCGTTAAGGAGTCAAAAAGCAGAAGAAGTCTTTAAAAAGAGTAGCTGTGCACATTAGAAGTCACTAGAGGGCGACAAATCTTCATATTATGACTAGAACCCTGGTGCCAAAACCTCCATAGGTGCAAATGTTGAAATGAAGGTGTGAGTAACCTAGGAAAAAGCTGAAGAAAAATCCCCTGTGATGTTAGAAAACCTTTAATATAGTTATGAATAAAGTCACAATGCCCTCTTGTTAACTAAGAATGTGGCCATGGAGAGTTGAAAAAGGTTTCATATTTCTAATCTTCCAGAGAAGGTTACACAAAAAGATTGTGTTGCTCCTTTAAAGGCAAAAAGAAAAATAATTATCAAGAGGTACTATGTGGTTAAGCCATTAGGGGGCAGCAGATAGTCTCTGTTTATGATGGATTAGATTGTGTTGCCCTGTTAGGATGGAGACCTGGGCCTGTAAGGACTATTCGGGTCTGAAGGATGTAGAGACACTCTGGCTACAGACAGATCCAGATATCATGGGCCTACTCTGAAATAGAACAGGACTTCTGAGCTTTGCATTTAAATGTATATTAAAATGTGACTGTAGCCAAGAGATGTTTAAATCTGGAGTCACAAACAGAGCTGGAATAAAGAATGAATGTAGAAAGTAAGAGAATGTTTTTCAGAGTTGGATAGCAGACAGATTTTTTAAAAATGGTCCAGTTGGAGTGGCATGGCTTACTTTGAGCTCACTACTCTACTAATGCTTTGTTTTCTTTATTTGTTTGCTCCTTTCAAATGTACTTGCCTTCGGCATCCCAAAGATGTGCCCAAAACTCAAAATGAGGACTCAAATCTGTTAAGGACATGTCAAAGGGCCCAAGGATTATTGTAAGCACATAAAAACAAAGAGGTGATTAAAAAGACAAAAGACGTAATTAGGACAAACAAAGAGCAGGCCAAACCATAAAACCAGTAACTGAAAGGGCAAGATGACATTGAATGACAACGATGGAATGGGGTTGTAGTTAAAATACAGAATCCTACCAATAGGGCTTACTTGAAAATAAAAATATCGTTAAGACTTTTGAAGGTTGATAACAGACTAAATTATACATATACAACTGGCTACAAACTACAAAATCTAAAATATAAGGCCAGTATTCCCAGGCAGGCCTAATGAGAAGTCAAGCAAAATGACACCTTTTATTGGCTAACTAAAAGGATTCCAATATGCAAGCTTTCAAGTCAACTCAGGCCCCTTCTTCAGGCAAGATGGCCTAAGTAATACAAGTAGGCCTCACATTCTCTGTTATAATTCAAACACAAACAAGAAGGGCAAAAAGGTGTGAGGCCTTAAACAAAGCCAACCAAACTCTTTACTCTCTTATTAGCTTGCCAACATAAAGCTCACACCCAGGAAGCCTGACTATTTAATCTAACAACTGGCTTTGGCCTACACTGAGCCAAATGGGGATTTTGCTTCAAAAGTGCTAAAAACAACAACAAAGTCCAAAGAAAATGTTCAAAATGTCCCATTAGGGTGACTATCACAAGTGGCAACGCCATGAAAATATCAATGTCCACTTCGTTAAACCTATTCAAATTAACATTGAACAAATGTATTTTAATTCTACAGTATTTTGTTTTGATTTGTTATTTTTAATAGGTAATGCCCAGGCGCATACAGACTCCCCAACCCGACGCAGACAGGAAGGACACAGTCTCACCACACAACACACACATTTATTCTTCACTTGCTATTTCCGAGCAGTATACAGATAATATCCACAATGACAGCACAGTCCTTCCACCTTCAGCCCTCCACACAGGCTTTGTCCTTCTTCCTCCCAACTCTGGCCCTTGAAAACTGGTGACTTGCCCCCTTTTAAAGAACACCCAGGAGGACTCCAGGTGTCCAATGACCTTCTTCTGGCAGCACTTCCTGGTGTGGAGGAAGTGCTGCCAAACAGGGCTCAGTAAATGTCCAGACACTACCTGCCGGTGGCCACAGGCCCCAGCCGGGTTGAGGTCGTATGCTCCAAAACTCATCCCACTACAAGTCAACAGGATGGCTCTCTATCGAACTGGGGAAGAGAATGTCATGAAAAAGCTCTCTCCCCCAGTCCCTCCATTGTCATTGCGTCCTGGCCAGGTATAGGCCCTCAACCACACTGTCCCTCCCTTAGCTGAGCTTGATGGGTCAAAGTTCTGCCCTGAAATGACAAAACAGGAAAGTTATGGGGAGGCACTGCACCGCTGCCATCTCGCGGCCTCTATTGGGCCCTTAAATGGACAGCGCCTCCAGCTGTGGGCCAGGTTAAAACACTCATAGCAACGTCACTCCCATTGTCGCTCCTGTGCACTATGGACATGGAAGCAGGGCGGGAAGTTCCGCTGAAGATTCGGTTTTAATTGATTTAGATGCTGCTTGAGACGGCAGGCAACTGGGTGCCTTCTTCTTTCAGCCCTTGCCTGGGCTTCTTCTTCGCCATCAGGAGGAAGTGGTGCTTCCATGGGCCTTTCGTGGCCTCGTCACGAATGCTGTGCAGGGCATTTCTTGAGATGATAGCAATGGCTGGTATTTGAATGGAAAATTATTTTAGGCAAAATTAAATGCAATGCAATGTGTTAACTGCAAAGCAATGCAATTCATATGCATGTGATGAACTTAATTTTGGCACAGTTTTATCATATCATAATTAAAAACATAACAACTAATTAGTCAATTGCTTTTCACTATGGTACACAATTTTGTGTCAGTTTAAAAAGCAATACAAAAGTGTTTTGCATTTATATTCATGTTCATAGATCATGTGTCATAATTAAAAACAAAGCAAATGTATTGCATTTCATTTATCGGCTGCTCTGGGTGGATTGCATTTTGATTCACACGTTAATCATGATCTGATAAGTTTTCACCGGTATGTCAATAAATTTAGCAATAGTTGGTACAATCATCCTCTTCTACAAGTATTTAAAAACTATATTTAGGAGAATATTGGTATATGTAAGCCCCAGTTGATGTATGATGTATGTTGCAGCTCATCAGGACATTAGCTCATGAATTTGCTCCATGGATGTTACTTAAGCAGTCTGAAATCTTCTCCAAATGCTTCTTCGAATGCACCAGCCCCAGACAAAAGAGAATGAAGTCATCATTTACATCTCTAGCTTCCACCTGTTCAATGAGACAATGGATCCCCTGCCTCATCAATTCTCCATTCCCCATCTTTAGCACTGAGAGAAAACTCTCGTAAAGGAATGCCTCCTACCCCAACTGTTGAAGTCCCTTGCTCCACTTTTTGACGTTGACTGGTCATTTGATTACCTTCAGTTTTGGCGTGATTAACGTGTGATCTGGAATCAAAATGCATTACAGTCTAAGTGGCCTCTAAGCAAATTGCAAAATGCTTGCTTTTCTTTTGCAATATAATACAACTTGTTTTTTGTATAATGATGTTCACTGAGTGCAGGCACAGAGCGCTGTGAACAATTCTCAGTTTAAAAAGCAAGCACAGATTATTCTAATTACTAAATGCAAAACTAGTACACATATAAATGCAGATTTGTTAAAACACACAAAGAACAAGGTAGAAACAGTCATTCACTGTCCAACCCACTACATCCTAACACAGGCTCACGGGGGTCTGCGGGAGGCAGTCCCAGACAACACAGGGTGCAAGGCAGGAATAAACCCTGGCCAAGGTGCCAGCCCACCGTAGGGCACACACACACACACCCACACACTAAGCACACAGTAGGGACAATTTAGTATCACCAATGCACCTAACCTGCATGTCTTTGGACTATGGGAGGAAACCAGAGCACCTGGAGGAAACCGACGCAGACATGGGGTGAACATACAAACTCCACGCAGGGAGGACCCGGGAAGGGAACCCAGGTCACCTTACTGCAAGGCAGCAGTGCTACCACTGCACCACCGTGGAAACCAACAATACTGTATCTGTCAATTAGTTAATTGATGAACTATGGGCAGTTGACAGCGGCAGAGATTAAAATTGTAAAGAGAAAGTCAAAAATAAAGTGACAGCTCTGGAGACCCCGGGCAACTGGCTGCCTACCCCCTCCTGGGTTTTGTATAGTGGAGATGAATTTAAATGCAGTACATTTTTATATTACACTTTTAAACTGACATGGAAATTGTGTGCCATAGGATAAAGCATTCGATCATTTGATTGATATAATTTAAATTATGACATGGTAAAAGAGTATTAAAATTAAATGCAACACATGCATATGCATTGAATTGCAATTCAGTTAACATATTGGATTGCATCTATTTTTGGCATGCAAAATCGTCCATATATTTCATGGCGTACTGTAAGGAAGAAGAAGGCTTTGAAATACATTCAAAAATAACACCAAGACTGTAGACTTGAGGTTTGCAAAGGACAGAGAAAGAGCCGAGAAGTCCAAGACCAATTAATTCATGTCAGAGGTCTTTACCGTCATCAAGACAACAGCCTTGAAAGTGTTAAGTTAGAACTTGCAGTTAGTAACAAGAATTGTTGCTATGCATTTTTTTGGCAAATGTAATTTTACAGCATACTTGTACTATGAAGCACAGCTTTGCACAAGGAAAAAAACACTTTCATTTTTGAATAAAATGCCTGGACTTTCTCACAAACATTGCATTTTTTTGAAAAACTCATATTAACCAAAATAATAAATGACCAACTAATCGATCAGCAAAATAGCTGCAGCCCTAAAAGGAACATACTGTACTTCTCACTGCCAAACCACAAGCTTAAGTAAAGTAACACATTTCCTTGACAGCAAGAATTTGCCTCTAAATATTAAAATGTTTGTAGTGAGAACTTGAAGCCAGTGCAGACCTCCAAAAAATGTGTTTGAGACCCCTGCATTAGAGCTCGGCAGTGTACTCACTCTGACACATCTGACACTTCTGATATTGGTTATTGTGTTTCCTTCATCTGAGAGTATTCTCCAAATGCTTTCAGACCTGCAACAGCACAGTATTTATTGTAAGCTGGAACTGGTTAAGGAAAAAATAAGCAATTTAGATCAAATAAATCAATTTAGGTTCAAAATCTTAAAATGCAAGTCAGTTAATAGGTTTATTCCATTAGTGGTAGCAACTGGCTAATTAATGTCAATGTCAATTTATTTATATAGCACATTTAAAACAACATAGGAATGCTGTGGACAAAGTGCTTTGCAATAAAAGAAGAAAAAACATACAATTAACATAAATAACATAAGTAGAAATAAAATAAATGAACATAAATAAAATAAATAATAAATAGAATTCAGATTACATAATCACAATGAGGAAACCATCAGTATTACTAAAGGTCATGGAAAGCAAGAGAATAGAAATGAGTCTTTAATCTCATTTTGAACAGTTCAAATGTAGACGACTCCTTTATACGATGAGGTAAAGAGTTCCACAGGCGAGGAGCAGCAGCTGTAAATGCTCTGTCTGTCCCCCTTAGTTTTACACTTGGTACGAGGGACAACCAGAGACAACTGACCAGAAGATCTAAGCACTCTAAATGGCTGGTGTAAAGTGCACAATTCAGATAAATAGGAAGGAGCAAGCCCATGTAAAGATTTAAAAACTAGCAATAGGATTTTAAAATCAACTCGAAAACTGACAGGCAGCCAGATAAAGAAGCTACAGTAATATTGGAGAAACAGAATCAGACTTTCTTGCCCCAACCAGAAAGCAAGCGGCTGCATTCTGGACCAACTGTAACCTTTTTATTTGCTAATCCCAGAATACAGCGAGCTGCAGTAATCAAGGCGATAAAAGCATGAGTAGCTTTCTCAAGATCCCTAGAAGATAAAAAAGGCTTGATCTTACTCAAAAGACGAAGCTGGAAAAAGCAACTCTTGACTACAGAATTAACCTGTTTCTCAAAAGAGAGGTTACTGTCAAAAATAACACCATGATTGTGGACTTGAGGTTTTCAAAAGACAGAAAAAGAGCCGAGAAGTCCAAGACCAATTTAGGCTTTAGCTGATGGACCCACTATAAGCACCTCCATTTTATTTTGATTCAGATCAAGAAAATTATTAGCCATCCAGGATCTTAGTTCAAAAAGACAGTTGTGCAGTTGATTCATTGCAGGGTTGCAGACGGGAATATAAACCTGTGTATCATCAGCATAGTAGTGAAAAGAAATGTTACATTTTCTAAAAATAGCTCCAATAGGGTGAAGGTAGATAGAGCATAAAATAGGACCCAAAATGGATCCCTGAGGAACACCACATTTAAGAGGAGCATTAGATGAAAAAGTGGAATTTGAAGTCACTGAAAAGTGTCTACCAATTAGATAAGACCTGAAACAGTTAAGAGTGGCCCCTTTAAGCCCAACAAGATGTTCAAGCCGCAACAGCAATATCTCATGGTCAATAGTGTCAAAGGCAGCGGACAGATCAAGGAGGACAAGGACTGCAGCGCCAGAGTCAGTAATAATAGAGATGTCATTGAATACTTTCAGGAAGGCCGTCTCAACACCATGATAACACCTAAAGCCAGATTGGTACATATCAAATAAATTATTGGAGTTAAGGTAATCAACCAATGGATTATAAATAATTCTTTCTAATATTTAGCCAGAAATGGCAATTGGGAAATCAGATGAAAATTGGATTAAGAATTAAAATTGGATTACAATTAAGACACTAGGAACTGGAGATTGAGACCCCTGCTCTAGGCAGAGTTCAAGGCCTTGACCCTGAAAGCGATTCCAGGGCTTGGCTTGCAGAGGTCACGATCAGCTGGTGGTTTAAAATCGTGTTATGCCTTAAGGCACTTCGAATGTGCAGTTTGTGGTGAAGGCTTACCTGACAGGAATGTGTAAGAAGGCCGATTCAAGAGATGGGAATCATTATTTTTTTGGTACTTGAGCTAATCAAGAAAACAAAGATGAAAATCCAAGCCATACCACTCATAGTGCTGAGAGTAATGTTTTGCCTGTATATTTATCCTGTTCTTGCTTTATTTTCTGAAAAATATTATTCTTGTAATTTATGGCTTTATGTGTGTTTGTTTGGCACAGAAACCTGCTGCGAAGCCACTCTCTTATTGCTTTATGCATTGTAATATTTGGCAACAGTTTCCTACCAAAGGGAAAAAGAAACATCTTCAGGGAGTTGCATTCTCCCCATCCCACCACTGTGGCCAAGTTTCCCTTGGTGCCAGCATCTCTCACAAAACAGAGAAAAACAGGCGGCTTTGGCATTCATGGAAAATTGTTTAGTTGGGAAATTTTTAACAGACTTATCTTAATCTGCATTACTCAGCGATGAAATGACAAGTCATTGTAAGAGAAGAGCTAAAGTGGGCTGTAGTCACAATACTTTTATTGTTTTGGTGATGTCACTTGTGTACGTGCCAGCAGGAGCAGGAAGGAACAAAGCAGGAACAAAATAAAGGGTAACAAGGCCATTTAGTAATTTGCTGGTGTCTCTTCTGGCCCTGGTGACAGTAGAGGAGAAAAATAAGTGTCAAGAAGCATCACAAAGTACCTAAAGTCCTTTGTGTTGCCTCTGTCTTTCTGCTGCTCACTACAGTAGACTCTCATCTTACTAGAGGGTTACATTCCAAAGCCTCACATATAGTGGAAATTCACATATAATAAAATGTCTTTTGACAACACTTTACATTATCCCTAAAATAACAGTAAACATGGTTTATTGCAGTGTTTCCCAACCTCGGTCCTGGGGGCACATTGTGACTGCAGATTTTTGTTCCATCCAGATTCCTAATCAGTGGCAACACCTGATAGCACTAATCTCATTTAATTAGCTGGTATTTTTTTTCTTTTATTCTCCATTAAGAAATGCACAGCATCATGATTTTTACATTTAAAAGACATTTAGAAATATTTCTGCTTTTCCTCTAGATTTAAATGCTTAACTCTCTTTTGTTGATTTAATTATATTTTGCCTTTTATCTGTGGTTTTTCCCCTTCGTTGTATCTTATTAATGACAATTAAAAATGAGCAAAGCAGACATCCAGGCAAACAACACTAAATAATCAAAGGCTGAAACTGCTTTAGCATCAGACCCACTAATTAGTAAATAATGGATTAATTAAACAATTAGAACACCTAGTAAAGTAGAATGAAAATCAAGATGAAAATATTGTTGAAAAGAAAAAAAATACATTAGTCCCATATAACTGTTATGTACATTTTAATATATATATATATATATATATATATATATATATATATATATATATATATATATATATTGTGGACTATGGCCGGCCAGTCATCCCAGCCAATATCCCCAGGCCACAAGGTGGAGCCCTCCCTGCAGCATGGAGGTGCCCCGAATGCCAGCAGGGAATTATGGACAGTGGAGTTTTCATCCACAACTCTGCTGGATACCACAGGGGCCCCTAGAAGGCGGTGCAGGGAGGAGCAGCGAGTCTTTTGTGTACAACCCGGAAGTGCGTCCTAGTCACATGGACAAACGGAATGATGTGCTTCCGGGTTGAAAAAGAAGAGCTTTCATCTGACCTGGTAGTGCTAGGAAGTCACATGGACAGGGGTTCAGAAACACTTCCGGGTCACGGACTGTATAAAGGACTATGGGAGATCCCAGAGTTGAGCTGAGCTGGGTGGCAACACGTCTAGGGGTGGAGGATTATTGATTAGTGCATTGTGTATTATTGTTTGAGTATTGTGGAGAGGAGGGTGCTTTATGCACTGTTTATTAATAAGTAGAAAAATACCCGCATTACGCAGCGGCGAAGTACTGCCTTAAAATTTTTATTAAGAAGAAAATTAAACCTTTTTAAACTGAGGGAAAATATACCAATAATTATATCTAAAATACCTACACAATAACTATAATCGTAATAAACGAACAATAAAACAGCGGAGAAGCCATGGATTAAATAAAGATGCTGCAGTTATCAGTAGGGAGACGTGAATCCTGTGGCGAAGCAAGGAAGGGAATGTAGAGACCAGAGCGATGGATGGCCTTATATAGGCAGGCAGCCAACAACAACATGGGAGGAGTTGGGATGGGGGACCCAATGCTGCCTCACACGGTGACCGAGCTGCAGACTATGGACGTATATATGTACATAAGTAGGATTCATTTAGCGTTGGGAACCCGCGTACGAAAATTTCTTGAAGATGGGCCCATATGTAACAAAGACCATTAGAAAGTTCTATATGGCGGCCAACAGTGGTGTCATACCACCAAAATAAGTACGTACATTAGTTTCAGTTAGCGCCGGAAGCCGCCTACCAAATTTCGTGAAGATAGGGCCATAAATAAGAAAGTACAACATGGCGGATGTTGTCGACCGTTATGACCGTTACGTGTAGAATTTCGAAATGAAACCTGCTTACCTTTTAAGCAGGAATAAGCCTGCCAAATTTCAGCCTTCTACCTACACGGGAAGTTGGAGAATTAGTGATGAGTCAGTGAGTGAGTGAGTAAGTCAGTCAGTCAGTGAGGGCTTTGCCTTTTATTAGTATAGATAAAGTCAATATTTGGACTTTTACCTGGTGTCTGGCGTCTAGTCTGAGGGTTCAAGGGGACGACAGTGCCCCCTATCTGACACAATATACATATATTTTTTAACCAAGCTTAGTTTTCTAATTTCTATATTGTTCCCAGAACACAGAACTTGGGAAATAACACATCACTTGATTAGCCCAGGAATCCAATTAAAAACAGAAGCTGGTTGGAACAAAAACTTGTAGCCACAGTGTGCCCCCAGGACCGAGGCTGGGAAACACTGGTTTATTGTAGACTCTTTAAAATGCACATTGTTTATATATATTAGTCACCTCAGATATAAATGTGGGTTCAAACCTCCCCTGTACAGTAATGCTATTTTGCGGGTGACTTGGACCTTATGCAGGAAGTTAGACCTGAGGCAAACACAACACCTTGCTTCATTCCAGTACCGCCAGATTTAGAACAGAACCATGTTTTGCAAAAATGACAGCTAGTTGACATCTCGATATACAGTAGGAACAGACCTGCAGCAAGTAACATAAAGCAATTTTATGTGCCATGTTGGCTTAAACGGGCAAGAACATGAGAGGGCTGCTTCTTGTTATTTCCAACAACAACTTGCTCAGCTGTGTGAACGGTAGAAAGAGAAAAAGAGAGCGAGAGTACAACAGGCAGGCAACGTCCTTGTTTGCACACAATCACATAACACATCAGGCGGACTGAGATAGCAGGAGAGTACACAGAGCTGTGTGTCTCGCTTCTTCTCTCCCAGCTGTATTTCAGACCAAGTTACTGTACAGCAAGCCACCATTTCACTCTTCTTTGCACACCTATGTGTACAAGATAGTGTGTGAGAAAAAGAGTGCCACAGGGCAAGGATTTTACTTGCTCTGTTGGAAATGGGAATTAGAGTATACACTGGACATTTCCTTCTTTCCTGCAATACTGTCTGAAAGTGAAATAGTATAGGTGACAGATATCCTGTGGTGACTAATATAGACATTAGTAGAAGCTTATCATATACAATATAAGAAAAACACATATCACTGTGTGTGATTCGTTATTTCATTATCTGTTCTATTTTCCCTAAATTTTATTTTTATATTCTGCTGCCAATTTGCATAAAGCTGAATTTTCCTAAGATGTAGTTCCACTGTACTTCCATCTATCAACAAAAAGAGCAAATAAACTCCACACAGACATGTGCAGGATTTGAACAGAGGACGCCGGACTTGTGACAGGTTACTTGGCAATAGTGATGATTGGAAAAAAAAACTGCCAAAGTGTTTTTCACAGCAAATTTGTTGGGTTTGCTAATGATCTTGTTCACCAAGCTCTTCCCAGAAAATCCACAGTGTGGCATCCGCACAAGGCAAACTTTTTTTTTTTTTTAACCAGGGTCCCATGATGTTGTTACCCCCACACAACGTTTCAAACATGAGATGCCAACCGGCTGACATGTTGTATAGGGATGTCACTAACCAATCTGCACTACCTGCCTGATTTTCATTGCACAAGTGTAGAACTTTCACACGTGTACTGTACCTGTACTGTATATGTGCTCCACTATTCCATCCTCCCCTTTATCTGTTTATATCAAAATTGTGAAAACTTGGGTTACTCAACATCATTTAAACCTTTAAAGTGCCCCCCAAGCATCATACTAAATCACACTCATTAGATATGGGAATATGTCCAAATTTGCCAGTCATTCTGACCCAAGTAACCATGTTGGACAGGGCAGAATTCAAACGCAACTTTACAAAGGTATCTGCTCCTCTGTTAACGATGACTAAGTAACTAGTTGGCACAAGCTGGCTAGCAACGATAAGGAAGCTGCAAATAGGTAGTTAACTTCAGCCTTGCTGTGGGCAGGCATGGCTCACTTATGCATATCCACACTAACACTCATTCGGGGCCAATTAGGAATTGCCATGTAGAGAACACCAAAACCAGTTGAATTTGTTCAACTTGAAATCAGCGGGGAAAAAAAAAAACATAAAGATGAGGAGATTTTGATGTAATGTCAGTCATTGTCCAACCCACTATATCCTAACACAGGGTCACAGGGGTCTGCTGGAGCAAATCCCAGCCAGCACAGGGGCGCAAGGAAGGAACAAACCCCGGACAGGGTGCCAGCCCACCACAAGGCACACACACACCAAGCACACACTAGGGGCAATTTAGGATCGCCAATGCACCTAACTTGCATTTCTTTGGACTGTGGCAGGAAACCAACGCAGACACAAGGAGAACATGCAAACTCTACACTGGGAGGACCAGGGAAGTGAACCCAGGTCTCCTTACTGAGAGGCAGCAGAGGAGAAACCAAACTACTGTATTCCTAAACTGAGTATAAAAATCTAATGGTCTTTTCAGTGTCTCCGAGTTCTACAGAAACATTGGCCAACTATGTTGGACTGATTATTGTGACCAAATATGTGACCTGAGCTTTGAGACAGCAGTGCTAGCCATTGCACCTTCCTGAGGAAAAAAATGATAGGACTGAGTCCTTTATCTATGCATCTCCTGAGGTTATATCACTACAACTAACCAACACCCATCAAGCCTGTGAAGCAAGCAAAAACCATTATGGGGGTGCTGTCCATGTCACCACCTGTTACTTAACAAGAACCACAACATGCTTAATTCAGCATTGAAAACAAAATGAATCTATACGCAGAACAACAAAGTATTTTCCTAATCTCATTAAGGTCAGTTAAAGTACCCCTCTTAATAAAAATACTTTTTTTTTTTTTTTAATTCACAGCATTGCAAATCCCACTGAAGTACCAATCAGGTTGTGACACCACAATGCAATGTTTATAAAAAGCCATCTGTCTTTCTGAGAACTGTGAAGCCTCTACAGTGTTCTTCAACATCATAATAAATCTCATTCATAAGATATGGGAACATGCAAAATTTGCCAATCATTCTGACCCAGGTACTCGAGTTGGGCTGGGCAAATCTCAACTGCATCTTAACAAAGCAATCTGATTTACTGTTAACAATGAATAAGTAACTGGTTTGCATAATCTGTGTGAATAAGAAGCTGTCTGGAAGTGAATAAGCTGTGAATAGCTGCGAATAAGTACTTAACTTCAGCATTGTCTGCCCAGGCCCACTTCCATGCCTTTAGCCAAGTGCTAGGCCTTGCTAACCCTGAGGTTTTGGAATAACGAGTTAAAAAGGTGCTTGCACCTTAGTATCAGATGATTTATCAATAACAACATTTATTTATATAGCACATTTTCATACAAAAGTTAGCTCAACGTGCTACTTTTTACGACTTTTGGTGATTGTCAGCCTACAATAAAATGCACAATTCTGCCTATCTTTCCAATCTAAAGGTATGTACAGTACTCCGATCACCTCAGTCACAATAATTGGATTCCCTTTGGTAATTCGCTGGCCTGATTATTTTCTGCGTTTTGTCTAGAAATACTCAGGCAAGCGATGATGCTAATGAAAAGACTCCTCGAAAATTTCAGTTGAAAATAAATACACCGTTCGACGCACTGACTACCCAGCAAAAATATCATAAACGTGAGACACACGGCTCGAATGGCTGAACCGTGTAAATAAAGGCGGCGCAAAGAAACGCCGATATTAGCATCAACACAGACACTGTCCGCACAAAGCCGTGCTATCGGCTACACCCGTTTAATAATTTGAACCGCAGCTCTGCTGCAGCACACGCTCGAGCACACAAGCAGCGACCCTGCCCGCATTAGCCAAACTGCTGGCGGGTGACGTTGACGACAGGCTCCGCCCCCTCCGACTCCCTTTTATTTCGCTATGCGTCACCATTCCTGCATGTAGGCGCGCACGCCACAACATCTTTTTCACCCCCACAAGCTTATAATTGTTTCTAGAATCATAAGCAGAAAATAGATTGCGTCTCCGGCTCTTAACGCAAAGGTAAGACGCAAAAAGAATCGCGCCGACTTGCCATGTGTCTGCAGGAAGCTTGGGGCAGGGGGTGGGGTGGTTTCGCTGGCGGAGCGTAAGGACGCACACCCTAAAAGCGCCGTACGGACGGACGATACGGCTGAACGCAGCCACCCCTCGGTGCGGCCTGGCGTCAGTGGCGGCGGCGCGCTCCCGTGCGGATTTACCCTAGCAACGCCTTGAGGCTGCGCGCTGGCGCCGGGGAGGTCCGCCCTTTCTATGCTGTCGGGCAATAAAATTACAAAGGCCATTTCTGTGGCCCGTTTTGTTGAATACCGAGGATTTAATTTCTCTTGAAATTGTCGGTTGGAAGGGAGAGGGTGGGGGATTTGTGGCGGTGACTGTCTTTTGTCGTACAGGGTAGGGAGGTGCTACACACGCAATGGTTAAAAATGTGAATTTTATTCGAAGAGAGACCGGAGAATCAGAAGAATTTGCACACCGAGGAAGTGTATGGTCTGTTCAGTTTCCGGTTCCGTAGGTCGCCAGATTCTGAGCCCTTGTTGTGTTTAATTTCGTGCGCTCCACTAATGAGACGTCGGACTGATTGGGCGCGTAGGATCAGGTGGCCTTTACTTATGGCAGAATGGTTTAACGTTTCATACGTCTGACTAATTACTGATTAAATGATCAGAACGTAGGGACTGTTATGCATTGATTTGTGTGGTTAGAGCAGTAGGAGATCGTATTTTTACTAGTCTCAGAGTTTAAAATCGAGCCATTTCTTCATTTTGACAAAGCAAATTTTGAATTAGAGATATCTTGCAGTGTGTTGGAATGAAGAAGTGAAGAGTAATGGAGATTATTCCCTTTTGACACTTGATTCAAAAAATATTTGAATATAACTCTTATTTGTACTCTGACCAGTCAAAAAATATTCCAGTTATATATCCAAATTATGTGGTACCATTATGGCTATGACTTTTCATTCCAACCAGTTTCACAAATAAAGATAATTTTACTCTTTTGCAAATACATTATTCTGTGTTCTAAATGATCAACTTGTTTAATTAGCCTTTTTTTCTTTTTTGCATTTGGACATTTGTAGCTAATATATATAAAGGTAAATAATTATGGATTTTGAATTTTTGGTCATATTTCAACCTATTTCTGTGGAGTTTATTTTTTTTAAATTGCATCCAAATACTGGCAGTGCGTGATGGGCACTCTTCACCCCCTAGAGTTAGTAGTGCTGGAAAGAATGACAACAAATCTGAGTGCTATTATAAACAATGGTGTACATCATTTCTCAGACACTGAGGACTTTCAGCCAATTAATTATTTGGCATACCAGTATATGTGTGAAGAAATACTGCTGGAATTCTCCATCATACCAAGTGCAGTACACTGGCAAAATACCTTGGAAGTTTTCTTTCTTTTTAGTTATTCTATTATATGAATGTGTGTGTGTGTTTTAATTATTAGTCAGTTGATGAGATGTAAAAAGCTACATTTTCTCCTTGAGGGCAAATAAATTTCCATCAGTGTAGAAACAGGTGTGAATGTTAAGTACAGCCACTTTGGGTATTGTGCATTATCTACACGGCGGTACTACCAAAGCCTTGCTACTTACTGAAATTAATCATTTGACATTTTTAAATGAAAATGTTAATGCTTCATTTTAAAAATAAATGGTGTTTGTATAACTAGTCAGCAGGCACTCGGGGCATTGTCTCCTTGCACATTGAATTGCAGATATGAAAATACTGCACGTTATAGCAGAACACCTCTCTTTGTTCCCTGAAAATCTAGTCTAGTCGGCCGGCAGGAAACTAAAACCTGTTTCTCTCTGCACTCTCTTTGCTTACCCTTGATTTGTAGAAACTTGTGAAAATCAGATGAGTCCAGGTTACCTAGTACAAGAGAAATGGGCACTAAATTTGATTCAGTATTAAAACACCAATGTGTTGAGTTATTCATTGATGAGTATGTGCACATTTCATCGATTATGTACACTGCATTTAAATGACAAATATTTCTATACTGTTATTTGTTAATGGGTGCCATTTGGGGAAAACATTTGCTAATTTTTGAAATTACTCCTAATAAAGGGTCATCACCAAACAAAAATAGTCAGAACTGTGTCCCAAGCCCAAAAAGGCAGAGAACCACTACTTTAGGTAGACAGCAATATATTTGTTGCTTAGATATAAATGTTTTTTTTTTTTTTTTGTTTTTTTTTATAAAGAACCTCAATAAATACTTTATCCTGAATTTACAAATGACTCTGACATTGTGAGTCTTTTACAAAATAAGGAGGGCAGCCATAGACCTATTGTCAATGAGTTTGTACAATGGTGTGATCGTTACATAAAACATATTGTTGTAGATCTCGGGTGCTCCTGAGATTAACTTTAATTATAGGAGGGACAGTGGAGATGGTAGAGAAGTACAAACGTGGGGGCAATCATTGATAAAAGGCTAAACTTTGAGATTAACACAGAACAAAGTTGTTGGAGGGAACACAGCTTTTCTTAGAACACTCAGTTTTTTTAAAGTGGACAAAACCATAATGACACTATTTTATAAGTCCTTTATTGAATACAGTATATCGTTACATATGTTTTATGTGTTGGTTTGGGAACCTCAGCTTTAAGAATGTAAACCATCTTAACAACATTGTAAAAATTAGCAGTAAAATTATTGGTTCAAGGGTGACACGGTGGTGCAGTGGTAGCGCTGCTGCCTCGCAGTTAGGAGACCTTGTGGGTTTCCTCCCACAGTCCAAAGACATGCAGGTTAGGTGCATTGGTGATCCTATATTGTCCTTAGTGTGTGCTTGGTGTGTGTGTGTGTGTGCCCTGTGGTGGGTTGGCGCCCTGCCCGGGGTTTGTTTCCTGCCTTGCACCCTGTGTTGGCTGGGATTGGCTCATGCAGACCCCCTTGACCCTGTAGTTAGGATATAGTGGGTTGGATAATGGATGGATGGATTATTGGTTCACAGCAGACCTCTGTCCACTGAATTGTATTACAAAAAGGTTCAAGATAAGGCAGCCAGACAGTAGTCATCCTCTTTTTTTCCTGTATTTCAGTTGTTGCCAGCAGGCTGAGAAGTAGGTTTCTGTGGGTAAAGAGCAACAGATTTAAGAACTGTTTTATTCCTAGAAATATAAGCATTTTGAATCCTGTTACTTGAATTAACTATTCTTTGTACTAATTTTGAGTGTGTGTATATATGATAACACTGGTTGTTGTGTCTTTATTTATTTTATTGAATCTGTGTAACAATGCCTTTTGTTCTTTTCTGCTGCAAACAAATTTCCGTCTGGGATAATAAAGTGTACCTAAATATTATCCTTCTCAGTTAAACACTGAGACTCAAAAGAAAGAAAACCTCTAACTTGGCTAAAGATAAAAAGAACAGTCACAGTCAGGCATTATAAAGACATATTGCCATTAGTATGAAGAAGTCCCACAGTGTTTCTTGACATACTTCTGCTGGATAATTCAATGTCACTGTGTCAGAGAGAGGATGCACAGCATTGTTTGTAACAACCATCAGTTTTCTTTTCAGTCTCTCCTTTGCTACTATTCCAGGGGGCTGAGACTGTGTTTGTCCCATAACTGAGCATTAATCAGCTTGTTGCTTTGTTGGACCTCTCTTGAAGGGATGTTACCAGCCCAACACAGAATAGTGTAGAAAATTGAACAGGCCATCCCAGAATTGTAGAACATGACAAGGATGCATTTGAGTCAAAATTTCAATAGTTATGTTTGAAAATGTGCTTAATATTCCTTCTCCCTAAATCTGCAAATAACATTCTCAAACCCATTTGACCCAATTCAGGATCAGAGGAAGACATAGCAAAGCATAGCATGGTGCAAGAAAACCATTCTGTTAAGTCTGCCAATCTAAATCAAGGATCGTTCTCTAATACATATCTTCTCTCCCATTCACATCCCATTCATCATTACTGAACCTAATCTGCACATCTTTGGTAATGTGGAAACAATAATGTTCACAATGTAAGCCATGTTCACAATAATGTTAAAAAAACTACATTTAGTCGGCACAAATCTACCATTTCCATTCATACTTTTTGGAGACTAGACTTTTTCTATTTCTCCAATTTGAGGTGTCCCTCAAGAAGATTTTAACTATATGTTATAATATGTTTAACTCTAGACATATATATTATTTATGGAGTTTTGCTTTGGTCAGTGACTGCATTTTGAAATAAATAAATTCTGAAACAGTCATGGCATTGCTTGATTTTCAAATATTTTCTCATCTACAGCAACTGAGTGATGTGTGTTTTAAGGTGTGGACAATATATTTTGACTTCTGTGTAAAATAAGGATAACTTTTACGACTCTGAGAGCATGAGGAATAACATTCTCTGGCCTAATGAGCATCTTTGGGCATAACTCCAGGTACTCTGTCTGGCAAAAGATCAAGCACTGCTCATCACCTGCCTGATACCAACCCTACAGCAAAGGATGGTTGTAGCAGCATCATGCTTTAGGAGTGCTTCTTAGTGTTAGGGACAGGAAGACTTGTCAGAACAAATGCAAGGATGAATTAAGCCAAGTACAGAGTGGTCCTTCACGAAAACCCATTCCAGAGTTCAGCTTACCTCTGACTGGGACAATGGTTCACCTTTAAGCACAACAGTAACCTGAAGAATACAGCCAAGACCATGCTGGAGTGGCTTTGAGACAAGTGCCTAACAATTGTTGAGCCAAATCCCAGTTGTAAACCCCATAAAAATGTTTGGAGAGACCTGAAGGTAAACATTTACAGATACTTCTTATCCAATATACACTATTAAATTATATATTCTGTAGCTTTTAAACCAGTAGCTAAACATATCTTTAAATAGCCTTTCAAGTAGATTGTTTGTATAAATCAGGACACAAATTACAAATCTCTGACCTTTGTACCTTTTAATTTGAGTAGTGTGACTCCAAGTGTCACCAATAATAATTTTATAGCAACTGCCACAACAAAGTTAAACAACTACAAAATCATATCCCTAAATAAACGAATCAAAAAAAAAGTAGAAGAAGAAACAAAAG
Organism: Polypterus senegalus; assembly: GCF_016835505.1. Lineage (NCBI taxonomy): Eukaryota > Metazoa > Chordata > Cladistia > Polypteriformes > Polypteridae > Polypterus > Polypterus senegalus. Next base: position 2,819,284 of record NC_053167.1, on the reverse strand, counting down.
AGACTAATCACAAAAATACATTTAGGGTCTCAAATAACACCCAAAGGGAGTAGTAACTCTGTGTGAAATACCCTGTCTTCAGGTAAACACTCACCTGGTGTTTCATCACTATGTAATCTGACATTATGAACTATGTAATCACCAAAAATTAAGGCTTTTTTTCAGCATTTACAGAATAGCTACTGAAATATATGTTCCAAGTACAGAAAGAGTCTAATTTTATATCCTGACCCATGTCTAGCTTATCCCAGATTTCCTGTAACCCAATTGGCTGTGCACTGAATCTGAAAATGCTTAATTAACAAAATAAATTTTCCACATATTGTGGCCAGATATTTTGGTACCTTTTGCACTTATTTCAGGTAATAAATACATTTTCCCAGAAAAGTTTTGAAAGTAAAAAATACTTTGTTATTCATTCTTTTATGGATTCATTTTGTTTGCAGTGGAACAACACAGCAAAGCTGAAAAAATGACTAAATCTTATTCTTATTATTCCACACAGCAATTCCAAAATGGACTGGACAAAATTGCTGAAATTATGAAACATACGTGGATTTCAAGTAGGCGATTAACTTACCTGTGATCAGTTATAGGTGCTTACAATACAAAAAGCATTCTGTTTTGTTTGAATTTGTTCCACAATGAGAATAGAGAAATGAAAGAAGAGCTGACAGTTTTCTGAGGTGCTGGGTCAGAAAAATGTAATAAGGCATGGACAATCTTAAGGCAGCAAGTTTGTCTCCAGATATCTTAATGTTTCTGTGTGTTCTCCACCATACGTGATTTGTGGCCCATGGCCCTGTAGCCAGTCTTTCTGAATGTGATTTGATCAAAGATTGCAGAGAAGTATTGTTTGAATAGTGTGTTGAAATAACCTTGATCAGTTGCCAGACAGATTTAAGCTGACTTTTAGATACAAGGTGTAGTAGTTTTAGCTCAAACTATCCCATCACCGATGCAATGAAAGGGGTCTGTATTAGGGATGCTCCAACTGATCGGCCGCTATTGTAGTTTGGTTGATTTTCACTAAAAAGACTTGATTGGTAAATTGTCCAGTCACAAAAAATCCAATCTTTTCAGTCTCTTCTTTTCTGAACCTTTTGTTAATTTAGTTGCAGTGTACCTTTACACAAAGCATTATGGTAGCTGAGCCAGTGTAAGCAAAGTGCAATCAAGGCTTGTTTTATTAGAGAGATTGTCCTTTACTTCAACGAAAGTGGAGAAATAAATAGAATTGGAGAAGTAAATTCAGACTTTTTTTATTTTGCTTCTTTAAGTTAAAACAGACACAATTTCAGTGTGGACAGCAAGATTGTTTTAAATTCTGCAGCTTACATTTTTAATTGGAAAAAGAAAAGATGAAGAATTTGAAATTGGTGTTTAGTAAACAAAAGCAGGTAGGTGTTTAGTTTAACATCAAAATGTATCTTTTACTTGTAATGCTGTTAATTTAAGCATGTTAGTCATGTGCCTTCTTGATAAGCAACTTATGAACATTTGATATATCTGCAGCCTTTTTAAAGAATTTTACTGCATATATTATTTATTTCTGTGTGTTGTACAGTATACATTTTGGTAAGAAAAAAGTACAACATAATTTAAAATGGTAATCAATATTTTGTAATTACACCTCCAGAATTATGAATGTCTAGCCAGATACACTGAAGAAAAAAAAAAACACACACCTGTATAAATATAGTAAATGGCCACTTCAAAGCTAGTTTCCTGAAAGAGAGGTGTGATGATAGTTGGGGACTCAATCATTAGGGAGATTGAATCACAGGTTTGCTCCAGAAACAAAAAGTCTTGTATAGTGTATTGCCTTTCAGGTGCATAGGTAGGAGACCTCCCTTGAGGGGTTGATAGGCTCATGGCCAGAGCAGGGGTGAATCCAGCTGTCCTTGTCTATGTCTGAACAAATGACATACATAAGAGTGGTCTGGCAGTTTTGCAATCCAAATGTAAACTTGGGTGCAAGTCTAAGGAACAAAACTGACAAGGCAGTTTTCTCCGAAGTTCTGACGGTGCCACATGCCAGTCAAAGTAAGACTGAGAAGATTATAAAGCTTAACGTGTGGCTCAGATATTGGTGTGGAGTAGAAAGATTTAGGATTATGGGGCATTGGGAGTCCTTTTGGAACAGATGGGACCTGTTCCACAGTGATAGTTTCATCTAAACTGGAGGGGCACCAATGTGTTTGAGAGACATGAATAGGTAATTGCAGATTGTTTAGACTAGGGTATGATGGTCAGGGAGTTTAGTACAGGCCAGGTTTTGAACTATACTTGAAGGAACAAACAATAATGCAAAAATAAATATGCATAGTATTAAAAATTTTAACCCAAAGTTTAAATGCTAAAATAAAGTAAGTAACACATTAAAAACAGCTTGCCTTAATGCCAGAAGTATCAGAATTAAAACAATTTGGAGTTGTATGTAGCAGAGCATAATCATGATATTCTGGCAATAACAGAAACCTGGCTAAATAAAAAAGATGAAGATGAGTATAACATAGAGGGATACTTATTTTTTAGGAAGTATAGACCGAACAGAAAAGGAGGTGTAGTTGCTGTTTAAGTCAAATAGAATTTAAACACAAGTCTCCTTCATTTGGACAATGTCCTCCTCTTAGTGAGGACATCTAGTTTCATCAGGAAAGCATTAGGGAAAGCCTTGTTTTCAGAGTTTTGTAATTAATTGCTAACAGAATTATCACTCTTAATATTTTTGAACTGGAATACAGTTACTCTAAGGCATAATGCATGTGTAGGCCCTTATTATACATTAAGTATTCAAGGTACAACCACACTGATACATTAATCTAATTTAAGCGTAATCTAACTTTTACAATTTTACTGAAGTCTAACAAACCTTTGAACTACCTATCAAGTAATCCATTAAGTTTACCCAGTATAACTGTATTTGTGTCTATGAAGAGTCTCAAGAGTATAATCAATTTACTTCTTGATACTCATTATTAGAACAGTTTTGAGTTTTAAGTTATTCTGACTTTTATCAAGCAAGGTTTTTATAACAGAATTGTCTAATTAGACCCTTTAGGACTCTAATTTTTTGCAGCTGTCCTTTGGTCTTGTCATGCTTTTGGACATTTTTAAATGTATAAGCCACATTACGTTAACCATAAACTTAACCTCTTTTTATATTTTTACCTCAGTGTCTACCATACATTCAAGCCAGTGGTGCCATGGCAGCCACTGAGGACAGTATGCATGTACAAGAGGTAGTTGTGGTAACAACACCTGATGGTGCAGTAAATGGAGCAGCTGTAGAGGAAGTGAAGACGGTACTATTAACAACTGGTTTATCCCAGCAAAGGTAAGTGATTAACAAGTAGAATATTCTCATGAAAATTAAATACCTGGCATAAACAAAAAGGGAAAAAAAACGAGGTTACATAAGGTCATATGGTATGATGATAAAAAGGGAAAACAATTTGTGCTTAACTAAGACAAAATATTTTTAAGTGCTGGCATTCCTTGCATTACAGAAATGTTACCTGTAGGATATATTGGTTCAGTGTATGCTGCTATGTTTGAGGGGTGGAATGAATCCTCTATCTTTCCGTATTTTACCTTTTTTAAAACTAATTTTATTCAAGCCACTGTTCTTATCTTAAAGCAGGACCCAATTACCTTGTCAGAAAGATGAACTGGCAGATTGTCACAAATAAATAGGCATATAAAGAATGGATAGATATATTTAAATATTAATTAAACAATATGTAAAGCAAATATAAAATACACATGTTTACATTGGCTCTTTTTGAAAAATAACCATGTTTACATTGGCTCTGTTTGTTATTCCTTTATTATTATCTATACCGGCTGTTTGCAGCAGAGTGGGTCACAGGATACTTTTGATAACCACAAAGACAAAGTACATGTGGTTGTAAAAAAAGGCAACTTCTTACCATTTGTACATTCAGCTCTTGTTCTTTGATTACAACAGCACATGTGAAGGAAGTTCTGCATTTTTTTTATTATAAGTAAAACTGAAGTTATTTAGATAAACAGTACTTTTATTTGTTCCCAGTGCAAATTTTGGCTTTTTACAGAAGCTCTTTAAATAAATTAAGTAAGTAAATAAATACATACACACTTTGGTCTGAACAAAGAAGAAAATTAAATAGAAAGAAAACATCTGACTTGGCTGCCACAATTACATTGTGGTGGTATGCAGGCATTTTGCTGTTTGTATAAAGGAACCTCAGTAGAATTTCTTGACACACTTGTTGAATAAGCCAGTGGATGAAACTACTCAGTGTTAGTGTGTCAGAGAGAAGGAGTGCAGCATTGTTCATAATGGCGCTCAGTCTTGTTTTTATTCCCTCCTGTGTTCTATAATTGTGATTTGGTGGGCCTGTCTTGAAGTATTGTTCCTTTACTGGCTCATTTAATTTTTTTTTTTATTTTGGAATGTTTAATAAAATATAATTACCATATTTTTCACTTCATAAGACGCACCTAGGTTTAGAGGAGGAAAACAAGAAAAAAAATTCTGAACCAAATGGTGTACTAATATATTAAAATATAGCAGAATAATATTTCAACCATGTAAAATCAACAGCAGTATGAAGAACCACCATCACTTCTAGTTTTCTGGAAACCCCAAGAACTCCTCATTACTAGTGTTAGAATTTATGAAGTTCAGTTGCTCATAATTACTAATATCACTTTCTTCGCTGTCTTCATATTTAATACTATCTTCAGTTCCATCTAAGGCATTGCTAATGGCAGCTTCCACCTGCAGCTATAGACTCTTCATTACGCGAGTGACTCTCCATTTTAGTGTTTAGTTCTGGACGGTGCATGTGCCCAAAACATTAACATTTATATGTTACTTGCATAAAAGCTAGATCAAATGTTATTTACTGTACCTTAATTTATTTACTTACTTCCAACAGCGTAAAGTCACAAGTAGACTGCAGAGCTTCCTGTGTTTGATCGACACAGGCATGCTCAAAAAATACACATGTAATGCCACGAAAAGTTTATGCTGACAGTTCAGTTTGTAAGACATGGTACTAGAATGCAATCAGACTTCTTTTTTGGGCACAGTCTTTAAACTTACAGTTTGAATCTTAGACCATATTCAATAATAACATATTGGTTTTCCTTTATTTATTATACATACTTTTGATTAAGTCTGTTTGTTTTTGTTTATAATAACCGTTAATACATTTGTATGTACTTTATTTAGTTCCTTGTTACTTGTTCAGCTTTTTTGTAAACAATTTGTAAATGAGATATATAAAACATATTTTTAAAAAACTAAGTTACTGGTAGGAAATTTACACTTGTAATACCCTATGTTCTTACAGCATGACTAAAATATTTCAATCTAATAATTTCACTAGTGACTTCTTCATGACTGCAGCTGAAGTAATTGAAGATGTAACCAATTGTGAGAGTGAGAGATGTGCAAATATGAATGGGAGACATAATGGAGATGATCTCACAGCACACAGGTAAATCAAGGAAATATAATTGTAACTCATATTACAATCCGATTCATAATTGTAGTTAAACTTAAAAATTAAATAAACAGAAAAGAATGCTTGCCTGTTCTGTGCAATAGGCAACTTTTTGAACCTCTGCATGTTTTGATTCCTCCTCCTAAAAATGTGACCTGACCAGCTATATCTTTAATGGCTAATTTGATTCAGGGATCACTCTCACCATATTTTCAATTTAATTATGGTTCTTTGGAATATAATCTGAAATTAATTATTAATCAATGAGGTTTAGATATTTATACCACTACTGGATTAAGCCCTTTTACGCTGTGTGCTACAAACTTGTTAAAATGATGTGAATAATCTTGTTTCTAAAGAGTGGTCAGATATAACCAAAATTAATTATCTTTTGCCACTTTAATGTTCATTCCACTATAGAGTTTATATATATATATAATATTGTGGAGCTGAGGCGGACATGTTGTTACTCACCACCACACATTTATTATGTACAATTATTTACAATAGTTATGGTCGCTCAGACCCAGTCCAAACCCCAACACACAGTCCTGGCCACACAAATGCCTCTCTTCAGGCCGCCTCCACACTCCTCACATGCCTTGTCCTTCTTCCACCCAACTCTAGCCTCGAATGAAGGGAGACGGCCCCTTTTATATGCTCCCGGATGAGCTCCAGGTGGTTTCCGGCACTTCCCCGTTGGCCACGCCCCAGCGTGGCGGAAGTGCCGGCTGTTCTCCCGGCAGCTCGCTGGGTGTCCTCCTTAATCTTCCCCCCCAGCACTTCCTGGTGTGGCGGAAGTGCCGAGGTAATAGGTCCCCAAGGCACTGGGGCGCCTCCTGGCGGTGACCACAGGCCCCTGCAGGGTGGGGCTTCCATGCCCTCAACCCGTGGCCCCCTAAGCAGCCAGGATGGCGGCCCCCACGTGATCCCAGATGGACACACGCCCACTTCCGGTCCTTCAAGGCGTCCCGGCTTGGTCGTGGCCCCTGGCATCCTCGACAATATATATATATATATATATACTCAGCAAAAAAAGAAACGTCCTCTGACTTTCAACTGTTTTTACTTTCAGTAAACTTAATGTGTAAATATTTGTATGAACAGTAAAAGAGTCAACACCATAAGACATAAACTAATAATGTTTCACAATGTGTCCCTGAATGAAGGGAGGCTCAAAATCAAAAGTACCAGTCACTATCTGGTGTGGCCACCAGCTGCTTGAAGTACTGCAGTGCATCTCCTCCTCATGGACTGGACCAGATTTGTCAGTTCTTGCTGTGAGATGTTACCCCACTCTTCCACCAAGGCAACTGCAAGTTCCTGGACATTTCTGGGGGGAATGGCCCTAGCCCTCACCCTGCGATACAACAGGTCCCAGACGTGCTCAATGGGATTGAGATCTGGGCTCTTCCACTGCAAGGATGATCAGCTGTCCTTCCTGTCTCCCTGTAGTGCTGTCTTAGGCGTCTCACAGTGCGGACATGGCAATTTATTGCCCTAGTCACATCAGCAGTCCTCATGCCTCCCTGCAGCATGCCTAATGCACGTTCACGCAGATGAGCAGGGACCCTGGGCATCTTTCTTTGGGTGTTTTTCACAGTCGGTAGACAAGTCTCTTTAGTGTCCTGCGTTTTTAGAACTGTGACCTTAAATGCCTACTTTCTGTTAGCTGTTAAGGTCTTAACGACCATTCCACAGGTGCATGTTAATTAATTGATTATGGTTAATTGAACATGCATGGAAAACATTGTTTAAACCCTTTACAATGAAGATCTGTAAAGTTATTTGGATTTTTAAAACATTGTTGAAATACACAGTCCTGAAAAAAGGAATGTTTCTTTTTTTGCTGAAGCGACACTTCATTTTGTAGTTGTTATATGGCGGGAAAAAAAAAAACTTTTACTGTAACTATAACTGTAGCTTTGAGAAATAAAATACCCCTATGACATATGCAAGTGAGTTTGTAATTTAACTGTGTGTGATGCATTCTGAAACTGCTCTGCTAGCTAAAATTTACCTTAGCACCAGATACAAATTATGCTTTTTCTTTCATAATAACTCATATTTTGATTTATTTAATACAGTGAAAGTATGGGTGAGGATTGTGCTGAGACTGTGACTGAAACTGCTACTTTCACAACTACTTCTCTAATAGAGAAAGAAGCGCTAATAGGTATGCAGAAATGGGTAAATGGGTTTAATGATGTAAATTTTAATTTTTATGTAAATTAGATTTCCATTATTATATCTATAAAATGCGGTTAATTGTCCATATGATTCTTCTTTTTGTGATAAGTTAACTCTCATGAATAAAACCTATAAACCTTTCTAAGCAAGCAGTACAGTATACTTTATATATGTAATATAATTCACATATTTAAATAATTGATGAAGTATAATTGTACATTAAGGCAAACCTATGAAATTAAGCTGTATAGAAGATGTTTGTTACTGAAACTCTTAGGTCAAGCAAAGATGCCTTTTATGTACAAAGAATTACCACTATTTTTGTTTCCTGTATTGGCAGCAGTAAAGTTATCGGAAGAAGTTGAAAACCTTGAACCTGAAATTATTTATCCTATAACATGTGGAGACAGCAAAGCCAATTTAATATGGAGGAAGTTTGTTTGTCCAGGGATTAACATCAAATGTGTCCAGGTTTGTATATCATTTGTAATCTTTGTGCACATTTAAGTCAATGCTGACAATTACTTTTCTTGTTTTTATTTTATATGATTTTTTTTTAACCTTACTGTTTAATAAGAGACACACTACAGGTAATATCTGAGGTTTCATTCTTAAAGGTTACAGATATCCCTTGTTTGGTTCTCATCCTTATTTATTTTGAACCTGGACCTCTACATTAGGTATGTTTTTATTACTTGTGAAGGGCATGCATTTTGACTTAATTGCCAACCTAAAGCTGCTTAGAAATGTTTCTGCATCATGTGCTAGTAAAATAAAAATGGGATTTCATAAAATTTATAACTGAATGTTTTGCAAAGTCATGAGGTTGACAGATATGTTTTTAAATGTTATGTCATATGTATATATGATGACATTTTCAAACCTGCACTGAGCACAAGGTGGGAGTCAACAATTGACAGTCCATTGTAGGGTCTATTCACCCACACTCTGACAATCCCATTCAAACAGATCTAGCTTACAAGTGTCAGTTTAGAAATCCTATAAATGTAATGCATTCCCTCAATATGCAAAACAGCAGAGTTAAAAAAACAACTTGAATGTGAAACTTTAAGCTTTAAATTATTAAAGGCTTTTAACAACAATGTATTTGATCGTTCAGTCTGAGCATTATTCGCTGGAGAGTGTCTATGATGTATCAAGAGATAATTAATCTGTTAATAATCTGTTGCGTTCTAATATTTCATATTGTTTGTAATATAATTGTCCTTCCTTCTGAATTGTGTTACACTGCTGTTTGTTTCTTTCAGTATAATGAACATATTATCAGTCCGAAAGAATTTGTTCATTTAGCAGGAAAGTCTACTTTGAAAGATTGGAAGAGAGCAATTCGCCTGAATGGTATCATGTTAAGGTATATACACTGGATATGACATAATAATAAAATATTTGAAACAAATATGGTATGCTTATTAATAAATTGTATTTTGTATAATGGTCATGCTATGGAATTTGCTTATGAATGTTATTTTTTTAACTTAGTGAGCATAATTAGATTTTTTTTTTTAATTATTTCTCATTGAAATATATTAAGGTTAAATTGCCTATTTCTTTAGTTGGTAATATAAAGTATAGAGTGTTGTTGAAGTACAGCCTTTATAGCACTAATCAAATTATAAGAAGTTTTATTTAGTTACAACCATTGAAAGATAGTACATAACTCTTGATATTTAATTAACAGCTACATTTGTACAATTGTAAATGAATCATTAGAGAAATAGCAATAAAGCATCACATCGGTTTCCAGAATTAATACTTTTTTAATCAAGCAATAATTTGTTATCCTAGGCCAGAGTCCCTTAAATTCAGTTCTAGAGGGCCACAGTGATTGCACGTTTTTGTTTCAATCCTGTGTTATAATTATTAGCCAGTTCCTGCTGATTAAAAAAAAAAAAAAATTTTTTTTTAATTGTAGGCTTTTGTTTTGCTACACAAGTTTTAAATTGTAGGTTTTTCCTTTCTGAGGATATCATTCACATGATTTGTGGCATGTAGCAAATTAGTAATTCTCAGCCATGCGTATTTTCTATTCCATCTCTTTCGAGATATTTGAAAATTAAAAAAAAAATACTTTATGAACACACATACTGTACAGGTGTAATTGAGACCAAGTTAGAAGGAGAGCTTCTGGTTCATTTGTCAGTTCCATCTCTGGTTAAGATATAAAGAAGGAGTGTTGAGCAAAATAGCCAAATTTAGTTTTGTCATGATTGGGTTTCATGTTTAGATTTTTATTTGTTTTTACTCTTTTCCATTATGGATTTTGAAGATCAGAAATTTTTTTTTTTTTTTTTGCAATGCCATTTGGCAATGTTGAGTTTGGTTTGTCTTTTGTGTTGCCATCTCTCTTTTCTAGAATGCCACACTTTCTTTGTATGTTGTTGCTAAGCTGTTTGCTAACATGGGATGATTGGAGGTTGTGACTTGTGGCACCAACAGGTCCACAGTATAAAGGTCAGTACTTGTCACTTCCTGGTATCTGAGTTTGCTAGTTATGGGCACATGAAGCCCTTTGAAGCTTCTGAAGCTTCTTCCTCATTGTGCTGAAAAAAGATCCAAAACTTTGAAAACAGCAACATCTGTTGGGTTACAGAAATCATAACAGACTTGAGCTCAGTACAGCCTGAGGGTCAGTTTATAATTCACGCTCAGAATACGTACACACAAACATCATGGCTGTTACATGTTCCCTACATTCATTTGACATGTCCTCTGAGCACGTCCTCAGAAATTAATGTGACGCGTTCATGAGTTGCAGTACCAGCAAAAAATTTGGAGGCACAGTGTGTTCAAGTTGGAACATGATGTCAAAGTCTTTGTTTACTATCATCAAGTGACAGGAAGCCGCTTTGCAGAATATGATATAGTGAAGCAAATCATCAGACTTAAATGCTGACATATAAATGTATTTGTGGTGCTTTTCTTCACTATTTCTCACATAGGCAAAACAAGCGTCGCATTTTCTCCATCGTTATGACGCAATACATTTTATAGGTCTCCTATACCATCCTCTATGCTACCTTTTTTCTTTTCTGTTTTTTTGTTTTTTTTTTTGCACCTTCGCAACAGCATCTTTAATGTATTTGATTTTTAATTATGATTCTTTCCTTGAAAGAAAGAACATATTGTGGAAACCAGGATAGATCCAGCTGCCCCCACCCCAACACAAGACAGGAAGAGATGCATGTTCAAGTACAGTACTTGTTTATTATAGTGGGGAAATGATTTTTCCTTGCTTCCCCACAGTAGCACAATACATTGCACTAAGCACAACACACAGCCCTTCCTTTATCTTTCTTTCTCTCTTCCACTCCACTTCCAGAAAGTGTTGTCCACCTTTGACTCCTCGAGTAGTTGTAGCTGGCTTCTTTTATTGGGAACCAGAAGTGCCCCAGTTACTCCACAACCTTCTTCCAGCATCACTTCTGGGTGTGGCGGAAGAGGTGTCCCAAATGGCTCCGCTGTACCTGCAGAACCCTTTTGGGGTGCCGATGGAACCCAACAGGGCTGCTCTAAACTCCAGCTCCCAGCATGCCCTGTGGGAATCCGTGGTCTTGAAACAACCCACTTACACACTTTACACCAGAAAAAAAATCTCCCATACTTTTGCACAATTAGATAGAGTTTGTAGATGAAATGAAAATATATGTGTTTATGGTGTCAATTTTGCTGAGCACCATTTATTTCATGGATTTTTTTTATATTATCACTGCAAATTTAGTTCCATGCCAATCATTTTGCTCGTCACTAACAACAAGCAAATTAAAAACTGTGAGTGTGGCTTTTAATATTCAAAAAAAAGCAATTTAGTGTTGGAAATTTTAACAAGTTAGTTAACAAAACAAAGAAAAGTAACATTGCATGAGAAGTAATAACTTCAACAGCAATAATTGACTTCTAATTAAAAAAATGGTTTGGAACAAAATCCTGCATCCAGTGTGACACTCCAGGCTGGAACTATGTAACTTCTGCTCTATAATAATATATTATTGATGGATTTTAAAAAAGCGTGGTTTCTGGAAATAAGATGAGATGCTTCATTACACCAAAGATCCAAATGTTTTTTACAGAAAAAGATGCAGTTCTCTGGCCTCAATATATTTTAAAAATGAAATGATGCGATATATATATTTTTTTGCTAACAAAAGATATAACCTGTTGCTTTTTTGATGATTCAGATATTTCTGGAATGAATTATAAAATCTTAATGATCTTTAGAATTACTAAATGGTCAGTTCCTCTATATTTAGGAAAATAATGGATACAGGTGAACTTGATTTCTACCAGCATTCCAAAATCTGCTCCAATACTTGTCGCAGCACTAAAATAGATCTTGTTGGCAACAGAGCTTCTTTTACCAGTCAGCAGTCAACAGAATTCATTCCCATCACCCCTGCCTCAGCTGATGGTAAGGACGTTTCAGACATTCTTTGCTTAAAACATTTTTTTTGGTTTAATTAGTGTTCCTATTTGGTTACCCTTCTTTTGAACATAAATAAAAGTTGCAAAAGCATAAAGAAGTGGAAACTGTTCACTCCATGCAGCTTTTGTAGTTATTGAACACTTACAGTATGTACATTTTTTTTCTTAAAAGATATGTTTGTGGGCAATGACACTTTATCTAAGAATCACCCTGGTCTTTTTATATTTGTGGCCTGTCAATGATAATGGGTGTGATATTAACAGCCTTCTTCGTAAATTTGAAGTGAAATTTATTTTCCCTTTAGCTTCATGGAATCAGAATGACCATATTCAGTTGTTTTGCATGTTGTCAAACTTGGGGACCTATTTATTTTAAGCATCTTGCTATTATTGTATTTTTAAAATGATCCTTTTTTCAAATTTCAGTAAATGGATCACCAGCTGCATTTACTGTAGAAACTTCAGAAGATAGCACGGAGTGGATAACTACAATTGGAGGTAGATAAGTAGTGAGAATGTTTTTGTTCTTTTTAAAGAAAAGGTCTAGCCATTCAGTAATGTAACCTTTCCTTTTACACCCTGTTTGCAAAATTTTAAATTCATCTAGGTTTTTAATTCATCCATGGACCATGGTTTGAAAAGTATAAACAGGATAACTGTTTTTGAAAAGGCACTCTGATCTATACAAAGCTTTCAAATCCAACTCCGATTCTATTAAAGTGAAAATAAATTATATGAAAATGACAAAAAGAATATGTTCACAATAGTGAAGCTTGCAGTTTCTTTTACCTAGTAAAATGTTTTCAGTGACTTAAAATAGTGTGAATAGTATAAACACAGAGTGTAAACAGTGTAAACACAGTGTTTAGATACAGTAGTTGTTGTATATTATGATTGTTAGCTGAAAGTAAATTAAACAATTTCTGAAATAATGTGATTTGCTTCTTAGTGCTAACCTTTCTTTGAAACCTCCAAGAAATGGTCTCCCCATCACTCTATACAGTATATTCATTTTATGAAGTATATATCCATATTAGAAAACAAAAACATGCCTTATTTGTATGTTTACACTTTATAGGTAATAACATTTGTGCAAACCATCTTAGAAATTAACAAGCTCATATTGTAGTATTAGGATGAGATAGTAAATTTTTAATTACACTGATGATCCAAAAGCTTATTACCACCTGCCTAATATAACATTGCTTCTCCATGTGACACCAAAACCGCTCCTTCTCACCAAGGCATGTACTGTACAAGACCTCTGAAGGTGTCCTGAGGTGTCCCGTGCCAGGGCATTAACAGCAGATCTAACTCCTGTAACTTGAGAGGTGGAGCTGTTGCAGATCGGACTTGTTATTCTAACATATCCCAGAGATGTTCAATGGGATTGAGATCTGTGGAGTTTGGAGGCCAGGGCAACATCTTGAAATCTTCATTGTGTTTTTCAATATGCTGAATATCGTTGCCATGAAGAGGTGTACCTGTCTGCAATGATGTTTATATAGGCGATTCTCATCAAACTAATGTCCAAATGAACGCCAAGACCCAGGTTACCAAGTAACCTGTAGTATATACTACAGTATATTTTATCTTTAATCCTCTTTTATAAGCCATTTTGTTTTTAATGCTGTAAACAGCATGACTGTTTCTCTTAAAACTGGCTTCACGTTTTGTTTTTGTTTAGAAGACACTATTACTTTTTGGCGTGGTTTGAAAGATGCAGGATTGTTGGATGAAGTGATTGATGCATTCCAGAAAGAACTAAAAGAGACCTTGAAAGGATTACAGGATCGAGTTCAACAACCTCCATTGAATGTTACAGGTTAGTTTTAAAGATGTAATATTCTACCAGATATACCTAACATTTTTTGGTATCCACTTGCTGTGCAATATTTTTTGTGGATTTTGGCCTCTGCAAAAAACTTGCGTTGACAGATAAAGAAAGCTATCACACAGTATGTAGCTCAGGTAGATATTAGGCATACACTGCTAGTCAAGTTTTAGAACACCTCTGTTTTTCCAGTTTTTCTTCAAATGTAATTTGTTGAAAAGCAATGAATGACCTAAAATGGCAAAAAGGTAGCATAAACTACCAGAGGTTTTCATTTAAAGATTAAGTTAGCAAAAACTGAAAAAAAAAGAAATTTCAGAATATTGCAAATGGGCCTTTTACAGGGAACAACTAATAGGCTACTCTCTAGCCTAATGTATATTCTGCTGCAATTAAAGTAAATTAAGCAGAGTTGGAACACACTGTTATTACACCCTCTGAAGTACTACTTGGACAATATTACACTTTACAAATTTATAAATACCAGTGATAATGGCAAGAAAATGTCAATTAACAAATGGAATGAGGCAGCATTATTACCCTTATAAGTGTATGCCTTTCATTCAGAGAAACTGCACAAAAGAAAAATCTAAGTGTCCGTTAGTACAGTGTCTTTACACAATCCAAAAGCAATTGGGAACTGGAAGAAATTCTGATGGGAAGAGATCTGGCAGACCCAGAGTTACAACCCAATGACGAGACAAGTTTCTGAGGGTCACCAGCTTTCGTGATAGGTTCCTAACAGCACAGCTTAATGGAGGTCGGAAAAGGCAAGTCTCAATTTCTGATATGAAAAGGATACTTTGTGCTGCAAGCTTGACAGGGCAAGTGATTGTAAAAAGCCATTCTTTAAAGGACAAAATAAGGCCTTGAGATATTGACAGTGGACTGCTGAAGACTGAAAGAAAGTCTTATGGACTGATGAGTTAAAATTTGGAAATCTTCGGTTCATCATGTAGGGTGTTTGTATGCTGTCAAGTTGGAAAAGGGATGGCTTCTAAGTGTGTGACACAAACTGTCAAACATGGTGTGGAGGAAGAGTGATGGTCTGTAGATCTTTTTGTTGTTGTGCTGGATGCAGAATTGGTGTCTTTTACAGAGTGACTGGAATTCTGAATCAGAAGGGTTACCACAGTTTGGTTGTAATATCAACAAAAGGTGGCTACTTTGAATAAACAAATTTGAATAAAATACTGTTCAATTAATGATTCCTTGACTTAATTTTCTATTTGCTATTGTTTGTTTTATGCCTTGATTTCATGAAAAAATTAAGACCTTAAACTGTGTGTATTTCCATTAAAATAATGAAAAAACAGATGTTCTAAAACATTTGACTGGTAGGGTAGCCAAAAACAATTCTCGTGTCTTCTGACTCTTGATTTAAGAACCTGTGTATCTTTACGTGGCTGTCAATACCAAACCAGATCTAGCGAGAAGCAATTCTTTCAAAATAATAATCAATTTTTGAGTATTCTTCAGGTAAATAAGAAAAAATCCACATTTTAATTTAAAAATATGTAAAAGTAGAAGCTGAATTATGCCTTTATTGTCAAAATACCAAAATTTCATTGTAGATATTAACACAGCATTAATTGAATCTGATGAAAGTTGTGGTTAATGTCATTGCATAACACTGAACTGATAAAAATCAAACATCACAGCCACATTAGCTATTTTATTATGAAAAGACAGTCAAGAATGATAACGTAGCATTCAATGAATGAAGTGAAAACCTGAAGCAATTTTTGCTCTTGTCTAATGTTGCATTATTAACAGACAAACATACAGAGGTGCAGCACCATTTAATAATGTTCAGTAAGAGGTCTACTCTTAATCTCTCTTCTTTGTTGACTAAGGACTGTTGTGAACATCTTACCACAGAAAATGAAAATGGCGAAGACAGACAAATACATACATATGTGGATAACATTTTAAAATTGCATGCTGTTAGAAAGCAGGTGTCATTTAGTGAGGTTCCTTTACCTTAGACAAACAAAAGTTTAATTAGTTCAGCATGATACTGCAGTGCAGAAATGGACTGCCTAAAATTTATTCCAATCTTTTGCCCAGTCCTGCCATGATAGATTCTGTTTTCATTACCCTGAATTGAATTAAGCAAGATTGAGAATGCATATATACTGTATGCATATCAGTATGACATATTTTTTGTTACATTTCAAGGCATTATAAAGGCAAGTAATCTACCTAATCTTAATAGTTTTTGGTGGTCTAGTAAGCAAGTATATGAAGTCAATGAACAAGACTTAAAGAAGACAAGATGTTTGGTAATTTTTTTTAGCAGCTTCTAGTATGCAATGTATGTTAAGACACATTTGTAGTAACTGCCAAATTATAAGAACAGATACACATCTTTTAAAAGTTGCGTTTTTCAATAAAATCTGAAATTTACAAAGTAATACTTATATTTTTTGTGTTTTTTTTTGTGATTGTAACACAATTTATGTAAAGTGAAAACATAAACCAAAGTTATTAAAATATCTATCTTTCAATAGATGCTGTTTTATTAAACAACATTGTTCAAAATTTTGGGATGCTGGATCTTGTAAAAAAAGTTTTAGCAAGCCATAAGAGTCAAATGGATCGATACAGAGAACAGTATACACGCAGCATAGCAGGTGAGTGGACAGTCAAAATACCTTTTATTTGTAGAGCTTCAAGTGCAAGTTTGTTGTCATGTATACACAGAGCAATAAAATTCTTTCTTGCATGTCTCCTACTGACTACAGTTCCAACAACCTTCAAAATAAGACAACAGGTATTTCATATATATCGTGTGCAGAAAATGTGTGCAATATTGTATATACAAGAAACAATCATGCAATTTTCAATTGTAGTGGCTGTTGATTAATCTTATGATATGTTAACTATAATCTCCATCTGAATCTACTGGTGTGAATGTTAATGGTCCTGTGCCGTTTACCAGAATGGAGGAGCCAATGGAAATGACCATGCAGGATGACTGATGTCCTTAATACTGCTTGCCTTTGAAAGGTGACACATGTAGCACATTTTGTAAACAGAAGGAGGCTATGGACCAGTAATACTCTGTGCAGGCTTCTTCAATCTTGAATTGAGCAGAATGTTGTACAACTATTGAGTATGTACATTTGGAAATTGGTGAGCATTAGTAAAGACATCCAGGATTTAATCAAATGTCAAAAAAGTAAGGACTTTGGCTTGTTTGTTTGGTAGTAAAATTTGGAGGCTCTAAAATGAATGAGCAGAAAGGAAAACCTCCAACGCTTTGACGTGCATTGGATAACACAGGTACTCTCACGTAAACCTTATTCAAAAATTCTGAAGAGAGTTTGAAACCGTACCAGTTCATTTAAATGTCTAACCTGGCAAATAGAGAGAGAGATTGAGATTGAATGCTTATTGCCCCAAGTGTCAAGCCTTTCATCATTCTTTGTTGTATGCCTTGGTTGCCCACTTTGTTCATTGTTAATTACAATTAAAGGAGAGGAGTAAACACCACAGACAAAATAGAATTAATAGGAAAAAGACAAATAAGAGTTAAAAATGTGTGAGTGCAAACATCACACTGCTCCCTTTGGCTAAATGCAGAATTAGAAAGAAATGAAATTCCAACTAATTTAAACAATGAGATCAATCATAGTAAAATGAGTCGCTTATTGTGAAACTGATTAGAACAAAAATCTGTAGTTTCAGAATAATGATTGCAAACTGCCATTCTAGGAGTTTATTTAATAATTAATTCAGTTGAATTGGAGTGAACAAAATGAGCATTCTTTGCAACCCACAGTGCTTTGAATAATTGTACTCTAGTATAACAAAGTAATCACTTCTTCATTTGTACTTTTTAAGAAATTGTCCTTTTTATGATTTCATCCTATAATTCCATAATAATGTAATTTTAAGAATCTTGTTATTGGCCTATTAGACATTAAGTTAAGGTGAAATGTGGTTTAAGCAATGGTAAGTTATTAGTAAGACCATTTTATTTTATATTAATTCTTTCATGAAGCTGTTCACAGGTTTGAAGCATGATTTGGCTTTTGGCAAGAGTTGCTGTTTCTCGCTGGGTATATAGTGTATTGTTTTTTCTTTCTGAGAAATAGGCAATATGACATTGGTGTGTGAGTGCCTGTGTTTTATAGTGATAGGGTTTTTTACTAAAACCTTGCTGCTGTTTTTTTGTATTATGGATCCCTTGTGAACCTAAAAAAGACACTTTATGGTTAAAGTATGGTTTTTCATTGTGTATACAGTCTCAATGAATACATATATTATTACGCTTAACATATTTGGCTTGTTTAGGTACTCAAGAATTAAGCATCTTTTTCAGGGTTACAATTTAGTAGTTTGTATTGAGATATAAATCTTGTAGATTCTAGTTTGAAAGCTTATCTGATAGGACACAATGCCATCCAGTGAGAAAGTTTACTACAGTCGTCTGTGTGCAGATATTCTATTGCAAGATGTTGCTGGAGTAGAATCATATATTTTTTTTAAATAATTAGTTTTCTTCTTTGTTAAGAAAATTTTACTAATTATCATAATTGTTTTTTAACACTTTTCTGTTACAGCATTAGAGCAACAATGTGATGAGCATCGTAAAAGAGCCAAAGAACTGAAGCACAAATCTCAACATCTAAATAATGTGTTGATGAACCTTGCACCAGTATCTACTCCTTCTGCTCCCAAACGACCAAGATTGACACGTGCAACATCAGGACCTGCATCTGTGGCGACTCATGTTTCCACGCAGCCAGCTCAAATTACTTTGACATCAGGGCTGCCAGTGACTCAACTAGCAAACCTTCCATTAGGTAAAGTGGTATCTGCCATTCAGGGCTCAGGATCCAGCACTGCCTCGCAGCATACTGCAACCTTCACTGCCACCAATTCTACTCTGGGAGGCTACACAGTGCTGGCTTCGCCAGGCACAGACATTCAGCCAGATGCGTCTAATTTGACTGTCCTCAGTACAGCAGCCATCCAAGATGGCAGTACCATTGTGAAGGTAATGAGCCCTTTTCAATTATTGGCATTACCAGCCTTGGGAGCAACGCTGCAAAACATGGCCACTGCAGGAGGCACTATTGTAGCACTGCCAGCAAACAGCATAGACACATCAGTCACAGAAACTGATGAGTCTACTGTAATTGAAATTAAAGATGAACATGAAGGGAAGTAGCAAGTCTTTCACGGATATTAAGACTTTGTTCTTCTTAGGAACACCTGTTAAAATCTGATCCATAAACAGACTTAACTGTAACATAAAAGAAAAAATTTTCTTACTACAAAATACCAAAAGTGTCTCAAGATGGAAGAATGCTATTTCAATAAATAATACAAAAATGGAAAATAAATAAATATCACAAATTGTAAAATTTGAAGGACTAAAGATCTTTCAGGTTCATAACAAAATACCAGTCAAATATTCACATTACCAGAATTGCTTACTGATGTAACCTGAAACAGGGATATTTTTTGTTTAGTTTTCTGATCCTTCCCAAGGGAGTAAAAGATATAAACAAAACCTTTGAAGATCTTTGCATTTAATATTTGAAATTCAGATTTCCATGAGACACCATTTTGTAATAGCTTTCTCAGTGGGTTCTTTTGTATCATGAAACTGAAATGTTCTGTACTTTACACAGCTAAGAAACTGACTTTTAGCATTGAAGAAAGCGAAACTTTCTGTTAAGAGTGTAATCATTTACCTCAGTCAATTTATTTGACTATTTCAACAAGAAATATGTCATTGCTAATTTAGAAAGTGCACAGTGCTTCAGTTCCATTCATTGTTCAACCTTGTGGTAAAATGAAAAATAAAATAACATTTCTCAAAGTCTGAAATTTCAGATTTAGACTAACATTAAAAATTTGACAGTTTTTAAATGGAAAAATTCTGTCAAGATTATGGGTAGTAATGAAGTTTTTTCATCATTCCATAAACCACCAAGTAAATCAAAACAAGTGTACAAAATATAAAGTATTGTTTACTGGTGTAAAACAAAAATTGTATTTTTTCATTTTTATTGTTAGCTACAAATTGTGACTTTTGTAAATAACAAAAAAATGAGACATTATCAAAGTAATATAAACTATTTTTTAATACGAAAACCATAACAGATTAAAATATTGTTCAAAAAGATTCTTGCAGTAAACTGCTAAATCTATAGTTCCACCAAGACATTATTTAACTTGATTAGTCAAATTTGAATTTGGGTCACATAGGGAGTACTTGACACCAGAAGATGTATGTAAACATGTAGCAGAATCAATTCCAGTTTTTAATTGCACATTGTGACTTGGTTTATGTTATCATCCTTCAACCATCTGTTAATTTAAGTGGATTCAGAAAGGGATTTGGGTGTTACACAAATTATGCTAGAATCTATCCACTTTCTGAATCCAGAAATCCAGTACAGGTTCAAAGAGAGTCAAAAGCTATACTTGTTACATATTTAGAGATTTTGGATCCCTGAGAAAAGCAGTTGACATCTGATGAAAACCGAGAGTAGATTCAGTCCAACAGTATACCCAATCTGAATTCAGTAATGCACGCTGTTAAGTTTATGATCATTTACTCATTTCACTTGCTTAATAGATGCTTAACCCAGTTCACCTCCAGAATAAGTATTTATTTTCCCAGAACCTTTTTAAACAATTTTATTTATTGTTTTTCTTGTATGGTTACAATTTTTTAACTTGCATCTTTGGAAAAGCTACAATAGATGACATATAGGGATTTTTTTTCCTATTTTCAAATATGAAATGCCTTAAAGGACAATCTTTGGAGCAGTATTTAGCACTGATACCTCATGGCTCCAGATCCCTGAGTTTAAAGTTGCCTATTGAGGTGTATGTTTTTTTGTGTGTCTGCATTCATTTTCCACCTACATGCCAAGATGTGCTGACATGGTTGATTTGGCAACTCTAAATTGGCCCAATATGACTAAAATGTTGTGCATATGTGGTTCCTGTGATTTACTTCTGTTATATCCATCACTAGCTCCTGCCTTATGACTAATGCTGCCAAGATAGTCCTTAAAATTGAGTTGAAAAGGTTTAGGTTTAGTAGAATAAGATATAGTGGTATGTATCATATTCATTTGAATTGTATGGTGTTTAGCTTTCCAGGGGAAAAAAACTACATGACCCTAAATTGGAAAAAGCGTATTTAAAAACATGATGGATACTAGGCTGAACAGAATTCTCCTTTTATTTTATATCTTTTGATGGGAACAAAGTGAATATGATATGTAAATGAATGTGGCATTGATATTAATTTTTCATAGGTTAACTTCTCCATTGCATTTTAGCTTCTAGACAAAGCATTGCACTGGTGAATTAAAAATTACCAATATTTTATCAACTCATGCAGATTTTATTTGTATGATAATTATATAAAGTATTTTGTTTTTTACACCCATTTATCCAACATCAAGATTAAAATTACATTAGAAATACTCTTTGTTAGTTTTCATTACTTTCCCATTTTATCTATGGTACATAATGTATGGTTTCCTTTTTCATATACTGGTAAATATCATTTTGTAAAGGTAAATTAAAGAAGACATTCTTTTAAAGTATCAGAAGAATCTTGCAGTTGATTTTTAAGTACAAGAACAACAATACCATGACTCTTGGTTGTCTGTAAGCAATAATATTCATTGGCTGTAAATGGATGGCACTACTTATTAGAGTTTCATCAAAAATATCTTTGTTTTCTTTGCTCAAGGCAAAGTTCATTTGTCTGAATCCATCATCATTTGCCTAATGATAGAAAGACTATTAACTACATTGGTAACATCTCTAATATACAGTATACAAGTTTAGCTTGGGTTCTATTGTTCAAGTATGCAAGCAATTGTTCCCCTTACTTTTGTCTTTTGCAAAGTATAAAATGAATATTTGCAAAGCACAGTGGTGTGGTGTGCTTCTGAACATACAATGAAGGTACATAATATGTGTAATTTTATTCATCATGCATAGGTAAGGTTTAACATTTGATTCTAAACAGATTAAACCGCCAGTTATTTACTGTATTGTATGTATTGTCTCTTTTTGGTTAAATACTGTACATATTCCTATCAATAAAAGCATTTTATATGTTTTCACAAGGCAAATAATGTAAAACAATAACTGAATTCATAATAAAGTGTGAAAAGTTTGTATTTTCTGAAAATGTCACTTATTTTCAGTAAAAAATAGCAATAATATATAACCATACTTTTTTACTATAAGGTTCTTGGAAATGGACAGCAGATTGCTGATTACAGTGAAATAAGGTAGGCAAACTTTTCAGTTTACTTGATTAAGTTTTACTTGATTTTTTAATAATAATGACCGTTCCAATTGGCTATTCCACTGATTTCTTGTCTCATTTTGTTTTTTCTTCTCTCTCTCCAGTAATAGCAGTGGGTATCACTGCTACTTTGTTCAAGCATCCTTCCTGATCTTGAAATGGAGCCTAAAAGTGGATTGAGTTCATCAGCATCATCAGTATTGAACTTGGCTTCAAACATTTTTTGTATTCCACCAAAACCCAAGTTGATAGCCTTTATGGTTGCATCTTGTACAGTTGTTAGGGAAGGCCAGCCAGATGGTCTTAATCAAGTAGACTTGGACTGACGTGCAGGTGTATCCTGCAGTGAACTCAGAGCCTATCTACTGTAGATTTCATTGCTGTTGCTAGGATTGACTTGTAAATAAACAGTGTAGGAGGAGAACAGGCATCCCATCTGGGAAGGGGGATGGTTTCTTTACCAGACAGGAGGCCAAAGTTGGAATGACAGACGGGGAGGGGGGGCCCACGGTTGGGCAGGGGGACAAAAAAGTTAAATTTGTGTCCAGCCAGTATAATGGATGAACCAGTGAAAACCAAGCGTCATGAACTGTTCTATCCCCCATACACCAGGTGGCAGTGGTCCTTGAATGACAGCCCAGTTGGGACGCCCATAGGGGTGCTTGGGAGTTGAAATATGGAATTGCAACCCAATCAGGGTCCCTGGGTGCAGAGAGAGGCTGCTGTCAGGGAATGACCTTCCTACTTTCTATATGGCCCAGAAGTGCTTCCAGGAAGACACAGAGTGGCACTGGAAGCATTCCCAGGTTGACCTTAGGGAGCCCACTGCTTCACATCCATGAGTTAGTGTCAGGAGGCAGCAGGCAACACTTAACGGAAGGAAGAAAGAAGGAAGAACTGCTTTATTGCACATATTTTGTGGAAACATGCTGAGGATAAATATCTGTTATCCTAAAAGTGTGTTGTCTGTCACTGTGTGTTGGTTTTAAGGTCCAGTGATGTCCTCTACTGGTTACAACAGGTTAGGAAAATGAATGAATCACCATTACTTCTAGACTGTTGTTGATTTTATTTTATCGATTTAATAATACTTAAAATTTGGTGTAATTACAGACTTGTATTAATAAATGTTAATTTCCCCTTGGTATTAATAAAGTTTATCTAATCTAATCTAAACCATATTTTTCAACCAACTACAAAATAAGATAAAAAAGTGAAGCACAGGCCCAGCATATTTACTTTATAATTAATTAACGAGTTCTTGACAAGTTCTAAAAAAATAAAATCATATAATAATATATAACATCGTTTTCCCCAGTTGGATTGGAATTCTTTTAGTCAATCAAAATAAGTGTTGAAGTAGTGTGGTGTAGGCCAATACAACTGGTTTTTTATAGTGCATTTTATCCCTTCTGATATTATTGCTGTTAAAGCTTTAGAGGCTATTTTAGATAGAAGGCTATTTGGGTGTGAAATTTTGTATACAAGTTTCTAAATATTTTATATGTCTTTATTTATAACTTAAACAAAGCAAGTGTTGTGTTATTGTTTCAGGATTTAATTATTGAAAACAGCAATGCTTTCATGTGTAAATAAATAATCAACTGCCCTGAGTCTTTAGGACTGACTTAGGATGTGAATTTTATTGCAGAGTTGAGGGGCTGGGGATTGCCTCAAACCAGTTTGGCAAGTGATTGTCTGCAGGACATACTCTCAACACCAGCAGAAAGACCATCCTAACCCTAACCCTAGTTGATAAGCTTCACCTCAACAAATGGTCTTGGGTGTAAGTGTGAAAAGGCAGTATGGGGGATGGAGCATCAGACCAGCTTGGAAAGAGTGACTACGTTTTAGACTTCCAAGAGCCTATAAGCCAGTAACTGGGGGATGATCCGTCCCGGAATTCTATTGGTCATAAGTTGGCTGTTTGGGATTGGTTTGGAATCGGAGGCCATTCTGTACCACAATGCCCTTTTTGTGTAAGAATTTGGACAGAGATAATATAAAGTTGGTCTCTTTGTCTCTCTCTCTCTCTCTCTCTCTCTCTCTCTCTCACATGTACACACCATGGCCATAAAGACAACACACTGAGAAGTACAGCTAAGCAGTCATATTGACACAGGCACGTGGCCTGAACTGAAGAAAACTGACTAGAAATGATGACTTAACTAGAGACTTTTAAGAAACTACACATCTGTCATTCATCAGGTTGTATGATTGGCAATATTCACACATTATGTATTGTTAATATTTTATTAATATTATCAGTAATACATTATTTGAAGTTGTAATATAACTCCTGTTTGTCTTTTTAATCTACCTGATTAACTGAGGTTATAGTTAAGGGAAGCTGGGGAGGAGTTATAAAGTACCATACCTTATAAACTGTGGTAAGTCTATGGGATTTGAGAAATTCTGATAAAGTTTACAGAATAAAGAATACAAAGAGGGAAAAATGACTAATATAAAATTCTCCCAAGACAAAACACTAACAAAGAGATAAATAGTTTTGCCTAAAATGGTTTATCCAGCAATGTAGGCGCTTGATATCATCACTCAGCCATTGGATCCTTTCCTGAATTGATTTGTATACACTTTTAGATGAGATATGTGTTGTTGTGATGTAAGATTTTGCATATAAATTGATACATGTTTTGTATGTCTTTATTTATAATTTAGGCAAAGCAATGTAATTTAGTGTTACTTTGGTGAGAGGCATTCGTGTTCCCCCAAACTCCCCCACCCCTTAACGACTAAGTCTCTTTGTAATTTTACGACAGGATTTGGGAGATGTGTCTTAAACCAGTTTGGCGAGTATTTCTCTGCTAAAGTCTTTCAACCCCCCGCAAGGAAGCCAGGATGTTTAACATATGGTTTGGGGGAAGGTGTTAAGGTGTTCTATGTCCCGCATTGATCGGAGGTATGGCTTTTTGGAAGTGGCTTGTCTCAGAGGCCTTTAAGTACCATGATGTCCTATTGGCTGTAGGGGTTGGACAGAAAACCCATAAATTTGCTTGCTTTATCTCACTCTCTGTCTCTCTTACTAACATTTGAAAGACACATCTCTCTTGCTAACAACTGATGTAGACCATCACACCATGAACTGACAAGAACAGCACAATGAAGAGCACAGCTCAGCAGACATATTGAACAGACATGTGACTGAAAGCTGAGCACAAATGATGCCTTAACTAGAGACATTTTAAGTAACACGTCTGTGTGCCGCCTGAACTACAGATCACCATTTAATCAGGTTGTATGGTTGCCAATATTTAAATGTACTTTGCAGTTTGTTAGTATTTATGAATATCTATATATATAATTCACTAAGGCAAGACACCCATGGAAAACTCGCCGGAAGGGGCGTGGATTCACTAAGCTGCCGACAAGTAAGACCCCTATGGCGCACGCAGGGAGGAGCCACGCCCACCAACTCCAAGACCATTGGATACGATGACAACTCGCAGAGCCACGCCCACGAATTCAGACGCAACGACACAGAAAGAACAGCGTCATTTATATTTGTCTGTCGTGGAGGCCTCATGTACTTCAGAACCACCTTGACTCTTCATAGAAGCATGTTTCTCGCGGAGGTGAGTTGCTATATGCAGCGTGTCAAACGGTTTGCGAGGGGTATCCCATGGAATCCTTAAAACAATCCTTTACAACTGCAGTTAAAACACAATGAAGTAAGCAGTCTTTAAAAACCGACTTTTCGGTTACGACGCACGACCTCGTGCACCATAGCAAACTGTTTTACACGCTACATACAGCAATTCGCATCCACGACAAACATGCGTCTTCTTCACTCACGGACAATTTATATGTTGCTCTCTCAAGAGTTCCATCTTTTCATTCACTTTCTTTTGTATCCTCAAACACTCCCTTTTTAGACAACTGTGTCTTTCCAGAAGTGTTCAACCATCAATAAATAATTATGCGGCGTTTGTTATGCCGCAGCTTCACTATTTTGTTGTATTTTGCTCTCTCCAGAGTTCCATCTTTTCATTCACTTACTATTGTATTCTCACACCAACCTGTTTTAGACAACTGTGTCTTTCCAGAAGTGTTTAGCATTCAATAAATAATTATGCATGAGATTGAGCGTGTGTCTAGGCGTGAGTAAGCCGTTGAACCCCATCCGGGCTGCAAACCGTGGAATGCCCACTAAGTGCGACTCATACTTTCCCACTGTTTTCGTCACTACCCTTTGTACACACCTCCCTCCCACCTCGCTACTACCGTGGTCGGGTGTCTAGATGGATTATATATAGAAAAGCAGCCAAAACCGCACAGAGCAATGAAACGTCTATGTGAGTCACAGGTGCTTCTGGACTGTGCAAAGATGAGTTGGAGGTGGGCACATCAGCGGGCAGTGCATACTGAACGAGAAATCAGCAGACTAGCATGACGGAGGGAGCTGAATGGATGTCCTTCTCTCCTCCCGTTCCACTCTCCGCGACTGAGTGCCGTGCACCCCCATCCCTCCGTCTGGCAGGAGAAGGCGTGAAGGCGGTCCGCCAGTTTTCAGTCACGGACAATTGTGTGTTGGTTCGTTCTGTGCATTGTTACAATGTTGCTTTTCTTGCTGATTTATTACATTACCGATTTTTCAAATGTTATTTTTCTCCCTGTGCTTAAAAATCATTAAAAAAACGGCCTGATTATGTGGCGTATGGTACGCCGCGGGTTGGCTAGTTCTCAATAATACATTATTTTATGTGTAACTTAACTCCTGCTTGTCTTTTTACTACATCTAATTGCCTGAGGTTATAGATATAGAAGGGAAGGTGGGGATAAGTTATAAACAATAATACCTTATAAACAGTGGTAAGTCTGTGAGATTAGGAATTCTGACAGAGGCTACTTATTAATAATACAATAGGGGAAAGTAGAGCAATATATATTACTCTATTAAGATAAAACGTGTAAACAATGAAAAGTTTTTAACTTAATTATGGGGTGTTTGGCACTTATTGAAACCAAAGGTATTTTAAGAATTTCTACATTCCATTCTTCTTATGAATGTTTAAATGAGAAGTCTATTCCTTGTTTCTTCCTAAGATCCAATCATTCTTTATTCAGCTTTTGGGTAACTCAAAATGCTGCTCCAAGAATTATTACAAGAACTAGAAGGTACAAACACATAGCTCCAGTTCTCCAATCCTTTCACTGACTCCCAGTCAAGTTTCGGTATGATTTCAAAATCCTTCTTTTAACATACAGTGGTATGAAAAACTATTTGCCCCCTTCCTGATTTCTTATTCTTTTGCATGTTTGTCACACAAAATGTTTCTGATCGTCAAACACATTTAACCATTAGTCAAATATAACACAAGTAAACACAAAATGCAGTTTTTAAATGATGGTTTTTATTATTTAGGAGAAAAAATCCAAACCTACATGGCCCTGTGTGAAAAAGTAATTGCCCCCTGAACCTAATAACTGGTTGGGCCACCCTTAGCAGCAATAACTGCAATCAAGCGTTTGCGATAACTTGCAATGAGTCTTTTACAGTGCTCTGGAGGAATTTTGGCCCACTCATCTTTGCAGAATTGTTGTAATTCAGCTTTATTTGAGGGTTTTCTAGCATGAACCGCCTTTTTAAGGTCATGCCATAGCATCTCAATTGGATTCAGGTCAGGACTTTGACTAGGCCACTCCAAAGTCTTCATTTTGTTTTTCTTCAGCCATTCAGAGGTGGATTTGCTGGTGTGTTTTGGGTCATTGTCCTGTTGCAGCACCCAAGATCGCTTCAGCTTGAGTTGACGAACAGATGGCCGGACATTCTCCTTCAGGACTTTTTGGTAGACAGTAGAATTCATGGTTCCATCTATCACAGCAAGCCTTCCAGGTCCTGAAGCAGCAAAACAACCCCAGACCATCACACTACCACCACCATATTTTACTGTTGGTATGATGTTCTTTTCTGAAATGCTGTGTTCCTTTTACGCCAGATGTAACGGGACATTTGCCTTCCAAAAGTTCAACTTTTGTCTCATCAGTCCACAAGGTATTTTCCCAAAAGTCTTGGCAATCATTGAGATGTTTCTTAGCAAAATTGAGACGAGCCCTAATGTTCTTTTGCTTAACAGTGGTTTGCGTCTTGGAAATCTGCCATGCAGGCCGTTTTTGCCCAGTCTCTTTCTTATGGTGGAGTCGTGAACACTGACCTTAATTGAGGCAAGTGAGGCCTGCAGTTCTTTAGACGTTGTCCTGGGGTCTTTGTGACCTCTCGGATGAGTCGCCTCTGCGCTCTTGGGGTAATTTTGGTCGGCCGGCCACTCCTGGGAAGGTTCACCACTGTTCCATGTTTTTGCCATTTGTGGATAATGGCTCTCACTGTGGTTCGCTGGAGTCCCAAAGCTTTAGAAATGGCTTTATAACCTTTACCAGACTGATAGATCTCAATTACTTCTGTTCTCATTTGTTCCTGAATTTCTTTGGATCTTGGCATGATGCCTAGCTTTTGTGGTGCTTTTGGTCTACTTCTCTGTGTCAGGCAGCTCCTATTTAAGTGATTTCTTGATTGAAACAGGAGTGGCAGTAATCAGGCCTGGGGGTGGCTACGGAAATTGAACTCAGGTGTGATACACCACAGTTAGGTTATTTGTTAACAAGGGGCAATTACTTTTTCA
The DNA here is from genome assembly GCF_016835505.1 of Polypterus senegalus. Classification (NCBI taxonomy): domain Eukaryota; kingdom Metazoa; phylum Chordata; class Cladistia; order Polypteriformes; family Polypteridae; genus Polypterus; species Polypterus senegalus. The sequence continues at coordinate 2,790,382 of NC_053167.1, read as the reverse complement.
CACAGGGCCATGTAGGTTTGGATTTTTTTCTCCCTAAATAATAAAAACCATCATTTAAAAACTGCATTTTGTGTTTACTTGTGTTATATTTGACTAATGGTTAAATGTGTTTGATGATCAGAAACATTTTGTGTGACAAACATGCAAAAGAATAAGAAATCAGGAAGGGGGCAAATAGTTTTTCACACCACTGTATTAAGCCTTAAAGGCCCTGCTTACTTATCTGAACTTGCACATGGAGATCTCAACATGCCGGCCTACTTAAGATTCCAACCATTAATTTAGTAACAATTGGAGGTTTTTCCCTTAGTTACAGGGTCTCATGGCTGTAGAATGATCACCTGCAAATATAAGAGATGTTTCTTCAGCATCTGCTTTAAATCCAAGCTGATGATTCTCTACTTTACATACCCTGACTAGAGCTGCTGAAGAGCTGTATATACTGCATCACTGTGTATTAGTCATTTTTACAAAAATATAAGTAATATATTATTTTTCAACTGTTACTAACCTTCCTATATTCTGTTTCACTTCTTGGTATCTTGATTGCTCCACTGACAGGCATGGAAAAGTCATCTCAGTTAAATGAGCACTGGAATCATCAAATGGAAAAATTCTCTCATCAGATTGGAAAACTTTTATAGAATGAATGACCAGGACAATGTGGACAGCTAGTTTTTGCCGTGGTCTCCAGGACTGTGATTGAGTCGGACTTTGTCTTCAACTTTCTCTCTGACGAGGAGCGTTGCAAAAGACTTTAGCCTTTCATGAAAGAAATAACAATAAAGGCAAAAGCTTTTCCCCCAATGAAAACTCATTTATTGATGACTTCAACAAAGAATCAATGCACTTTTTTGCATGGACTTGATCTATTTGTCAAAGCAAGCAGCACAATCACCTTGAGTTAAGGGCTCTCAGGTTGCACATTTACCGCATCAATCAATTTTATCACACATCGCAAAAAACATTCCATGCAAAGGTAATTTTTGGAAACAACCAGAAATCACAAGGCACTAAATCGGGTGAAAAGTCAAGGATTCACCAAGTTGGACGGCAGATATCTCCATAGTTTCAATGGTCAGCTTTGCAGTGTGTGCCGGCACATTGTCCTGGCTGTCAAATGACTTGTTCAGAATCAGGCAGGGATAACATCCACTTCTCTCACACTTTCACCTCGTAGCGCTCACCATAAGTTCCTGTGGGTTAAAGCTTTTAAATTAACTCAGGAAAAAATAAACATGATGTCCAATTAAAGTGAACATGGAGTCATCTCACTAAGAACTGAAGGCTAAGGAATTTTTCAACACCCTTTGTGCAAGTGACTGCGGACCCTGCAGAGGTTTTATTTTCTCATGGGATGCCACTGATTGAAATTTTTGCTTTCCTTTCCTCAGTTACTAATTGGCCACATTTCAGCAATTATTTAATTTATGTTTTTGTTAATCGGTTTCTACTTGTTTTCTGTGTGTTAAAATAAATCGATATCATTATGTGTACTAATCCTGGATTTAGTAATTGACAAAATGTATACTGAGAACTTGTCATAGTGCTCTGCACCAGCACTCAGGGAAGAGCGCTCACTATACCAAAATAAACTGAATTGAATTGAATTGAATGATTAAAAAGAAAGTATGGAGATTCTTTCTAATTCTTCATCCAGTGTCCTGTCCTCTGCCTCAAGTGCCCTGCCTGAGTCGACAGTCAGATAAACTCCTTTCCACTGACCACGCAGACGAGAGTTTCCAGTTTCCTGTGAATTGGGTAAAACTACAAGGAAATCGTAAACACAATGATCTGAGAAATCCTTACATACAAACTCACACAATAAACTCAATGGCAGAATTCCTTTTTCTTACTGTATCTCTTTATTATATAAAAAAAAAAAATCTTTCGACGTGACAAGACTTTTTAGCAGATGAGACTTTTTGGAAAAGATTTTGTCAAGTCCCGCAAGATGAGAATATTGCCATGAGATTCAAGTAACGCCCTCCTATCAAACATTTTTAAACAAGGCCACGGTCCTCTCGCCTTACAGTCTTATGAATGCTTTTGTCAGACACACTTTCTGCACTCTAAGCTCTTATATATTTTAACGTTTTCCTCACTTTAAGTTCCCAAATAAAGAAGACGTATTATGTCCAAATCTAATTGAAGAAGTTCATCACGAAGAGTTTTCAACAGAAAAAATGAGTATACGGGCAATCCTAGCACCTAGAAACAAGGAAATCAAACACATTTACGCCAAAAATGTAAATCGGTAACACGACAAAATGGTTAAATGCGTATCAATAAATTATGCTGAAACCGTTGGTGGTGATTGTGCAGAAGATAAAAGCAGCAACTTACAATATCACGAATAATATCTACAACCGTTAACACCGTCCGGTCCGCCACCACCACGAATTACTGTAGAAAGAAAGATGTATCCAAGAAAGGTCGCAGATAACATTAGACAACAAAGGAGATCTTGATATGCCATTTGTATTAAAATGTTTACAGTGTCCCGTTAGAATAGCTTTTGCAAAGACAATTAACAAATCTCAGAGCCAAACATTAGAAAAAGTTGATTCATTTAATAGAGAGAAAGAAATTAAATTAAATCATGGACAGTTAAACGTCACTTTGATGCAAATGTAACACTTCAAATGAAAATTAAAATTTGCTTAAATTATACATCTGCATCCCCATATGCGAACAGCAGAACTGCAAAGAGGCTAGCGAGCAAAGCAAGCAGGGGGCAACGCCCCCTAATATAAAAAATAAATAACATTCAAATGAATGGCAAACATTATCTGTGCACACTCTGGCAAAGCTGGTAAGAATGTCTGAAAAAGGTACACTCAAAAGTACTTGTTTAATGCAGTGAAAACTCCAATAACAATGGTAAGTTGCTAGAACTTTTTACCTTACAAATACTTCACTAAGTAACTTTAAATACTTAACAGACTCACATATATGCATTAATACAAAGACATGTATTTCTATTAAACATTTCCCTGTACTGACAATGCCTTCAAAAGCTGAACTGAACTGAACATTTAAAGTAAGGAAATGAGATAAACATGTGCTCTCTGTTTGTTTCTACACTCTGAGGCTCAGCTTGATGAATTGCATTATTGCCCTATGACAGGCTGTTCCCTAAGTAGAAAAAATGCTGAACTTCCCCACTAGATGGTGCTAATTTTAATCTTTCCTTATTTCAAAACTTAACCAGGACAGCACATCCAGACTATTTCATCAAGGACAGAGTTATCCTCTCAAGGATGGATATAGGTGAAAGATAAGTAAAACTGGGTAGGTTTCTTTTAGCAAAGCTTATAATTTTAAAATAAAATAATTGCAATTTATATTTAAAAATATGATTTATCTCTCTCAATATATAAAATCCAATGTCTGTCTGTCTGTTTGTATCCCTGTCCGCTTTTTACAAAAGAAAAACTTAATGGATTTATCCATCCATCCATTTTCTAACCCGCTGAATCCGAATACAGGGTCACGGGGGTCTGCTGGAGCCAATCCTAGACAACACAGGGCACAAGGCAGGAACCAATCCCGGGCAGGGTGCCAACCCACCGCAGGACACACACAAACACACCCACACACCAAGCACACACTAGGGCCAATTTAGAATCGCCAATCCACCTAACCTGCATGTCTTTGGATTGTGGGAGGAAACCAGAGTGCCCAGAGGATTAGATTGAGTTTTTTTCTATAATTTACTTGCACATTCTGGCTGATTTTGTGACTTCTCTCATTGTGCTAAGTATCATAGTTCACTTCCGGTAGCCATTTATTTATACGAATCCAAGAGACATGCAGGGGGGCGGGGCTCTCCTCACTCATGTGCCAGCCTTGGGGCATTCCTTACTGCTGTTTAGCTAGCGAACGAGAGAACTACTTAACGGATTTAGATCGGACTTTTTTTCTATAATTTGCTTGAACATTCTGGTTGATTTTGCGACTTCTCTCATTGTGCTAAGAATCATAGTTCGCTCGCAGGAGGGATATATTCACGTTAATCCGAGACAGAGGCTGTGGGCCGAGGGGAGGGGAAAGTGTGACGTCAAGAATGAGGAGCCAGGCAGGGCCCTCCTCACTGTCCTGTTTCACTACTATGAGGGTGGAGCCACGGGGGACAGCTAGTCATTTATATGCATAAAAATGTGTGAATGGGAGATTACATTAACAGTTCAAAAGTTGCAAATATGTTATCAATACAGAGATTACTGTTTCCATGTATCTAAAAAAACAGTTAAAATGCTAATATGAGCAGTGTAAAACTGAAGTGTGACTCACCTTAGCGACAAATAAAGATCTATCTATCTATCTATCTATCTAACTAGCTAGCCACACTGTCTGCGGAGTTTGCACCTTCTCTTGTGTTGTGATGTGAAATTTTACTTACAAGTTGATAATATTTTGTATCTCTTTATTTGTAACTTAGACAAAGCAATATAATATTAGTGTTACATTATTGATAATAACAGCAATGATTTGATGGTTTATGAACCCCTTGTCCTCCCTTTTAGGAATTTTACGACAGGGTCTGGTGAAGTGCCTCAAACAAGTTTGGCAAATGTTTCTCTACTAAAGTCTCTCAGTCAACCCCACCACAGGAAAGCCAGGCTGCCTAACTGCCAAGCTTCACGTGGGTAGGTGTGAAGGTGTTCTCTGCCCTATTGGTCTGAAGTATGGCTGTTTGGAACTGTCTGATATCAAAAGCCTTTAAGTACCATGATGCCCTATTGGCTGTAGGGGTTGGACAGAAAACCTATAAATTTGCTCACTCCCTTACTCTCTCTCTCTCTCTCTCTTACCAAACTGATGAAAGACCATCACACACCATAAACTGAAAAGGACAACACAATGGAGAGCACAGCTTGCCAGCCATATTGAGACAGGCATGCGGCCTGTTCTGAAGAAAGCTGACCACAAATGAACTAGAGACATTTTTAAGTAACTAACAAGTCTGTGTGCCGCCTGAAACTATGCATCACCATTTATCAGGTTGTATGGTTGCCAATATTCAAATGTACTTTGCATATTGTTATTATTTATGAATATTATCAATAATACATTGTTTAAATTGTAGTTTAACTCCTGCTTGACTTTTACAAACCCTAGATTGAGCACCAGACCAAAGCAGGTTGAAATTTATTTCTAGTTTAATCTTTTTTTTTTTTTTTTTTGTACAGTCTATTCATTTTCTATAATTATTCATGTCGGGATTGTGTGCTGTACACCTAAAAAAAGTGAAGTAACTGACAAATGTTATGAATTTAGCCTTTTGACATTTACTTTACTTTCCAAAAGCATTTTGGCCAATACAGAATATCAAGAAACTGTTATTTAGAAGCTTAAACAATGGTTCTTTGTTTATTACATAAATTATAGGGTTCACCGTTATTTATTGTAGAAAAGCACCCCACCTTTACTACATCCACTTTAAAGCTCAGGTTTCTGTACTCTTTATAATTGCAGACTTTGCCAGGGGATTGTGGCTTTCCTGTTAGTGCAGCTGTTTCTTCGAAACATTGTGCAACAGTTTGGCCTTGTGGAGATGAAGAAATGCCAGATTACTCACAAATAAAAACAACACGCGAGCCTGTGAACATCACATACTTGGTGGGGTTCCACATTTATATTCATGAACGAAAAAAAAAATAATAATCATCGAAAAGCATTCTCAGAAAATTCTTCTAGTCATCTGTTATGAGGCCTGTACATTGATGTAAGGGTTACAGGGGCTAGAAACAGGCCTGCTAACATTCAGGAAGGCAAGAAACACCTTGGACAAGGGAGCCACTGCAAATACATTCATGCATACTGAAAGTGAATATAACAAGTATTCAGACTCCCCCATCCCTCACTATCTACACACTTTATTCAGCTATAGATTTGATTTCAAATTTAAAACATGACATCTTTCCCATCAATATACACTCAATAACCCATAATGGCAAAGTGAAAACTTTTATTTTCAGAAAGGTTCTCAAATCTCTCTATTATAAAAGAAAATCTTGAGATGAGACTATTGCCAAGAGATTTTTTCAAGTCCCGCCCTCCTCTCAACCATATTCAACCATGCCCACAGTTCTCTCACCTCTCATTTGTGTGAATGCTTTTGTCAGACACAGTTCCTGCTCTCTCAGCTCTTATAAATTTTTACATTTTCCTTACTATAAGTTCCTAATAAAAGAAGACTTATTATGTCCAAATCTTATTGAAGAATCTCATCCTGAAGAGTAATCAACAGAAGAAATGAATACACGGGCAATCCTAGCACCGAGAAACAATGAAGTCAAACGAATTAATGCGAAAATTGTCGATTGGTTACACGGCAAATTGGTTAAATGCTTATCAATAGACTATGCTGTTGAACAATTCTGACATGTAAAATTTTAACAGGCGACAAGAAAGGTAATGTAGTACATGTTCATGAGATAACATTAGACACCAAATCAGATCTTGATATGCCATTCGTATTAAAATGTTTACAGTTTCCCGTTAGAATAGCTTTTGCTATGATAATTAACAAATGACAGGGACAAACATTCGAAAAAGTCACTTTATTAAAGAGAAAGAAATGATATTCACTCACGGGCAGTTATATGTTGTGTTGTTATGTTGTAATTCCAAACACGGAATCAAAATTCAATTCAATCTTGATGAAAAGTTAATTCAAAAAATTGTTTTAACTGAAGTTTTACAGTAAAAGTTTAAGTTTAAAAAGTATTTGCGCGTTAATTTCAAAGCCAAGCAGAACGAAAACATATAACGCAACAAGAACCTCTAACGCAACTTTCAATTTATTACGTTTTACTATTTTTTACTATGGTTAATTACTCGCTGTAATTTAAAATAGTTAGGTCGATTATGCATATGTAACAATTCCCATGAAAATAACAATCTGTTTAAATTGTACATCCGCTTCCCCATACGCGAGCGGCAGATCTGCAAAGTGGCTAGTGTGCAGCACCTGCGCAGGGGTTGGCAAGGGAAATGAGCAGGGGGCAGAGCCCCCTAGTTTATTAAAAGTCCAAAACTGAAATCTCTCTGTGCTAATTCAGTACTTTATAGAGTCCCTTTTGGCAGTAATTTCAGAGTGTCTTCAGGCTTTGCACACCGGGATTTAAGTAGTTTGTCCGATTCTTTGTAGGTCCTCTCAAGCACCGCTAGATTGGATGGGAAGTATCTGTAGGGTGTCATCTTCAGGACTTTCCACACATGTTCAATGGAGTTTAAGTCTGGGCTATGGCTGGGCCACTCAAGAACAGTCTAATACTTGTTCCAAAACTACTCCAATGTTGTCTTGGCTGTATGTTTTAGTTCATTGCCATACTGAAAGGTGAACTGTTGCCCAGTCTGAGGTGGGGCTTATGCTGCAGCAGGCTTTCTTTGAGGACCTACCTGTATTTGACTGCAATCACCTTTCCACCAATTCTGACCAGTCTCCCTGTCTCTGCTGCTGAAACGCACCCCCATAGCGTGATCTTGCCACCACCATACTTCACTGTTGGGATGGTATTTGGCAGGTGATGAGCAGTGGCTGGTTATTACCAGACATAGTGTTTGGAGTTCTGCCTAAAGAGTTCAAATTTTGTCTCATCACATGAAAGAATCCTTTTCCTCGGCTCTCAGAGTCCATTAAACTATATGCATCTTACTCAAGAGGGGCATCCATCTAGCAGCTGAGGTGGTTATCCTTTTGACAGTTTCTCCATTGTGGTAGAAATCATTACCTTAAACACCTATCTATCTATCTATCTATCTATCTATCTATCTATCTATCTATCTATCTATCTATCTATCTATCTATCTATCTATCTATCTATCTATCTATCTATCTATCTATCAACTGGAAGGACCAGGCAGGAGGAAGCTTTTCCATAGCATCTTTTATTTCCCATCAGGAAGATGGATGCAATTCATCACAGCAGCCTGCAAATGAATGGTCACAAAGTAAAGCCAGAGAACTATAGTTATAGATAACTGATTTTATATAACAGTGCTGAATTAATGCTTACTCTGATTGGTTCACTAGCTTGCATTCATTCTTATTGGCTGAAAGACACACTGTGGTTTAACAGAGAGTATTAACCAGTTTACATGCCCCAAAATAAAAGTCAAATTTCTACTACATTCTTGGTCTTTACAATACTTTTCAATACTTCTTGATTTCCTGTATTTGTGGCTTCCGTCAAGTCTCACTGGATACATGATAGTCAGCCAACTTCTTGAACCATTCCCTAGAACCTTCTTGATCTTTGTTGTTCACGTGAAGTTGATCTGGAGGAGTTCACTTTTGAGAATGAATTATGTTGTGATTTTCCCCAAGCTGCATAAATGGCACTCATGAAATCATTTTATAGTGTGATAATAATTTAGACCAGACATTGTGAAAAAGGTTTGGTGCAGCCACCCATATAATCTCCCTGGCTGCAAAAGACTTTAGATTAGAACAGAATGGTTCATTCGACTGAGTCCAAGATAGAACTGACTTATTGATGTTAAGATGGCGGCTGTATGGGAAGAGACGTTGTCGAAGGGGCCTGAACCGGAAGTGATGCCATGGAAGGAATTGGAAGTGATGTCATCAAAGGGCCCGAAACTGGAAGTGACATCTTCTGTACTGGAAGTGACATCATCGAAGGGGAGGGAACCTGGCAGGATTTCTCTGGAAAGGTCTGCAGGGAATTAAGAACGACAGTCAGTGCACCCCGCCGCCCCCTGGTCTGATGTGGTATTACTGTTACTTAAGCCCTTTTACTGCCTCCTACTCACACATGTGTGACAGTAGTTTCCTTGGAAATCATGATGACGCTTTGTAGTTTCTGATGCTAAGGCTAAGGCTTCACCACAAAGACAAAAATAAAAATAATAACAATAATAATATTCAAAGTAGTAGGAGGAGAAGGAGAAGATGAAGAAGAAAAGCGTAATAAGGTAAAATATTGTACTAAGCTCCCTGTAATTGTTACCACTTTTTACATTTACTAATGTTGCCAAGACGACTTACAACATTTATGATAGAATTGGTTCCATTTCTTTGGGTTTTCCAATTGGAGTAGAGGCAGGTCAGGTGACTTGCTTATAGTCTCTCAGTGGTGGGATCAGAACACACAACCTCAGCATTTGAAGTCCAACGCCTTAACCACTACACCACACTGCCTAGAAGACAAATGATAACAAGCACTGAGATAGAAGGCTGGAGGCACACTCATTGAATGAGTGTAAAGTCTCATAACGGGCATGTTTACTTAACGATGAATGATCCAAATCTGTACTTTTAGAAGGCCACAGGAAATGCCACACAATGTTACAGTTACTGAAACTAGCCTCAGCTATTCCTGTGCTGTTTCTGAAGTGACGTTCACTCTTCCAGTGTTCTTTGATCGTCTTCCAGAGTCGCATGACGTGTTTCTCTCTGTGATCCCCCTTCATCTTCTGCAAGGCTTTATTTATCCAGTGCCCCAGGAGTCACTGCCTGCCTTCTTGAACCTTCCAATGCTTGTAAACTGTAACACAAATGTTCCAGGGGTTCATGGAATGTGGAGATCAGCATACCTGTGTGACATTTCATTATCGGTCACCCATCCAGACCCACCTGTCTTGATGGTGATATGTTGGCTATTTCAATATAGGGTGGTCCAGATCTAATTATGCAATTTTCATTACGCTATAACTTATTAAGTTTATTACATAGAAAATTACCCGAAAAATACTGGACCACCGAGAAGTGTGCGAACTGACGACATGAAGAAAATGAAGTTCGTGCTGAACTGGAATCGTCCCCACATAAATCAAAGTCATCCAGACAATTTGGATCTGCATAATTAGATCTGGACCACCCGGTACAGTCTGCATCTAAAGACCACCTGTCTATTGATACTGTGATGTTGCTTGAAATTCACAGATGTAGGCTCATCCACATTTGGTTCAATGATCTTTATGTGCGTGACGCCAATCACACCAGCAACTCCACAAAAACCAGCCACTTGCATGAATGCAGTTTGTTTTAACATTGTCCCACATGGAGACATGGCGAAACTTAGAAATCTGTGAATCACAAGTTCATAGCAAAAGTGGGATGAGATGTATTTTAATAATAATAAAAATAATTTCTTAACATTTATATAGCGCTTTTGTCACAACTCCAAGCACTTTACATAGCGAGTGGGCAGCCACTTCAACCACAACTAATGTACAGAATCCACCTGGATGATGTGACAGCAGCCATTTTTGCGCCAGTACATTCACCACACATTAGCTATTAGGTGGTGAAGTGCTGAGAGATAGCTAGCCAGTTAGAGACAGGGGGATGATTAAGGGGCTAGAATGATTTGACTATGGATGGCAATTTAGCCAGGACATCGGGATACAACCTACTCCTTACAACGGATGCCTGGGGATCTTTTATGACCACAGAGAGTCAGGATCTCGTTTTTTACGTCTCATATGAAAGACGACTCCATCTTTACAGCACAGTGTACCTCATCACTGCCCTGGGACATTGGGATCCACATTCAGACCACTGGGTGAGCGCCCCCTGCCGGATTCACCAACACCTGAATGGTGAGTTACTGTGCGCTGAAAACATGACCTTTTCTCTTGTTTGTTTTTTTTATTTATTTCTTGCATATGGTGAGGCCGATCTGTGAGCATCGTCTAACTTTACACATTAAAAGTATAGCAGTAATGTGATGAAATGGATGTGTCCTACATGGAGGAGCTACCAGGATGATGCCTTCACTCAGCCATTTAGAACCTTTAGTTTTGAGTGCTTCCTCACTCAGTGTTTTTAAAACTTGACTTTTTTTTTTTTACTTTGTCTTCAATTTCCTTTCTGGATTTGTCACGCTGTGTGTTTTCTGATGTCTTCCCTAGTTTGAATCACTTTTATCTTGGATTTTTGACCTTGTGCCCATTTAATATCGGTGCCATTTCTGCTGATTTCACAATGTCATCTGTCCTTTATATTTTATTTATGTGCTACAGGAATTTTCAGGAAACCACTTGTGGTGTCTCACTTTCTCACTTCATTGAAATTCTGGTCAGTGTTTTGAGAGAAATGGGAGGTGTCTGTTGATTTGTTAATTGAGCCATGTAGAAAGCAGTTTAAGATTCATTGGTCTCATTAGACTATGGAACGATCGTCCAGCTTGACTTCAGTGTCCTCCCATTTGTCTTCTGGCAAAATCTTCCTGAAATGTTGTGTGCACTTTTACTCTTTGCCGCTCTACTACAAACCTGTGACTGGTGAAGGACTTGGGCAACAGTTGTTGTCCATTCTACAGTATAGTGAATATCTATCTATCTATCTATCTATCTATCTATCTATCTATCTATCTATCTATCTATCTATCTATCTATCTATCTATCTATATCTATCTAGTATCTATCTATCTATCTATCTATCTATCTATCTATTATATAGTGGCCTTCTCATCTATCTATCTATCTATCTATCTATCTATCTATCTATCTATCTATCTATCTATCTATCTATCTATTAATTATATAGTGGCCTTCTCATCTATCTATCTATCTATCTATCTATCTATCTATCTATCTATCTATCTATCTATCTATCTATCTATCTATCTATCTATCTATCTATCTATCTATCTATCTATCTATCTATCTATCTATCTATCTATCTATCTATCTATCTATCTATCTATCTATCTATCTATCTATCTATCTATCTATCTATTGTCACACACGCGCGCATGGGAGGCAGCTAAAGGGCTCGAGTGAAAGCAGTTCTGAGCCATGCCGGGATGTGGCAGAGTGCACTAACTCTCTTTCTCACTTCCCTGTAGACCTAACCCGGGAGGTTCCACCTGTCTCTCTGGACGTCACTTCTGGGACCGAGCCAATGGAGACAGACCTTGCCAGCTCCGGCCCCCCTGATGTCACATCCGGGACTAAACCAATGAACGATGAACACGTGCCCGACCCTTATGACCTCACTTCCTGTCTCCCCCTTTAAAAGCCTTCCCTTTTCCCTTCTGTGTCAGTCTTGTTTTGGACTCTGTTGTAAGCACTTCAGTGCTGGTATTTAAAAGAAAAACGAAGTTGCAGCCGGGATACCGAATTACATGGGTGGCTGCCCCAAACCTTTTTCTGTCTTTGTCTCGTTTTGTGACACTATCTATCTATCTATCTATCTATCTATCTATCTATCTATCTATCTATCTATCTATCTATCTATCTATCTATCTATCTATCTATCTATCTATCTATCTATCTATCTATCTATTATATAGTGCCTCTCTCATCTATCTATCTATCTATGGTTTCATCTCTCCATCACCAAAGAAAAGGGATCAAATGATGTAGGATGGATGGATGGACATAAATAGATATCCTTATATACTAACCTTAAATTTATTTGAAACATATTGTAAAGTTTTGTAGCTTTATGGGCCCTTTTCAAATCTGTCTTATGTTATGAAGTGATTAAACTTTTATTTATTTGTAAGATACATATAAATATCGGGCTCCATTAAGGCATTTAGTGGGTGGGCTCCACTTGTACTGTTCTACAGACAGATTGTGGGTACCTAATCCAAGGTAATTATTCCAGTCATTATGGTTTATTTATATTTGTCATCCTGTGATTTATGAGCAAGACAAAACAGATCATAAACAGGGCAATAATTCTTCAGATCAGCGTTCCCATAAGGAAGTAACCAAACAGTAAATTAATCAGATGACTCCTTTACCTTGCTTAACCACAAAATGCCAACGTGGCAGCTCATTGCATAGTTCTGCTTTTGTCTTCACAGGTTTTTTCTTTTTTTTAATCCACTTCATTTACAGAGAAACGAATAAGAAACATGCTGTCCTAGAAGAAGGATTGCACAGTTTGTTAGGAAGTAACACTTTGTATAGGTACGCTAATTTAATGGTACATTAAAACAGAACCTTAAAAAGAAGGTTTTATGTTATAAAGAGGATTTGATGATGAAAATAGTTTTCATTTAAATACACCCACCATTCCTTAACCTAGCTGGTCTTCTGTCTCCACTCTGTATCCTTATTGGCCAACTCTCTCAGCTGTGTGACTTCTTGTCATTTGGATTGGCTGTCAGTGCCTGTCAATTTGCATATCTGATTGCCCTTCTCCGATTTCTTCATGGCTGTTTACCTTAATGTGTCTTTTTCCGTTTTGAGCACTGTGTCCTCAAAAACAGGTCACTCCACGTGAATTTTTTTGATTTTTGTTATGCCACAAGCTTCAGTTAAAATAGATTTTATGAAAGAAATTTTAAAACAAACCAAGGGTGACACGGTGGATCCCAACTCCTTTATCCTTGGCCTTTGTGAAAAAGTGATGTGGCATCCTGAAGTGATGCGAGTGAAGAATTTCTCTGTTTTAATAACAAAAGAGTGGCACTGACTTCTCAGGAGAGCAGGAACGATAGGGGAAAAATCCTTAAGATGAACGCATATGATGTAAAACTAGGCAAAATATCATATAATAAAGAGTTGTGCTTGGCTTACTTGCCCCAATGACTGTTGCAGGTTTTTAGTCTCGTATTAGCCTTTGTTTTAAACATTTGGATTTTTACCCTTTTTATGGATTATTTATTTATGGAAATTTGAAGCACTGCATTATGGACACTGTTTTGTTTTTTTGATTATTTTTAATAAAAGCACTTTTGCACTTTGCACCTTCCCCTTCCTACAAATGTGACTTATCCCTATCGGCCAGTTCATCCTGTTACATTACCAACAATGTTGGGGTCTAGAGGCTTCCAAAGTATGGAAGAGGGAACCGCACTGTCAAAATTCCCTGCATTTATAATGTTCCTTGTATCACCAATCGGCGACAGGCACTTATTAGTGTCTGTGATCGGCTTGCAGTTGTTTCAGCAGCGATATGCTGCTGCGCTGTGAACCTATGGTTGCCTCAGCAATGGACAAGCAGCCCTCCACGGAAGCAGCAGTCCTGCTTCGGTGTGTCATCCTGTTTTTCAGAAACCTCACAGAGGTGATCACCCCAAAACTTTTTTTTTGTCTTTTTTCTTTGTTGGTGTGACATAAGCTTCAGTTACCTTGTGCTACTAATCTCATGAATTGATAACAGCAATTTTAGCTTTTCTGTTTCTCTCAGTGTCAAGTCTTTTGTTCAGGATCTTTTGCTTTCTCCCTGAAACCCCACCAGCGATTTCAAGTGCATGGACTGGAGGAATTGGGGCGGGGCTTTCAGAAAGAAGCAGGATTTCACGGCTACTCAGGACACCCTTTTGAATGAGATGTCCCCAGATGTGTATTCTCGTTTGAGAATCACGTCTGGCCCTGCGGAGACTAATAAAGCAAAGAGTGGCGGCCATGGACATCCGCACACCTTAACTGCAACCCAGTTATGAGTTTAAATGACCATATAACCAGGTAACTTGCAGGGAAATCTCAGGGTTTCACATGGCATTTTAGAAACCAGAATCCTGTGATAGTTCAGTTTTTTACTTGACATAAAGTTGCAGAAACTTCTTTGTCATTCTGGGATATTGAGTGTTGTCTGAAGAGCTAAAAAATTACTTGAAATGATTGGGTCATAGCTCTGCAACAAAACAAAATCTGAAAAAAGTGAAGGGGTCCGAAGGCGCTATATAATAGAACTGAGCCTCCTCTTTGGACTTTGTACAAATTACTTTCTTATCTATTTTTTATATTATTTTTCTAATCTATTTCTTTTCTGATTATATTAATTCAGCCTAAAGATTCTGCAGTTTTCCCTTTGACGTCTATAGGCACATCGCAGTGCCCCTGTGTTCAATTTATTTGTCGTTTTACTTTAAAGATTACAGCAGTGTTATTCTTTATTTGAACAGTTAGACTTCGCGCTATGCAAGTGAACAGATGACTGCCCTTTGGTGTTTTTGTTCTTTTGAATGCAAACATTCTGTTGAAATCCACCTGCGCTAAGGACACGGTGGTCTACCCCTGAGACTGCGAATGGTGCAGGCTGGGGGTGAGTAGCGTGATCTCGACACTGCTAGTGATCGTGAGTTTGCGCAGCCCGATGGCAGATATGTTTTAATAAG
Organism: Polypterus senegalus; assembly: GCF_016835505.1. Classification (NCBI taxonomy): domain Eukaryota; kingdom Metazoa; phylum Chordata; class Cladistia; order Polypteriformes; family Polypteridae; genus Polypterus; species Polypterus senegalus. The sequence continues at coordinate 2,775,326 of NC_053167.1, read as the reverse complement.
TTATAAAATGGGAAGTGTGTAAGAAGAGTTGAGTAAATTCCGGAAGCGCTTTAAATTCAATATTGACTCTCAGGCGATCTGTCTCTCCGTGGTGGCTTCGACCGAACAAGGGAGTTCAGAAAAAAAGGGCGTGTTTAAAATTAATAAGTTCGAAACGAGAGTCGAAAACGGAAAAACAAGCGAGTAAATCGACAATGTGTCGCTGGCACTGCTGCCCTCATCACAGAGTAAACGCGACAGGCACCACCCCGGGCGCTCAGGCGACAATCAGTCGGCTGTGAAGGGATGGCCAGGTGATCGCAGGTGTCCCTCATGTCGGTACTGTCCAGGTGTCCACAGTGTAATGAAAGAAACAGCGATAACGAAATCTGCTGACTGGATGAAGACAACAATAAAGAAAATAGGTTCAGGACTGGAAATCGAAACTAAGCTAAGCTCTTGCGCGTAAAGCGAAACCGACGGAGGAGGAGGCGCCACCCATATCTGCTGTAGAAAGCAGTCAACTGTCAAAGTGAAAGTTGCAGCTTGTAGCTTTAGAACGACTGGGACCGAAGCGATCGTCTTGTCACAAAGCGCAAGTCAGCGGACTGTGCCGAATACGCGAGCTGCAGCGATCGTGGCTTGAAGCCTCGCGAAGATCTTGCCGGTAAGAGATGCGCCGGAAGCGAGGGAGGAAGGAATGGAGGAGAACTTTAAATGCCCTTTACCTTCCAATCTGGAAAGCCGCCTCTCTTCCTGAAAATGTAACAGCTCCGTTAGTACGAGTGGTCAGCTCGAGCCTTCCCTTCTATGGGCGAGTCGCTCTTCGTCCTGCTTTCCTCCTCCGTTATTCCAGAATGTCCACATCCTTTATCCCAGTAAATCAGCGACCACACACCGTGGACGCAAGAAACAACGCCGAAATCTTATCATTTTGGAAGCAAAGCGAGCAGCTGCCTGGCTTTTTTTTTTGTTGTTGTTGTTGTTTCCGCGTGCTGCGCTGCTACTCGAAGAGATGCTTTGTGTAAAGCCGAACGCAACAGTTAGGCTCACGGGGACATCGTACTGCTGCGATTGGTGGCGTTAATGCCTCACAGTACCCGAACCCAAGTGTGACCCTCCACTGGATTTCCCCGTACCCGATCATTAGCTGAAAGGCTGACTGACGAATCGAAGTCGCGCCTGAGATGAACGCGCTTCTACCTCGAGCCGTTTTGATCAAAGCAGAGCACGGCCATCAGACACCCTGATTTCCAGGAGCGTTCGCATTCAGCCCTCCCCAGCCCTGAATGGTCCAGCAGTACTGTACTCTGGAGCCGAACTTTCTACGTCTTGTAAAGTGTCTTGTGATGGCGCTATATAAAATAAAGTTTGATTGCTGGGATTGGCTTTAGCAGACCCTCGTGACCCTGTAGGTAGGATATAGCGGGCTGGATAATGGATGGATGGATGGATGATCTATTATTTAAACTACAGTTCCATCTTAATGTGAACATGTAAATGAACTCTCTGAACGACATGATTTAAGACGAAGATTTGGGATTGATTTCTCAATTTAAAATGAGTGCTTGCGCTTAATAAACATAATAATAATAATAATAATAATAATAATAATAATAATAATAGTGAGAAAAGCGCTATATAAATGCAAAGATTATTATTATTATTATTATTATTATAATACATAATATATTATTATTATTATTATTATTAATAATAATAATACATTTTATTTATATAGCGCCTTTTTAAGTAGCTGTCGGAAACACAATATGTAAAATATAGACTGGCTGACCGATTTCTTAATTAAACTTCAGTATTTGTTATTAATGAACTTGAGATTCAATTCATTCTCAGCAATGTAAATTCCTTCCTTTATTTCTTAACTAACAGTCAGTAGTTGCTGTTAAGGGGTTTAAAATTAAATTTGCTTGTTTAAGGACAATCCAAGGGTGATGAACCCATTTCTTATTAAATGTCAATGCAGATACAATTTAATGAGGGCACTGTATGTAAAATATATTTTTCAATTAAAAGTGATTATTTCTGGTAATGAATTTGGCATTCTTTTATGCTCACCAAAGGGTGCCGTATAAAGCATAGCATTTAGTAAGCAAGGTCAGTCATTGTCCAACCCGCTCACGGGGGTCTGCTGGAGCCAATCCCAGCCCACCACAGGGCACACACCCCCACTAGGGACAATTTAGGATCGCCAATGCACCTAACCTGCATGTCTTTGGACTGTCGGACACGGGGAGAACATGCACACTCCACAAACCCAGGTCTCCTTACTGCTACCCACTGTGCCACCGTGCCACCCATGTTAGCAATGTGTGATATAAAATCTAAAGTGACTTCTCGATTACTCACTTAAAGTGCTAATGACGATGACATTTGTCAGCCTTTCTTAATAGATATAAAATTTAATTAAATACTCAAATAATACCATATTAAAGCTAAATTGACTCATTTCTTTGTTTAACATCAGTTTAGATGAATTGATTTCTTGATTAAAATTCAGTATTACTCTTAGTGAATTAATTGGCCCTGTGAAGGGTGCTTTATAAAATAATGCTTGATGGACTGAAACTCAACACTTTGGAATACATTTATACCACTTACTGTCATTCACTTTCTGAAGGGCACTATATAAGATCTAAATTGATTTTTATCAGTTTTTTTTTAAATAAAATAAGCACATCTCTCAGTGATCTTGCTGTGTTATTACCCCTCTGAAGGGAGCTTCAAGAAAGTTGACATTTGATTAACCCTAAAAGGTGCTATAGAAAATAAAGATCGATAGGCTGAGTTCCTAAATAAAGTCAGTACTTTTAAATGAATACAGCATTTAATTAGCTGCCTAAATGATACTATATGATATAATACATGCAGAATTAATGAAGTGATTGTTTTAATTTCAAAGTCAGTACCGATTGATCAATTTGTCAATTAAAAGTCAGTATTGACTAAATAAAATTCCATATTGTGCCTAACGAACCTGGCATTTTATTAGCCCTAGGAAGGCTACTACTGTATATAAAATAAAGGTTAATAGATTGATTTCTTAGATAAAATCAGTACGTCTTAATGAACCTAACATTTAATTAGCAGCCTAAAAGGTATTATATAAAAGCTAAATTGATTAATTGATTTCTTGAATGAACGTCAATATTGAATTTGGCATTTAATTAGCTCTCTGAAGTGTGCTATACAAAATTAAGGTTGGTTCATTTATTTCTTGATTAAAAGGCAGTAATTCTTAATGAACATAACATTTAATTGATTTCCTGAATGGGATTGCTTTTAATTATTTTCTTAACTATAAATATCAGTACTCTTACTCTTAATGAATGTGGCACTTAATTAGCTCTCTGAAGGATGTTATAATAAATAGAGATTGACTGATTCAAACGTCTGTACCTCAAAATGAATATAATATATAGTTACCATAATGCATATTTAAATTGAAGCTAAATTGATTAATTAATTAAAAGTGACAATTATTAACACTCTTAAAGGAGTAATATTTAGTAAAGGTTTAGTAAAGGATTGATTTCCTCATTAAAAGTCAGTCATTTGCTGATTTGGCGGACACCTTTATCCAAGTCGGCTTACAACAATTATTCAATTGGAGCAGAGGCAGGTCACGTGACTTGCTCAGGGTCACACAGTGGTGTCAGTAGAGGGATTTGAACCTGCAGCCTCAGGGTGTGAAGGTCAAAGCCCTGCTCAAAACACCACCTGCCTGCCGTATGAAAATACTTTACATTTATATAGCGCTTTACTCAGTGCGCTTTACGAGCTCCACACAGGGAGGACCTGGCAAGTGAACCCGTGATCTCCTTATTGCACTACCATCATTTTCTAACCCTCTTAGGCTGGGTATGTACTTCATGCGATGTGATGCTTGCGCCTGTGGTCACCATTGCTACGCACGCGTTGTACTGTTTATACTTGGGCGTATACTTTATGTAAATCTGGAATATTCCATGATATCAACACAGTGAGAACAGGTTTGGCTTCACTGTGTTGTCAATCACCTGGAACGCCCATTAAATTCCAAGGACACCTTGCCACAATATCTCTGAAAATGATGGATGTTTAATGGTTACATCTATCAATCAGCAGCACTACCACTCCGCCACCGTGTCACCCCCACATGTGTGATTATTATCAGTATTCGTCTACACTAATAAAAGGCAAAGCCCTCACTCACTCACTCACTGACTCATCACTAATTCTCCAACTTCCCGTGTAAGTAGAAGGCTGAAATTTGGCAGGCTCATTCTTTACAGCTTACTTACAAAAGTTAAGCAGGTTTCATTTAGAAATTCTACATTTAATGGTCATAGCAGTCAACAACATCCGCCATGTTAAACTTTCTTATTTATGGCCCCGTCTTCACGAAATGTGGTAGGCGGCTTCCCTGCGCTAACTGAAACCAATGTACGTACTTATTTCGATGGTTTGACGCCACTGTCGGCCGCCATATTGAACTTTCCAACGATCTTTGTTACCTATGGGCCCATCTTCAAGAAATTTGGTACGTGGGTTCCCAACGCTAACTGAATCCTACTTACGTACATATATACGTCCAAAGCCTGCAGCTCGGTCACCGTGTGAGGCGGCGTTGGGTCCCCCATCCCAACGTCTCCCACGTTGTTGGCTGCGTGCCTATATAAGGCCGTCCGTCTTTCCAGTCTCTACATTCCCTTCCTTGCTTCGCCACGGGATTCACGTCTCCCTGCTGATAACTACAGCCTTTTTATTTAATCCACGGCTTGTCCACTGTTTTCTTGTTCGTTTATTACAATTATAGTTATTGTGTAGGTGTTTTAGAATTACTTTACATTGTTCAGGTACCCATTTCATTTATCATTCCAACCGTACCCACATTAACATGTCTATCGAGGTGATCACCATCGATCAAAGAACTGTCACTTACCGAGTGGTTTCCATGCCCGGAGATACCACCTACCTTTTCCATTCTCTTTGTTACATATTACACGGCCATATCAGGCTCACTCTTGATATCCGGAGGAACATTGTGTCTTATGTATTGAATGACTGGGACAGGTTCAAGATGTGGACTGATGACAGTACAGGAGATAATTATACTACACAGGAGCACTAGAAGAGTGAAATGCTTAAGCCCTTCACCTATGCATCTGCATGTGAGTTGATGGCTGCCGCTAAATTGTTCGGTTGTCGCTTTCAAGTGTACCGAAATGGCCAAATATTTTACACCTTTCGACAACTGCCAATGCCTCTTAAACATCTTAGATTGACAGGTGACGATTTCAGTAGTGGACACTTTGATGTTTATGAATGTTTAAACTCTCAAAAGCTGGATGTGAAGTTACTGATGAAACTGGTTGTGTGCCTTCAACGTTTGACAGATGCCGAATGTCTCTTCAACACAAGTCCTGCAAATACTGTCGTAATTGAAACAAACCATGAAACTCAAACCGATTATGACAGCAGCAATCCAAGCTGTGAGATTTGAGACAAGATTACTTTTCACATGGCCAACTGTACATTGTATGCTCAAGAGTAAGCTCAGCGCACAGCTTGGTCATATTACAACCGGAGGGCCGAACTGACAATGTGGTATACAAAGAGATCCTTAACAAATAATTATTGGTATATTAACCCTCAGTTTAAAAAGGTTTACTTTTCATCTTAATAAAAATTTATAGGGAGTACTTCACCGCTGCGAAGCGCGGGTATTTTGCTAGTTATTTAAATAAAGTTAACTGTTTATTTGTAAAATGTAACATGCATACTTTAATGCATTTCATTATGAAAGTGATATCAAGTATAAATCTAAGGATTCTAAATGTGCAGAGAGCTGGAATATCATAAATGTGATGTGTTCTGTGTGGCGATTGCTGCCTGTCGCTGCTGTCAGGTCAGGGGGAAGCCCCAAAAGCAGGTAGCAATTAACAACTGGGTTGGTTTTAAAATGACGTTTACGATGGTCACTTTAATGATAAAATAAACTATGGGATTAAAGTTGACATTTCAAGATTGAAATGTCCACTTTAACCACTAAATACACCTTTTCACCGTGTCCTTAATTTTTTTCTCTGTGGCTCAAAAACGCCGCCATACATTCTGATGCTGTTATGAAGGTGCAAAAAAAAAAAAAGACGACACAGAAGATGGTATGTGAGACTTTTAAAATGTATCGCGTCATTACAATGAAGAATATGTGATGTTTGAATATAAAAGTACCACAAATGCATTTGTATGTTGGCATTTTGCTTCACCACAGCAGACCATTCATCAAACATCGAAGCAAGCGTGTTGATCAGCAAAGTGGCTTTTTTTCACATGTAGAGAGTAAACAGAGACTCTGACGTCACGTTCCGACTTTTATTACACTGCACCCCCTGACTTTTTGCTGGAAACGCAACTTGCACGCGTATTTTCTGAGGACCTGCTCAGAGGATGCATCACATAAACACTGGGAATGCATGGCAGCCATGATGTGTATGCATACGCATTCTGAGCGTGAAGTATAAACCGGCTCTTAGACACATGTAGTAGATTCACTGGAGATTGTACATTTCCCCCGGTGTGTCTATTTGCTATAAGGAGATCACTTCATTTTAAAGGTTTGTGTTTGTTATGCCCTTTGAAATGTGCTGTCTTTCTCCTTTGTACTGTGTGTGGACACACCTGTCATGGCTCTCCATGTTGATAGTAGTATTCACGTCTTGTGTATTGTACTGATGTCCTGCCTCCAGAAAACATCAACAAATCTATTTCTTCTGAAGTCCTCCTTTGCCTGTTCTCCGTAGTCTTGACAACTGCATTAGGGAGATATTGATCAATCAGGTCAACCCGTTTAATAACAATTGACAAAATCAACAAAAATGGTGTGGAATGACACAATAACAGAACTTAAATTGCCCATGGTAAGGAATTTTTAGCAGATCAGGTCTAGTTTGGAACTCCTTCTCTCACGAGTGGGAGTCCAGAATGAGACGCCACCCTCATCGAGTGTCTCACTTTGATATTCCTCCAACGCCGCTGCAGCTAAAATCTTCCATGTGTGAGAAGAGAAAACTTAAGGGGACAGTCTCCAAAACATCCATGAGCTGAAGATGGCTATATCATCACCAGAGAAGACCTTCAGCAATTGCTGATGTCTATGAGACGCAGACTTCAAGCAGTCATTGCACGTAAAGGATATGCGACAAAGTCCTAAACATGACGGCTTTAATAGACCTGCCATTGCTGTGTCCAAACATTATGGTACCTTGAAAAAAAGTGTTGTCATTTCCACATGTTCTGACCAAAATGTATGTAAATCTCCTGAAATGAAAGTCTGCACTGTGCACTTCAATCAGGTATAAATTTTTTGATTTGTAATTTTAAACTGTGGAGCAGAAGGGGAAATTAAGACAGGAATTATCTGCTATTTGCTCAGGAACAATTTCTTATTACCTGGAATGTAAAGTCTGAGGGTGGTTTTAGATACCAAAGTCAAACCTTTATTACTGATCTAACATGACTACCTACAACACAAATCTCACCCTTCAGTTATTCAGAAGAGCACACTAGCATCATGTGACAGTTGCCGTATGCACCTCACCATCACTGATTGGCTACCAGTAGAGGCTTGGGGGTCATCCTACTTGCAGGGAATCCCGGGAAGACCCATCAATGGCAACTAAACAACTTTCTTCCATGTCAGTTTTAAGAATTTTGCCGGTTTGTGAAACATCATCATTTTGCTAAACAAAACTGTAAATTTCACAGCAAATTCAATTTTGCACTTCTTTCCATTTTGTCCATACTATCTATTGGGAACGTCTGAAAACTAACAAAGAAAAATTTAGTTTTGACCATTCTGTTTAGTCGTTGGCCCATCAAGACTGGAAGGTGAATAGCTCTGGTGTTCTTTGAAACTCCAGTCCCACATGATGTACTGTAGAATTTGTCTGCTTCTGATAAACCGTATAAGTTTACACTTATTTACACATCATTGACTATGCATCTGTCCAGTTATGAATGACGTCTAGATTCACCCAGTCATCTGTTAGCCACCTTATTTAGGAGTTATCTGAAAATTTCACCAGAATGTTGACAACACCTCAATTTAAACTGCTTATGTGAAATCATTCAGTAAGAATTATAGGTTAGCAGTATTAGACTTGCAATGTTTGGCTCCATGGAGACACGTTAAGTTACTTGACCGAAAGAAGCATTTTAGCTCTTAATCATAGCATAATAACTTCTATTGAAATATAAAGTGTGAGTCAGACTTTTAAAATAATTTATAATTATCTTCATGCGAATTGATTAAAGTCATCAGCTGTAGTCAGTAGTTTCGATTGAGCTAATGGACTCATGGCATGCGTGGAGTAGGGTGTGGAGTTTTTTGAAATGTTGCCTAAGGACGTAATTAATTGATTTTAAAGCTGCCCACTAACAGCAGTTCCGCCACCCTGACCTGGAATCTTTGTTCTTTGTTTTTAGCAGTTATTTCCGTGAAATGACTACATCATCATATGCGATAGTCTTGACTACCCAGGAGGCATTCAGTTGTGCCGTATTCAGTTGTGATTACACCCACTGCTCTGGATATGAACCTGCTAACGTGAGTTTGTTTTTTTTTTTTTTAATACAGTGGTTCAGTTTTACAGTTCGAGGTTGTAAAAATCTGAATCCCATCCTGATAAAATTTAGTTTCTGTCCTATTAGTAATGTCGTAGAAAAATCACAAAAACAGTTTAGTTCCCAGTTCTGGGTTAGGTGATTTTTGTGTGCCAGTCAGTATGTGTGTATGTTGCTTATAAAATCCTACACCCTTTGTCCAATCTGAATCAAATTCTGAATAGTTACTCTCTAGGACAGGGGTTCTTAATTTTGTTTTTTTTCTAGCAACGCAATTTTGCTTTTTGTATGTCTTCTGCATCATCTGTGGGATCCATCCCCCTTGAGGAACTGTTGCCGATCATTGCCCTTTCCCATTGGATAATCACCACTGTACAACATCTGGAAGGTGGAGAATCGCTGTGTAATAATATCCGGGGGGATTCTCCCCTTTGGATCTGACATCATCATCCTGAGGGAATTTTTTTCACTCTTGCAAACGGTGACCCCTCCATCCATCCATCTATTATCCAACCTGCTATATCCTAACTACAGGGTCAGTCATTGGGGTCTGCTGGAGCCAATCCCAGCCAACACAGGGCGCAAGGCAGGAAACAAACCCTGGGCAGGGCGCCAGCCCACCACCGAAGCAGTGACCCATCGCATGGCATTCCATAAACCATTTGCGACATTTCACATTCAGTACTGCTGTAATTCATGACATAGTTCACGACAAACGCTACTCTAGGACCATACACACAAAGCAGGCTACCATAAAACACAGACACCAATGATTTCATCCCCTTGACGAGTAAAAAATGTAGGTACTGTTTCTTTATTAACCAGTTTTAACCAAACTTGGTACCTGTGGGATCACTGAAATGGGTCACATTTTTGTTTCTATTGTTTAAAAAAGCTTTTCTTGTCTGTTGTATGTATAAACATTCTAAAGATAATTGCACGGCCATTTTATCGTAGTAGCATCGACAGCTCTTTTTCCGAGCACACCAGATTGGCTGCTGTTTTCCGACATCAGCGGCTGAGGTTTTCACTCAGGGGTGCTTCCTCCCCAAGAACAGTTGCCTTACTGGGATTTTGACTCTTTTTTAGCAGATTACTTTTGCATATCTGGAGTACTCTCTTCTGATTTTACAGCCATTGGGAGAAACATTTTGATCTTCTACTGTCTCTGTCGACCTCTGCACACACTCCAAATCTGCACTCATCTCAGACAATGAGAAGCCATTTGTGGCCAGGGAATGCCAGACTCTTTATTAAGTTTTGGGGGAGGCCTGATGAACTACAGCAGACATCTTAGAAACTACTGGACTTAGGATATAGACACGGCCACGAAAATCGAAAGTCGAGGAAGACGAAGCATGGCCACTATGGCAGTCACTATGAGCTTGAAAGTGCTCACGCATACAGTATTAGATAGATAGATAGATACTTTATTCATCCCAAGGGGAAATTCACATACTCCAGGCGCAGCATACTGATACAAAAACAATATTAAATTAAAGAGTAATAAAAATGCAGGTAAAAACAGACAATAACTTTGAGTAATGTTAGCATTTACTCCCCTGGGTAGAATTGAAGAGTCGCATAGTGTAGGGGAGGAACGATCTCCTCAGTCTGTCAGTGGAGCAGGATGGTGAGAGCAGTCTGTCAGATTATTGTTCTTTTTCCCACTTGTTGGTCATTAAGCCATAACTGCAAACTTTGAATGCCTGGTTACGAATTTGGTGCTTTTTCTTACCGTGTCTCTTCTCCCATTCCTTATCATTAATAAGCCCCTCTGGCCTTCTACAGACAGAACAAATTCTGTATTTAAAACATACTGAAATTACTCAAAACCGAGCAATCTCACATTAAATATAAAAAACTGTTTTTCTGAAACTATTAACATACTAGTTTAAGAAACTTAACAAACTTAATTTCTTCCCAAAAAGTGTACAGCCTTTGTTCAGTTTTGATACTTTTGCTCTGTATTGCCTTTCAGCAGCACTGCTTCCATCACTAAAATTAAACTTTTTCATGAGAAATGGGGTAAACACAGTCCGTTGCTGGCTCACAGCGTGCAGGTTTTCCCGATGATGTGTCACATCCAAACTTTGTGAAAAGGACTAATTTCTCCTTCAGATATGTTTCTGGTCCCTGCCCACATATGTGAGAAGACGATAGATAACCAATGCCATCTGTCACTAATCACTTTCTGCGTTTTACCCACAATCCAGATTTTTACCATTTTCTGACACTACTCCATTGATTAAACTCAACATTGGGCAACAGATTCCGATTAAAGAGTGTCTCCCTAAACTTTGCCAATTAGTTTTCGTGTACTCAACCCGTCTCTTGCGTCTGATTTTCCTCCACCATCCTGAAAGTGGGCCTAATAATAATGATTTTAATATTACTGAAAAAACCATCATGTTGAGTTTTCCGTGACCATACTCATGTTTCTATTTTACCATTTCTACTTTAGATTCAAGAGCACTGTGGTTATTCTTGTCTCCATTATCACTTTGCATCCGCTGATCTACAAGATTCCATCCTGTCTAATTTTAGAAAGCAGGTCGGTTCAAGTCCTAAGTGTGCTCCACTTGGCATCTTGGTTCTTTTCTGTAACTGAGTTTAGTATGGTGAACCATGCCACGTTCCTTCACTGGCTGGTGAAAAGTGCGTGATGAACAGGCTCTGGCTCCTCCAAAATTCACCTCACATTTAGCACTGACTCAACAGATTCTCTCCCTAAAAGACCTCAATAGATGTCAATACCGGGTTTACTCCAGAAACTCCTTTAGGAATTGTCTTTGACTTCTTTCCTTTGCTTCACTTTTGGACCTGCCACACATTTCTTTATCACTAGAAGAACTTAACTGTGCCATGATTACTTGTTTTCTATTGTACAGGTTGTTAGGTTGTTTAGGATTTTGTGTTCATAAGAATTACTTTTTGAACGCTCTGAAATCATATCGGTCAGTATGACAAAACTCCTACATGTGCGCCATTCAACTGGTTTTGATGTCTAGTTGTGCAAGACTTTCATTTTTTAGTCCATTGTCGGACCATATTTTATGTAGGAAATTACACCCGTATGTTAAAGAATAAACCAATAGGTGTGTTGAGCAGAAATGATCAGAAGGTAAAAAATACTTTACCTGCACTGGCAGTTTATATATGTGGCATGGAGGAAAAGTTTAAAAACTTTCCAAATATGTCAATTTTTCAAGTCCAGACAGTTGTTGAGTATTAATCTGTGCCTTCCAATGCATGGGATCTGGAAATAATTGTTTTATCATATATTCCCTTCTTATTGTAAAGATGCATTTTCTTTTCACTATTTTGACTTCTCACATAAATATAGAAGTACATAAAAAAAACAACAATGTGGCACAAAAAAAATTACTGTGATTTGGTCTTTCGAGAGGAAACATATGGTCGTGAAAGAATGTTGCGCAGATTGACTAAGCGCTGATCCATCATTTTCTTTTAAAATGGCGGAGTCTCATAACATCGATGTGTGTTTTTGTTCAAGAATAACATGTATAAACTGTTTTACGTATCAATACTCACAACTGTCTTTCCTTGAAAAGTGGAATGGATTTTGTAAATGTTAAGCTTTTCGGAGCATAAAATGTAAAGTGAGAGTGTAGGCCAGGTATTTTTTTGAAATTTATAGAAAGCACTTAGCTATTAAACACAGCTTTACATTGCAAATGCATACTGTATACACCATTAGTTTATATTATCAAAAATCATTAATAAAATGTAAAATATACAATAAATTAGAAATAATTACATAAAAGACTGATTGTGCCACACTCTGCAGAGTCTTGCAGTCCTGCCGTTCCCAAACCAGGCAGTAATACATCCTGTCAGGTTACTTTCAATGGTGGATGTGTAGAAAGGTGTTGGGAGCATGCACTGATTACTGTGCGCTGCCGCACCCACCATACGATGAACCACATGGATTGGAACCCGAGTGCAGCCGTGCAGCGGGTGACACTTCAGCACCCCACTAGAACAGTGTGAGATTTTTATGGTGGCTGGAATGCCAATCCTGCCATCAACCCCCAGGTTTTCCCTGTAAATTAGAGGACCTTCTTGTTAACGTCATACATAGGACAAAGCAATTGCAGGTCAATGCTCAGGGGCCGAACGGAGTAGAGTCACTTCTGATGTTGACGGGATTTGAACTGACAACCTTCCGATTGGTGGGGCAGATCCCTAGCTTTAGAGCTACAAGTTGTTTAATAATTTGGGAGGGCAGTCTGAAGCTCCTGAGGTGTCTAAACTGGTAAAGGCGTTGTTGTGCCTTCTTTAGCAAGGTGTCGGTATGTTTGGACCAGATAAGGTCCTCTGTGATGTGGACACCAAGGTATTTGTTACTGTCCACCATTAATACAGGGGGGTTGTAAGTGCCTCTGCTGCCTCTGCTTTGTCTTGCTGACATTCAGGAGTAGGCTGTTGTCCTGACACCATTGTGACAGACTCTGCATTTCATCCAAGTAACCTGCTCGTTGTTGTTAAAACACAGGCCTACCACAGTTGTGTCATCAGTAATCTGGACGTTTATGTTAGAGTACATACAGCTGTGTTGTCATATGTGAAGAGGGAATACAGCGGTGGACTCAGAACTCAGTCATTCATTTATTCATTCAGGCCATTCTTTGTTTAAAATATGCAAAAACAGAGAATATAAGGAAGGGGCAAATATTTAGATAATCAGCTATTGATAGTCCTTGGGCTCCAGTGGAATTAGTATTTTATTATTTTCTTTCTGTTTAAATGTTCCATATTACTTATTAGTTTTGATTGTATGCACCGACTGTTGGAATGAAAAACCCCATTGCATTATATTCATACATTCAGCAAGTGCAGAAATGAGGTTTTTGTTATGTATCAAATGTGTTCAAGTGAGACTCAAATAAGTCCAGTTGATATGTGCAGGGACGGTGCGAATTAGGCATTCACCTAGGGTGCAGATCATTGGGGGGGCATGGAAACCCAGCTGCACCTGTTAGCTACCATACAGTTGGTTGGCACACTAATAAGCTTGGCCTAGGGTGCAAAATAATCTGACACCGGCACTGGGTATGTGTTTCATCAGAGCCTCTTCACTAACACTTTTTACTTAGGTGAAGACAAGAAAAAGATCAAATAAGCGATGACAGTAATATTGAATGGTTCTCAAACTTTTCTCACGTTTTGTGAGTGGAAGTCAAACTTAACTCCTTTGCAATCCCCAATTCTAAGGTGTGCTGCACTAAGTATTATCACCTGTCATGGACAACTGATCTTCACCACACCCATTTATTATCTGTCTATCGGCCTATGATGCGTTAATTGGGTGTTCTACATTTACCTCAAATGAGTGAGTTTGGGGGTCTGTGTGAGTGGTCATGAAATGGGATCGATGTGACCAGTTAATTGTGACTGAGAAACAGATAGTCATGTTTTGAAAATGTATGGACCAATGGAGTATTGTTTTGTATTTCATTTTGGTGTTTTAGCCCTGCTATTTTAACATTCATCTACAGCTTCAAGGAAGCTCACTTCCAAGTAATGACAGTGAAAACCAACTTTTTCAGATTCCTGGACGCATTAACTGGAAAGGTGTGTTTCCTCATAGTATTTTTGGCTGGCTCTGTCCCTGCGGTTTCCTTTGTTTTTCTAAAAGTAAGCAGAACCTTTTCCAAAAATACACACATGCTATTGTTACAATCTTCTCTGCTCTTCATTTATTTCATGTGGTTTTGTCTGTGCAGTAACTGGGTGGACTGGATCACCTGTGATATGCACCTAGCAGCTTCTTAATTGGGGGAAATTACCTGTAAGCACTAACCTGTCTCCCTGTCCGTATTGTGCCCAGCATATACAACCCTTGGGACCCCTAATGGCAGCCTACACCCCGACTGGGATGATCTTTCATTTTCACTCCTTTACTTCAACACCTTTAACCACCAATAAGGGACTTAAAGAGTCCTTCGAGCTATTAATGGACTTCAGCTAGACAAGGAATGATGAATCAAACACTCTGCAACTTTAGAAATCAATATTCGGACAGGGACATGGAGTTTAAGCTTTTACTTAAAAATCATTTTTATCTACATAGTAAGCATTACAAAGAGTTATAAAACCTCGGTGGGCTCATGCAGTGTTTATGCAGCCCCACATGGTAGTTGTTTAACTCGTTGAAAGCTGAATATTTTTTCCAAAAAAACTCTTTCTGAAAAGCACACATAGCAATTGGTTTCACACATAAGTCAACATAAAACATCTGTTGCTACGTGCTGTGGCTGCTGTTGATGTATGTTTGGCATCTTTGGCGGCAGTGGCTGCATGGGGGCACATCGATGGTCAGCAGGAATGCATGGTGGGCCAGCTGCCTGTCTGTCTTCGCACAGCAGGTGGGTGGTGGTGGCGGTCGCAGTGTGACACAATCTGTTTTGTACCTCTTGGCATCATAAGTGGTGATCCTACCAGGCAAACGCTTCTGCAGGTGCATCAGCTACAAAAAGTGTTCAGCACTACAATCAGCTGAGGACCAATCAGATGATCCCGGTACCTCACTTTCACTTTTTGATATCCATCTCCAGATCACTTGCATCATACTCGGAGTCCAACAAGTCAGAGTCCTATTCAACGAAATTACGTAAAACGTCCATGGAGTATTTTGCTTTGCACATTCGCTTTGGTCTCTCGCCAGATGCAAGTACCATTTTAGAGGTTGTTTGCTCTTTGCTATTCATGCATGCTTAGGGAATCGAGGTTAAATCAACTAACCTATATAACTTTCCTTCTAGAAAAGAAAGTCAAACTAAAATGTAAGGGTGAGTTTTGTTGCAGTTTACATCTGATTACCATTCTCTACTCTTGAATTATGACAAAGTCGACATCAGCTCTGAAAATTTATAAAATCATGTTTTTGCTTTGTCATTCTGACCTATTGAGTGTTGGGTGATGAGGGGAAGAAAAATAATTTACATAATTTTAGCACAAGGTTGCAACATAATAATATATGAAAAAAATGAAAGGGTCTGCATACTTTCGGAAGGCAGTGTATGTATATAATGGCATCTTCCTAACTTTCAGAGTTAACAGTGATGATGACAGAATAATAGCAGCCAACCTAAATAAACAAGCGCCTAGCACAGACATGAACTTGTAATAAGCCAGATGCATTGCTGGTTTTAAATATTTGTATTCACTAAATGACAGAGGCCTGTTTTTCAGTGTGGAAGAAGACAGTCAGCAAACAGGTGAGCTCAGCCTTCCATAGGCCCACAAACTCACTGATAATAACGTCCTCATTCTCTTTCATGTCCAGTGCAACAAACTGTTGTCTCTACATTTCCATCACTTCCTGTGATGGTCCAGGTCGGCTCCATGGTTGATCCTATGGTCGTCGATAATGAAACCCAGGATGACCTGGGCAAATGGAGACACACACACAGGTCCTCTAGTTAAATTGTAATCGTTCATTGCTGTGTGCATCGCTTTGGAGGTTTGTGCAGTGTTGTGTTATGGAAGTCTAATTACTGTGTGATCCAAAACTCTCAATACTCACAATAAAACCTTATACTACTTGTGATTATAGTCTTCTAAAGTTCTCTCGATTATCCGATCTTTTGTTACGGTTGCACGACTTTTTGCCTTGCATTTTGTTTTGTTGCTGGTCCAATTGTCAGCCAGAGGAGGTGTAGAGTGCTTCAAGTGCTTTTACAGCAATCAAAATGTTCAAAAAGTGCAGCGCCTCAGTTCTTCAGATATAAATAAATGAATACTCCATAAAATGATGGTGAACAATGGAGGTTAAGAGTCCAAATCTACTCTCTATATATAAAATCCTAAGCCTAAAAGTGCAATGATTTTGTGCAACGATTTTATGTCATGTTTTTATGTCACATTTTTTGTCACCCTTTAAATCGGCCTAATTTTAAAACCTACATACTGTATATATGTTTGGTATCATTCTTTTCACAGTTTATTGAACTTTAATGTGATATTAGATTTTCTGTCACGTTTTTATGTCACATTTTTGTCACACGTTAAATTGGCCTAATTTTAAAACCTACATATATATGTTTGGTATCATTCTTTTTAGAGTTTATTCGAATTTTAATGTATGTTAGATTTTCAGATTCTTATTCCATTTTTAATTATAAACTAAAAAAATATCGAGAACTCACGTCCCGTGAGACGAGACTTTGTGTCAAAAGACTTTACCAGGCCGGGGCGGGAAATAAAAGGCAAAGAGTAGGACAACTGCTGTACAGGTTTTTAAATGATCACAGTGCCGTGTGAGATGCAGATTACGTAGCATGGCAGCAACAGCAAGCCAGCAGCTGATCGAGCAAAGAGATGGTAAAAAAAACTGTATTTATTTCCCATTGTATCACATTTTAAGAGGGGGTTTCAGAGGAGCGATCCTTGGGGTGCGTTCAGCCCCTTTCTTCAAAATGTGAGCATCAGAGACACGAAGTGGCTGGTGCGTAGTGCAAGCCGGGGAGTTTAACAAGCGAAGTGAGCAGGGGGCGAACCCCCTAGTAAATCCATAAAAATGAGGTTAAAACTCCAGGCAGGTCATATTCAATAACAATCAAATTCCTGAATTCAGCTCTCTCAATATCCTCTGCTTGTCCCATGAGGGCCTTGCAGCACAAGGAGACTCCCTTCAACCATCAAAAACCTGCTTCGGTCTCTCGCTGCCATTCCCTGACCTTACACAGGGGACCCCATGAGCACTGCTGCTACTCCTGCTTCTATTCACTGGCAGCTACTCCAAGGGCATGGATCCAGAGGACCTTCCAGAACAGGAGTGATCCTCTTCAGTCCCATCGAGTACTTGGCCACACCCTTCTCTCTTTGGGACTCACATCCGACCACCTGCCTCTATTCCACAACAACAAGTCCTCACCCAATCCTGCCTCTCGATCTCCTTCCCTTTCCTTTCACCTCCATACTCTCTCATTTTCCTATTGTCTCCTCTCCCCCCATTTCCTGTGCAGGCTCCCTTTTATGCATCGATCGGGTGCAAGTGCTGCAGTCACCTGCTCCGAGGTTTTAAATGAAGCACTTGACCAATCCACTCACATTTGAGTGTGAATGCTTGATCAGCCAAGGACCCCAATCAACCTCGGAGTTGCACGTGAACCTTACTACATGCATCTGCACCTGCCTGAAGCCTGCACGCTCCTGAGCTTCCTTCCATTTATTTATTTAAAACACACAGCGCCATGATCCCCTCTCATCACACCGCTACACACACATTATTGACCATTCAAGCATGAAAAGTGAGTCCGGCACCAGGTTCTTGGACCAAATGCTACAAATGTGGCCGTCCAGTATGTGTTTATTCTTAGATTCTAACAATAGCATGCATGTATTTTTAGAAAAGGTAGCAGTGTTATTTTATCAGAAAGACTGTAGTGACAGCGCCTCTCAAAAATATTATAAGGAAACTCACCATTCCAGTTAATTCTTCCTGGAATTTGAGAAAGCTCATCTTCCTTGTCAGCAATTGGAAGTGAGCTTCCTTGAAGCTGAGGATTAACTTGAGAAAAAAGAACTAACATATTTAAATAAAATAATAAAAAAAAAAAACCTCAATTGCTCCATACATTCTCAAAGCCTGGCTATCTGATTCTCAGTCACAGGTCACATTGACCCCATTTCATGACCACTGACACAGACCCCCCAAACTCACTCATTTAGGACAAATTTAAGCACCCAATGAATGCATCACAGACTGACAATAAATGTGTGTGGTGAAGACCAATTGTCCATATCAGGTTACGAAGGAGCAAACCTTTCCTGTGAATTTATTGTTTATCATTTATTGTGTCATAATTGCTTAACTGCAGCAGAATGACACGGACAAGGAATGTGATAAATGAGAGAAGGCTATTCAGTCAAAGCTTATTTATTGTAATTATCTAATGGCTGTTATAATACAAAACACTTTCCAAATGTTTATTCCTTTACTTCTGTCACTGCTTATGGAGGGTTACGTCATCATGGTGTCAGTTACCTCCTAACACATATCTTTCATAAAGCCAAGTTTTTGCTCTCGTTTCTCCACATCACCATCTCATTATCTTCTGCATGACGCCATTTTGAGATCCACTAGTTACATTGCAATCGTCCATTGCTGCACGTGTGGCTTTGGAGGTTTGTGCATTGTTGTGTCATAGAAGTGACAATATAATACCTGTTATCTAATTACTGTGCGATCCAAGACTTTCAATAGCCTCAGTAAAACCTTACACTACATGTGATTACTGTCTTCTAAAGTTCTTTTGTTACAGTTGCACGACTTTGATTTTTGCCTTGCATTTTGTTTTAGTGCCGGTTTAATTGACCTCCCGGTAATCGAGCCCTGCTTACCTTCTCTGACTATGTTCATCTCCTGGTCCTGTCTTATTTACTTCAGCCCTTACAGTTTGCCAGTTTCTCGACTCGTCTTAGTTGACCCAATATCTAATTCACACATGTTTTTGAAAGCTGCCAGAGTTTCTGCTTCCACTACATGACTTGGTGGTTTGCTCCAGATTCTCACAACTCTGCTCACTGGCTCCAGTTGTACATTCAGCCCCCTTAAGTCAGTGGTTCTCAAACTTTCGTATTTTGCGCAACCCCCCCCCCCCACTTTACTACCTGGAATAATTTTGCACCCCCTGTATAATATAAAATAGATGAGAACCCATGATACAACTAACAAATGTATGATACTCGTGCGGTGTCGCGGTATCCTATCATTTTTACTTTGATAAGATTTGCATATGTTCGGCTAACTTCGATAAAACATTTCCAATGTATTTTTTTAAGTGCTTTAATAACTGTTAAAATGTCTTGTGAGGTTTTTGGTAGTAATTCTAATCGCAAGAACAAAGAATAAATTACTTATTCATATTTAATTATTTTTTGTGTAAAGAAACGTTTAAATATGTTTTCATTTTTAAAAATCTCGTAAACGAGGACAACGATGAAGTCAATCTGTGTGAGACAAACGTATTTTCGTTCGGCAAATATATTACCTCTGTTAGTTGTATCATGAAAATAACTCAATACACAGTAAATAATTTAACACAATTTGACAATATTGGCTACGCTAACTGTTACCTGAATGTTTGCGACAGATACCGATACATCTCGAACTTTCTGGATTGAAAATACGCGACTATAAAAGCAGCAGCAGTGGCACCGCTCGTCATAGAAACAAACTTCAAATAGAAAAGGAGCTCAGAGTGTCTATCTCGAATATCAAACCAAATCTGGACGTTCTTTAAAGCAGGCAAATATTAGTCATTAGATCTATTCCTTAGAAATGTTTTATTTTAATTTTAGTTATAATGCATTTATTGTGATTATATGCTTGCAAATTTTAATTTGAAATAAAAATGTGAAAAATGAAAAAAATTAATTTTGATGTCTTGTTCATTTATTCGACGCCCCCCCTTGTACAGCTTCAGCCGCTCCACAGTTTGAGAACCGCTGGCTTAAGTAATCATGTGTTCTGTTCAAAGCAGGGCTGTGGAGTCGGTAGATAATTCCTTCGACTCCGACTCCTTAGTCTCTGGTACTTCTGACTCCAACTCCCCAACTCCGACTCCTCTGTATTTAATATGCTAATGTATTTTCCATGTTGATTGAAGGAAGGCAACATACACGTAATTTAACCACAGAACTACTGGCTAGGAAGCTGACTCTCTACCGTATTGGCCAGTTTAAACAAAAGACAAGAACCCCTGAACACACATCAGGGGCCTCATGTATAACGCCGTGCGTAGAACTCGCACTATAACATGGCGTAAGCACAAAAGCTGAAATGTGCTTACGCACAGAAAAATCCAGATGCAGGAATCTGTGCGTACTCCAACTTCCACGTTCTTCCGCTACATAAATCCCGATCAGCGTGAAAACTAACACTCGTGCACGCGCATTATGTAGCGCCCCAAATCCTCCCAGAATTACGCCTAATTGAATATGCAAATCAATATAAATCGCCCTTAAGCGCAGCCTTCTGTAAAAAGACAATGGGAAAAGCACGGGGAAACTATAAGAATACCAAGTGGAGGCAAAGGAAAAACATACTATTTGTTCAAATAAACTGTGGTATAATCAACAAAAGGAAGTTGATCGAGTGGCATAGCGTGTTGGAGAAACATGAAAGCTCACATCCACAAAATCGCACAGTGCCGGAAATAAAAAAGAAGTCACATATCAAAGTCGCTGTGGAAAGCCGAGTTGTAAGCCCACTGTCTGAGTGTCATATGAAAGCTTATTAGGGTACAGAGAAAAAAGCACACGGTGGGGAAAAAGCACGAAATGTCCACTTCAATCTCGACATTTCCACTTTAATCACGTAGTTTATTTTGTCATTAAAGTAGAACATCATAAAATTCATCTTAAAATTGTTTAATTAACCAGTTTCTAAAATCACATCGTAATTAAAGTAGCACGTTAAATGCTTTGTTTTGTATTTGATTTTCTATGTGCTCTATGTGTGTGAATCACTACTTGCTTCTTAAACCGCTCTCTTCCTCCAACTGGACACAGAGTCCATTACATTCGTGATATTACAGCTCTCTGAATAACTAAAATACTGAGATGTATACGTGATGTCATTTTCATGATGATAGGAGTTAAAGCACGTTATTAAACATGTGTTTCACTTCGATGAAATAATTTATTGCAGCAGTACTCAGGGGGCTCTAAGCTTGTGGTGGCACTGGGCAGAGGAAGAATCGGTGGCTCCTTCGCCCGCCAATGTCATGCACGGTGGATGGCCACATATGTTGCAGACACTAGCCGCCTCGTGCTCATGACACAAGCATTTAACTTTTGCCGAAATTTGTCACTGCGTTTTTAGCTGTGTTGTTATTTTATCTTTCTGTTTTATATTCAATATATATTGGCGTAGCCGCCACTGCAGTCCTTGCTTTTCTTTCCCCAAGTAACCGATCGCCATACAATCAGCTCTGTAATAGACGTTAAGCCATCTGTAAGCTTAGCGCCGATTCTTCAAAACGCTTAAAGAACATTGAAATATCTTCGTAGTACATGTTTAATTATTCTATCCTTAAAGACACTCCCAGTGAAGAATATAGATTATTTAAATGAAGTTAAAGTTTTATCTGTATAATTTAACAAACATATTTTGCTGCATTTCACCTTAAAAATGATATTGTCATCATATGTAAATACGCTTTATAAAGTGGCTCAGGTTGTGCGATATTATAACTGTAGTGCAAGTTTACAGTGGGGTGATTGTACTTATAAGTACAAACAGTTCTACAAGGAGCAATTGATTGAGTGCATTTAAAGTTCTTGGGATTAAACTGTTTCTGAACCGCGAGGTCTGTACAGGAAAGGCTTTAAAACGTTTTGCAGTGGCTGAGACAGCGTGTCCTTAAAGCTGTATACCGATAATTTCTTCCGATCAGCTGCTGCTGTGATTCACACTCAGATACAGTGATATAAATACTCGGAGTGGTGCAGTGAGAGTAATATGGAAAAAGATGATCCGCTGTGGCAACTCCTAACGGGAGGAGCTGAAAGAAGAAGAAGAAGAAGGAGAAGTGAGAGTAACAACGCTAAAGCAGTTATGGTATTTGGAATACTATGGCTGTTCCCTGGACCATTATATTGTTACGAGTTAATTACAATCAGATGCATTACACTAATAAACAATATGCGGTTAGTTTCTGTGTATTTATAAAGCCGCGTCATGAAAATAATGAGTAATCACACAAGAACAGTACCATTGCTTTGACGCTGGGTGCCGCCAGTTTGCAAAACCGAGCGGAGAACTTGCGCACGACAAGGCATGAGGTACCGTGGAAAAGTGCGTGGCTTTACACCAAGTGTAGGCTCTATACATCGCGATTTGAACGTGGAAAAGTTCTTACGCAACATTTCTGTGCGTACGCACCGTTTATACATGAGGCCCCAGGCCATAGCACACACCTCCACCTACATCATCACACTTGTTTACACTCATTAACTTGTTAAACACATTATATTTTAAATAAAATGAAATCACTTTTTGTAATGTTCCATAATCCAGATTACAATATGTGAATGTCAGGTTGTATAATAGCTCAGCTGAACTTCACACTAGTAGTAACACAACTATGCACTGGGCTTTATTCTTACAAGTACTTAATTATGACTATCCATCCATTATTGTTTGTGAAATGGAACATTTGAACTTGATGTATTTTTTTTTTCATTACAACTTAAATTTATTAGGAGTTGGTGTCGGCACATTTTTGCCAACTCCAACCCTGACTCCAGGTACCCAAAATTTTGTCCGACTCCGACTCCTCGACTCTGACTCCGACTCCACAGCCCTGATTCAAAGGAGCCCATTCTTAGTAAGAGATTCAATTTTATCATTTAAAATGTCTATCTATGGTGAGGCACCTTCAAACCAAATCATATCTTCATCCATCTGTGTGTGGAAAAGAGCATTTGAAATAGCAATGAGGTCTCTCCAGTACCACAGCTGAAGTGCCTCCTTCATATCTCAGGATTTTCCATTAGTTAATTTAAGAAACAAACAGTGAATGGATGGATTGGAGTAACACGCCCAAATAAAATGCATTGTTTCTAGCCTGTTGAGGTAGGTCTGCAAAAGCATCCAGGTATCTGAGCCATACAAGAGGAATGGGATGATGAGTTAAACAAATTCAAAATTAATTAGCAGCAAAAACAGGTCACTAGTTAAGAAGAGGCCGAAACACACCCTAGCCTAAGTCGCTTACCTATCCTAACACATTTGAAATATCATAATCTAGAACATAAAAACGCAACTAAGCCACAGAAAAAGGAAAATAACATAAATATACTGTACTGCACACTGTACTGTAGTAACAGAAAAAAATGAGTGTTAAAAAAAATCCTTACTGTTATTCCTTCTCATCTTTTTACAATGTCTAATTTCACTTCCATCGTGATGGCTTTCCTCTTCTTCGAAGCACTACCATTTGAAGACTCTGACTTTCATTTAGGAGCCATGATAAGGGCCAAAAAGTCACCAAACAAAGCAACACAAATGGAACACTTGTGCTGTGCGCAGCCAAACTAGTTCACCCACATAGTCTGTAAGTATGAAGCTAACGGCATAAGCTGAAACACTCGCGTCTCAATTTTTTTAAGTTTTTATGAAAGTGAGCCTTGTAAACTCAAAACGTTGTAACCTGAGGATCCCCTGTATATTTTTTAGATTGCACCTGCCTGTTTCCATTCCATTTGTTTAAAGTTTCTTATCTGGGGCTTATTTTCCTATGTACGTTCGCGCCTCTTTGCTCACAATGAGATGACTGTACTTGTGGTTCGGTGTTTTCAGTGTATTGTGCTTTGTATCATTTCATTTATTTTTTGTTTCTCTTACAGAAACACAAACTAAAAACCAACAATGGGAGATCCTTCAACAATCAAGGAAAAAATCAGCAAATTGCCCTCCATTGATTGTCTCTGTTTCTTGGAGTTTACATCCTAGATGGTTTCCTTTGTTTATTTGTGTTAATTTTAAAGTTATGAAAAGATTCTGGTAATTTCCGTCTAAAATGAATAAAACAAAACTGGAAAATAATAAGACCGCACAAAGTAAAAGTCCTCATTCAAGGGCAACAAATGCAGCTTTAGAAGGCCTCTTTATAACATTTGACTTTTGTGTTGCTTGCAATATTTGTGCTAAAACAGAAAATGATGAAGTGTGTTTCTTAAGGCCCGTGGATCACTCGTGTAGACATGAAGTGCTCTTGGCCAATTTTCGAGTAGCTGGTCCGAAATGGAAGTGTATCGGTCGTCGGCCAAATTTTCCAAATCCTTCTAAATATGAAGTGTGCTGGTATTATAATGCCAAAACAGGATGCACAAAGCACAAGCACAACTGTACCTTTGCTAGAAGTGACGAGGAAGCGTACCTGTGGACGTTTTGGAGAAACCACAATTTGACTTATGGAGATTTTATGCAGTGGATGATCGAGACACAAACAAAGGCTAATAAAGTAGTGGTAAGAAAATTACCAAGTGAAGCTGAAAAAATCCTACAAGAATTTGGAGGCCAATTCCAAGACGTGTGCCACTTCTGCTTTTACAATTCTCCTCAACAAATTTCAGCAAAAGGATGGGATATGCATTGTGCTTCTGAGATGAGACATAAATGGAGTCCTCTGCTGGTCTGCAGGCTCACGCGGAATCTTAGGGTGACGTATCATGAAATTAGACTGCTTTCTTCTCACAGTAACCTTTACTGCAGTCATGTCAGGAAAGGGATGCAGTGCTGGCACGATGGAAACGACTGTAAGTCGGCTCACAGTGAAGTTGAAATGAGTGTTTGGAAAGCAGAGGCCAGTGGAAAATTAAACCGATCAGAGCTGATTACTTTATCGCAGAGATGGGATCCTCCAACACCATCCACCTCAAATATTCACTGTAAAGCTTGTTTGTTGACCTTCTCGACTCACGACAGCTTTACTAAGCATTGTTCTTCAGTGGAACATGCATCAATGATCAGTGAGGACTCAGTTATGGACTGGAAGTATAGACCACCACCTGTCAGTGGAAACTTTGCAATTTGCAAAAGGTAATTATGAAATAGACAGTAATGACAGTGTGTTTCTATGTGGAATTTATAAGAATTAATTGACGTACTGTATAGCTAATTGACATAGTTCTGTGGATTGTTTATTTGCTCTTTCTGTGAATGAAGAAAAGCAATGACAAAACGGTCTGGTAAGATATTATCTATACTAATAAAAGGCAAAGCCCTCACTCACTGACTCACTCACTCACTGACTCATCACTAATTCTCCAACTTCCCGTGTAGGTAGAAGGATGAAATTTGGCAGGCTCATTCCTTACAGCTTCCTTACAAAAGTTGGGCAGGTTTCATTTCGAAATTCTACACGTAAAGGTCATAACTGGAAGCTAATTTTTCTCCATATACTGTAATGGAGTTGAGCTGGATGGCCGTGGGGGGCGGAGTTTCGTGTGACATCATCACGCCTCCTACGTAAGTACGTAGAGAACAAGGAAGACCTCCAAACAGCGCTGAACAAAAAAACGCCATTTCACAATTGAGAAGGCAGAAAAAGATTATGAAGTAAGTGATGCATACAAGCGTATTCATAAATGCAAGCATATTCATAAGTACAGCTACTGCGGAAACAAAGCATGGCGTGAACCGTAAGTTTACATTAAGTTTATAGACACACTCCCGCTGCCGTTTGTCATGCCTATGGCGAATGACGGTATTCACGACATACAAGTTTACTGAGAAGACACAAGGTATAAACAAGACTTTGGATCACTTTGTAACAGAGTTAAAATTGCTGTAGCAAGAAACTTTTAAGTGCCGGGTCTTACCTAACATTAAATAAATACATCCTCCAAATATGAACCTGATTGCAAGAAATAATGATGATCAAATCCTTGATGACAGCAACACTCATAACGGTCACAAAACTATTACAATCATGTTACGTTATTTTTAAAATGTTTCCTTTTCTTAGCACAAGCACAGCTGAGAAGCTTCGATGCATGTACTCCATAACGCGTTAAAAAAATAACGCATATAATCACAGTTTACATTCCAAGCACAGGGGAACTTTTGTCAATGCATGATTTCCTGGTATATCGATTACATTTATGCACACATCAGAGCTACAAAAATGTCGAAAGAAAGCGCGTTGCTGGGACTAATCGGAGGCAAATTTAATTTCAAAAGACTACCCGAGCGAAGCCTTGATAAAAGCGTGGTTTTGTGCCCACTGAAAAGCAAGCAAAATTAGATGCATTACAGAAAGCGGACTTTGTGGCTCTTCCTGGGGATCATTGGACTTATGTGACCGTTAGTAATTCTAATTACATCTAATTACAAAATGTTCAATGATCACACTGTTTTAGCCTAATGTGCAAAATAATTTTGGCTAATGTTACTCAGAGTTTAAAGAGTAAGCTGGTCAAATTACCTTTTATGTTTCTGACTTATTTTTTTAAGAACAAAAACTGCACTTTATGTTGAAATTTTGGTTATTATTATTTAAAGACAATACCATTCTGAAAATGTACTTAAAATACTTAAACTACCACTTTATTTTTAAGTCTGCCCAATTTTAGCCAGGGATGATATTTTTTTCTGTTTTGAATTGAAATGCAGTTTAAAAGCATTTTTTTTTTCAGAAATTAAAAGAGCTTCAGTTTACAATATTCATGTCCATGTCTATTATTTGATTCTGTCGCCCACTAATTTTAAATTAAAAAAAAACATTTGCGATTTGGGGCAAATTTTCATGAGTGATTACATACGATTAATCAAGATTAATTCTTACACAACCTCTAATTAATTAGATTAATTTTTTTAATTGAGTCCCACCCCTAATATATATATATGTGTATATACAGTATATATGTAGATATGTATATATATGTATATATGTGTGTGTGTGTGTGTATATATATGTATATGTGTATATATTTGTATATGTGTATATATATATGTATATATGTAAATTTGTATATATATGTTTATATGTGTGAGTGTGTGTATATATATATATATATATATATATATATATATGCCAGCAACACTCATGACAATGACAACACAATTACATTGTCAATCATGTTACGTTATTATTAAAATGTTTCCTTTTCTTTTTCATTACTTCTTTAACACACTACTTCTCCGCTGCGAAGCGCGGGTATTCTGCTAGTATCATATAATAACTAGCTATGTAAACCCATGCTGTAAAAGGCCTGGGGTTCTAGAAACTATTGAAATCATCAGAAAAAAATTGAAATGTAGAGATGTCAGGTAATTGAAAGGAACTACTCCTTGCATCTCTCTCCTAGAAGGATTCGTTTTGCTGATGTGCTCGCCTCACTTGTATATTAGCGGCAGGAGAAAAAGTAAAAGGGATAGTATTTTGCCGATGTGCTCGTCTTGCTTGTGTAAGACTTTCTCTCTTTTCTTGGCGGTTTTTCATTGGCAACAGAGTCGCTTTCTTCTTCCGACTCGACAACTTGGGGCCATCTTGCCAGTTCTCTGAGCTTCATGCTGTAGTAGCCTCGCACTTCAGGGCCAGACAGACAAACACACACACTTCCATGCATAGAAATGTAGTTTTCTGTTTCCTCGGAGGTGGAGCCCTTACCCCGACTCCACCTCTCACTTCCGGGCCAGACAGACACACACACACTTCCATGTGTAGACGTTTATATATAAGATAATAATACATTATTATGAATCACTATCGTTCTCATGCGGAAAGGATCATAACCTATATGGTGTATCGCACCGTTTACTGTGATGTACTCTGAAACAGCTTTACATTAAAATAGAAAAAAAGAAAGAAAGAAAGAAAGAACGAAAGAAAGAATAAGTGTCATTTGATCAAAACTCAACATGAGCTTAGACATTGAACTAATTTGAATTATCAACAGGCAATACACCTGTCAAAGTCTTGAATGCTGGATCTATTATAAGCTTGCCAAAAGTTGACATAGCAAAAGCTGCACCATACTGCCTATTGGGATAGAATGCTCCATCTCTGTGCTTTCTGAATCAGCTTTTTATGATTACAGGGTGTTGTGGCATACAAGGTGTCAAGGATTATTGCGAGAAAAAGGATCTTGATATGATGAGAGACAAAAATTGTAGTCAAAAAATAGAGGGCAAGAGTCAAAATGCCTCGACTGAAACTTTTATATATATTGTGACTTGTGAGTCCCTGCCTTGCACCCCAAAACACGAGGCTGAGTCTCAGTACTTTAGCAACACCAGCTTTATTCCGCTTGAAACAGGAACAGCATGATTATTTACTGTATCTACCACTCTCCTAGACACAGACACAGCACTCGGGCAGGGTCTTAGCCAGGTTAGTGGCCAAGTAATAATGTTCCCTACATTTACAATGTTCCATGTATCATCCATTCTTTTCACACCAACCAGATTCGTCCAACACCTCCACTCTTCTTATCCTGCTCATCCATGAGCGTCGGCCAAATATGCTGGTGCCACATGGACTCCAATACCAAAATTCACATTTCGGTCCCTGGTACTGAATGGCCTGTTGCTGCTCAATAAATCCAGCATTCACTCCAGTAATAGGAGGGTGCAGGTCCCTGTTTTTGCTTTGTGTGTGTGTGTTATCGTTCTTTCATCTTGAAGTTTTCTGTACCCCTTTAACATGTTTTTCTTCTTTCAGACCAGACACCTGTGACTATGGAGATAATTGTATTTATGCCCATTCCAAGGAGGAACTGCAAGAGTGGTACATGAGAAGGAGAACTGCACAAAAGAAAAGAAGAACCTATGAAGAACACGGTCTGCTGTCTTATAGAGAGAGGCTGCTGGATGAGTACAGGAACTGCGGCAGTGAAGTGCTAATAGTGAGATGTGTATTTGTATTCTGTCTCTATTCAGCAAGTTGTTTTTTTAATGAAATTATTAATTATACCTTATTACTTTTAATATAATTGGATTTAGGGCTCGTACTAGGAGATTTTGATATTTGGAGTACACTTAAGGCTTAAGGCTATGTCTTTCATGCACTTTCAAAAATTGCCCACTGGAGGAGGAAAAACATTGTCAAAACCCAACTAGGCGCTAAAAAGGGCCTTGAAAGATCTTTATAATATAAAGGTTTATTATTACAAAAGGCTTTGCAAGCGGAAAGCTACGAAGAGCACAAGGGGATGTCTGAAGAGGCAAGGGAAATACAGCAAACAAGTCCCTACTCAGAATATAAAAATCGTGGTCATAAAACTGAACAGAGGTTAAAAAAAATCAATAAACATAGTCCCAATATAAAATTCAAAGACATAGTTGAGAACAAAGAGGAGAGAGGAAGAAGTTGGGGACGTATGCATTGCTGCCCCCACCACATGGCAAACTGAGATCCGAGTGCAGCCGTGCAGCGGGTGACACCTCAGCACCACATTGAACTGAGTGAGGTTTTTTTACAGTGGCTGGAGTGCCAATCCTGCCACCAATTCCCAAGTTTTCCCTTGCAAGTTGGAGGGTCTACCTGAAGGGCTGGATGCAGGTTAACATCATACCCAAGACTGTGCAACTGCAGGTTAAGGGCTTTGCTCAGCGGCCCAATTGAGTAGAGTCACTTCTGGCGTTTAGGGGATTTGAACTGGCAACGTTCTGATTGCCGGCACAGATCATTAGCCTCAGAGCCACCACTCTGCCCAAGGAGAGAACAAAGCACATGTTCAAACAATCCAGAAAATCCACAAAAGTAAAGCATAAGACACAATAAACACAAGAAACCACTCCAATCCCCAGCACTTTAAAAATGAACCGTGAGGAACTATGGGAGGCCCTCCACCGGCTGTTACTGGCAGGTGGCCCTGCCCCTTGGGGAACCACCCACAAAACACAAGGGACATAAGCTAGGCCTTTACCTGTTACAATGAAAATGTAACATAAGAAACAAAAGAAACATTAATACAAATAAATAATACAAAATTAGACAAGACAGACTAGAAACATGACTTGGAACCCCAGCTAGGGGAGAAACACTCCTGTGGTGCCATTCACATAGTCTGACATGCCTAGAGACTCCCAACTAGTTTGCAACTTGCTCCATCAAAAGTTGACAGGTTTGATTTTGTCTTTAGTTGTTGTGGTGAGTTTCCACCCAGAGTTGCAGCAATAAGGAATGAGGGATGCCATTGTTTTGAACTTCACAGACAGACGAGAAGCTTGGCTGCCAGATGTGTCACGTTTTGCATGCCACGACATAACAGAAAAAAGAGAAAAAAGGGGCAGCTGATAACAGTTCATACAGCACTGGCTCAGTCACGCAGCTCACTCCTGGTTGCAAGGGGTGATCATGACTGTGCTGGAAAGTCGTCATTCAGCCACTAAATCGGACATGCCCAGAGATTTTCAGTTATTTAAATTAACATGTTATGGTGACAAGAAGAGCCACTGCAATCTGTATGTCTGACATACCCAGCAACTACAAGTTGTGTAAAGTGACATCGGCTTTAGGTGCAAAATCATTTGATTTTCTAGTGTTTTGATATTTTGCTTTATTTACCGCTGCAAATTTTGGATTTCTCATCTTCTGGTCCTTTTCCATACAAAATTCTGCTGCTTTGTCAATTGTGTCAGAACAATGTTATAATTTGATTTTGTTGATTTTGTTTCATTTTACCTTGAGCATTTTGGTACAAAATCTTAATTTGGTATCTGTTTTTTGTAAAAAAAAATCTTATTCAGAGATGTTAAAATATTTTTCTTTTCACAAGGCCATTTTGTTTTTTGTGGGCGCTGCCATTTTGGGCTTAGTTTTTGTACCATTGCTAGCTACTAATTTAACATCGAAACCTGTGATGTCATGGGTTACAGCAGGTTGGCCACAGTGGTTGCAGGTTTTCATTCTAACCCTTTTCTTAATTAGTGACCTGTTTTTTCTTCTAATTACATTTTTCTGAATTAATTTTAATTTACTTGTTTTTTAATATTTGTTTCCCCGAATTTCTTCATCGTTCCTTCGAATTGCTTCATTTCTTTTCTTAAATGGCACCCAAACAGAAATGAAACGTGAAGTGAGTGAGCCACCAGAAGACCAACTAAGTCAGGGCCTCAAACTCCAATTGGTCGTTCATTAAACCCGTTCTTTAATTTCATGGCTTGTTGCTGCTCTCATTATGCAATGGCAGACATTTCTAAAATTGCTGATTTTCACTTTTCTAAGAGCACACTGTGAAAATGTTTTGTGGACCTGAGCAGATCAACATTCCTCAGAACTTCATCTTTCTTTGTTTTCAGATAGTGTATGATGGACACAGTTTGCTACTCATGTTTTGGCTCATTTTCTATATCATTAATGTTTGACTGCTAATTAAGGAAAAAGAAACAATTAAGGGGTCTGAGTCTTCAAAAACAAGTCAATTACAATGAATTCAAAAGAAGTTAATTAGCAGCAAAAACAGGTCACTAATCAAGAAAAGGGTTAGAATAAAATCCTGCAACCACTGCGGCCCTCCAGGACTGGAGTTTGAGATCCCTGGGTTAGAGGGTACAAAGGTCAGCTCAAAGATGTCTTGTGTTCTCGATACAAATCTTCAGCGGTGACTGAATTTTGTTTATCAGGCTTCTGGTTTCAACTTTTTCTTCTTCGACTTTGATTTCTGCTATTTTGAATTGGCTTGATGACAGGTCAGTTTAACTTCCTGGTTTCAAACTTTGCACAACTTTAGACTATGTTTCATCTTCTAATTCTCTATCATTAAATACTTGCCTCAGTTGTTTCTTTGGCAGAATTAACAGTTACATGTGGACATTGAATAAGCGGAAAAATCAATGGTTTGTTTATTTTTGTCTGCTTTGATGACAGATGTTACATTTTGTGAAAAAAATGAGTATTTTCAGATTTATTATTCAGATACCATATATATGCTCAGGGTGGTGTGATAGAGAGAACGTTATTTGTCCCTTAGGGAAATTTGATTTTTTACAGAAGCTCTTTAAATAATTAAATATATAGTATCACACATGTGCACTTCAGAGGCTGCCAACAAGCCCAGAGGTGAGCGATTTATTACCAGATAGGGGGTTGTATTGTGGTACTGATGCCTCTCTCTCTGACTTTGTTGAACAAAAGAAGAAAAATAATGCTCAATTACCTTCAACAATCTGTACCTCTGAAAATGGCTCCACAACTACTTCCTCCATGACATCACTTCTGGTCCTCCACTAATGATGTCATTTCTGGCTCCCGAAGATGACGGTACTTCCGGCCCTTTGCTGATGATGTCACTTCCGGCCCACATTGATAACATCACTTCCGGTCCCTCGCCAATGACGTCACTTCCGCCCAGCTCGAATGACATCATTTCCCATTGTACCTCACTTCCTGTTTAATTATTTCCTGTAGCCATTTTCTTAACTTTATAAAAACGACCATCACAATTGCCATTTTGTCGAATATCTGATACTTTGAATATCATCTTGACCAAATATTGCATCCCAGCAATATATGGAGTAATTCCCCAACTCTTTGAGATTTGTTTGGCGGACTTATTTATCACAATAGATAAATAAATACACATATCCATCCATCCATCCATTATCTAACCCGCTACATCCTAACTACAGGGTCACGGGGGTCTGTTGGAGCCAATCCCAGCCAACACAGGATGCAAGGCAATAAACAAACCCCAGGCAGGGCGCTAGCCCACCACAGTAAATACATATATACACATGCAATATAGTCTGAACACACACCAGAATGGCTAGAAATTAAAAAAGCAAAAAAGAAAGACTAACGTTTTGCCCAGAGGGGACTGGGCGGTCTCTTGGTCTGGAACCCCTGCAGATTTTATTTTTTTTCTCCAGCCATCTGGAGTTTTTTTTGTTTGTTTTTTCTGTCCACCCTGGCCATCGGACCTTACTTATTCTATGTTAATTAATGTTGACTTATTTTTATTTTTTATTGTGTCTTCTATTTTTCTATTCTTCGCTTTGTTGTTGTTGTTTTTGTTTGCCTTGGCAGTCACAATCACAGTGAGGCATTATGTAGGCATATTGCTGTTGGTATAAAGGATCCCCAGTAGGATTCCTTGACACACTTCTGCTGAATGATTCTTTGGCTGAAAGTCCTCAGTGTTTGTGCATCAGAGACAGGATGTGCAGCATTGTTCATAATGGCACTCGGCTTTGTTTTAATTCCCTCCTTTGCTACGACCTCCGGGAGGTCCTATAACTGAACCTGCTCTTTGTATGAGCTTATTAATTAGCTGGGCCTCTCTTGAAGTGATGTTACCAGCCCAACCTCTCACAGTGTAGAAAATCACACTGGTCATTACAGGGTTATAGAAGATGTGAAGGATGTCACCACCCACATTATGGGATCAATAAAGACCAGTCCAACCAGTCATAGTGACTGGAAAGTAAAGCTGTTTGGTGCGGCGAAAGTCAATAACCAGTTTATGGTTTTGCTGATGTTGACTTGCAGACAGTTCTGTCTGCTCCAAGAAACCAAGTTCTCCACCTGACTCCTTACACTCACTCCTCCTTAATAATAACAACAACAATAACGTTTATTTCTATAGCACGTTTTCATACAAATTATGTAGTACAAATAGCTTTACAAGATGAAGGAAGAATAAAGAAAAATATAAAAATAAGATTAGGCAAAACTAAGTAACAAAGAATAAAGTAAGGCCTGATGGTCGGGAGGACATACAAAACAGAAACAAACTCCAGAGAAAAAAAAACTAAATCTGTAGGGGTTCCGAGGCCACCTCATAAGTGCAGGATAATCTGAGAATTTGTACATGTGACATGAGCTGGTGTTTTTAAAGCCTGAGGCGTACAGAGTGGAGAGAAAAACAGACTGGCCTGTTTTTTGTGGTGCTCCTGTGTCGCTCACATCCACATCAGAAAATCACGGCCTGCCCAACAAAGAGTTCATCATCCAGGGCACCACAGGCTCATCCACCTCCATATCTCTGAGTTTACCCCTTAACTGGCATGGCTGGATGGCATTGAAGGCACTGGAGAACAACAAATAAACAGAATCTTCACAGTGCTAACAGCTTTGTCCAGTTGAGAATAAGCCTTATGGAGCAGAGAGATAATCACATCGTCTACTCCAATCTTTGTCAGATAGATAAACTTCAGCAGATCCAGGTAGTCTACCACAAGATGACTCATATAGTCCAGGACCAGTCTCTCAAAGGTCTTCATGATGTGAGACGTAAATGCCGCTGATCTTAAGTCATTAAATTAAGAGATGCCTACCTTATTTGGAACAGAAACAATTCAGGATGTTTTCCGCAGCAGCGCCACTTTATGGAGCCTTAGGGACAAGCTGGACAGGTGACAGAGGACACCACAAAGTTTTGCTGGGAGTCTTCAAAGTTTAATGTAATAGTGACAAAATGAACATGATTTATAGATGGAAGTTTTTTTAATTTCAGATACTGGTTTTGCTTTTGTTTAGCTGCTTTCCTGACTGCTAGTTGAACAACTCCATGTTGTCCATACAAACAAAGTCTTTAAGACTTTGTCACCTCACCTTCAGATTGTGTTCTGATGCTGTTTGGCATCATGTCAGTTTGAAACTGCACTAAAAGTTGTGATGGTGAAGCTGCTCAAGCCTCCACCTGCAGACTGGAACCCCCTATTGTTACATCATCCCACTAACTGGTATGAAATGGAGTTTGTTCCTCCTGACACTTCTGCAAAGCATTTCTTATCATTTATAAGCAATGCCTAACAACGTGATGACATTAAAATAACTTCTGTCTTTTTGTTGTGCTAATAGTGTTTTAGTGATCCACTGAACGATTTAACAGAAAATTCTTTTTAAGTGTAAAACAAATAAGATAAACTTGTATCTTTGTCCTGAGGCACAATTTCAGAAACCTTTTGGAAGTTCAATTGATATTTTGGGTTAATGGCAGATTTAAAAGACATATGTGGTGTGACCGATAGGGGGCGCTATCGCTCCTTTGAACCCCTGTCCATGAATCTAGACACCCAGTAAAAGTCCAAACGATGACTTTATTTACTTGCCACAGTGCACAAAGCACCCTCTCCTCCACAATACTCATAAATAAACACAAATCAATAACAATAATACTCTCCACCACTCCCAGACGCGTTGCCCTCCTACCACCCAGCTCAGCTCGTCGTCTGGAGTCCCCAGAGTCCTTTTATATTCCCTGACCCAGAAGTGTTCCCAATCCCCAGTCCATGTCATCCTGTATCACTTCCGGTTCAGGTAAAAAGTCCTTTTCTTCACCCCGGAAGCACGTCATTCCCCTTGTCCATGTGACTCGAACGTACTTCCGGGGCGTAGGGTAAATAACCGTTGTTCCCCCCTGCAGCGTCTCCTAGTGGCCCCCATGGCATCCAGCAAGGCTGTGTATAAAAACTGCAATGTCCATGATGCCCTGCTGGTCTTCGGGGAACCTCCATACTGCAGGGAGGGCTCCACCTTGTGGCTTGGGGGTATTGGCCGGGATAAACGGCCGGCCATACACCACAGTGGTCTGTTTTTCTCAGAAACACTGAGATATATAATAGTCTCTGAAGAATTAATGTTTGATCGGCATTGGAGATCTAGGTGCTCATCTCGCAAGAATCCAGTGCTTGTGCTGCTCTTGAAGAAGAAACATATTAATTCCATAGTAAGAACCTTCTGCAAATACTTTTTTCAGTTGGTATGGAGAGACTGATAAGTTTCATTACACCTGAGCACTTTGCACGTCTCTCCATTGCTAATAAGTTTCCATGGAGCTTGTGTTTTTCAGTTAGGTATGGAAAAAGTATTTCCATTTCATCTACCATTCCCTGGATGATTTGCATGTAGCTGATGTTTGCTGTCTTAGCATTTCCTGTTTCTCGCTCCACCGTGATATGCCAGTATACACCACATGTCATTTTTATGGCTTATACCAGTTATTGTTCAGCATGATTTCAGGCTTTCTCCAATGACAGCTGGTGTAATGTTTATGTTATGTATGCCACTAGATCAATATGTAACACGCCGTCACAGAAGTGTTTAGAGTAAAACACAATGCTGAAGGGCAGTTGGTTAAAGGAATAACAATTCAAATTGTGAGATTAGATTAGCCAGATAATAGGATGATTGTTTCTTGCAAACTTTATTTATCTTTGTTGTCAGTAAAAACAAGAGATTTTTTTTTCTAGGCTATCACTATAAACTATATGGGGTAACATCAAAAAATAGGTGGAATATTCTTTTAAGACACACATAAACAGAAGTATGCAGGAATAAAAGTAGGCATTCTGTACCTTTGTCACATACTAATCTTTCAATCACAAATGTAAATTGATTTAATGCACAGCAAAAGTAACAATTTTGACTTCACTGTGCCCGAATTTATAGACTGTTGTTTTTGCGTGTATGGTACAAAAAATTATTTCAAACCACATCTTGCTTGTAGCTTCAATCTACCACATATTACTTATTTTCTTAAGAAAGACTAGGGGGCTCTGCCCCCTGCTCACTTCGCTCGCTAACCCCCGTGCGGACCCTACGCACTAGTCATTTCCTGGATCTGCCAGTTGTGATGAATCGTGCTGTGCTTTTGGATAAACACAAATATCAGCTCTGTCTTTGATATCTCCGTCTTTCGAAACTATTATCGCTGACAATTCGTCACATGTTGGTTTATTATATATGCGACCGTGATCTTTCGGATTCATACAGAAATCCAAGAAAACGTCTTTGTCCATGTTTTTCAGATACATTTCATGTAAAGTGCAATACTAATACATCTGAAAGTTTAACTCGTTTGATTCTATGTTGCATTGCTTCTCTGTGATCATAAATATAAACCTGACCAAATTGTGGTTTCTTTGAAATTACACTTGTAGTAGCTCTGTCATATCACCTATGTGTATATATTTGATCTCTTTTCGCTGTTTCATTATTTCGCCAAGTATTAATTTGTTTGTTAGCACTAATACAATCTTTACTATCAGTTTTTTGAGACTTTCGAATTTCAGTACTTTCATCATCTCTAACCTGCACTGCATGTGTATCGTGCCAACATTTTTGAAACTCTTTATGATGTTATACGTTGTCTTCTACTCTTTGTTTTTACTTCTTCTACTGTTTGTCTTTTATTTCCGCCCCCGCTTGGACCTGTTAGGTTTTCAATTCATCTCTTGGCACAAAGTTTCGTCTCACGGAATGTGAAATTATCTCTCTGAAAATGTCTCATCTCGTCCCAAGATTTTTTTATATAATAGAGAGACTGTTTCTAGTCTTAATTTTCTATGTTTCAAAAAAGATATGAAATAGAAAAATTCAGAATGGAATGGTCCTTACACTTCTCCCTTGTAAGTTACACTTCACTCAATAGAAGATTCTACAATAGAACACAACTAATATGGAATCAAATACATTAACGTATATAAAATTTATTATGTACACAAATAAATGTAGCATAAAATAAAAATGAAATTGAATCAAATGAAAACTTTAATAATATTTAATTTGAAATTAAAGACACAGGGACAAATGAAATAGACAAGCTACACAGACAGAAAGGTTCATACACTGGGAGTTTTAATGCCTCTGTGCATGTCGACTTTTATAGATCTATGGTTGTGTGTGTGTGTGTGTGTGTGGTTGGGTAGGGATGTGTGTGTGGGTGGGTGTGCGCACACGCATGTGTGTGTGTGTGTGTACGTGTGCATCTCAGTGTTTGTGTGTATGTTGGTGTTTGTGTGTTCACGTCATTCTCTCTGTCATGAAGCATATGCTCTGATAGGGCAAATGAGCTGCTAACCCATCTTTACGTATAAATTTCTTTAAACGAGCACAAAAGTCTCTCTCACAACTGTGAAATATGTTTCTGTGTGTGCGTACATGTATATTTAAATAAATTATGTACTTCAAAAAAAAAAAAAATTGCCAAAATTACAATCTAAAATCTACTGCCGAAAATTGTAATTTTAAGACATGAAAGTCAATATCGATTTTCCACAGGCACACACATACAGACTCTATACTAAAATCAACTTTTTTCGAAATATCGAACACCTTACAATAAGTATCTGAACTTAATACTGAATTTTTGGCACCTCTTCTCCAATATTTACAAAGAAAAACTATTACCTTTCACATTTACACGAGCAGGGTCATATAGCATCATAAGAACCCCCAGAAAAAGCAAGGAGTTTCTAAGGGATAATGGACCAAAAGGTTATAAATCACAAATTCTGAAAGTCAGGCATCTTCGCCACATGTATAGCTATGATATGCTAATCCAAACCCTCTGGTAGGCTTGTCTGCATGCATTGAGCTCTCCCAAACATCCCTGTGCCCACCCCCAGCAGCCTGCTCCATTGGGTCAATCCCTGGACTAGTACCTGTAATATCAATGCCGACTCAGCTGTTGTAGTCTCTCATCTGCTTTATACTTACACAGTACCATCCTCACAGAGGTCTGCTCCAAACTTGCTACTTTCTAAAAAGAATAATTAAAAAACACAAAAAGGTGAAAACAGGCAGCAATGAAAGGAGATAAAAAATAGGCTTAACATTTTGAGCATGAGGTACGAATATACAACAACCAAGGGTGTATTTTGAGTAAATCTCTTATTTCCAAACGCTAAACCAGGCCTTGAAAATTGATAACTTACATGAAGTTCTTGCAGGAAGACACAGAACTTAGTCCTGAAATTGTATTCAGTATAAATGACACGTGATTGGAAACACTGAGCTTGTAGTGGCCCCTCTGCTGTCTCATAAAACAATCATTCTTATCTTAATGCTGTTTCTATAGAAACACACTTCTCCCTTTTTATGTTTACAGATGGCAGAGCAGCTCGATGACGTTACTGTGTTATGTGATAATAAGAAGATAATGTTCTGCAAAGAAAAGGAAAAGCTGATGTGGAACTTTACAGTGGAGTCTGAGGTAACTGAATTCTCTCTGTGCTTTTCATATGGTATACTGTAGAGCAGATGCTTCCCTCGTGCTGTGGAACAAGGCAAAATAACTTTAAGAGATATCTCAAAATGAATTTCCTATATCTGAAAATGCAGTTTACTTTTTAGATACCCGAATCACCTTTCCAGATATTTCAAAATATGTTGCTTACATTTTTAGGTTTGCTGCAGTACATGTTGAGATATCTCAAATGCATTTCAAGATCTCTCAGGTACACTTCCAGATATCTCAAAATAACTTTGTGGCCATTTCAAGATATCTCAAATACATTAGAGATGCCTCACGTTTGAACTTGAACGTATTTTAGTATATCTGAAATGCATTTCAAGATATCTGACTCTCTGTGAAAGTTCCTATTCTTTCAGTGGAGCTGCCTGTCTATTTTAAAATATCTTGAAATGCATTTGGGATATCTCAAAATGAGCAGATATTTGAGCATGAATCAAATTAAAGATATCTGAAAAACATTAGAAGATATCTTGGCTAGGCTTCCAGATATCTTAAAATGAAATCCAAACCATTTTAAGATATCTCAAAATTACTTCCAGGTCTCTTAGATCTTATAATTTTAAAATGCACAGGAAGTCGCCTGTAATTGATTTGAGATGTCTTAATATAAACAGAGTATAATTTCCAGACAGCTTAAAATCTATTCGAGACATCTTAAAATGCATTTAGGATATCTTGAAATAGATGTATTTTAGATATCTGTAATTCATTTTAAGATATCTTAAACACATTTCCAGATATATTAAAATGCATTTCGAGATATCTCTAAATGTTAACATTTACATTTATTTACTAAGCAGACACTTTTATTCAAAGCAGCTTACAAAAGAGGTCAACATAATCAAGTGAACATCTGTGTGGGTTTTGTTTGGGAACAATAGTGACAGAACAAGACAAGGTCAGAAAATTGATAACCACAAGTGTCGCACTCAGAATATCGGATAGACGGGAATTTGCAGAACAAGAGAGTCTTGAAATGCTTCTGAAACACGTTGAGGGAGTCAAAAGTTTGAATTGAGGTGGGCAGCTCATTCCACCAGCTAGGTGCTACACATGAAAAGAGTCTGGATTGAGATCTGAAGGGCATCGTCAGACATCATTTATCAGTAGACCCGAGTAGGCAAGAAGGAGCGTAAGAACTCACAAGTGTCTCGATATTTATGTCAGCTATTAATTCGGCTTGCCATTCTCATCCAGTTGTCTTCTCTTCTGATAAAATGTCTGCAAGCGGTCTGTGACTCATTTCATTTCAGCCCTTTAGTCTGCAATTAAGAAAACCAGTTGTTCATCTTGCTGGCCAATTCTGTATGTATTCAGAGAGAAGTTCAAAATAAGCAGCTAAGTGGTCCCATTCACTGATTGCCGACAGATCAGTATGTCAAAGAGCCATAAAAATGATTTTGGGCAGCCACCCGTATAATGTTTCCTGGCTGCAAATGGAATAGTTTTTAAGTACAGATGTGTACAAGATCGAGTCTAAAACAGATCTAACTACTGAGGTTGAGATGGTGCATATTTAAAGTGCAGCAGAGGAAGTGAGGTAATTATGATACCATCAGGCTCGTGACCAGAAGAGACATCATGGAGGCCAGGTGAAATTTCCCATAATGAGTCTGTAGTGGAGAAAGAAAAAGGATCGGTGTACCTCGCCACCCACTGGACTGGTATGGAATTACCTTCCTTTGAGCCCTTTAGCTGCCCCCCATGTGCATGTGTGTGAGAAGTGTTACCTGTGTTTCTTGGATACATTGGTCAAAACACACCAAAGTAACTAACAGTACCCCCTCCATAAACGTGCCTCTTATTACAGTCCGTAACAATATAAGGATTGCCGTAAACCCTTTACATTTTTCAGTTAGAATTACATTAAATTTATTTTTCAACCTTAATAAAAGAACAAATGTCTGTGTGGATGTCTGTCTGGTTGCTAGGATTAGGAAGAAAAATTTCAAAATGGGCAAAACATGTAGAAGAAGGTGTCAAAAATGAAAAAATGATAATGAAAATACCAAGCAAGGATCTTAGAATTAGAAAATTGGTCTTATTGGTTCATTCTATTGTCCAGCATTTTATACTGACAACAGCAGTGTGGTGGTTTCTGGCATTTGCCCAGGCCACGTGAACGAGACCTACAGCTGTAATGCTAATGGCTGATAACTTTGAGTGGTGGGCAATGGATGAGTGAAAATAACGATAATTTGATGCTCATGTCAGAAAATCAAAGCCCCAACACACTAGGCTGGAGTTACTAAACCAGGTCAATCCCATTGCGACCACAGCCACATTTTCACAGCCATACACCCTATAAGAGTGGTCAGTTCGACGAGCGATGCCAAGTGGAAGCAGTTAAAAAAAGGGAGCTCTATCTAAAGAGGAAAAGGCTGTGGTGAGGGAAAGGGATTGTGTGTGTATTGTTATACAAGACCAACTGGACAACACGTGTATTAAATAAAAAAACCTGAGGTCAAACCCTTCTAACTCATGCACCAGCCTCGTACTTCCGTTTAGCTAGTGAACAAGGGAATTACGTAATGGATTTAGATCTGGGTTTTTTCTATAATTTGCTTGAACATTACGGTTGATTTTGCGACTTCTCTCATCACGCTAAGAATCATAGTTCCCTTGCAGGAGTGATATATTTGCGCTAATCCGAGACAGAGGCTGCAGGCCGAGGGGAGGGGGAAGCGTGACGTCAGGAGTGGGGAGTCGGTCTACCTGTGCATTTTGTAATGTACCTTACCTCTGCTTAGCTAACTTGTTTATTGATTTTTAAAGTTTGTCCTGTTTTACTGCTACGCGGGCAGACGGATAGTATTAAATATAATAAACCATGACTTCAGTTTGGTGAATTGTCTAATTGTTCAGTGATACATTTTATTAAGGAGTAAATTTATGTATTGAAATTTTCTCTGGAGACATTATTAACTTGAACGTTTTCTTAAGTACAGATGCAGTTGGTGAATGTTGCCTTATTGAAGCAAGAACCCGGAGCCATGTTTACATTGGGTGAAGATTTCAAAGATGTTTGCTCTTATGAAAAAGGGTCCACATTCCACGTCTCAGGTGTCAACTACCGAGTTAACGTTTCTTTTCAGTCGGTCACCTCTGGTGTCTATGAACAGTGGGTAGTTTTTGATTTTGATTCAAGGCCTGTTTTAGTCCAGAAAATCCAAGCTACAGTCTGTCAACATGAAGAACCTACTGCAGCCAATGAGCTATGTAATGAGACAATTTCACCTGTGACACTACCGTGCTGGAATAGCGGTAATCGTCTGGTGATACCTTATTTTATAAAGACAGAAGAAGAACAGAGTTTACTTACAAAATACAAGTCCCCCGTATTAATGCCACATTTTAAACAAACCACTGGCATCAATGTACCAATTACAAGGATCAATTACAAAGACCGAATGCACAGCTTTCTCTACAGAGAAGAATACGCAGAAGAAGTAGTGCTATCCAGGTAAATGATCACCCAACAATGGTGGGTTTACGCACAATGAACCCTTGGCTTTAGATATTTTACTAATTTATTGTAAATGGTCCAGAAGTTCATGTTTGTTTTCTGTTATTGTTATTTATAAAGTGAGTGTGTGTCTGTGTGCCGGTCTAATTTGAGACAAATAATTACAGACAACTGTATCCAGAAGGGGGCAGAAGTTCATTAGTGATTGCACCCATTACTAACCTAACAATATGCATAAAGATATACAGCATCTTTCACTACTGGTATGGCGGTGATTCAAAATCGAATAAAGAGTCAGTAACACTCAAGGAAAATTATACTAGCTTCTGTTTAATATAAGCTTAACAGTCACAAGAACATAATACTCGAAGGAGAGCTGCTTGGCCAAAGCACGATACAGTCAGGGTTTCCTGTGATCGGCGTTTATGTAACTTCGAGACAGAGTGTGGGAAAGCATGTTGTCTGAGACACGGGCAAGAGCGATGTCTTCCATCCATCTTTAGGGGAGCTCTGCTGTTCTGGTCAACGTCTACGCATTTATACATTTCCCACAGTTCAAGGGTCTGAAACACGATCATGCAAGCTCCAATCATGGGAACATTCTGGTTTGCTGGTTCATCACTCACAGAAAGTGAACTTTTGGGTCACTGCACACTCCTTCTTTCCCTAAATATCCTGCCTTAACAGCGAACAGTTGTTTGTTGCTTATCTTCTTGTCATATTGCTAACCCTAGCGAATCTGCCCCCTTTGTCAGTCAGCTTGCCTTGTGTGTTATGTGAGAGACGCAAATCTTTTTCTGTCATCTGTCTTCCCTAAGTGAGTCTGGTTTCTGTTCATATGAATACAATGAAATGAACTTAATGGATCATAGTGACATACTTTAAACGTTGGCCACAACAACAATAACAGAAAACAACTTTACTGATGCACAAATAAAAATAAAAAACGCACACATTTGATTTTACAATTCCATCCAGGTCATGAATTGGGCCAGGACTTACAGGTACGGAGTATCAGCACTTCTCAATTTTAGCCGTTGCGTACCGGTGAGTATGACGCTTATCTAGAGCCACCCTGATGACCGACTTCACCTCCTGCTCTCTAATGGGGTCACTCTGAACTTTAAAGGGTCGACCCGTTGGTTCTTGAATCGATTGAATGTAATGGCTCCACAGTTCAGATATGATTCAAGTGCTGTGGAGCAGAGGGGTAAATCAAAGAGAAACCTGTCTTTGTCCCAAACATTCTGGAGGGCAGCACTGATTCCTTCTTGTATTTATTAGTCACATATGATTTGGCTGCTATTTATAGCATGTTCCACAATTTTCTTGGACTATTTAAATTACGTAACTGTGCATAAGAGCAAAAGCAAGACACTGACCTGTGTACGCAGTAGATCTGCCTGGACTAAGAGCTTTAACCCAATGCCGACATTTCAAAATGGTACTTTAATAGTTCTGGAAAAAATATTTGGAATTCAACATTTCACATTCAGCAGGAGTGCCTCAGCAGGTGTAGGTGTAATGGTTTATTCCATAGTGTACTTTAAAGGCAATAATTATAAATTATTATTTATTCGTAGTGTTTGTTTGTATCTTTAAATCAGAGATTTTGACCAACAGGTAGCTTGTGTCTGGATTCCATTATTAATTTCCGCAGTGTCATTGTGGCACTAATTTGGACGCAGTTGTCTTTAGTTATTTTTATTGTCTTTTACATAAAATTTTGTATTTTTGTTTTGTCATTCATTTAAATCTAAATCAAGACCTTAGGTGAAAATAAGATATGAAAAATTAGCCATAACTGAAAATTTAACAGAAGTAATTTTACAGTAATCTTTTATTTAGCATTTTGCAATGAATAATACACG
The DNA here is from genome assembly GCF_016835505.1 of Polypterus senegalus. NCBI lineage: Eukaryota > Metazoa > Chordata > Cladistia > Polypteriformes > Polypteridae > Polypterus > Polypterus senegalus. The sequence continues at coordinate 2,730,917 of NC_053167.1, read as the reverse complement.
AACATGCTATTTGTTTGATAGGCTGAGATTTAGGAAGTGATGGAGTGGCGTTGTTTATTATTGTGCATAGCAGAAAAATCTTAAAATGTTGTCAGTTTCATATAATTCTTACATTTTTAATTCTGTGCACATCCTCTAAATGCTTATTAAGCCCTGTTTTGTAATCTTTTCTATCATTGCAGGCTCAGTTTGCAAGTAACCATTACACCAACAAACTGTGTTTTCAATGAAGTCACTGGGATAAAGTGTTCCACCAATGGAGAATTGTTAACCGAAGTCCCAGTTCCATATGTTTTGACCCCCGACACACATGAAGGATACCTGCTAAAAAGAGTTGTCAAGTCAGTTTATTTAGCACCGTGCCCAAAGATTAACAAAAATGTGTATGAAGCAGCCATTCTAAAAGACGTGGGAAACGAAAAAAACATCTGCTTGTCAATTTCAAAGCGCTGCATTGCTGATCTCGGCTTGGAGGTAGGAACACAACGTGATGTAGAAATCCAGTTTCAGATGGACCGACTATATTTCTGCAAATGGCACCTCGCAGTGGATCTTATAACAAATATAAATGGAGTGTTTCCAGACTTTGCATCATGCTCATTCCCTTCTGGTGACACTAGTTGTTTAAAACTCAACCCAAAACAACAAGCCGCCATTTCTTATATTACTGGGGACACATTTGCTCAGAAACCTGTCGCCCCCTTACTCATTTATGGGCCCTTTGGTACAGGAAAGACCTTCACGCTAGCAAAAGCAGCAATGGAAACGATACGCCAGCCTAACACAAGAGTGCTGATCTGTACTCATACTAACAGGTAAAGTGACAATGTGTTGAACCGTTTGTAATATCAACATGTGCTAGCAAATGGAGTAGCATCGATACTCGCACAGGGGTTTCATTTCAAATTCCCATTAATTAACAGGTAGAAATAAATTGTAATAATTCATGTATCCCTTTTAGAGTTTACTATTATGTTAAAAGCTAAATAAATATATCTTACTTACTGTATATGCAGTACATTTATTACATTAGTATTGATTTATTAGTATCTGTTTTAAGTTAGTACTATCTAGTCACTAAATTAACATTTATTTGTTACAGTTAGGTCCATAAATATTTGGACAGAGACAACGTTTTTCTAATTTTGGTTCTGTACATTACCACAATGAATTTTAAATGAAACAACTCAGATGCAGTTGAAGTGCAGACTTTCAGCTTTAATTCAGTGGGTTGAACAAAATGATTGCATAAAAATGTGAGGCAACTAAAGCATTTTTTTAACACAATCCTTTTATTTCATGGGCTCAAAATTAATTGGACAATTGACTCAAAGGCTATTTCATAGGCAGGTGTGTTCAAGTCCGTCGTTATGTCTTATCAATTAAGCAGATAAAAGGCCTGGAGTTGATTTGAGGTGTGGTGCTTGCAAGTCTCCTACAGGGCTGAGCTTCAATGATCTCTACCCAGGGTCCCAAAAGCAACCAGGGTGGTCGCTCCCTCGTGGTCTGGAGGAGGCGTAAGCCCTCCTCCGGTCCTCCTGGGCGTCTAGGCTGGGTACCACCCCCAGCCACATGCCACAGATGTGCTGCATTTAGTTTGTAATCTGTTGATTGATCTTTATTGTCATTTTAAGTTATATACTAGTGGGATACCATTTTGTTTTTTGTGGCTTCATCTACACAACACAATGTCACTTTGATAGGATGGTGTCCTTGAAAATTGTGTCACAGGATGTTACTAATGCAATGCTGCAGGCTTTGTAGTAACTAAGATTGGGTTTATTACCTCTAAGCTATAGTATAGTGTTCTGTTTAAAAGATTTTCATATTTTTGACTTTTTCTCAACTTTGTTTTTGACTATGAATTTGGTTTTGACAATCATTATTCTGAACATTTTACTGAAACAATGAATGAATAAATGAAAGGAGTATTTGAGTTTTAAATTTATGTTAACAGTACTCAACCAGAGTGTTTACTCACTAAATGTCTGCCTCGTTCTATGGTTAACTTGGATACTCTGAAAAAGTTCTAATGTTTTAGATAATATTTACTGCTGTAGCCTCACTGATCCAATGTTCTGGATTGAAATTGCATGCTTATCGTTGTTTGTGTGGGGTTGGCACACACTTTCTGCATCTGCGTGAGGTTTTTTGGGTACTTTTTTGTCTTCCACATCCCAAAGACTTACATGTTAAGCTAATTGTAGATTCTCTTTTAATTCTGTCTGAGTGTGTGTGTAAGTGGACCCCAGCCTTGTGTTCCACACTGCTGATATAGGCACTGAACCCCTAAATTGGATCAAGAAGTGTTTGAGAATATTAAGTTATACAGAACAGAATAAAACTCTGAGGTTTCACTAACTTATTTGTAATAAGTGTTGCTTTTGATTACCTTCAAAGAAATTATTTTTACGTATCACATCTTTTTGTTATTTAATTATTCATATTGTCAGTGTTTTTCATCTTTCCAGTATATTTGTATAACTAACACTGTTTTTGTTATCATATACTTTGCAGTGCAGCTGATTTATATGTGAAGGACCATTTCCACCCTTATGTTATTTCAGGCCACCCAGAGGCAAAACCTTTAAGAGTTAAATTTTGTGCTGCCAAAGTGAGCTCCACTAATAGCATCACGCTTCAGTACTGCCATATGTCTGATGACAAACAGACGTTCACTGACCCAAACAGAGCAACACTGAGTGCACATCGAATCATTGTCACTACCACCATGATGTCCAAGACGTTTCATGACCTTAACCTCCCTGAGGGATACTTTACTCATATCATGATTGACGAAGCCTCTCAGATGTTGGAGTGTGAAGCTTTAATGCCTCTCAGCTTGGCAGGACCAATGACGCGAATCGTTCTTGCTGGAGACCACATGCAAATGGGGCCGAAGCTGTTTTCAGTGGGGGACAACCAATGTTCTGATTACACTTTGCTGAATCGCTTATTCCATTTTTATCAAAGAGAGAAGCACCAGCTAGCTTTGAAAAGCAGGATCATATTCAATGAAAACTATCGGTCCACTGGAGATATCATTAAATTTGTGTCTGTTAACTTTTATACTGGGGAAAAGCATGGAATAAAAGCCAGTGGAAAGGTGACCCCTCACCCAGAGTTTTATCCATTAATGTTCTACAATGTTCATGGCACCTGTTCCTTGGATCCCTTTAGTAGAAGCTGGTTCAACCATGAAGAGGTCTGCAAGGTTGTAGAAATTGTGGAAGACCTTGTTCAAAAATGGCCTCAAGAATGGCAGAAGTGCACACTGGATAAGATTTGTGTTGTTTCAGAAGGGGCACAGGTAAAACAACTTCAATTGGATATTTTATTCATGTGTTTTTTATGAACTGTTCTCATTTTAATAAAACAAGATTTAGCCTGTTAAGAACATGAGGAATCCATGTAAAAACAGTCTTCTTCTTCTTCTTTCAGCTGCTCCCATTAGGGGTCGCCAGAGCAAATCATCTTCTTCCATATCTTTCTCTCCTTGTCATCTTGTTCTGTTACACCCATCACCTGCATGTCCTCTCTCACCACATCCATAAACCTTCTCTTAGGCCTTCCTCTTTTTCTCTTCCCTGGCAGCTCTATCCTTAGCATCCTTCTCCCAATATATTCAGCATGTCTCCTCTGCACATGTCCAAACCAACACAATCTCGCCTCTCTGACTTTGTCTCTCAACTGTCCAAACTGAGCTGACCATCTAATGTCCTCATTTCTAGTCCTGTCCATCCTTGTCACACCCAATGCAAATCTTAGCATGTTTCTCTCTGCTACCTCTAATTCTGTCTCCTGCTTTCTGGTCAGTGCCACTGTCTCCAGATTCATAACATAGCTGGTTTCACTACCGTCCTGTAGACCTTCCCTTTCACTCTTGCTGATATCCGTCTGTCACAAATCACTTCTGACACTCTTCAGTGCTGAAAATAATCTGATCTTCATGTTTTAAACACAAACTGAGGCATGTGGATTGAAATTGTTTTTATAAAGAACACTTCCACCAACAAGCCCAGCGCATTGCACAATGGTACAGATGTACCATTGGTAAACTTTGCAATGCACAGGCGATCTGCTCAGGATGAACTTCCACTTTGCATCTGATGTGGTTCAGATAGAAACAGGCCCTGTCACTCTGAATTGGATTTAGCAGCTTGCAGACGTGCTATGTACACGGGATTCACAATGTATTCAGACCCCTTCACTTTTTGCGCACATTACTGTATTGTCAGATTTATCCATTTAACATCAAATCTACATTTGTGTCCATCAGTCTACAATTAATAATCAATAATGACAAAGTGAAATTATGTTTTTAGTTATTTATATTTTTTCCATGAGCTTTGGCAATCATGCTGATTAACTTCCCAGTTTAGACCATTGCCTATTTAATGGCGATATTATTCCCTTGTGGCCTCTCTTCTTGGTTCATTTCTTTCAAATATGTGTCCTTTGGAAGTGCTCTTCAAAAGATCACAACTGATTTGAACACCATGACAAAAGATGATGAAACTGTTAGTTCTGCTTAATGACAGTAAAGGAGCTAGAATTTCTTATTATCAAGCTGCTTTCATACTGCAACATTAAGAGAAGATCTCATCTAGAATGGAAAGGTAACAATCAGTAGGACAGCAAGGCTTTTGAACAAGCTTGTTAATTGGACCCCCTTAAAAACATCACATTGTGACAGACAGGGGGCGCTATCGCTCCCTTGAACCCCTGTCCACGAATCCAGACACCAGGTAAAAGTCCAACAATCGAACTTTATTAAATCGCCACAGTGCACAAAGCACCCTCTCCTCCACAATACTCATAAACAATAATCAAGTACAAAATAATCCAGTCCTCCGACTCCCAGACACGTTGCCACCCTTCCACCCAGCTCAGCTCGCCGTCTGGGAGCTCTCACAGTCCTTTTATTATCCCTGACCCGGAAGTGTTCCCAATCCCCAGTCCACATGATTCACTATCACTTTTGGGTCAGGCACAAGTCCTTTTTCTTCACCCTGGAAGCACTCTTCCTCTGACGCACTTCAGGGTTATAGGGCACAAAGAAGTCTTCGGTCCTCCTTGCAGCTCCCTCTTGCGGCCCCTGTGGTACCCAGCAGGGCTGAGGATAAAAACTACAAAGTCCATGACTCCCTTCTGGTCTTCAGGACACCTCCATACTGCAGGGAGGGCTCCATCTGGCGGCCTGGGAGTATTGGCCGGGATGACAAGCCGGCCAAATACCACAATGTGCAATGTACAACGCACACATATATTCCAAGGATTTATCTTATGGTTGATAAGAGTCATTATGACATCAGGCAGAAGTCTGATTTTAGGACTAGTACACACCGGTGGGGTAGCTTTCTTGACTGTTAAGCCTGAAAGAGGCTATGTTGGCACTGCCAGCACTGGTCAACTGTGATGGGCGATTTACGCTGTTGTTTCCATAACTTGCTGCATGTTCACCTGTCTCTCGTTATTACAATTTTAATCCACACCTGCCACGCTGTTTGCTGTGTTGCTTGTGCAGTTGCTTTCTTCATCACATGATCCTTCTCTCTCTACCTGTTTTGTCTTGGTAGAGAATTTTACTCTACTTTCCTCTTTTGTATTATTAATATGTAGCCTTTGTCAGAATGCCTCAAATCTCCCAGACTTACCACTGTTTATAAGGTATTATACCATATAACTTCTCTCCACCTGCCTTCCTACCTCTGTAACCTCAGGCAATTAGGGGTAGTAAAAGACAAGCAGGAGAGTTACAATTTAAACAATGTATTATTGATAATATTTATAAATAATAACAATATACAAAGTACAAGTGAATACTGGCAACCATACAACCTGATAATTGGTGATGTGTCATTTCAGGCGGCACACAGACTTGTTAGTTACTTAAAATGTCACTAGTTAAGTCCTCATTTTGTGGTCAGCTATCTTCAGAACAGGCCGCATGCCTGTCTCAGTATAGCTGCCAAGCTGTGCTTACCATTGTGTTGTCCTTTTCAGTACATGGTGTGTGAGATGGTCTTTCATCAGTTTGGTAAGAGAGAGAGAGTGAGGGAGTGAGCAAATTTATAGGTTTTCTGTCCAACCCCTACAGCCAATAATAATAATAATAATAATACATTTTATTTATATAGCGCCTTTCCCATGCTCAATGCACTTACAGAATATAAGAAAGAACGGCAGGGTATACAGTATATAGCATAGTACAAAGCAAATTAATAAATAAGAAGATTAAGACAGTAAACTCAGAGAAAGCCTAACAGACAACAGAACTGATGGTCTAGCACACACATACAGGTTACATGAGCATCTTGACAGAGAGGTAAACTGAGAGAAGGGGAATGAAGTCAAATAGGGCATCATGGTACTTAAAAGCTTTTGATACCAGACAGTTCCAAACAGCCATACTTCAGACCAATCGGGGGACAGAATACCTTCTCACCTACCCATGTGAAGCTTGGCAGTTAGGAAGCCTGGCTTTCCTGTGGGGGTTGACTGAGAGACTTTAGTAGAGAAACACTTGCCAAACTTGTTTGAGGCACTTCACCCAAACCCTGTTGTAAAATTACTAAGAGGCTCATTCCTAAAAGGGGTTTTTAAACCATCGAACCATTTCTGTTATTATCAACAATGTAACACTAATATTACATTGCTTTATCTAAGTTACGGATAAAGACATACAAAACATTTATCAACTTTTATGCAAAATCTCACAACACAACACCACCTCATCACTTTGCTCTTCTTCATGAAGCTTTGACCAATTGCAGTTGTCAGTTGGCTTCAAGCAAACAAGTGTGTGAGCAGAAAAACAAAAAAAAAAGTTGAAATAAAAAGAGCTCCTTCCAGCTGTGTTGTGCACTCCATTGCTCCTGACATTTGTTTACCTTTTTTCTATCTGGATAGCAACTGGTATAGTTTTGTGGCGACATGCAAATAACACATACTCTTTTTAAACTTCAAAACTGCATTCTGTAATGTACTAGTATATATATTTTTATGATACTTTATATTAGGACATACCATAATGTTGTTAAATAGACTTTTCAGGAACCTCCATTATGATGGAGCCTGGGGCGAGAGTCCCCCTGCTGGCTGCACTACAGACTCTCATATAAGAGTTAAAAATAACTGTTTATGAATTTCTTCCTTCCAAATAATGTTCTCGCAAATACATTTCTTGTTTTGCACCTCCATGACAAATCAATGACCGAGGTTTATCATTGGATTCAGGTTTCTGGTTAAGTGATTTCAATTTCTACCACACATAACAAAAACAAGAACATTGATGCATATGTTAAAGGGATGACATTCTGATTGATCACCGCCAGAAGGAGAATGCAGCCTCCTGGATGATTTGTCTAGTAAGGGAACAAATGAGATCTGCTTCTTGTATGAAAATGGACCCAAGCCCAAATTCCCAGTGTCAGCGTCTTACCATTTAGATAGATAGATAGATAGATAGATAGATAGATAGATAGATAGATAGATAGATAGATAGATAGATAGATAGATAGATAGATAGATAGATACTTTATTAATCCCAAGGGGAAATTCACATACTCCAGCAGCAGCATACTGATACAAAGAACAATATTAAATTAAAGAGTGATAAAAATGCAGGTATAACAGACAATAACTTTGTAAAATGTTAACGTTTACCCCCCCGAGTGGAATAGAAGAGTCGCATAGTGTGGGGGAGGAACGATCTCCTCAGTCTGTCAGTGGAGCAGGACGGTGACAAAAGTCTGGAGGTGATACTGCTCATTTATTGCTCATACGTCCTCAAGAGTCTTTTGTTAAACTGTATTCACCAGTAACAGCTGGCATCATAACCCGTCAGACCAGTTCCAGTTTTAGGCAGAGAACTTAATCCCACTAATTTGACTTTCAAAAGTTTCTTTCACACCTGCAATGCATTTAAGAAAAAAGTGGCCTTTTTAGAATCCAGAATAAGACTGAATCCTGTCAGTTTGTCATGTTTCCTTGTTTAAACCTGTTCGCTGTAGGTGCAATAGGATACAATGTCTGGCTAGATCTGGTTCCTCTGAAATTGAATAACTTAAGTTTAGCACCGTCTTCCTTGGCCATGTCCCAAAAAGTTGTGAGAATAAGCAAGTTTTTTTAGTGGGTGAAAGAATTTATTTTGTTTTATCGTTCAAGCCAGTGTTCCTACCCTGAATCGTACTTAAAGTGATTCTTTGTGTCTTCTATGTTCTATTTTCATTATTATTGTTTCCTGTTGTGTTTTTTTTTTTTATTATATTTTTCTGTTCATTTATTGTGTGTTTCATTTTGTACTGTATATTCTGTCAATTTTATTCTTTTTGTTTTTTAGTATTTGTGTGTGTCTTGCAGTTTTCTCATGTTTCTTGTATCTTGGTTCCCTCTGCATTATAGTTAAAGTACCACCCCCAGCCCTGTAAAGGTAGCTGGGAATTGAAGTCCAGGGTGGTTAATTTTGAATGCCCAAGTATTGTGTTTTCTTGATTTGTTTCTCTGTTTTTTGATTTATTTTGTTTGTATTGTGCAAGTGGATTTCATTTTTGGACTAATTTGCTTTTTGGTCATTTTTTTTTTTGTTTTTGCACTTTTGTGGCAATTATACTTTCTTAGATCTGTTTCTGTTGTAATTTTTGAAGGCCTTACACCATTTTTGGCCAAATGCGAGATTAAGTCTCAACAGAATGTACTGCCTCACATAAAACAAAGACACAATACTTACAAACCCACCAGAGCACATGGCAAATGAGCCACATTGGACTTCAATTCCCAGCCACCTTTGTATTCCTGGGGGCAGTCCCTTAACTATGATGGATGGGTGGCCGCACCTGTTAGATAGATAGATAGATAGATAGATAGATAGATAGATAGATAGATAGATAGATAGATAGATAGATAGATAGATAGATAGATAGATAGATAGATAGATACTTTATTAATCCCAAGGGGAAATTCACATACTCCAGCAGCAACATACTGATAAAGAACAATATTAAATTAAAGAGTGATAAAAATGCATAACAGACAATAACTTGGTATAATGTTAACGTTTACCCCCAGGTGGAATTGAAGAGTCGCATAGTGTGGGATCTCCTCAGTCTGTCAGTGGAGCAGGACGGTGACAGCAGTTTGTCGCTGAAGCTGCTCCTCTGTCTGGAGATAATCCTGTTCAGTGGATGCAGTGGATTCTCCATGATTGACAGGACTCTGCTCAGCGTGCGTCGCTCTGCCACGGATGTCAAACTGTCCAGCTCTGTACCTACAATAGAGCCTGCCTTCCTCACCAGTTTGTCCAGGTGTGAGGCATCCCTCTTCTTTATGCTGCCTCCCCAGCACACCACCCATAGAAGAGGGCGCTCGCCACTACCGTCTGGTAGAACATCTGCAGCATCTTATTGCAGATGTTGAAGGACGCCAGCCTTCTAATGAAGTATAGTCGGCTCTGTCCTCTCTTGTACAGAGCATCAGTATTGGCAGTCCAGCTGCACTCTCAGGTATTTATAGGTCTGCACCCTCTGTACACAGTCTCCTCTGATGATCACGAGGTCCATGTAGGGATCCTGTTGGAGATCCACTGAAATACGAGAAACATAAGAAATTTGCAAGACACACATAGACACTATGTAATAATCAAATAAAATAAAAATAACAGAACATTTTTAATTAAACAAATAATAAATGAACAGATTAATCTAAAAAACAATAGAAAACAGTGAATGATGTAAAGAGAACAAAGAAGACAAAAAAGAATTCACTTTAAACATGAGCGGAAGAGGAACCCTGACTTGACCATAACATTTGGCTTCTTTGTCTTCAGGGTGCCTTCATGGGTAACTTAGCACGGCACCTTTTTTGTTTTGGGATGAATTGTATTTGTAAGGTAGATGTAAACTTTTCCCCTAGCATGAAATGGATGTTGTCATATGCGTTACAAGTAAAGAAATAAATACATTAAAAATCATTCAGAAAGAAATAATAAAATACAGGCAAGAAACATTTTTCTTATTCATTTTAGTTAATCTGTTTCAGTCCTTCCTTCATCTTCTCGTTTGTATTAAACAGCCTAATCCACTTCCCTTCACTTTCATTCCACTCACCCTAATGATGTTCATGATGGTCATGGTGATAACATGCTCAGCTGGACAGATCAGGCCAACCTACTGTGGATGAAGAAAGTATGCAGACCCCTTGACCTTTGTGAAAGGATCAGACTCGACACACTTAAAAAGGTTTGGGACAGCCACCCGTATATTATCCCTGGCTGTAATGGGTTTGGTTTTAGACAGAAGTGTCTCTGTTGGAGTCCAGACATGAACTGCTGAGGGTTTGGCAAAATGGCAGTTTTAAGTGCTCCAAGCGGAAGTGACATAGGGGAACCGGATGTGACCTTCTTCTGATGTCATTCAGGGTGCTGGAGCCAGAAGTGACGTCATCCTGGGCACCGGAACCGTAAAGTGACATCTTCGATGTTGAGTCAGACAGGTTTTCCCAGGGCTGGTCTGCAGAGACAACAGGAGAAGGTTTAGTGCACCCCGCCACCCCCAGGCCTGGTGTGGAATTACATTTGCTTGGTCCATACAACGTCTTCCTGCTTGCACGTGCGTGACACCTTCTGCACACATAATTGTGTTGTAGATTGAATTTTAAATGAATACATTTTCATCCTTTTGCCCATTTAATCTACACTAAGTAACCCATAATAACAAAGTGAAAACTTGTTTTCTGAAAGGTTAATAAATTTATTAAAAATGAAAAACTGAAATCTGTAGTTCATGCAAGGATCCAGACCCTCTGCTGTCACCCTGCAAATTGTGGCCAGGGGTTTGCTTCAGTTCTCCTTGAGATGTTTCTAGAACTTGATTAGATTCCACCTGTGGCAAATTAAATTGATCGGACAATTTAGAAAGCCCCACGTGTACCTGTGTATCTAAGGTTCGCAATTCACACTGCATGTCAGAACCTAAACCAAGCCGTGTAGTTCAAGGAACTCCCTGTAGACCTCCATGATCAAATTTTAGTGAGGAATAGATTAGAGCAAGGTCATGAAACCATTTCTAAAGTGCTGAGTGTTCCAAGGAACACAGTTGCCTCAATAATTGTGAAATTTCAGAAGTCTGGAACCACCAGATACTTCAAAAATTCATGTACAACTGCAGATTCTCCATTATCATGTCGTATTAAGATCATGGTCAGTTGTTCTGCCTCCATGCTTATCCAGTTAGATTATTATTCACCTTCGACAAATCCTTCCCAAAGATAGCCTCTGACATTGTAAAATAGTGATTTAGTGTTCCATAACAGAAACTCGACAATAATAAACTCCTTCTCACTGCATGGAGACTCCATATAGCCAGTACTGTAGGTTGGAGTATTCCTGAGCACTCTTCCAGATTTCATGAAAATATGTCTATATTTAAGCAATGCCAGAAAAAAACAAACAAACAAACCTACATACATGCAAACAGATGTCATTGTAAATTTTATTTATTTTGATATTGCTGTTTTTCTCTACTTTTGTACATTTCAAGTGGGAAAAATGATTTTGTGTAGACTTTGATCGGTGATCCTGATTCGTTGTGAGATTTGGCTCAACTGTGAGTTTACAACTACTGTTTAGGAGAATATGACAACGAAACAGTGACTGGCAGTTTAAGATAGTGATGCAATGGAGAGAATTCACACTTGTGACCCCAAACTGCAATAAAGAAATCCAAAGACAATGTGGTCCCAAAGTGGGGTGGCTCAGGGCCTTGACAGAAATGCTGAAGCAGATATTTGATTAATGAAAGTGTTGAATGTAGTGGGTGGCAGTCGAACCCAAATTCCCTGCTAAAGGGGCTAGTATGCTCACCAGTACACTACCATTGTAACCTGAGTGGTGCTGTTTCTTTGCCAGTAGACCACAATGTAGAATTTCACGCCAGTCACTTCTGTTGTAACTCATGTTTACATTTACTTTTTCTTGAGCTTTTCTGAAGCTTTAAAAATTAGTTACATATTTTTGTCTAAGTTTCCCGATCAAAAGAATCTATTTCTGTTTTTTTAGGGGCCTTAATTAAAAGTCCTGCTCTGAAATTTTACTTCTGTCTCAAACTTCTGTGTCCACCCCCCCCATGCCAATTTGACGTCTCCCACTCCTCACGAAGGTTCTGAGATAACAGCTCCCTCTCACTTCCCACTTACTTGAGCCAATCCATGCCAGGATTGAGATTTCTTGGCATCCACGTGCCAAGATTAATGAGTTTTTTGGCAAATAAGAGAATCTGAACATGTAAGTGCTCTCCTTCTGTTAAGTTTGGACTGACAGTGGGTGGCTAATTGAAATTCAGAAATGTTAAAGTATGAATAGGGTGGTACTGTGGTTAGAGCAGCAGAGTTATGGCTTTGAAATCAGGCTCCGTCATTGTCTGTATGGAATATTCACATTCACTCTTTATTTTAGGAACGTGCATATTAGGTTAAATGCAACTCTGATTTTGCTCTGCATGAGTGAGCACAAGTAGGCACATGCATGAGCCCTTCAATGGTTCCAGCCTTGTCCCCAGCACTGCTGGGATTGGCATTAGCTCCCAGTGATGATGAACTAGATACAGTGGAACCTCAGGTCACAGCTGTAATTCATTCCAAAACTCTGGCCACAATCCGATTTAGTCATGACCCAAAGTAATTTCCCCCATAGGATTGTATGTAAATACAATCAATTCGTTCCGGACCGTACGAACTGTATGTAAATATATATTTTTTAAAGATTTTTAAGCACAAAAATAGTTAATTATACCATAGAATGCACAGTGTAATAGTAAACTAAATATAAAATCATTAAATAACACTGAGAAAACCTTGAACAGAGAAAACTACCATTGCAGGAGTTCACGCTATAGCCGTATGAACCGATCGCTGTAAACACTTTTTTTTAATGAGTTTTAAACACAGGGAAAAAATTAACATTTGAAAAATTCGTAATTTATGCAAAAACTAACCATAAACAACCAAGAAAACTAACCTTGCATGAGTCAAGTTCTGGCATGAAGGAAGTGAGGAGGAACTGGGTGGAGAAGAGATAACAGTTTTGAGGTAAAGATGCACATCTGACCGAGAACAATGCATTGTACAGGGAGAGCCTGAACACATGCGTAAATCACCAGCATGAACAAACCAGAGTGGAAACGAAATACAGCACAAAGAGTTCACAGCGAATGCACAGGGAGAGACTGAACACGTGCGGAAATCATCGGCGCATACGAACTGGACGGGAAACTGGCTTGTTCGTCACTCGAGTGTGTGGTTGTGAACAGATGCAAACTTTTTGATCGTAACCCAATTTGTACGAGTTCCGAGACATTCGTGACCCGAGGGTCCACTGTACATGGAATAGAAAATTGATGTAAAAATGGGCACAACATGTGTACTTTCATACATATCTACGTTTAAGAAATGTTATAGAAGACTTGTGTTAAGGTAGTACTAATAAGAATGTCATGTCTGACTGCGCTATTTTTTTCCACAACAATCCAGGTAAATCTTATGAGAAATGAATTAAGAAAACGGAATCTGGCACGTGTCACTGTAGATAATCTGGGAAATATTCAAGGTAAATGGCTTTGTGTATATAATTATCAGTATTTAGAATAATAACATTTTAGTCTCTGAATCCTATTCACATTGGATTAGTTTTACACCAGGAGGAGGGGTAAAGTCAGTGCTTGAAGTGGGCCAATATGCCCCAGTACTCCACTATGTAAAAGACAGGGGGTGCCACTGAGCCCCAAAACCCCAGACACACCACTCTAATCTGTCCCAGGTGCAAAATAAAGGTTTGATTTTTATAAACTACTAACCATCCCCCACGGCTTCACCTGTGTAGTACTGAAACAGGGCAATGAGGAGGACCCCACCTAGCTCCCTTCTCCTAACGTCACACTTGGCCCGCAGCCTCTGTCTCAGATTAGCGTGAATACATCGCTCCTGCAAACAAACTATGATTCTTAGTGCAATGAGAGATGTCGCAAAATCAATCGCAATGTTCAAGCAAATTATACGAAATCTGTTAAGTAGTTCTCTTGTAAAAAGTGGACAGACATGCAGACAGACAGACATTGGATTTTATGTTTATAGAGATGTTCTTTTTACAGATGAAGGCACAACCTTTCAATACACAATCCTCCGCTTCCACCTTCAGGTGAGCTTTTCCTTCTGCTGCCTGACTCTGATTCCCTGGAGGAGGCTGGACGGCTTACTTTTATGTCAGATCCAGGATTACTTCCGGTACTGGAGCATAGCCCAACAGAAGCTTCCTGAAGCAGCGAGTCCCTATCCCTGCAGCACTCCCTGGCAGCACCCAAAGACCCTGACAGGATTGTCCCTCAAAACTATGATTCCCATACATCTCTGTGGGCATCCTTACTTGGTCCAAGCCAGTGGAGCACTGCCATCTACTGTACTGCGAGAGGAACTGCCCTTGATGCACTAACTCCCCAACATTATCCATTAATGTTTCCATTTGTAATGGATATTGCTTCAGTCCCATCCCTGATAGGTTATGCCTCCTTCCATTACAGCATCCCGGTCGGAAAAGCGTCCAGCACAGCACTCACAACCGACATTTCCCCATTCCCCATAGTTGATGTATTCATACCAGTTAGTGCCATCAGGTCTGAACACACTAGCAACCCTTATTTTTAACAGCAGTATGGTTGTTCAAACCTCCAAGGGACATCTCCACTTTTCAATATAAATTGTATATGTCACAACATGGAGTACTGGCAGTTCAATTACAATCCACTTCAGGCCCTGGATGAAGTGGGTAATAATGTAATTATTACTTGTCTACCTTTATAATTTCAGTCCCATCCGAATCTCTCAAATGATGGAATTTTACTGACCTGTTGATTCATGCAAGACTAGTTTAATCTGGGGTTATTTTTTACAGACTTCTTTTACAAGGTAAAAGATTCTCTAGTTCTTTCTGAGGCATGAATGCACAGTCCATAAAAAGTTACTGATGTGAGAAAATCTGACCGGAATAAAATTATGGAGGTCCTCCAGAACTAGTTGCCTTATCCCACGTCCTGTCATAAAGCTAATCCGATCTGAATAAGGCTTTATTTTACCAAATATTTAAATCAAAATCTACTCAATGGTGAAACTGCATTCTTCGTAAGTATTATTAAGTGTAATTCTCTTACCAGTTTTTTATTATTGGTTTTAATTCATTTTAATTAGTTACAGAATAAAATGAGAGCAAAGAGTAGTATTGCCTTGAGTAGTTCTGCTGTTGATGTATATCCTTATAAAATATTTCACTTACTTGCTCTCTTTTTAACATTAAATGTTGTGTGTACTTCTCTTCTCACTTGTGTTTATTTATTTTTTTATTCAGGGATCCAGTTTAGGGTGATTATAATCACCACAGTACAAACTCGGCAGAGTCTGCTATCCTCAAAATTAGAACATCTATCATTTTTTAATGATGCCCGAGCTTTGAATACAGCCATGACAAGAGCCCAGTCATTAGTGGTTGTAGTCGGAGATGCGGCCGCACTTTGTTATTTTGGAAACTGCAGCAAGATCTGGGCAAATTATATTCATTTGTGTATTGAAAAATCATCAGCTCACCCTGAATCTTTTACTAAGGAATATGTCGACCAGGTCATAGCAGAGATTGCAAAATTTTTAAAGAGAGAAGATGAGCTTGATAATGATAGTGATGCAGAATCATGTTCATCGGAACTGAACGATACCCTTGAAGATACAATATTGCAAGAGTTACTGGATGAAAGCAAGAATATTAAAGTGGCTGTTACAGAGGAAGGACTGGTCAATGTAATGCCAGGCCAAAGTCTGGATGAAAGTGCAGGGATCCGAGAAAGTAGAGAGGACCTTTATTCTGATAATGATTCTGAAGATCCTTTATGCCATCTTTTAATTAGCCAGCCTGATATATACAAACATTGTGAATTGGAATTTGAAAATTATGAGTCAGCTAATGCTAGACCTCTTAAGCAGCCAACACAGACCATTAAAATCAAAGGAAGGAAGAATATTGGCCGGTGTTTTCCTGGTGATCAGGTTGTTGTGGAAATCTTTACTAATGACAATGGCAGTAATGAACTTTTCGGAAAAGTTATTGGAGTACTGAAAAAAGGCGATACTCCCAGGGTATTTGTCTGCATGCTTGATAATTATGATACACAAGTAATGACACCTATTGATCACTGTGTCAGCAAAATATACACTCCGAGTTATAAGAACAATCCGAATGTTATACCGATACGAAAGTATGACAGGGGAAACTGGATCACAGTCCGACAGGAAAAATTAAATGAAGAATCAAAGAGGCAAATGCTATATGTGGTGGAAGTTATAAAGTGGAAAAAGCAATATTTTTATCCTCTAGGAGTTATAATTGATGTTATCCCTGTTATAAGAGGTCTAGAAGAAGGAATTAAAGCTCTAAATCTAGAATACCATTTGAACAAGAGTTATCCTCATGAAGTAATCACTGAGGTAGAGAAATATAAAGTTTCCTCAATTAATGGGGGAAAAAGGCTGGATATTTGCAGCTACTGCACCTTTACCATTGATCCAAAGAATTCAAAAGATTTGGATGATGCAATCAGTGTAAGAGATTTAGGAGACTGTTATGAAATTGGAATTCACATCGCCGATATAGCAAGTGTTATCCCAAAGGACAGTGCCCTAGACAAAGATGCCAGAAAACGTGGATGTACGTTTTATTCTCTCAAGAATGTATCAGTTCCAATGCTACCAAGCAAGCTCAGTGAAAATCTCTGTAGCCTACTGCCCAATATGGATCGACCTGTCATATCGTTGTTCATTCAAGTAACAAAAAAAGATGACAGAGTTATTAAAGCAAAATTTACATTGGCAACCTTAAAATCAAACAAAAACTTTTCGTATGAAGAAGCAGAGGAGATCATCGAACAGATCGAAGGAAGTTCTCTTAAGTTTGACTCATTGCAAGACTGCGTAGCTGTAGCTTATCACTTTTCTACAGTGCACAGAAAGTGTAGGCTTCTGGATGACAGGTACTACGATCAGCCAACAGAAGAATGCTCTCTAGGTAAAAGACGGTCCCATCAGATGGTGGAGGAGCTCATGATCATGTACAACAGTTTTGTGGCTGAATACTTGACACGTAAAGACATTTCAAAGAACTCTACTCCTCTGAGATGTCAGTTTGGTCCCAATCCACAACAGATTAAAGAACTGAAAAATAAATATGGTCACCTAATAGAGTTGTCTGTTCACCTTTCCTATCGAATAGCCGCTAGTGGCCAACCTGTCCATGAAACAAAAGTAAGCCAAAAAAGATCTGCAGATCTACAAAATGTTCCTAATCACTCTACACGTGCTCTGAAAAGTGTGGATATGAGAGTTTCTCAGTTGATAAAAACAGAACCATTCTTTCCAAAAACCACTTTTTGTCTTCTCACTTCTGTGTTGAATCATCTTGAGTGTGCCGTCCGGAAAAAGAACTTCTACAAGATTGTTGAAATCATCACAACAGATGACATCCACCCAGAATTGCTCCCAGTGATTTTTGAGTTTAGGAAGCTCCTTGGGAGATCATACATAGTGCGCTCCAACTCATCCCCACTTTCTAAACTTGGACACTATTCCATGCAGCTGGATTCATACACCTGGGCATCTTCTCCTATTCGCCGCTATTTGGATATAATCATACAAAGACATCTTCACTCGGCTATTTGCAAAGGTGTACTTCAGTACTCCAATCAAGATATTGACATATTGTGCAGAGAGTTTACAAAGAAGCATAAGAATGCTTCAGTGTATGAAAAAAAGATCTTAAGTTTAAATTTTGCCTCAAAGCTCAAGAGTCAAAATGTACAAAAACTTGCATTTGTGCTCAGTATAGATTCTAAAATGAGTAGATTTGGGGTTTGTTTTCCATTTAATAAAGAATCTTTAGCAGATGTACACTATATAGGATATAGAGACCTGCAACTGATGGACCAGCCAATATTCAATGAAGTAGAACAATACACCACAATAAGATGGACTCGAAGACTCTACTCAATGGAAAGCCCCGGCATCCATGATGAAATAAAAAGTTATCAGTCGAATGCTCACACAACCATCCTGAAGTCTGAAACTTGGAAAGATATCATTCAATCATTGAAGGCAGAGAACTTTGAGAACGTTGTGGATATTGTCAAAAGAATCAGAATGGCATCTTTAACAAAACTAACACCAAAAACCCATATCCATAGTCAAAACAAAGCTATGACTGAGCACTATATTAATCTTTCAGTTAATCTGAAAGGTGGAGATATTTTTCAAGTGCAGATGTCACCTACCATCAAGCGTGGGTTCTTGGTTCCTACTGTTCAACTTTTGAACCTAAATCCAAAATTTGATATATGTTTGGAACATTCAAATGACCCCATCAGGTGCTTCGCCAAATATGCTATCCGTGCATCAAAATCCCGTTATCGCAACATAAAAGAATACCAAACAATATGGAAACCACTGTGTGAGATGGAATCTGCTATAAGTTCAGTTGAAGAAAATGATTCCATTATCCTTGAAGATATGGATTTAAATTTGCCCACAGAGTGCTCAGATTGCCTCAAAGGCAGCTTTGTTTTGCCAATAGAATATAAAAAGGAGTGGTGCATTGAATGTGATCTTAGTAAATGCTTTTTGTGCATCCGGAGACGGAACCTGAAACTACGGAAGGGAGGCAATGACTCGACAGAGTTCCAAGATCTGAGCTCAGAATGTGTGGATCCTTCCTGCTTTACCTGGATTGCGCATGGAGTAACAACAAGTACAGAGGACAAGTCTAAAACGTCTGGCTACATTGAAGTACATTTCAAAATCAATCAGACCTCTATGGAAGACACTCCAAAATGCCTATCCCAGGCAGATTCCAAATTCACTGTGGAGTTAATCCCAAAACTACTTCCAGATGTGTGAGTATGAATTTTAAAATTCTCTGATTTTGCAGCAAACAATACACTGCCTAAAAGAAAGTATTTTGAGATCTTTATACATTTTCCAGGCCTAATCAGTCCAGCATGAGATCATGTAAATTGATCATTTCGGAAATGTAATTTGACAAATGCTGATTATATTTGAAGAGATAAAGTTTGGACTGTACAGTAAAGCAAGCAGAAAATATTCCATGTAGTGAGCTGGGTGGTGATAACACACTAATTGTATTTTTCTTCTGTTTCCAGACGTAAGGACCAAGCTATCACTAACCTTGCAGGGGCTAATGAACTTGTAAAGAACATTGCACTTGGGATTTCAGCCTCTTCTACACGTAAGACATTTATATTCAGCAGCCGGCTAACCTTGGGGTGTAAGATAGCAAGAGAGCAACTGTTACAAAGGATATTCAGGGCACTAAAAGGCAGTAAGAGAGAAATATTGCAGAAAAGGTGAATGATGACCATTAGCATGTTTTCAGTATTTTAGTAGTAAAAGAAAGGTCATGGAGGAGGTGAAGTGTATCAAAAGCACTAAGGGTGAATTGAAATATACAGACAGTGAAACAGCAAATACGCTAAGCGTGTATTTTTAAAAAGTTTACATGTGTGAAGAAGTGAATAACCTCCTAACAGTAAGTAACTAAGGAAGTACTTCATGATTTGGAAATTGTAGAGAGAGAAGTACTGTCTAGATTAAATAGGCTTAAATCTAACAAACTGTGGTGGGCTGGCACCCTGTCCGAGGTTTCTTTCCTGTCTTGCGCCCTGTGTTGGCTGGGATTGGCTCAAAGTAGATGTTTTGGAAGATAATCCAAAATAAAATTGAATGTATGGAAAGGTATGGTATTATAAGGAAACAGGAGCAGAAATGTGAGATTTAAACACACGATGGGAGGTCTGAAACGTGCCCCTTATGAGAAGGACCTGGGGTGGTAGTAAGCTTGTCACTATCTACATTACAGCAGTGTACAGAAGCCATTAAAAAGACTATCAGAATGTCAGGTCAAATATCTTGACAGGTAGAGTACAAGTCAAAGTAGATTGTGCTTAAGCTCTGTAATGCAATGGAGAACTTTGCACAGTTTTGGTGGTCTCTGGGCTACACAAAAGACATAGCAGTGCTAGAGAAAGTCCAGAGATGAGCAGCTAGGCTGATTCTGAGACTGAGAGGTATGAGCTATGAGTAGAGGCTGAAAAACATGGTGAACATTTTCACTTAAAGCAAATGGAGATGAAGATGTGACATGACTGAAGTGTTTCAAATTATGAAAGGAATTACTTTAAAATGAGTTCAACAAGAACACAGTTGGGAACTTGTTTATTTTGCACATAAATTTAAATGTTTTTCTTCATACAGCAAACCGTAGACATGTGGGATAAATTATGAAGTAGTCTGGTAAAAATTAGGACTTTAGGGACCTTCAAGACTCAACTTTATTTTATTTTGGAAAAATTATGTGGATAGGGTGGTTAAGTTTTGTTGGGCTGAATGGTCTGTTCTTGTCAAAACTTTTCCATGTTCTAGTATTGTAAAAAAAAATGTTTCTTTGCAGAATAATAATAACAAAATCTAACCTGATGTACATAACTCAAAACAATACAATAATAACTCAAAGCAATAATCAACTGCCAGAAATACAAATTCCTACCTAAATGCTCAGTTATTGAGGATCGGTAATGCTTTGATCACTGTTATTCTTGTTCCTTCTCCTTATTTTGTATCATTATGATCAGTAATACCTATTTATCACTGTAGCAATACACAGTCTTTATTTTATCTGAAAAAGAATTCACTTGGTAAGTGATTAGTACCAATGATTTGGTTTCAGATAATCCCAGCCATTGCCTGAGTGACATCTCCGTGTTCTCCCTATGTATCTCTGGATTTTCTGGTTTCTTCCCATTGTCTTGAGCACTTCCAGGTGAAGCTAAATTTGTCCCGTATTACTCTACTGTATTTTAATGAGTCACTGGCCTCAGGCTCAGGTCCTCTGTAGCTCTATATTGATCAGAATATGGAACAGTGAATATACAGTGGGTATAGAAAAGAATCCCCCCCTTTGAAATATTCCCATTTTTTTGTTTTACAGCCTTAAATGAAAACACACACAAAAAATATTTCTTCCCAGCTTTGCTTACTCAATGCACCCTATAACATCCCAGTGAAAGATATCACAGCTACAGTTCAGAACAATTATGGAGAAATCAAAAACAAGACCTACTGAGATTAATAAAGGATCACCCCCCAATGTCAATGTCATTTTGTTGAACCACCTTTTGCTTTAATGACAGCCTTGAGTCTGTTGGGATGCTTCTCTATCAGCTTTGCACATCTAGATTGAGTAATATTTGCCCCACTCTTCTTTACAGTTTAACTGTTCAAGTTCGGTCAGATTGGATGGTGAGGGCTGGTGGACTTCTATCTTCAAATCTTTCCACAGATTTTCAATGGGATTTAGGTCTGGGCTCTGAATTACCACACAAGGACATTCACTTTTTTCTCCTTCAGCCACTGTGTGGTCAATTTTGCTGTGTGCTTCGGGATGTTGTCATGTTGAAGTTGGACATTCTGCCCATTCTCAACTTTCTGGCAGAGGGTAGCAGATTTTCCTCAAGAATTTGATGGTATTTTGCCCCATCCATTTTTCCTTCTACCCTAATGAGAGCCCCAAGCCCTGCAGCAGAGAAACACCCCCACAACAGGATGCTGCAACTTCCATGCTTTACTGTAGGTATGATGTGTTGTGGATGGTGAGCTGCATTGGATTTCCGCCAGGTGTACCGTTTGGTATTGAGGCCAAATAGTTCAATTTTGCTCTCATTTGACCATAAGACCTTTTTCCACTTGGCATCAGAATCTTCAAGCTCAAATGAGCCTTCATGTGGCCTTTCTTGTGAAGTGGCTTTTTCCTTTCGACCCTCCCAAACAAGCCACAATTGTGGAGCGCTTGTGAAATTGTTATCACCTGCACACAATGACCACTCTTTGCCATCAAATCCTGTAACTTCTTCAAAGTGGCTATTGGCCTCTTGGTAACCTCTCTTACCGTTTTCTTCCTTGCTCTTCCATCCAGTTTGGAGGGACAACCAGATTCAGGGAGGGTCCTAGTAGTATCACACACTTGCCACCTCTTTATTATGGACTTTACTTGGCTCCTTGGGATTGATAAAGCCTTTGATATTTTTTTGTATCTCCATCTCCTGCCTTATGTGTGTCCACAACTCTATCCCGGAGATCTTCTGAAAGTGGCTTGTCACCCATAGTCAGTTCTTTGCTGCCAGTTGCACTACCAAGCAAGGGAATGAATGCTGCAGGAACAGCTTCACTAATCACACGGATTACAATTGATCACAGGTGGAAGGGAGCCAGTAACCATGGTCTGCAATTGAAATGGTGGTCACTGACACCTGATTGAGTTTAGGACAGAGGTGATCCTTTATTAATCTCAATATTTTTTGTTTATTATTTTTTTAAATTCTTCTGAACTGTAGCTGTGATATCTTTCACTTGGGTGTTACGGATTGCATTGAGTAAGTAAAGATGGAAAAAATATTAGTTTGTGTGTTCATTTAAGGTTGTAAAGGAAAAACAAAAGTGGACTATTTCGAAGGGGGGGATTCTTTTCTATACCCACTGTAAATAAACAATTTCACTTAACATTTTTGCCCTGACTTCATTCAAAGAACAACTCTTCATAACAACTTTCTCATCTTTGAAACTCTGTTCATATTTAAACAGTACCCTTACCATTTTTCAATGTTAGAGTCCTGCAGACATTTCCAAGAGTGGTCAAAATTAAACATAAAATAACATTTGATTGATATATAAATCAAATCACAGCCCGCTAAAATACCCTAAAAATGTGAAAAAGGACATTTACATACCAATTGCCAAGGATGACAAGGAGGCCAAGGCATACAAAAATAGATTATTTATTCAATGAATAAAGAAAAGGTTTACAAAAATAGATGAGTTATTCAATGAATAAACAATTGAAAGAGATTAATGCCAAGTGAACCAAAAGGAGCAACTAAAAAAATGAAAAGAAATCCTATAGTCTCACAAAACAGGTGTTGAGCCCTATCAGCCTGGCAGGTGGCACATCAAATTTCCCACCAAGCACCACAAAGTAAAAGTGCAGAATCACACCTCCCATCTGTCTCACTCAACTTACCCTTCTCTTACTCCTGCTATATGGGGCCTTGGTCCAAGTTAACTTCCCAACCCATGCTGAGTAAGTCTGCGGAATCAAATTAGCTTTAATCCTCTTTCTTCTGTCTGTTTGCGTGGCCCTACATGACTCTCGAGTAAGAACACAGAATCCATCAAAAAAAAAAAAGAGTCCCAAAATGGTGGCAACCATAAAAAATACAAGACAGCACTGCAATAAAATAAAATGACAAACATACAGTAACAAAATATTAATCTGACCCATGGACTCCTGTGTCTTAAAAAACACCAAAATGATATGTAAATCTTTTTAACAGCCCCAAGAACCATTTCAAAAAATTAAACGTGAGAGTCAAATCCCAACAATTAGGTGGCGGCGTGGCATTTAAGATGTCAGAGTCTGTATAATTATATACAATATTCATATAACATTCATTCTGAAGTATACATTAATGGTTATGTCAGCAAGCCGATCAGTAAGCTCAGTGAGTATCAGGATATCGATGTGAGACAGAGAAAGGGTCAAAAACAGGGAAATCAAAAGACACATACAGCAAGCCAAGACGTGACACAAAAACTGACGTGTAAAGATCAGTACCACAAAAATCGAACAAGAACAGTTTAAAGGAAAGGACATATAAAAGGGTTTGACTCTGCAGCGTTGATATGGAAGTGACTATTAGCCGATCTTTTAACTCGTCATGTCAAGTAACTACGGGTCACGACCTTTGAGGACATGGCCCTGGAAATGCAAAGTGCTGTTCTAACAGCAGGAGTCTAATGATTGTTAAAGTACAAGATGGAGGTCAACAGGCACCAAAAAATGAAACCACATGTAAAGGTAATGATATAATAGCAAGGACAGGAGTTATTCTGAACAGTCAGCATGGGGTCAGAAGAGGGAGGTCGTGTTTTACTAACATGCTGGAATTCTATGAGGAGGCAACAAAAAGATACAATCAAAGTTGAGCAGATGATAGTATTTATCTGGACTTTCAGAAAGCATTTGATAAGGTGCCACATGAGAGGTTGGGCATTAAATTAAAAGAAGTGGGAGTTCAGGGCGATGTTTTTAGATGGGTGCAGAATTGGCTCAGACACAGGAAACAGAGGCTGATGGTGTGAGGAGCCTCATCAGAACTGGCTGATGTTAAGAGTGGTGACCACAGGGGTCAGTGTTAGGGCTGCTGGTATTTTTAATAAATATAAATGATTTAGATAGGAATATAAGTAACAAGCTGGTTAAGTTAACAGATGATACCAAGATAGGTGGATTAGCAGATAGTTTGGAATCCGTTATATCATTACAGAAGGACTTGGATAGCATACAGGCTTGGGGAGAATTGTGGCAGATGAAATTTAATGTCAGTAAAAGCATTACACATAGGAAGTAAAAATGTTAGGTTTGAATACACAATGGACGGTCAGAAAATCAAGAGTTCACCTTATGAGAAGGATTTAGGACTTGTGGTGGACTCTACGCTATCGACTTCCTGACAGTGTTCGGAAGTCATTAAGAAGGCTAACAGAATGTCAGGTTATATAGCACCTTGATGTCTGCAGTACAAGTCACAGGAGGTTCTGCTCAGCCTTTATAACACACTGGTGAGACCTCATCTGGAATCCTGTGTGCAGTTTGGGTTTCCAGGCTACAAAAAGGACATCACAGTGCTAGAAAAGGTCCAGAGAAGAGCGACTAGGCTGATTCCAGGACTACAGGGAATGAGTTATGAGGAAAGATTAAAAGAGCTGAGACTTTACAGTTTAAGCAAAAGAAGATTAAGAGGAGACATGATTGAAGTGTTTAAAATTATAAAGGGAACTAGTCCAGTGGATCGAGACTTGTATTTTAAAATGAGTTCATCAAGAACACAGTGACACAGTTGGAAACTTGTGAAGGGTAAATTTCACACAAACATTAGGAAGTTTTTCTTTACACAAAAAACGATAAGACACTTGGAATAAGCGACCAAGTAATGTGGTAGACAGTAAGACGTTACGGACTTTCAAAACTCGACATGATGTTTTTTTGGAAGAAATAAGTGAAGAGGACTGGCGAGCTTTGTTGGGTTGAATGGCCTGTTTTTGCCTAGAGTGTGCTAATGTGCTAATAAAAAAAAACTATTCGTAAAGGAATCTACAGGTTCAAAAATCCCTAAAAATAAGATTATAGAAATTGGTTAAAATAAAGACATCAAGCTATAAACAGAAACCCAATTATAACAGTGATGTTAAATGAATTAATAAATTGTAACAGGTGTTGACACTTATAGATTGCTGACCTAGGGTTGAAGTGAAATTGAATTTACAGCAAAATTTAGAACCACTGACTGAGGAAGAATATATAAGTATCTTCTTCCCCCCTATATTTTCATTTTATCCGAAAATTTCTATCATTGCCAATACATTTTTATCACCTAAGGATTAACATTACTTTCCTTCTGTCATTAAAAAACCCTTAAATGTTTTTTAGTGAATTTTGAAGTTAGGAAATTACATGCAAAACAAATTTTAGTGTACATGTGTGTAAAACTGTATGCCAAAGGCAATTTGGCTCTTTTGCCCATTATTATGGTGGTAAAAATTAGGCAACAGACAGGAAAAGGTTTAGAAAAATCAGCAAAAAAAAAAGAAACATGTATTTACATAAGCAAAGTTCACAACTGAACTGACTAGCAGGTTGAGTCGGCTCTATTAATATGGTGGATAGGAGGAAGAGGTGGAGTCAGTGATGAGTCAGGAAAGTGGATTCTGGGTACTGGAGATGATTACCGGAA
Organism: Polypterus senegalus; assembly: GCF_016835505.1. NCBI lineage: Eukaryota > Metazoa > Chordata > Cladistia > Polypteriformes > Polypteridae > Polypterus > Polypterus senegalus. Next base: position 2,704,980 of record NC_053167.1, on the reverse strand, counting down.
GTGATGTCAGCAGTGGGTGGATCGGTGGTGATGTCACTGAGAGGCAGGGCTTTTGGATGAACTGCAGAGGAACAAGCGGAGAGGGGATCAGGTGAGAGTGCCAACCCCTGATCTGGCTGACGAATAACACTATTTGAGCCTGTGAACTGTCCCCCAGGCGCACGTGTGTGACACTACTTATATTTTGTGATGTTTTATTTTACATAACCTATGGAGTGAGAATTGGGCCACTGGAAAGTGGCAGCATGGTGTGTATTGGTCAAGCATGCCAATAGATTACACTGTGTGTATGTAACAGTAACTCTGAAATAAAACTGATTACTCTAAATTTTTTATCTAAGCAATATTTTTATATTTTTTATACTTACATTTTTAAAAAAAGCACTATTTTCCTCCTTCATATAGTGTGAACTAAAGAGTCCCCAAGCATAAAAGTCCCGAACAATGACTCAAAATGCCAACTAGAGGGGAAAATTCCCTCCAACCCCAGCTAGTAACAAAAGGGTAATTAAGAATCATACAAATAGTAAAATTTACTATTACAGAAAATGCTCTGTACCGGAATAAAACTCTGCAAAGCACAAAAGGCAAAATTACTTACCTGGTAAGGCAAAAGCAATCCAAGGCAAATACAAAGTACGTCCCATTCACAAATCCAAAAAATTGGGAGTGGTCGCCCCTAGACTTTCTCGTATACTCAGATATAGGGAAGGATATTCGAAGAGTAAACTGCAAGACAAGGATTATATTTTTATATTATGTACATTAAAGAATCATCAACAACAAATCAATTAATAATATATTGAACAGTTATTATTAAAGTAAAGTTGGATAAATCGGAGTCTGTAGCTGCGCAAATAAAATGTACCACTTCTGGATAGAGGAAATAACCCAAAAGTTGCTAGAAATCTGCGTTTTGTACCTAATATTTGTATGCAAAATTTGGTTGACCTAACTGAAAGCATACTCAGGCTATCATGTCTACATACACACACAGACATAATTCCAAAAATGGTATTTTCGGACTCAGGGAGATCTAAAATGCTGAGATTCATCATAATCTTGAGGTAAAAATTTTTTTGTATACTTGAAAGTAAAACTGTTGTCAAAAACAGATCATTAGGTCAAAAATCGAGTAATAACAACAACACACACACAAAAACTATAAAGGGCACCACCACAAGCGTATTCGCAATGGAACTGTGGGCTTTTCTCAGCCTTTCAAGTGCTGACGACAGTCCCTTTACGGTGATGGGCATGTAGCCCTGACTGTCAGAGGACCACCGACAAAACACATGGAACATAAAAGAAGATACATAGATATACAGACACTAAATGACCAACAATATTAACATAAGTGAAGGAATCAAAAATGAACAAAAAAACACTTAAAAATGAGATTTGAATCTCAGTCTGAGGAGTAGCCCTGGCTGGAATATAACATTGTATGTGCACAATAAGAAAAATACAAAGGAAATGGAGAAAAAAAAATGCAAATTATATGATAGGGGCAAGCGATAATGAAACCGAATGAAATATTATTTCTTTAAATACCACATGCTGAGTCACTCTTCTACAGAATATGGCAAAAAGAGAACAAGTGAATGTGGCATTTTTCAGTGACTAAAAGTAATTAGTAACTTTTACAATTTCATGGTAGACAGTTATTTAAATCCATTTCTTGATAAGACAGGTCTAATTTTAAGCTTTGATGCCAGTACAATACAACTTGTAGCAGTTTTAAATCAAATTTGAAAATTTGAAAACTGAATAATGGCACAGCTGCTGTCTCCTTTACTATGTGCTATGATTTCCAATTATCTGTAATTCTTGTGCCCTGTTCTGAATGAATCCTATATACCCAGTATAGCATGGCAAAAGATCTACAATTTTACTCTGCGGTAAGCACCTTGAATGCTTTTAACCAGCTCGTCAGCCATTCTTGATAGCTTAACTCAGTGAGACAATATCACAGCATCCACTAGATGGTGCCATAGAACTGTGCCAGGAATTGACTGCAAGGTTTACAAATGGCTTAACTTTTCATATTTTGTTCGATTTATGGCCCTGGAACACTAAGATTCACACAGAATAAAACTCATTTATTTATTTTTTTATAAGGAAGCCAGGACACCACACAGCCTGGTCCAACTTGTGCACCCCTTTACAGAGACACACTATACTAAAAATTGTAATATGTATTCAGAAAACTATTTATAAACAAAAAGCCAAATATATTGGTGCTTTATATATATATATATATATATATATATATATATATATATATATATATATATATATATATATATATATATATATATATATATACAAACTGCTGAAAAAATTAAAGGAACACTTTTAAAAAACATCAGATCTCACAGATCTCAATGGGAAAAAAAAATCCTGCTGGATATCTCTACTAATATGGACTTGGTAATGTGTTAGGAACAAAAGGATGGCACATAGTTTGATGGAAATGAAAATTATCATCTACAGAGGGCTGAATTCAAAGACACCCCAAAAATCAAAGGGGAAAAAATGATGCGGCAGGCAGGCTGGTCCAGTTTGACGAAATTTCATTGCAGCAACTCCGAATCATACTCAGTAGTTTGTATGGCCCCCAAGTGCTTGTATGCATGCCTAACAATATCAGGGGTGTTGGGCATGCTTCTAATGAGATGACAGATGGTGTCCTGGGGGATTTCCTCCCAGACCTGGACCAGGGTATCACTGAGCTCCTGGACAGTCTGAGGTGCAACATGGTGGCATCCGATGGACCGAAACATAATGTCCCACTCAGAGGTGTTCTATTAAATTGAGGCCAGGCGAGTGAGCGTGGGGCCCAGTCAATGGTATCAATTCCTTCATCCTCCAGGAACTGCCTGCATACTCTCGCCATATGAGGCTGGGCATTGTCATGCACCAGGAGGAACCCAGGACCCACTGCACCAGCATAGGGTCTGACAATGGGTCCAAGGATTTCATCCCGATACCTAATGGCAGTCAAAGTGCAATTGTCTAGCCTGTAGAGGTCCCTCCATAGATATTTTTGAGCAGTATATATTTATATGACAGGGCTGTTCAGGAAAAACCTATTGGTTCATAAGTATATAAATTAGTTCAGATATATACATACATACATATACACATATATATATATATATATATATATATATATATATATATATATATATATATATATATATATATTATATTGTTTCCATTAGATTGGCTTGAAAATATACATTGGTTTGGATACATCTGTTCAGATATAGACATTGTTTAAAACATTTGCATTGGTTTGAATACATTACATTTTCCATGCCTGCTTAATCCTGACCAGCTGTAATGGTTCAACCAGAGTTCTTTTCCTAGCTGAAATTCAAATTCACGTTTTAAGTCCTTTTTGTTCATTTTTGGTTCTTTTGTATGTATCTGGTTTACTTGTGTTCATTTGCCATTGCTTGTGTTTATGTTTCAATGCCTCGGCTTTGTTCCATGTGTGTTGTGGGTGGTCCCCCAGGGAGGGGAGCAACCTGCCTGTTACCTCCAGGAACTTCCCTTCACCCTATACATTCGAGTGCCTCCCATAGTTCCATGTGGTTCATTTTGAATACACTAGAGGATTTTTGGTAAGTTCTTGTGGTTTTCAGTGGTTGTGCTTTTTGATAATTCTGCAGTTTTGACCTCTGTGCTCTGTTTTTTGACTTCTCCTTCGGATTTCTATATTGAGGTTATGTTCATCTTGGATTACCATTGTGCTCTACAAAGCTTAACTGTGTGACAGAGCATTTTTGTCAAGAATAAAACCTTTTGCCCATTTATCTAACCGGGATTTGGTAGTAGCACCGTATACATAGATGTACTGTGGAGATGCAGTTTCATAAGCACTGTTGACCACATAACCTGCCATTAAAGACAGTGAACAATTATTTTTGAGCATTCCTTTCATTGTTAATTTCCCATAATCAGTGCAAGGTTGCAGAAAACCATCTTTCTTCTCCACAAAAAAGAAGCCAATGCCAGTGTAACTATTAGAAGGTCTAATGAAACAATCAGCAAGGTTTTCCTTGATATGATCATCCATTGCTTATGGATCCATCTTTTACGTATATTGGTATACTTTTATCATGTGCATCCTTATTTTGTTTCGTTTTCTTTTGCCTTTGTTGTGTTTTGTGCTCAATAGCAGATATACAGATTAGGCAGATGCTCACAATGACCAAGTAGGTAAAAGTGAGTAAAGCAAACATTTGTGGGCTCCACAATGAGGCCTCCATCCTCCAGCACTTTCTCTATGATTACAGCTGTCCAGTACTGTTTAAACCACGTACCATTTTTCATTTTGAGTCTCTCACTCACTACTAGAGCCACCAAATCATATGTATAGTTTCATTTATTTTGGGAACTACATTGAAATTACAGTTTATTAGAAGATTAGAACAATTCTGACAAAAACAGGCCATTCTGCCCAACAAGCATGTCCATCCGGTTAACCTTTCATTGTCTCAGATAACATCACATCAAGATAATCTGAAATTTAGACATTTATAAATTCAGTAAGATACAGTAAATAAGCTAAACACATTTTTTAGGGGGTTGTAATTTATTGGGAGAGTTTTGAAGTTCATTCTAAACCTTATGAATGTCAATAAAGGGAATTAAGAATTGGAGTGTGTAATCAACAGATGCTGCAACACATCCAGGAGAGGAAGTTAATTGTAACCTGCCCTGGAAGGGGTGCCAGATGAAGATGTTGGAATAATGCATCACTGGATATTGTGTTGCAGTTGCTCACAGAGTCCCAAATGAGGCACATTACCTGCATTGTGAAGGAACATGTGGCACGATTCTCTGAGGGTGATCCAGCTCACGGGATCCTCATTGTTGAGAACCTGAGCGGCTGGACAAGGCCATGGGAATACCCACGTAACGCCTGGCTGTGGCAGATAGATGGTCATTTCAGGAGGGCGGGACTGGACCATGTTTCTACCTGGGGGATTGCCAACCAGGATCCCAAGCTGTTTCGTCATGTGATGGGTGCGGCAACGCACTATATCAGTGCATGCTCTCCAACCTGACCTGACCTGGAATTATTCAAGGGATACAAATATGGTGGAAGGATACTGAGAAATGCACAGGAAAAGTGTGCAACTTCCACAGCCCTCTAACTGCTGGCAGCAGGAGACTGCTATTGGGGCCCCTGCAGACTTGTCTAGCAAATGGTTAAAAATGGGCCAGGAGTCTGGCAGAAATACCCGGGGCAGCCAGAGGGTGCTTTTGTCAGACTATCCCAGGGGCTAGGCCTGACCTGGAGGTACTTCACAGTAGACCTCTTAAGTAGTCGAGGGATCAGGTAAAACAAAGGGGCCAATGGCCCTTGCCTCAGAAAACTTATCATTGACTCCCACTCAAAGGGGTTTTGGAGCTGAAATTTTGACGGCTGGATGCCCTTCGTGATGCCCACCCCCTCAGTCACCTTTTACCACACAAACAGAAAGGCAAGGTTTTTCTAATCCTACATCACAGTTGTACTTACAGCCCCACAATCGGAAAACATAATCTGAGGACTTCTTCCCTGGACTTTCCTGATAGGACTAAATTTAGGATGTGCAAGAGTTGGTTCTTGGCAGACATGTTAATGGAATGAGGCGATGTTCCCATAGTGGTTACTCGTGTTCAAGCAGACGCCATTTACTTTGACTTTCACTTTCCCTTCTGGACTAAGACGCAGTTTACCAGACATGTTTTTAATATGAGTTTGCGGACGTATCTTTTTATACATCATTTTTATCTCATAAGATCTAGATTTCCAACATCTTTACAAATACACTTCATATTTTAATTTGTGTTTTCAATTTGAAGTTCTACAATTAAATAAAAAAGTTGTTAGTGGGTTGTAGTTTTAGCACTGTTTCTACAGAATTTGAAGAGTATTTAATTAAAAATATTAAATATGTGTGGACGTGCAGTGTGGGTGGTGAGTTAGAGACCTATGTGAACTGTGCAGAATGCTTTCAAAGGATTAATTGTTTGCTCCTCAAGGTAAATGTACTGTTGTATGCATTTTACTAGTGTTTGGCATTATTTATAAATAGTTATTCATGTTATTGCAATAACTGACCTTGGTAAAGAGGAGTATTTTCTTCTGTATCTTTTAATCAGGTTTTATAGAAATCGGTTCAGCAATTTCAACGTACAAGGACTTCGTCATTCCAAAATACAAAGAACTTGGTCTTCCAAAGCTGAATGACAGTCAGAATGAAGCAATAAGGCAAGCTCTCAACCACAAGTTTACTGTTATCCAAGGTCCTCCAGGTGAGTAGCTATCTTATAAATCTACAAAAACTAAACTGACAGTGTTTTCTGTTGGACAGACCTTTAGTTGTTTCTACTTCTGAACCATCTGCAATTTGTTAATTGATAAGGGATATCTCTTGACTTTGTCATTCTGAATTTTAATGACAAGACTAAAGTATCTGCCTTTTATTACTAGGAAAATGACATACTGTACTGTATTTATTTACATACTTCTAAGTCCCAGCGTTCATTTTCTGCAAACTTCCACAAAACACCACAAAAGGTTTCTTAATTTTCTTGTTGGTGTCTCCAGCACAATAATTCAGAAGCAGTGGTCTGCATTCCCTCATCTAATAGTAAAAAGTATTAAACAAACCTTTTAGTGCCTCTATTAGTAGAAGTGTTGCAAACAGAATGCAGGTTTTCTCTACTAAAATAAAACCTCACCCATTTTTCCTACAAATACATCTAGTACTCCATCCCCTTCTCATTCACTAAATGACTTAAATAGTATATAAATGACAAAACACTCACCATTAGATGTTAAACTAAACTTTCACTTTACTCAGTCAACAAAACATGAAAACACTGATTATCCACTTTTAATTAATACATAATCAAAAACAAATATACCCATAAATATATATATATATATATATATATATATATATATATATATAGAGAGAGAGAGAGAGAGAGTGGGGAACAGGCCAGACACAGACAGGTAGACATGATGTTAAGCACCACAACACGTCTATTTATAATATATACAAGTGGGAAATACACACAACCCAGTGCCACAGCACCAATCACCCCAAAGTCCAGGCCCTTACTCAATGCCTTTTCTCTCTTCAGGCTGCCTCTCTCCTTTCCTCCCAAACTCTGTCCTCTTCCACCTGACTCCAGCCATCGAATGGAGGGAGGCGTCCCCCTTTATACACACCCGGATGTGCTCCAGGTGCTTCCCAGCAATCTTCCATCGACACGCCCCTGTGTGGTGGAAGTGCCTGGCTGTATCCCCTGAAGCACTGCGGGTGTCCCTGCTCCTCTTCCCCCCAGAAACTCCGAGTGTGTTGGAAATGCTGAGTTCCAGGGCTTCCAAGGCATTGGGGCACCCCCTGGTGGTGACCATAGGCCCCTACAGGGCTGAGCTTCAAAGCTCTGTACCTGTGGTCCCCAAAGCCACCAAGGCAGTCGCCCCTTTATGGTCTGGAGGAGGTGCAAGCCCTCCACCGGTCCTCCTGGGCGTCCCCGGCTGGGTACCACCCCCAGCCGCGTACCACAATATATCTATACTAATAAAAGGCAAAGCCCTCACTCACTCACTCACTCACTCACTCACTGACTCATCACTAATTCTCCAACTTCCCGTGTAGGTGGAAGGCTGAAATTTGGCAGGCTCATTCCTTACAGCTAACTTACAAAAGTTAGGCAGGTTTCATTTCGACATTCTACGCGTAATGGTCATAACTGGAACCTATTTTATCGTCCATATATTGTAATAGACTGCAACTCGATGGCCATGGGAGGCGGAGATACATCTTGCGTCTCGCATCATCACGCCTCCCATGTAATTGAGTGCCTGCCCATATAAGGCCGTCCCTCAGTGGCAATCCAATAGAAACACTCTGCCACTAAATATTCAGACGAAGATGAGATGGTCAGGGTGGTGTTTGACACAAACTCAGCGAAACTGCGAGAGAAACTTTTAAGTGCCGGGTCTTAGCTAACATTAAATAAAGCCGTGTACATGGCGAGATTGCACGAGATAGCACAGGCACGGCTCAAGAGTTTCGATGCATGTACTCCGAGCAGGTCACGTAAACTGACTATGAACGCAGTAAGCAGAGAACAAGCAATACCTCTAAAGAGCGCAGAGACGTTTTGATCACGTGAACGTGCCTGCAAAAAGTGGCGTTTCCTGCACTGCAAAAATACTATAAAAGTTGGCCAGCTGGCACGCGCACATAGTGCAAGGGAAAAAAAAAATGTAGTCTATAAGTTATTAAACAGTAAAACATTAGACTGGAGAGACGGCCCTGCCATTAACTGGCCGGGATGGCACTGTCGGTCCTCCACTCCTGTGCGTATCTTCATAATCCGACCTGACGACCTCATAATCGTATACGTGTAAAAGAAAGTGCGAAACGCCTTAATATTAGTTTGCCGCGGTCTAGAAATGGGATCCCGTGTTTACAATTGTCTGGGCTATAGCTCATGGGAAGGAGGAAAAAAATTAAAAGTGTTTACTTTCACTTAAGGCAGAAGCGCAGTCAGCGTCTCAAATGCCGGCACAGCTACGCACGCACACGCTGCCGGCTGCCCGACTTTTGTAGTATTTTTGCAGTGCAGGAAACGCCACTTTTTGCAGACACGTTCACGTGATCAAAAGTCTCCGCGCTCCGTAGAGGTCTTGCTTTCTCTGCGTACTGCGTTCATAGTCAGTTCACATGAGCCGCTCGGAGTACGTGCATCAAAGCTTCTGAGCTGTGCCTGTTCTATCTCGTGCGATCTCGCGATGTCCACAGCTTTATTTAATGTTAGCTAAGACCTGGCACTTAAAAGTTTCTTGCTACAGCAATTTTAACTCCGTTACAAAGTGACCCAAAGTCTCGTTTATACCTCGTGTCTTCTCATTAAACTTGTATCTCGCGAATACAGCTCTTCCTTCTTTTCTATGTACTGCGGTCACAGTCAGTTCACGTGATTACGTGGGAGGCGTGATGATGCCACACGCAGCTCTGCCCCCCACGGCCATCGAGCTAATGTCCATTACAGTATATGGCTAAAAATAGGTTCCAGTTATGACCATTACGCATAGAATTTCAAAATGAAACCTGCCCAACTTTTGTAAGTAAGCTGTAAGGAATGAGCCTGCCAAATTTCAGCCTTCTACCTACATGGGAAGTTGGAGAATTAGTGATGAGTGATTGAGTGAGTGAGTGAGTGAGGGCTTTGCCTTTTATTAGTATATATATATATACCTATGTGTGTGTGTGTATATATATATATATATATATATATATATATATATATATACATACACACATAAATTATATATATGTGTGTGTGTGTGGATATATATATCTACTAGCAAAATACCCGTGCTTCGTAGTGGAGAAGTAGTGTGTTAAAGAAGTAATGAAAAGAAAAGGAAACATTTTGAAAATAACGTAATATGATTGTCAATGTAATTGTTTTGTCACTGTTGTGAGTGATGAATGTTGCTGTCATATATATATATATATATATACATACACACACACATATACATATATATATATATATAATATATATATATATATATATATATATATATATATATATATATATCCACATATATATACATATATATATACATATACACACACACACACATAATATATATACTCTTTGGGGTGTGAGCAACTGTTGCTGGGGGTGCCAGAATCCATCAAGGAAGAAAAATGAAAAACATTATTTGTACAAAATCTTAATTTATTTATCCATTCCTAAATAATTAAATGGGCAGGCTATTTCGTATCAGTGCAATACGCTGTTTGTTAAAACGGAAGACTCCCGCTCTTACGTGCAAGTCTGCGTGGATATTATGAACTATCGTATTTGTTCAAGTTATATTTAAATTTTAAATAGAAGGAATTTTTATTTAGTCGACAGAAATATCTTTTGTAGGAATGTAAGTTAAATGTAGGCATCATTGCATACATTTTTCTTCACCATACAAATGTAAAGAGTAAATTTGCCTTATATTCCAACCAAAGATATTTGTGTCGACTAAATAGAACTTGAAAAGATATATTTTTTCGAATGTGATCATGCAATTCAGATTGAGTTGACGCGCACTACATCGAGCCCACGTGCTATTGTGGTTTTGCCTGCGTGCCTCAATAAGTCACCCTCCCCTCGCTCTTACTTTTTTACCGTTCATCTAATGAATACACTGAGTATGGCTTAACCAAAACAATCATTGATGGAGAATAAAGTATCCATTACTCATAAAGCTTCAATTGGTGATCTGTCTTTCTGCGTTAACCGCATATTGTTTCATATGTCTTAAACCAAGGGGATGCGAGGGTAATATGAATCGGGAAGCACGCATACATACTCAGTGCACCCCCTCTCGGGAATCGAACCTCAGACGTTGGCGCTAGAGGCAAAGCCTCTACCATTGCGCCACGGGGTGTGCTTTGTCTATTTGAGAGTATGTAGATCGGGGTATATATATACATACATATATATATACCTGTGCTTCGCAGCGAAGAAGTAGTGTGTTAAAGAAGTTATGAAAAAGAAAAGGGAACATTTTAAAAATAACGTAACATGGTTGTCAATATATAGTAATTGTTTTGTGAGTGTTATGAGTGTTGCTGTCATATATATATATATATATATATATAGTCACCAGATCTCAACCCAATAGAGCATCTTTGGGATGTGGTGGAACGGCAGCTTCATACCCTGGATGTGCATCCCACAAATCTCCATGAACTGCAAGATGCTATCCTATCAATATGGGCCAACATTTCTAAAGAATGCTTTCAGCTCCTTGTTGAATCAATACCATGTAGAATTAAGGCAGTTCTGAAGATGAAAGGGGGTCAAACACCATATTAGTATGGTGTTCCTAATAATCCTTTAGGTGAGTATATATATATATATATATATATATATATATATATATATATATATATATATATATATATATATATATATATGTATGTATATGTGTGTGTGTGTGTATATATATGTGTATATGTATATATGTATGGATATGTATATATATATATATATGTTTATGTGTGTGTGTGTATATATATATATTCTTTTTTATTACTTCTTTAACACACTACTTCTCCGCTGCGAAGCGCGGTATTTTGCTAGTAGATATATATATATATATATATATATATATATATATATATATATAATTCACTAAGGCAAGACAACCATGAAAAGCACGCCGGAAGAGGCGTGGATTCACTAAGCCACCGACAAGTGAGACACCTATGGCGCACACAGGAAGGAGCCATGCCTACCAACTCCAAGACCATTGGATACGAGGACAACTCGCAGGGCCACCCCCACCAACTTGGACGCGACGACACAGAAAAAATGGTGTCATTTATGTTCGTCTGTCATAGAGACCACATGCAGTGCAGGTCAGGTTAATGTCATGTACCTCCGAGCTACGTTGACTGTTCATAGAGGCATGTTTCTCGTGGAGGTGAATCGCCATATACAGCGTGTGAAACGATTTGCGAGGGGTATCCCATGGGATCCTTAAAACATTCCTTTACAACTAAGGTTGAAACACAATGAAGTAAGCAGTCTTTAAAAACCAATAAGCCCTGTGCCTCTGTTTCATTACCGCCTCACCTGCTTCACCAATGCAGGCCCTGCAACAGTCGAGACGCTCTCCCAGCAGCTGACCTTCTCTGTGCCTGGCCAGTTCACACAGAGGCAGCGCAAGAGAAAGCCGCGCCAGAGACAGACCGAGGCACACACACAGGCAGCTGGTGGGCGGCTCTCCGTGAATTTCTCTTGCGAGCGGACACATTACCAGGCGGTGTGTATGCTTCGAGAATGAGGCTGGACGCGGCTTGCGACCGGGCACATGAGCAGGCAGTGTGTATGCTTTGAGTGTGAGGGTGGACGCGACAGGACCATCTAGGAAAAATCATGTCGCAGATGTGATTCACTGTATGCAGTGTGTAAAACAGTTTGTTTGTCGCAGAAGTGAATCGCTGTATGCGGCATGTAGAACAGTTTGCGAGGGGTGACCCTGTGTCTTTCCAGAAGTTTTCAACCATCAATAAATAATTATGCAGTGTTTGTTATGCCACAGGTTCACTATTGTGTTGTATTTTGCTCTCTCCAGAGTTCCATCTTTTCATTCACTTACTGTTGTATTCTCACACTAACCTGTTTTTGACAACTGTGTCTTTCCAGAAGTGTTTACCATTCAATAAATAATTATGCATGAGATTGAGCGTGTGTCTAGGCGTGGGTAAGCTGTTGAACCACATTCGGGCTGCAAACCGTGGAATTGCTACTAAGTGCGACTCATACACTCCCACTGTTTTCGTCCCTACCATTTGTACACACCCCCCTCCCACACGTTGACTGTTAATAGAGGCATGTTTCTCGCGGAGGTGAATCGCCATATGCAGCGTGTAAAACTGTTTGCAAGGGTATCCCATGGGATCATTAAAACATTCCTTTACAACGGAGGTTAAAACACAATGAAGTGAGCAGTCTTTAAAAAACGAGTTTTCGGTTACGACGCACGACCGCATGCAGCATAGCAAAGTGTTCTACACGCTACATACAGCAATTCGCATCCGCGACAAACATGCGTCTTCTTGGATGCTCCTGCACTTTGTACACACCCCCCTCCCACCTCGCTACGCCGCACGGACGATTGTGTGTTGGTTCGTTCCGTGCATTGTTACAATGTTGCTTTTCTTGCTGATTTATTACATTACCAATTTTGCAAATGTTAAATTTTCTCCCTTTGCTTAAAAATTATTAAAAAACTGGCCTGATTGTGCGGCGTATGGTACGCCGCGGGTTGGCTAGTATATATATAAACATCTATGTGTGGAAGTACATGTATATTTTTGACCAGCCTGGAAGTGCGAGGCTACAAAAGTAAATTGTATTGTATTGTAGTGTATCTAACATATAAACATTTACGCATGGAAGTGTGTGTGTCTCTCTGTCTGGCCCAGAAGTGCGAGGCTATAGCATGAAGCTGAAAGTGCCGTCAGGGTGGCCCCAAGTTAACGAGTTAGAAGAAGAAATAAGTATGAGGCTACAGCATGAAGCTGAAAGAAAGGAACTTCATCGCCAAAGTGAAACCACCAAGGAAAGATAAGTGAGAGAGAAATTCGCTTAGCTGCTGATAGACAAGGGAGACGAGCATATCTGCAAAACGAAACCTGCCGTCTCTGCATTTCAATTTTTCTTCTAACGATTTCAGTAGTTTCTATGAGACTGGGCTATTTACAACATAGGCTTACACAGCTAGTAAATTATATATATAGAACCTGACAATAGACAATCTTTCTATTTTTCTTAAAAATATGAAAGCACAATCTCAGGTCAAGAAGATTATCATCCTGAATTGCGTGATGGATAGTGCAAATGGAGTGATGGGTGGTTTTGATAAAAAGATCACCCAGATGATCGGAGATGTCAGGAAATTATATATATATATATATATATATATATATATATATATATATATATATATATATATATATATATATATACTGCTCAAAAGAATTAAAGGAACACTTTTTAATCAGAGTATAGCATAAAGTCAATGAAACTTATGGGATATTAATCTGGTCAGTTAAGTAGCAGAGGGGTTGTTAATCAGTTTCAGCTGCTGTGGTGTTAATGAAATTAACAACAGATGCACTAGAGGGGCAACAATGAGATGACCCCAAAACAGGAATGGTTTAACAGGTGGAGGCCACTGACATTTTTCCCTCCTCATCTTTTCTGACTGTTTCTTCACTAGTTTCACATTTGGCTACAGTCAGTGTCACTACTGGCAGCATGAGGCGATACCTGGACCCTACAGAGGTTGCACAGGTAGTCCAACGTCTCCAGGATGGCATATCAATACGTGACATTGCCAGAAGGTTTGCTGTGTCTCCCTGCACAGTCTCAAGGGCATGGAGGAGATTCTAGGAGACAAGCAGTTACTCTAGGAGAGCTGGAGAGGGCCATAGAAGGTCCATAACCCATCAGCAGGACCAGTATCTGCTCCTTTGGGCAAGGAGGAACAGGATGAGCACTGCCAGAGCCCTACAAAATGACCTCCAGCAGGCCACTGGTGTGAATGTCTCTGACCAAACAACCAGAAAGACTTCATGAGGGTGACCCAAGGGCCCCATGTCCTCTAATGGGCCCTGAGCTCACTGCCCAGCAGCATGCAGCTCGATTGGCATTCGCCATAGAATACCAGAATTGGCAGATGCACCACTGGTGCCCTGTGCTTTTACAGATGAGAGCAGGTTCACCCTGAGCACGTGACAGAAGTGAAAGGGTCTGGAGAAGCCATGGAGAACATTATGCTGCCTGTAACATCATTCAGCATGAGCAGTTTGGTGGTGGGTTAATGATTGTCTGGAGAGGCATATCCATGGAGGGTCACACAGACCGCTACAGGCTTGACAAAGGCACCTTGGCTGCCATTAGGTATCAGGATGAAATCCTTGAACCCATTGTCAGACCCTATGCTGGTACAGTGGCTCCTGGTGCACGACAATTCCTGGCCTCATGTGGTGAGAGTATGCAGGCAGTTCCTGGAGGATGAAGGAATTGATACCATTGACTGACCACCACACTTTCCTGACCTAAACCCAATAGAACACCTCTGGGACATTATGTTTTGGTCCATCCAATGCCACCAGGTTGCACCTCAGACTGTCCAGGAGCTCAGTGATGTCCTGGTTCAGATCTGGGAGGAGATCCCCCACAACATCATCTGTCATCTCATTAGAAGCATGCACCGATGTTGTCAGGCATGTATACAAGAACACAGGGGCATACAAAGTGCTGCGTACAATTTTGAGTTGCTGCAATTAAATTTTGGCAAAATGGACTAGCCTGCCACATAATTTTTTCACTCTGATTTTTGGGCGTCTTTGAATTCAGGGCTCTGTAGGTTGATCATTTTCATTTCCATCAAACGATGTGGCATCCTTTCGTTCCTAACACATTACCCAGTCTATATCAGTATAGATATCCAGGAGGATTTCTTTTTCCCATTGAGATCTGATGTGCTTTGTGTTCCTTTAATTCTTTTGAGCAGTATATATATATATATATATATATATATAATTTACTAGCTGTGTAAGCCCGTGCTGTATCTATATATATTATCTATATATATGTACGTGTGTGCAAATAAATTAGATGAGAGCAAAACCATCTCCGTCATCTGTGTCATTCTGCTTTGCCCGTTGCGGCACTTCTTGTGTGATTTTGGGCTATACAAAAATAAACTCTATTGTACTGTATCTCTTTTAATGTCAGGAATTCCAGTGTCGAAAACAAAGAACAAAAATGAAATCACTCACAATTTCTTCCTTTTTAGCCTCAACGGCTTCTCTAAACTAGCAGTTCTCTCAAGCAGGTCCGTGTCAGGAAACTCCATCAAAGTAATACCCCAAAAAGTCTTTTGTGAGTTAGTGTGAAATTACCTGTGAACTGATATTTTACTATCAGTTCTGCGAAACTGTATACAAATCGAAACATGTCCATTTCTTTCATTACCACTTAATAGTAATAATAAATATAAGAGAGTTTTGAAACTATTGAATCTTTACTTCTAAACATCTTCATGTTAATTTTTAATTTACAGGAACTGGAAAAACAGTTGTTGGTGTTCACATTGTCTACTGGTTTCATCAGTTAAATAAAGAGGCTGGCAGCCACAAGAAACGCCTGCTTCTGAAAAAGGCTTCTAACACAGACGAAGCAGAGACAGCCAAGAAAGATTATGTCCTTTACTGTGGACCCTCTAATAAATCTGTTGATGTTGTTGCAGGTAAAATGTAACTTCTTGTTCCACAGTTGAAACTGAGAATTCAAGCAAAGTGACACCTGTTATTGGCTAACTAAAATGAATAAAATATCCAAGCTTTCAAGGCAACTCAGGCCCCTTCTTCAGGCATGATGTAATATAGAAACTAGAATTCCCTGTGTTTATATGGAGACTAGGATAGATACAACATTGGAAAACCTTTAATTGAGACATCTTAGATAAAAATTAATAGACCTATCCAGGCTAAGATTAATTTAGTAAGAGAGGAGAACAATGACTACTCAAGACCTTTAGATGAGATAACTGTCCAACAAAGTCTTTTGAAGTTTCTGATGAGTTCTTCAATACAATGTGGGTCTGTAGACAGGTCGTCTGTGTCAGTTCAAGAGATGTAAACAGTCCCCATATCTGGCCATAAAACTCTTGTCTCTATTTAAACCATGTCGTAATGTGTTCGATTTTAGCGTGAGTTTACTTCCCCTTCTTTTCTCTCTTGCTATGTTCTGAAGTTGCCCATAAGCACTGGGACTTTAAAGTCCTTCTCACAGTGTCAATGGCTGTTGAAGTGAGCTGTTGCCATGATTAATGTGGGACCTGTGTAAGTTCATTCTTTGGCGGAGTGTTTGTCCAGTTTCTCCCACAAAGAGTTCGGACATTTCATACAGAGAATTAGGTAGACCACATTAGATGATCTGTAGGAAAATGATCCCTTTAACACTCCCCGTCACTCTCTATTAGCTGTGGCACCCTTAATGCACAGGCTGCTGTCTTGTCCAGGTGCAGTCAGAACAAACAGAAAAGTCTGCCGGGTTAAATGTAATGGAATGTGCGGAATATATACTGTATATTGTGAAGCCAGACACGGGCAGATAGGCAGGAGGCAGATTTTGCCACACTACACCCTTTTATTTACCTCACAGCATAGTACACCAATCACCACACAACACAACAATTCAGTCCCTTCCTTGCCGCCAGTCCACCCGCCTCTACTCCTCAGGTGTTGTCCTCTTCCTTCTAACTATGGCCTTCGAATGGTGGGGACTGGCCCCAGAAGGTCTCCAGGTACCCAACCGGGTGTGGTGGAAGTGTGGCCAAATAAGGCCTTGGAAAGGTCCATATACCCCCTGGTGGTGGTCACGGGTTCCAACAGGGTTGATCTCTCAAGCCCATGACCCACGGCCCTGCTGGAAACCAAGGGGGCTGCCCTCTGTTGGCCCAGAGGAGAAACTGTCCTAAAAATACTCAACCCCCAGTCCTTCCACACTCTCGACGTCCTGGCTGGGTAAGGGTTACGGCCGCCTGCCATAATATAGTATAACATGCAGGAAACCATTAGGAAGGTAGGCTTTTCTGCTTTATATTTCCTTGGTGTTATCTCTCTGTTATATCCTCAGCATTGTAATAACACCCTTTTTATTTGTACATTTAGCTTTGAGAGTATGAGTGTCCTCTAAGGTTCACACTATACAGGATCTTAAACTGTCTTGTTTACAAATCAAGTCCCCTGTGTTTTCATTTTTTTTTTTCAGAATATCTCCTTAAGTTTACAAATATTTTGAAGCCCCTCAGGGTTTATAGTGAACAGATGGAAATGATGGAGTTTCCTTACCCTGGTAGCAGCTTGCAGCTTTCTCGAAAGTACCTCAGAGAAGGAAAACCAAAGCCTGAACTCCGGTAAGCAGAAACACACTGAGCTTTGCACAAACCAGGCCTTTCAGACTCATTGTGCTCCTAGTAATCAATGGCAACATCTTTCAATGTTTGAAATTGCTATTGTGTTCATTTTTAGTTATATTTTTTCACATCTGCATGTTATTTTTGTTTCATTTGTAGTTCTGTAATTGTATAATGTCCTTTTAAATGTGCTTATGATCCATGCACTTTGTGGGTGAAGCCCCAGGGGATGGGACTGCCCTGATTTCATCACCCCTGAGTCCTCCCTCTTGCTATATAAGAATACTGAGAAGGCTCAGGAGCCTGGGATCATCCTTTAAAATTGATGGTCTCTGAGTATTGTAATATAATTGGATTTACTTTTTTTGTTGCTTTCTTGCTCTGTTTCAATTATTCTGTTTTCTGGATTGCGCTATTAGGCTCGTATGCTCTGAGTTGTCTTTTTAGGCAAATCCTTTTGTCTGCTTTTTGCTTCCCTGTATTTTTTCTATTTGTGGTAAATCCTCAATTTATAAAAAAATTTTGTTGCCTTTTCTAATTAAAGCCAAGTATTTATCGTCATCGTTCCTCTGAGGGGGCATATTGAATTGTTTTACCA
The DNA here is from genome assembly GCF_016835505.1 of Polypterus senegalus. Lineage (NCBI taxonomy): Eukaryota > Metazoa > Chordata > Cladistia > Polypteriformes > Polypteridae > Polypterus > Polypterus senegalus. The sequence continues at coordinate 2,686,846 of NC_053167.1, read as the reverse complement.
GCTCCCCAGTTTTTGAGGCCAGCTCTGACTAAATCCAGCAGGTACTATTTGTGGCCTGGCTGGGTTAAGGTGTGCCTCTTATACGCAGGAGTTTTTGGAGGACTTGCACCCATTTCTCCTTCGTGGAAGACTATATTATATAACAGTTGTAATTTATCATCTACCACGACAAAATCATTTCATATTACAGTAATCCCTCCTCGATTGTGGGGGTTGCGTTCCAGAACCCCCCGCGATAGATGAAAATCCGCGAAGTAGAAACCACACTGTTAACATTATTAGAGCCCTCTAGACATGAAATAACACCCTTTAGTCAAAAGTTTAAACTGTGCTCCATGACAAGACAGAGATGACAGTTCTTTCTCACAATTAAAAGAATGCAAATATATCTTCTTCTCTTCAGGAGCAGAGAATTTCAGAGAGAGAAAGAGAGAGAGCTCGCAAAGAAAAGCAAACAATCAAAAAATCAATACGTGTGCTTTTAAGTTTGCCAGGCATTTTTTAGAGGAGCGTCAGTATCTTCTAAGCAAACAGCCTCTGTGCAAACAGCCCCTCTGCTCACATCTCCTCCGTCAGGCGCAGATAACGTCAGAGAGAGCGAGATTAAAGCAACAATCAAAAAATCAATACGTGTGCTTTTGGAAGCACCGCAATAAAGCGGCATTTCTTAGAGGTGCGTCCGTATCCACTAGGCAAGCAGCTTCTGTGCAAACAGCACCTCTGCTCACAGCCCCTCCGTCAGGCACAGAGAATGTCAGAGAGGGTGAGAGAGAGGCAGAGAAAAGCAAACAATCAAGCACCGCGCAGGAAGCATATCTTATAGCATCGAGGAGTTTTAGTTAATATGTAATACATGCTCTGATTGGGTAGCTTCTAAGCCATCCGCCAATAGCGTCCCTTGTATGAAATCAACAGGGCAAACAAACTGAGGAAGCATGTACCATAAATTAAAAGACCCATTGTCCGCAGAAATCCGAAAACCAGCGAAAAATCTGTGATATATATTTAGATATGCTTACATTTAAAATCCGCGATAGAGTAAGGCTGCGAAAGTCGAATCGCGATATAGCGAGGGATTACTGTATTTTCTTTCTACCTCCTTACATTTTACCATTGTCAATTGTCAGTGTCTTTTGTAGCTTCTTGTATGTCCAACAGTCTGCTCAACAGTCATTCCAGTATCACTTAGAACTTTCCTACAAGTAACTGATTTGCAGTTCAGAGTCTCAGAGTAGCCTCAATTTTCCAAATGTTATGTGTCAACCTTGTGATATCAGATATACAGTTAGCGAATTTGGAATTACCAGGCTTCCATTCCTAGCTCAAAAGTCTTTACCCTTTATTTTGAATTATGTTATTGTTTTATTTATTCGTTTATTTATTCGTTTTTATATTGTTTTATTGTATGTGGACTGACTGTGCTGGCAGCCAGCAGAATTAAAACAGAAATGGAATTGGGAGATGACTCGAGAATTAATTAACAAGCAAGAGTTGATGCTGAAAGGACAAAGATCTAGTTAACAAAGTCCATGCCATGAAACTAAATTGTAAAATCTTGTAACCAAAGCCAAACAAAACAGTAGAAATCATAGTCATATGACTGAAAACAATACATAATCAGAGATTTAATTTTATCATTCAATAATAGTGCTGGGTTTCTAGGTTGTATCCACAACTAAGTGTTATGTTTAATTCCCTGGCGTATGCTTATTTCCCACTTTATTGTTATATTATGTGTTTTTAAGCAACATTTGTTAATTTTACGTTTATTTCTGATTTAGTATTTATGTATTGTGTGTTTAAGTTGTTTGAAACTATACTTTGTGTTTTTGTGGGTGAAGCCCCAAGAAATGGGGTCACCCTAATGTCACCACTGTGAACAGCCCCCAGCCTTTATATTGAGGTTGAGGAAAAGATCCCAGTAGAGTGTCATTAACATCGGTGAAGTGAAGATCATAATGGCGAGTATTGCATTGCATTTTCTGATTTTGTGGATTATTTTGCTTCTGCTCTTTAGATGTAATCTCTGGATTTTGGTTGTGTACTTGTTTGTCTTAGATTCCCTTTTTAGCCTTATCTTTTTGTCTCATTCTGGCTCCTTTTGCCTTTTTTTGCCATTTTTCCGTGTCTCTTTATTTAAATAAATAAATTCTTCATAAAGATACTTTGTTTTGTGTAGTCCTAAAGCCAGTATTTTGTGGATTACCTCTCTTTTAAAGGAAATTGTTGTGCAATTGGGACATTTAAAGGTATTCTTCCATTTTTAAAGCCAATGCCCACTGTGAGCATATGTAGACCTGAAAGTCTATCTTTTTAGTTTGGGGCCTGGCTGCCTGGGCCGAGGCCTATGAGTGAGGCATACCATTGAAATTCTGGTTAAGTTTTCATTTATTTTGAGGCCTGTTCACTACTTTTCACCATTTTGTGGTGCACCATTACAACACCTAGAAGTGCACAGTGCTAACCTTTATACTATTATGGCATCATGTGCCACACACTCACAGTTATCTTACTTAGCAACGGCATACCAGCAGTGACACATAATGCATCGAAGTGGCAGTGTTCACAAGAAAAACAAAATAGCACCCCAGAAAGACATAATAATTTTTCAACATCATTAAAAGGACATAGAAACAAAAAATAAATGTATCCATTAAGTTCCTATTTCTTTAAACCCATCTCCCAAAAAATATGATTCCCATAATTCTAGAGAACATGTAATAGCTGTAAACAAATAAAGCAAAAGTCAGATCATGAATATGTTTTGTTGTTATGGATATTATGTGGTTTTTTTTTCATGGTGAGCCTAACAGCACAGAGCTCCTTAATTTTGCAGCTCTGGAACTGCCTCCTGGCCATTTTAAGCATGAAAACACTGCGGTGCTTTGGCTCTGCAGTTTGCTAACTCCTATTTTGTTTGGCTTGATTGTGTGTTTTTTATTACAAGTACCATCTATCCATTCATCCATCCATCAGTTTTCAGCCACTTATTTGAGTTCAGGTAACAGAGGGCAGACGTCGGAGCAAAGATGCTCAGACATTCCTCATCCTCCTCCTATTCCTCCAGGGGGATACTGAGGCATTCTGAGTCCAGCAGCGATATAATCTCTCCAGCATGTCCTGGTTCAGCCCTGAGGTCTCCTCCCATTTGGACATCCCTGAAACCCCTCCAGAGCAATGCGTCCAGGAGGCCTTCTTTTCAGATGCCCAAACCACCTCAACTAGCTCCTTTTTAAGTGAAGCAGCAGGAGCTCAACTTGGAGATCATCCCAAATGTCTGCGCTCCTCACCCTTTCACTAAGGCTGAGCCCACACACATCTTGAGGGAAGCTAATTGTATCCACAACCTAGTTCTTTCGGTCACTACCTACAGGTGAGGGCAGGAACGTATATCAACTGGTAAATTTCAAGAGCTTTGCCTTTCAGCCCATCTGTCACTTCGCTACTTCTGACCGGTACAATGTTTCCCTGACTGTGGTCACTGCCCTGATCCACCTATTGATCTGCGGCTCCCTTCTTCCCTCACTTGTGAACAAAACCCAGAGATACTTAAACTCCTCCTCTTGAGGCAGCACCTCATCCCCAACCTGGAGGTGCTGATTCTCATCCTGGCTGCTTCACATTCAGCTGCAGACTGCCAAAGTGCACACCTGAGCTCACAGTCCAGTGAAACCAACAGGACCACCTCATCTGCAAAATACAAAGAAATGTGATTTTGAGGTCACCAAACTGGACACCCGCCACTCCTGGGCTGCACCTAGAAATTTGTTCCATTAAAAATTATGAACAGAATCTGTGAGAGAGAGCAGCTCTGTTGGAGACCTACACCCAACTGGAATGAATCTGACATACTGCTGGTAAAGCGAATGAAGTTTTCACTCTGGTTGTAGAGGCACCGTATAGTCTACATTAACGGGCTCCATGTGTTTTCTTTGTACTCCAGGTCTATCACCCTTCATCATCGAATACGGATGGACCACAATCCTTTTGCAAAAGAAATCAGGGCATTTGATGCACGAATTAAGGCAAATGAACGCATTACAGAAGAAGAAGTTGAAAGGTAAGTCATACTGCAGAGAACAGCATTTAATAGTGAAATGTCTGAAAGTACCTGCCAAAGGCTAAATTGTGGTCAGATTTTTCAAGTAAAATCCATCATATTTTATGGTTACTTTTACAAAAGCATTAATCTCAAATTCATTATTATTGATATAGCAATAAAGTTGAAGCTCTCTTTGAAAGCAGAGTCAGTAATCTTGTCACCATCTATTATTATTATCATTATTAATATTATTATTATTATTAAATTGTTCTTTCTCTGTATTGGACAAATGAAAAATAAACAGGTTTCCAGAAGTAAACCAGTATGTACTTAGATAGATAGATAGATAGACTGACTGACTATCTATCTACAGTATCTGTCGTAGAACCACAAAAGGACTGTATTAAAAGATATCGCAACATCAAATACTCCAATGTAGAACCACAAATAAATATTTTTAAGTCATGTTGTACATAAGTTATCAATGTAGTTGATGATACTAATGGCAAATATTCCAAAACAGCGAGGTGTACAAGTTCTTGCACATTTTATACCACAATAAATCAATCGATGGGACATTTGAAATGGCTCTGGACCCCAAGCCCAAAGACAGATGTGAAAAGTGCACACACACACACACACACACACACACACACACACACACACGAGCAAAGAACTCTGTAGGTTCCAAGGGCCTGCCCAAGCAATCCGTTAATAGGCTAGAGGTGCCAGGCACGAACAAAATTTCATATACTCCACATACATATATATATTTTTATAAACTAGAAATTAAATTTGGCATGTCATTGAAAATTGTATGAAACACAATATGATGGCTAAGTTGATTTTGCGTTAAACATTTTAACAAAAAAATTATTAAGGCAAGTTTGCTACTTAATTTTTGCCCAACAGCACCATCCGCTGGCAGATGGAAGGCAGTGCCCCACTTAATCTAAACAAGGATCTGTCAAACTCAATTCTTGGAGGACCACAGTAGCTAAAGGTTTTTGTTTCAGCCACTTTTCTCCATTTTTAATTTATTACTAATGCTAATAGAGCATACCATATTGTCTCGACTAACTTCATTTTTAACTGTTTCAATTTTTCTTTCACTAGCAGACAAACAATAATGAGAAGTAAAGTGAACCAACAGATGAGCAGGCTACCTTTGATACCATTTGTACTTGTGTCTTACATGCTATATCTGTCGCAATATAATTAAAAAAAAAAGTGAAGGTCTGAGAAATAACAGTGTGGTTTTAAACCATCTGGGTGGTGATCTCACAAAAAAAAGAAAATCAGTTCTGGAAATGACTGGAGTGGCAGAATGACAACATGAACAATTTATATTAAATAATATGTTTCATTAACAGCTAAATAGGAGATTGCTTAGAGTGAAAATGGCGGCTCTCCAGAACAGTTTGAGACCCCTGAGTTAGCCTGTCATCTGTTGGCTTGCTTTGCATCTCTTTTTTGATTAATGAAAAAAAAAAACAAAAACAATAAGACAAGTCAGTTTTGATTAGGGGAAAACAAGTCTGTTTTATTAATAGCCATATAAACTACAAATTAAGAAAGTGGCTGGAATGAAAACTTACAGGATCTGAGTTTGACACCCCTGCACCTAAACGCATGAACACCACCGTATATGAGATCATTTGTACTTCATAATTTCTTTGTTTAATAGAAACAAGTAGCTAAAAAAACTGTGAGGTATATTTTGTTTAAATGAGCACATTGTCGCAGTAGGGGGCAGTAGTTCTCTCTTGAACCCTCAGGTACCACGCCAAACACCTGGTAAAAGTGCTACAATTATTCTTTTTATAATAACAATGTGCACTAAGCACCCTCCACTCCACACTATTCATAAACCACAATAACAATAATAAATCAATAATAATCACAATCCTCCACTCCCAGACGCGTTGCCCTCCTACCACCCAGCTCAGCTCACCGTCTGGGAGTTCCCTCCGTCCTTTTATATTCCCTGACCCGGAAGTGTTCCCAGTCCCCAGTCCATGTGATCTTGTATCACTTCCGAGTCAGGTAAAAAGTACTTTTCTTCATCCCGGAAGTCCGTCGCTCTTCCTATGATGAACTTCCGGGTCATAGTGTACAAATAAGTCTTTGGTCCTCCCTGCAGCTCCCTCTTGTGGCCCCTGTGGTATCCAGCAGGGCTGAGGATAAAAACCACATAGTCCATGACTCCCTGCTGGTCTTAGGGGGACCTCCATACTGCAGGGAGGGCTCCATCTGGCGGCCTGGGGGACTTGGCTGGGATAAACTGCCGGGCACAGTCCACAACATATATTTGTTATCTTCGTATCTTTATTTTATTGGTTGTATTGTGCTGCCATTTTAATGAGATCTTGAATTAAACAGGAGGAGTGGTGGCTCTGAGGTCAGGGATCTGCACTGGCAATCGGAAGTGACTCTACTCCACTGAGCCTCTGAGCAAGGCCCTTAACCTGCAGCTTGATCCCTCCCGGGTATAACGTTAATCCGCATTCAGCCCTGAAAGAAGGTCCTCCAACTTACTGGGAAAATGCAGGGGTTTGGTGGCAGGTTTGGCACTCCAGTCGCCATAAAAAAACCTCACACTGTTCAGTGTGGTGCTGAGGTGTCACCCTTTGCACAGCTGCACTCCCAGTCTGGGTGCTTTGTCATGTGGTGGGTGGACCAACGAGCTACATCAGTGCATGCTCACAGCCTCGTCCCTTGCATTAAAACAGTCTTTGTACTTCTTAATATGGAGCACTCTGAGAATGCGTTATATTCTGAATATTTTGTAAATATTCAGATACCTGATGGTCTTCAGTGCCAACTCTGAATGAGCAGCCAGTTCTTCTCATGGAATAGTCACTTTCTCTCTCTCACTCACTCACTCACTCATGCCAGGGGTTTCTATTGCTTGTTAAAGTGCTTCCTCTATTAGTTTTATTACTGGGTATTTATATTCTGGGATTATTGTTGAAAAAAATCGAAATCCCACAAAATGTATTTTGTAACAATATATACAAGGGAAGTTCAAAACGTTTCCACACTTTTTTTTAACTTTATTTATTAAGAATTTCAAAAACAAATGACATCACCTTTCTACACTGTCAGCTTCCTTTGCGATGTAATTTTCCCAGCATCGTACCAACTCTTTAATGCCATCAGCAAAAAAATGTTTTTGGTTGAGCGCATAGCCACTGATGCAAATCAGTTCCAGGGTTCATTCCTCATGTTCGTGGCTGTAGCTGGACATCCGGAGTGCTCTGCATCCATCACACTAGTACGGCCATTTTCTTTTTTTTTTTTTTTATTAATTTTATTGCACTCCATACAAAGCAATCAAGTTTTTACAAAAAGAAAAATAGAGTTAAGAACAGATCGATCCCCACCCTTGAGAGAGAGAGCAAGCCAAACGGCATAAAAATTTTACAGCTTTTAAACATACCTAAATTAATAAATTCTCTATGCTTCATGAGCTTATTTTAAAATATTACTGATTAGATCCTGCCATGTTTTGAAAAACGTCTGTACAGATCCTCTAACTGAGTATTTGATTTTTTTCTAATTTCAAGTACAGCCATTTTCAAACATTTCAATCCATTCATAGACGACTCTACAAGAGAGAACTTTATCCCCATAGTGAGTACACATGCAGAGATGAATTTGTGCTCCTGGTTCACCTTCTGCCCACAAAAACCGTATGACAGAACGCTGTTCCTCTTTGGTGCAATTTCTAGGTTTCACAGCCATCTTCACCACAGGGTGACAACTCTTATACTAAACTGCAAGGGCAGCCAGCTTGCCAGGCAGAACTAGTCACATGACACTCTCAGACACAACCAATTACTACTCCTCCTGCCTTCGCCGTTTCCAATGAAAATATAAAAGTGCAGAATGTTTTTGAACATATCTCGTATAGTCAACAAGATACACACTTATGAAAATAAGGGATCTATTTTATTCAGCAAACAATGATGTATTACGTTAGTTGTGTAAATAATAACACACAGGTCACTGCTGGATTCATTTGTGTCTTTTATGGGGTATGAGTCCTCCTTAGTTGTTCCTAGACTACCTAACGGTTGCTAAAAGGTACAAGCCCTTTAAAAGATGATCCAGTGAAAGAAGCCATGTCATAATTATGGTTCTTCCTCTGAGTTGGCAGCTTCTTGAATCCCTACAAAGGGAAAAAAAGTCACATTAATGACAACACAGTTTTGACAAAAATCAGCACAATGAATTGTTTGTACAATTCCCCCTTTTCTGGACTTGATTATTCCATAAGAGTGTTGTGGAAAGCTAAAGCTTATCTTAGAAATATCAGGAACAAGGCAGAAAAACCTTTTATAAGGTCTCACCAACTATGGAAAAACCTAGTATGTCAGATCTTTCAAGTTTTGGGCAAATTGAGAAAATGATGTCGCCCCTATAATTAATGATCTCTAGATTTCAATTTTCCTTGAGCTTCATGTATGCAATATTGTTTTTTTTTTTTTCACGAATCAACAACACCTGCCATTTAACTCACTTAATCTAATCCAACGTTTTCATTGGTAGGTGGTCTTTCCTCATTGGTCAGTGGAGTTTCTAGGTTTTTGTCCTGTAATATGTAAAGTACTGTGTACATACTATCTTTTTCCATCATGCTTTTACTGGAATGAAGACATGTTTGGCTATAACCACTACCTTATAACATCAGGAAAGACCTAGTAACTCCAAAAAAAAAAAACTAAATTTTGATGAAAATGGCAGTTACCAGATTTATCCATTGCACGTGTCAGGTGCATGCAGCTACATTAAACTGCGACCTAACCCTACCCCTAGCCCTAAGCCTAACCTGAAGATGGACTGCTTGACTTGTGAGGTGGGTGAAAATCTGGAGAAAAAATGGAGAAATCTAACATAAATATTAGAAGTTGCATGCAAACTCCTAACACTCTGTGACTGAGTTGGGAACTGATATATATATATATATACAGGGTGTTTCAGATCTAATTATGCAGATCCAGATCGTTTGGATGACTTTGATTTATGCGGGGACGATTCTTCATGTCGTCAGTTCGCACACTTCTCGATGGTCCAGGATTTTTCGGGTGATTTTCTATGTAATACACTTAATAAGTTATAACATAATGAAAATTACATAATTAGATCTGGACCATCCTATACATATATATATATATATATATATATATATATATATATATATATATATATATATATATAATATAAAAAAATCTAGGGTTGAGACTTGATCATCTTGGAGAGGCACTTTAAAGTCCCGCGAGACATGTCACGCCCTACTTACAAACAATTTCTCAGAGACACTTTAACATCCCACGAGACAAGGAAGTGAGACAAAAGGGCAGCTGCTGTACAGGCTTTTAAATGACCAACATACAGAACACGCAGCTTGGTAACAGCTCGCAGCAAGCCAGAAGCTGATCCTTCCTTAGCGTGTGTTTTCGCATCCCCCCCCCACAACGTGAGTGGCAGAGACGTGAAGTGCGCCCCTGGGGGTGGGGGTTGTGGGGTGGGCGAGCGAAGCGAGTAGGAGGCACAGCCCTCTAGTATGTATATATATATATACAGTATATACAATATACATAGTGGACGGGTGGAAGGGACAATGCTCTATGCTCAATAGTGCTAAAATGCAATTTAAACAGAAATAAGAAGGAGTCTTTGTGATATTCTTTCAAAGGTATTAACTCGATAGAACAGGTCTTCATTGGGAGCTCCGTGCTGCTGCAAGTTCGGGTCCAAAGTGTAATAGCTTTCTCCAGGCTGTTTGCTCTTTTATATTCCTCTGGCTGACAGGGGTGGAGTCAGTTGCCCTCAGTGGGCATCTTCTTACTGCTGCGATTGACAAAAGAAATGACAATGTTAGTGACTGCGCCCCCCTCTCGTCCTGGGGTGGTGTCGCCTACCTCCGATAAACCTGGAAGGTTACTCTTAAATGTGCATGTTTGACAAAATATAGACATTCAGACATTTGACATTTTTGCCATCTTTGATGTTCTTATGGGGTCTAATCATCATAATGGAATCAAATGGTAATGCAATCTAAGATAAGTTGATGAGATTGTAAAGAGGCCCCAATTTTGAAAGGTCTTCAAGAAAACAGATCTCTATTAAACTTTAAATATTTTGGCCGTGCTGTTGTTCAACTCTAGGTGACCCATCACTGGCTCCCCCGACTCTATCCTGGACTTTCTACAGTGATTATGGTGTGTTTGTCACTGGGTATGTCATTATGTGAAGTCCATTCAAATGGTTACTAGTGGCCAGACACTAAAAAAATCAAGCCTGAGATTACAGTATGTGAAATTCTGAGACATTTTAATTCGACTCCTTTTGTATTCACAGATATAAAAAGTTGCTCAGCAAGGCCCGGAAGTACGAACTGGACCGCCATGATGTCCTGCTGTGTACATGTACTGCTGCTTCAAGTCCTGGCTTGACAAAAAAGACAAACATGCGGCAAATTTTGATTGATGAGTGTGCTATGGCAACAGAACCAGAGGCCTTTATTCCTCTTGCCAGCTATAAGCCAGAGAAGGCAAGTCTTCTTTATTTTTCTAAAGTATAATTTAGAAAAAAACGTAAGCAGATGACCATTTGTAATGGTATTTATTTGTGTAAAATTTGCATTTCTGGGAGATTGTACATTTAATGTGTTACCGTGCTGCAAAAGAGAAAAAGGACAGTCATTCGAGGTGAGAGCATAGTGGTACAGAAAAAAGAAAAATTAAAGTGAGAGAAGCAAAAGTTGCTGTTTTGTGGACAACTTTACCTATACTGACATTTGTAGCTTTAAAAAACAAAAGATGATTTAACTAAATATTGCAGTTGAGTCTAAAGAGACTGACCTTACTGAGGGTCAGGAAACAGCAAATATCACAGCTTTAACAACAATCTGCAGTCCAATAACACCAATACTGGCATGAAGAGCAACACAGAAGATAAGAGGTACCCAGCAACACCAACCCCAAATAATGAAGCAAATACATTTTTAACAAATATATGACTCTGCTTAGAGGTGTGACATGTTGTGAAAAGCTGCAGCTGAGTATGCCTTGCCATAGACTGGAATCCTGCCAGTGTTTGTTCCTCCCATAAGCCACAGCCTCATGTAGTCCTGTATGAGTTACAGCAATGGAGGCCCACCTGATGCAATCTAGTGTGCAGATATGCCCATGACTAGTATATAATATTTTTAGCATAAATTAAGGCAGTGGTTCTCAACCTGTGGGGGTGGCCCCCCTAGGGGGGCGCGAAGATGTGAAAAAAAGAAAACAAGAATAAAAAATATGAAAATAAAAATCTGCTGAAACCAAAACAAATTAACTTGAACTACATTCTGATACTAGAATAATAAATATAGAGTTAGATAAATGTTGATAAAAGTTAAGTAGGTATAATAAAATAGGCATCTACATTTCAAAAAAATGTTAGGTGGGGCGCGATTAAAACTGTTATGAAAACTCAGGTCGCAAATACTTAAAGGTTGAGAAATGCTGAATTAAGGCAAACATATAGAATGCTTCAATAATGTGTTATTCGTTTCAGATTGTGCTCCTTGGTGATCATAAGCAGCTTCAACCTGTGGTGCAAAGTCCTCTTCTGCAGAGACTTGGAATGGAAAAATCCCTCTTTGAGCGTTACATGGACAAAGCACTAATGCTAGACACGCAATACCGTATGGTAGGCTTATCGTTTTTTTTTATTAATTATGAAGGAAGATATCAGGTAGTGCAGTTAAAAAATCTTTTTAAACATTGAATAATAACAGTATTAAATCATTTTAAAAAGAGTATGAAGCAATGTTCAATATGAGTTACTCATGATATATATTTCTATATATTTTAAATTTCAGCATGAAGACATCTGTAAATTTCCCTCCCAGGAATTTTATAGTGGTCATCTGAAGACAGATATTGTTCGTCCCAGAAGTGTCTTCCAAGTAAAGAAGAATCGATGTACTCCAATACTTTTTTGTCATGTCCAGGGGAAGGAGATAAGTCTCATGGTTGCCACAGAAAAAGGGAATGAAAATTCAAAAGCAAATCTCGAAGAAGTTAAGGAATGTGTAAGTGATTGGTAGCGATACCGCCTTCCAAAATTCATTTCCGTTATTTAAATAATGGAAATTCTCCCTACAGCTCTTTCTTTTCTATTCTATTTTTAATAATCTGTTTCCAGGTGTACAAGGCCATTTTAAAATTACTCATACGGGCCAGCATTTTAGTTCTTAGCCCTGGTTCTTAGCTTGTAACTTTTTCCTGGTTATCCACAACATATCTGTTAGGACAAAGTATACTATACAAAAACATAAAGTCTGTAATACATTTCCATTTTGTTATTGCTTCTGCTTGCAGGAAAGCCTGTGTACAGAACAAACAGTAATTTCTTTAAACCATTTAAATCCCTTGTTTAATTTGAGCTTACAGATATGAGAAAAATACAGTATATTAACCAACCCAAGGTTATGTTCTGGGTGAGACCAAAAACAATATTAAAATTTCTTGTGACAGCGGAGTCTAAGTAAGGAACAGGGCCCCTTCTCTCTTCTCTGCTCTTCAAATTTATATACATGTAACACAATGCATGACAATAACAGAGGTGGTTGAGACTCTGATACCTGCAAATCCAAGAAATGCCCCAGGACTAATAGCATCAGTTTAAATTTAGCAGGTCCCCCATGAGCTACTCCATGTTAATGTACATTCACACCTACGAACTTTGAATGGGGATGCTCCAATCCCACGTTCTCCAAAATTCTTTGCATCAGTGTTTGAAGTGGCCGGTACAGTGATCCCTCGCTATATCGCTCTTCGACTTTCGCGGCTTCACTCCATCGCGGATTTTAAATGTAAGCATATCTAAATATATATCACGGATTTTTCGCTGGTTCGCGGATTTCTGCAGACAATGGGTCTTTCAATTTATGGTACATGCTTCCTCAGTTTGTTTGCACAGTTGATTTCATACAAGGGACGCTATTGGTGGATGGCTTAGAAACTACCCAATCAGGGCATGTATTACATATTAACTAAAACTCCTCCATGATATACGATATGCTTCCCGCGCAGTGCTTGATGGTTTGCTTTTCTCTGTCTGTCTCTCTCACTCTCTCTGACATTCTCTGCGCCTGACGGAGTGGGTGTGAGCAGAAGGGCTGTTTGCCTAGAAGATACGGACGCTCCTCTAAAAAATTCCACTTTATCGCAGTGCTTTGGCATACTTAAAAGCCCAAAAGCACGTATTTTTTGATTGTTTGCTTTTCTCTCTCTCTCTCTCTCTGACATTCTCTGCTCCTGACACGCATTCCTTTGAAGAGAAGATATATTTGCATTCTTTTAATTGTGAGAAAGAACTGTTATCTCTGTCTTGTCATGGAGCACAGTTTAAACTTTTGACTAAAGGGTGTTATTTCATGTCTAGATGGCTCTAATAATGTTAACAGTGTGGGAGAGTTTATAAGGGCTTAAAATATATAAAAATAACCATACAAACATATGGTTTCTACTTCGCGAATTTTCATCTATCGCGGGGGGTTCTGGAACGCAACCCCCGCGATCGAGAAGGGATTACTGTACTTACCAAGGTTTTGTTTTTGATTGCCAGAACTCTTAGGTATGTACTGGCAGTGTTTTCTAGTGTATTGGCTCTCAACGTGGTAATTCATTCCACTTTGTCTGCCTCCAGTCGCCAAAGGTGCCGCTGGTAATTCAATGGGGACTACCCAGGTTCTCCCCTCAGCTTAAATCACGCAATACCCCAACATTGGATTTAGAAACTAGTGCTTCAATTTCTAATGTCGAAGCCACGTAAGTTGTGTCGCAATGCTTTAAGCTACTGTTCTGCACTCTTCGTTCGTAATGTTAATACATCAGTGTAACACATAGGGCACCAGTACTTATGTGTATCCATTTCAAGTGGGGAACCACATACAAATGATGAAAAACACAAAAAGAAATACTCTACTTGACAGAACGGCATAAGGAAATGAAAATTGTAAGCATTAAATAATATATGTTCAGGTTTCATATTATTACTACTGATTACCCCTTTCAATTCAAAAGAATATACTTTTCCTGTAAAATTGTGTTTTAAAATGTCCATCAACAAAAGCCAAGTCATTAGGAAAAGCAGGAGATGATCCAATGCAGGAATGTTTTCAGTTTACAGTTACAGTTTATTGTCATAAAATTTTTGTACAATGAAATTCTGATAACTTTCCATGTTCAACAAATAAAAAGTAATAATAAAAAACTACAATAAGAATTGATGAGCAGGCAATGGAGAAAAATAATGAAGAAAGCAGCATGTATTCAATTACTATATACAGTAATCCCTCCTCGATCGCGGGGGTTGCGTTCCAGACCCCCCCGCGATAGGTGAAAATCCGTGAAGTAGAAACCATATGTTTGTATGGTTATTTTTATATATTTTAAGCCCTTATAAACTCTCCCACACTGTTAACATTATTAGAGCCCTCTAGACATGAAGTAACACCCTTTAGTCAAAAGTTTAAACTGTGCCACATGACAAGACAGAGATGACAGTTCTTTCTCACAATTAAAGGAATGCAAACATATCTTCTCTTCAAAGGAGCGCCGTCAGGAGCAGAGAATGTCAGAGAGAGCGCTCGCTAAGAAAAGCAGACAATCAAAAAATCAATACGTGCTTTTAAGTATGCATAAGCACTGCGATAAAGCGGCATTTTGTAGAGGAGCGTCCGTATCCTCTAGGCAAACAGCCTCTGTGCAAACAGCCCCTCTGCTCACATTCCCTCCGTCAGGCAGAGAGGGTGAGAGAGACAGAGAAAAGCAAACAATCAAGCACCGTGCGGGAAGCATATCTTATATCATTAAGGAGTTTTAGTTAATATGTAATACATGCTCTGATTGAATAGCTTCTAAGCCATCCGCCAATAGCGTCCCTTGTATGAAATCAACTGTGCAAAGAAAATGAGGAAGCATGTGCCAGAAATTTAAAGACCCATTGTCCGCAGAAAGCCGCGAACCAGCGAAAAATCCGTGATATATATTTAGATGTCCTTACATTTAAAATCTGTGATAGAGTGAAGCCGTGAAAGTCGAAGCGCAATATAGCGAGGGATTACTGTACAAAGTGGCATTAATTATGTACAGCTTTAAAAATATATACATATTATACGGTATTTATAGTGTCAATATACATTGCATGTGTAATAGATGTGAAGATAAAATGTGTCTACATGTGCGTGTCAATATTGTATATTTTATGTTAATATTACAGTTCTTAAAAACTGGAGGAGTATTGGGTTTGGAGAGGTGTGATGGAAATCACAGCTCTAGGGAAAAAGCTGTGTCTCAGTCTGTTAGTGCATGAACTGATTGCCCCAAACCTCTTTCCAGATGGAGGCCTGGATGGGTTGTGTCTCTGATAATGCTGCTAACCTTCGTCCAAAGTCGGCTAGTATAGATGGTGTCCATGTTTGGGAGGTCCGCCCTGATGATTCGTTGTGCAGCCTTCATCACACAGTGTAGTTTCTTCCGTTCTGTAATTTTGCAGATGGCATACCACACAATTAGATCGTAGGAGAGGATACTTTCTATTGCACTACGGTAGAAGTTGATTAAAATCTGCTGAGGTAGATGAGCCTGTCTCAGAAAGTACAGTCGTTGTTAAACTTTTCTCACCAGGTAAGAGATATTAAGAGACCATGTGAGATCCTTTGTTATATTGGCTCCTAGGGACTTAAGAATGTTTTATTCATGAACAATTGTGCATAGCATGTTTAAGAGTAAGGACCTCCAGTGACATAATGATGTTATTATTATTTGACAGACGTTAGGGTTAGGGTTTATCCAAGGTGACGTATAACATTTGAGATAGAATTGGTTGTTTATTTTGTTTTACCAATTGGACCACAAGCAGGCAAAGTGACTTGCTTATGGTCACACAATGTCAGTACCCACAGCTTCATGGTTTCAAGTCTTAGGTCCAAAGCCTTAACCACTACACCGCACTAATAAACTTCAAAAGTAATGAATTAGTTACATAGTAGGTCTGATACACCTGATTAACCAACAGCAATGACTGAAGCCCATTGTGTTATGAAATTTCCTGGGCAAAGCTAGGTAACACAGCTACTTAATTAAACAATATACAAAATAATACAACAAAACAAAAAAAAGTGAATATATAAAAGTATATATCAGCCAAGTAAATAACGCTGGCTGACCCATGACACATAAAGCATTGTGAACATTAGAAAAAATAGCGTGAACAAACCCTCACATTGCTGGTTCAGATCCTGACAAATATAAAACTGCAGCAAAATAATAATTTATTGATTGAAAAGCAGGCTATGCATGGTAGTTGTTAACATGGGGGAAAGCCAGAAGATAGTGCTAAATGTCAAATGCATAATGTGGTGTTTTGTAGCACAACCACTAGACTTGATATAACTGGTCCTACAGTGAGGGAGTGGATTATGGATTGTGGATTGCTGAATGTAGCTGGCATCCCAGAATGGTCCACATTTTCTCTGCAGGAGACAGTTCTGAGTTAGGGTGCTGTCACAGGGTTTTCTGAATGCTATACAGACCCTGCTGATCAGCAGAGGAGAATGAAGGCTATTGGCACTGACTTTACACCGTAATACTTGTTGTTTTGGCCAGTGAGTGCAGCTTTTGAGAACGTTGTCTATATTGACTGCTGCCTCCATGTGCAACTTATTGCTGAAGAGCTTCAAATGTCAGTCCATGGCAGTAAAGGATGGCCAATGCAAATATCTGACAGGAATCACTCAGAGTTGGTGGGCAGTCAATGAGAAGCCTAAATGATAAATGGGTGTCACCCTCTGCAAATTGTTATCCTGTGGCATGAAATTGCAATCCTTGGAGCCCACCATACTTCTGTAGATGGGAAAAGTATTGATTGAAGTTCTGTAATGGTCTATCCCTTGATCTTCCACTAATTGTACTCTTCTGCTGCTTAACTCACTCACCCACCCAGTCCCATAAAGAGTGTGTGAGCTTCTGTGCATCCATCATGGTCTGCATTTTTAACTTTTATTGAATTTATTTAAAGCATGTAGCGTTCCATATAATCAAGTCAAACTTAACAAAACTAAATTCAATTCATCTCCCACCCATGAGACAGAGAGAAAGGCCCACAGCCTGTTGAGAGTATATAGAGGGAAAGGAGTCTTTCTCCCCAATATAAATGCTTATTGTAAAATGTTATTGATTAGATCCTGCCAGATTTTTAAAAAAGTTTTGTATGGATCCTCTAAGAGAGAATTTTATTTTTTCCAATTTCAAATAGTATTTAACATCAGTTGCCCACAGACTTAACAGAGGTGGGTTAGGATTCTTCCAGTTAAACAAGATAAGTCAACGTGCTAATATTGAAGTAAAGGCAATTACAGTTTGTTTGTCCTTCTCCACTTTAAGCCCATCTGTGAGCCCACCAAACACAACTGTTAATGGATTAGGGGGGGATTGTGACACCAAAGCTGTCTGACAGGCATTTCAAAATGTTTGTCCAGAATGATGTTAATTTGCTACATGCCCAAAACATATGGCTCAGTGAGGCTGGAGCTCGATTGCAACGTTTGCAGGTTGGCTCTTGCCCTGGAAACATTTTGGATAATTTTAAATGAGACAGATGAACATGATAAAAAAAAAAATGTATGTTGAATAATTGAATGCTTTGCACATATGGAGCTCAAGTGCATGGTCTGCATTTTTCAGTTGTCAATATGCAAACATCCAATAGATGTCACATTCCATGGCATCACCCAGACTCACAAAGCCCCTTGAATTGCTTTCAATCACTCACTTATTTGTCAGGGCACTCTTGGTGTTCTTTGGTGATAATAAAACATCCCAAGGTCTCCATGTTCTGATTCTGTCCAATTATTGCCTATTTATAGGAAACTCAATGGGTGGGATTTCAGTTCCAGTTCTAGGTATGTTGGCCACTTTCATGTTGACTGATCTCCTATGTAAATTTCCCCCATTGCTTCATAATGCTACTATTTTTGTGGCTGATTTTATATACAAATAAAGAGCATTATTTTCCATTTTACATGAAAAGTTGAAGCACTTCTTCAACATCAGTTGGCATATTTTAAACTGTCAATCCTTTGTATAAGACCAGGACATTGAGCCAATATACTTTTAAATTCCTCTTCATGTCATGTTTCTAGAATTTCAGAATGTCAGATTATGAGGGTCCCCAAAGTGCAGCTATCCATATATCTATAGCTCTGTGTAATACCTAATCCAGATAAAGTTGAACTTTTTACATTTTTTTTCTAACATTTGTCTAAATGAACATCCTCTTTTCATCCTTTACAGGTTCGTGTAGCTAAATTGCTGATGAATGTTGCCAAAATCAAATCAGAAGACATTGCAATTCTGACACCGTACAATGCCCAGGTAGCAGAAATCAAGAACAGTCTGCAAAAGCAGGGAATCGTAAACCTTACAGTGACCACTATAATGAAAAGTCAAGGTACAGAAGTCTCATTCATAGAAATTATTGTTCTAAATTGAGTGTTTGGAAAGTACAGTTAATTGAAATTAGTGATTTGAGGAGGGAGAAGCTAAATAAAAAAGCAATGCCTGGTGAAATAATTTTACAATTGCATGTTCCACAATAGTGATTGTAAGGATGGGGATGGAGCCGTGTAAAACACAGATGGTGTCTTGTATTGTGTTACAGTGCATCAGTATTATAATAACTCCACATTTATGCACATATGTAGACTCAGAGTGTTTTTCTTTAAAGTTCTCTGTAACGTAAATTACATGGGATGTAACAAAATGCACATTTCATCTTTAAAGGAAAGTAGGATTACTCTCCACTACACATCATAGTGTGCTTTCAGTGTTATACTTTCAAAGAAATTAGCCTTTGTAACTCAATAGTTAATGTTTAGAAGAAATAATAATCATTAAATGGATTGTTAAATTTTAAAATAACATACCTACATGTGAAAACTGTAATCAAAGACAAACAAATTATTGTGGTACTGCTGCTTACTTCTAGAAATATCCATCATATCCCCATGTTTGCATTTGTTCTTTTCTTCAGGTAGCGAATGGCGCTATGTCATTCTTTCCATGGTGCGTTCCTGTGATGAAGCGGAGGTTCAGCGTTACCCTGTCAAGTCCTGGATGGCTAAACATTTAGGCTTTGTTGTGAATCCAAACCAAGTTAATGTTGGCATCACTCGAGCTCAAGAAGGACTTTGCATTATCGGTATGTTGAACAATATGGATGTTTTCACTGCATCTCCATTGTCAGCACAAGTCGAGGCCCATTTGGAGTCCTAGGTGGGGTTGAAGGACATCACCTCTTGTTTTCCATAGTGGGTAGTCAGAATTTTTGAATTTTCATGACCTGTGAGGGGGTTCTCCCTTAGAGTCTAGAGCAGGCATGTGCAACCTTGACAGGACTATGGGCCGGATTAGAAAGTAGAAAGATTACGCAGGCCGGAGTACTTCAGGATATATATGTATTTCTGAAAATCGAAAATGCAAGAAGGCCAAAAAAAAAAGCAACAAATATTTATCAATATATTATTTAATAAAAACTGTTTATTAATGCCGGCACGGTGGCGCAGTGGTAGCGTTGCTGCCTCGCAGTTAGGATACCCGGGTTCGCTTCCCGGGTCCTCCCTGCGTGGAGTTTGCATGTTCTCCCCGTGTCTGCGTGGGTTTCCTCCGGGCGCTCTGGTTTCCTCCCACAATCCAAAGACATGCAGGTTAGGTGGATTGGCGATTCTAAATTGGCCCTAGTGTGTGCTGGGTGTGTGGGTGTGTTTGTGTGTGTCCTGCGGTGGGTTGGCACCCTGCCCAGGATTGGTTCCTGCCTTGTGCCCTGTGTTGGCTGGGATTGGCTCCAGCAGACCCCCGTGACCCTGTATTCGGATTCAGCGGGTTAGAAAATGGATGGATGGATGGATGTTTATTAATGCGACGATTGAGATTGCATGGTGGACACAAGCTTATCAATATTAGGAGATATTGTGGACGTGGAAAATCGCAACGTGTTTTCTAGGTGTTCATCAGTAATTCGCGTCCTGGTTTTGGATTTTACGAAGTTCATCCTTGAAAAAAGTTGCTCGCATTTATAGGTGCTGCCAAATAGAGTCATTCTTTTCTGAGCAAAAGCTGTCAGCTTTGGAAACTTGTCACGTGGGAAATACTTTTTATAAAAGTCAAGTAATTTAATATCATTGAATTTTGATTTCAGGACAAGGTTCTCTTGTAGTTCAATTTAATTCCATTTGCAATGAAAGTGGAGCTAGTTCGACATCAACATCAAATGGACAAGAGAAAATTTGCAAGTTTGCTTCTTGATTTTTAAAATCACGGAACCTAGTGTTGAATTCTCCACTCAATGAATTTAATTAATTCGCAAACGATTCACAATCAAAATCTTTGTGGTTACAAGTGTGGGAAAATGATAAGTATTGCCTTCCTTTAATTGGCTTTCCCAGAGTCGAAGCTTATTTTGAAATGATTTTATGTGTCCATAAAGCTCATGAATCATTTGTCCCTGAGTTTGTAATTTAGCATTAAGTTCATTTAGATGTGTTGTTAGGTCGACAAGAAATGCAAGATCACACAGCCAGGGTTTGTTTTCTAGCTCAGGAATAGGTTTTCCTTTCATGTCCATGAAAAGAGATACCTCATTTCTCAAATCATAAAAACGTTTCAACATTTTTCCCTTGCTAAGCCAACGCACTTCACAATAAAATGTAAGATCTTCATGGTCAGAAAGAACATCAGCCAGAAATTCTTGAAATTGGCGGTGATTTAGCGCCCTGGATTTAATGAAGTTTATACATGCAGTTATCGTGCCCATCACATGTGCAAATTTAACTGATTTTGCACATAAGTCTTGATGGTGTATAATGCAATGCAATACCGACAAATCTTCGATATTGATTTTGTTACTTGACAATTCGGTTTTTATTTGGGCAACAGCTCCGATGTTTGGTCCAATCATCGATCGAGCTCCATCGGTGGATATTCCGCATAACATTTCCCACTTTAAATCAAATACAGTAAAAACAGTTTTTACTTCCTGGAAAATGTCTTCACCCCTTGTTGTATTCTTCATTGGTTGGAGAGCAAGCAATTCTTCCGTACAATTGAAGCTAGCGTCAACTCCGCGAATAAATATAGCCAATTGAGCTGTATCGTTGGAGTCTGTACTCTCATCAAAAGCAATGGAAAATGCTTCAAATTTTGATGCAATATTTTTAATGCTTAATTTTATGTCACTGGCCATTTCGTCGATTCGTCGGGTTATTGTCCAACGAGAAAGACTTATCTTTTCCATTTCATGGCTTTTCTCTGGACACAGAACTTTCGTGACTGCAGTAAGGCATTCCTTGACAAACTCGCCTTCAGAATATGGTTTTGAGTGCTTTGCAATTTTTTCACTAACAATAAAACTTGCACAAACAATATTGTCAGCTACATCAGTATTTTTGCGTAATAACATTTGCTGTGCCGATACACATTTTTTCAAATTTTGTATCTTGTCTGTTCTTAGTTTACCTTTGTAACTGTTGTAATTAGCGTGTTTTGTATTGTAGTGTCTTTTTAAATTGTATTCCTTTAAAACTGAAATAGTTTCCAAGCATATCAAACAAAGAGGTTTTTCTTTCTGCATTATAAAAAAAAAATCATCAGTCCATTTCTCTTGAAATGTACGACTCTCCGCGTCCACTTTTCTCTTCTTTGTTGAAGCCATCTTAATTAGGGTTTGATCAAAAATTCACAAGTACAGTATTTGAAAGTATTGAAATGTAGGCCAATATAGCGTGAAACTCGAAACAACATGCAGATAGGTACAGCACTAGCAAAAACCATGAAAAGACTGCGCTATGCTACGCACGACAGCAGAGCAGAGAGATGCAGCAGAGTCGACGACTACGTGACTACGAGCTCTTGCACACTTTAAACATGCAACAGTTCCAGACGTGCCGTAAAAGTGTGGGAAGCACAATATAAAGTACTTCAGAAAACACTGGCCGCATCATACTATCAAAAATAATCCAACAATACCACAAGAACAAACAGGCATCACCAAGAGGGTTAACGGGCCAGATTTAATGATATTTGGAAAAGTCGTCGCAGGCCATATAAAATCAGTACGCGGGCTGGATTCGGCCCACGGGCCGTAGGTTGCACATGCCTGGTCTAGAGCTTGCACCCTTTTAATATCACAAATGCTGCCCATCTGTGTACATAAAACAGACATTATTATCATAATTCTATGACCTGGGGAATGGAATGTCTCCTAGGATGTCCAGAGCATGTAACTCTTAATTTTCATAAATGGCACCCCTCAGATCACGGCACCTTAGCCGGTCTCAATTTTGTCTAATAGATTGACCAGCTCTGTCCAGGGGTATTATAATGCTTGTCTGAGGCCTGAATGGTGAATTCCCATAAACCTCACAACCACTAGGTGGCAGTACAGCTGAGGCCCAATACTGGAAAAGCCTAAAGCACCCTGCACACGATCTCAAATTGAAAACTTAACTTAAATGTTTTTGTTTTAGGACAGTGTACACAGTACAGAAATAATAAGCAATAATTACAATGAAATGGCAGTTCCTATACAAATAAGACATATCTCTTGGACATCCATTATGAGATCTCAAAAACATGCCTGTACCTTCAAAGCCCTTTAAATGCCTAATCAAAATGGAGTACAGAAGCAGCATCTATGAGAGGAATAGAGAGGGGGTTAAAGGGTAAATTAAAGATAAACTACGTCAGAGAAATCAGACTTCCACACACTGTATCATGGAAGAATGGAGGGTTTGATGAGTTCAGCACAAGTTTTTAGCAATTTATTCACTGACACTTTCCACAAAAATTGAATGTCAGCCTGTCTGATAATGAGGGAAGAATGAACTAAAGAAATTCAAACTTGAACTTGAAAACGCTTGGAAACACTGGACAAAATAAATTGTCAGGGACTAGCAAATGTCAAAACCAGATTGCAATGAAAGCATTTAGGAAAAGAATATCAAGACCGAAACAAACTGAAAGTGAATTATCCAAATGGCAGACTTTGATGTTTAATGCCATAAGGCCCAATGACGGCAAACACCATGTAAAACTCAGATCACTTGGCAATAATGGGAAATGTGTCTTGACAACTCAGAGAAAAAATGGCTGTGCTCTGTAAAGCAATGCCGTAGAACAAAATAAAATAAATGGCTCATCAACAAAACAGAACTAATGAAGGTACAACTAAAAACTTCATGATTAAGAAATTTAGGAAAAAAAATACTTAAATGCAAACATTAATTGTAACAACTTTAAAGGATTAAAGGATAGGATTACCATGGCCTATCAGGAAACAATATCCTTATTTGCATCTTGTGGCAGCAGATTCAACTACAAGTTATTAATGAACTAACCTGCGACACTCCAGGGGCCTCATGCATAACGCTGTGCGTATAATTCACACACTAACATGGCGTACGGACAAAAGCGGAAATATGCTAACACACAAAAAAAATCCAGATGCATAAATCTGTGCGTACGTCAACTTCCACGTTCTTCCGCTACATAAATCCCGGTCAGCGTGAAAAGTAACGCATGTGCACACGCCTGCTGTCCCACTCAAACTCCTCCCAGAATTACACCTCTTTGAATAAACAAGTCAATATAAATAGCCTTTAAGCTCAGCCTTCTGTGGAAAGGCAATGGCAAAAGCACGAGGGGAAATAGAAGAATTTCAGCAAATACCAAGTGGAGGCAAGGAAAAACATACTATTTGTTGGTTTAAACAGTGTTACAGTAAGCAACAAAAGGAAGTTGATCGAGGGACATAGCGTGTCGGAGAAACTCGAAAGCTCAAGTTCACAAAGTCGCACAGTGCCCGAAATAAAAAAGAAGTTGTCACATATCAAAGTGAAAAGGCGAGTTGTAGCCCACCGTCTGAGTGTCATATGAAAGCTTATTAGGGTACAGAGAAAAAAAAATAGGCACACAGTTGGAAAAAAGCACGAAATGTCAACTTTAATCTCTAAATTTCCACTTTAATCACATTGTTTATTTTGTAGTTAAAGTAGAACATCATAAACTTAATCTTTAAATCGTTTAATTTACTAGTTTCTCAAATCCCGTCATAACTAAAGTAGCACACTGAATGCTTTGTTTTGCATTTGATGTGCTTTATGTGTGTGAATCACTACATGCTTCTTAAATGGGCTTTCTCTTCCTCGGACACAGAATCCATTACATTCATGATATTACAGCTCTCTGAATAATTAAAATACTGAGATGTATACTTGATATAATTTTCATAATGATAGGAGTTAAAGCATGTTATTAAACATGGGAACACGGTGGCGCAGTGATTGTTCATGCTTCACACATGCTTCACACAAGATGCTTGCTGCTCCGTGTGCTACCTTCGCTGAAACAATTAATCGCAGCACTACTGTCTCTTTCAAATGTACTAACCCCCAATTCCTGTCCTTACTTTTCTTTCTCCAAATATGCAATCACCACACAATCAGCTCTGTAATTGACGTTAAGCCATCTGTAAGCTTAGAACGCCAATTCTTCAAAACTTTTAAGGGCCGGTTTATACTTCACACTCAGAACACGTACGCGCCCACATCATGGCTGCCACCCATTCCCAGCTTTCATTTCACGTGTCCTCTGAGCAGGTCCTCAGAAATTAACGTGATGCGTGCACGAGTTGCAGTACCAGCAAAAATTCGGGGGGTGCAGTGTGCTAAAAGTCGGAATGTGACGTCAGAATCTCTGTTTACTATCTACATGTGACAGAAAGCCTCTATGCAGATCCTACAGGGATCGATGTGTGTGCTTCGATGTTTGATGAATGGTTCAATGTGGTGAAACAAAATGCCGACATACAGATACATTCGTGGTGCTTTTTATATTGAAGCGTCACATAATCTCGATCGTAATGACACGATACATTTTAAAAGTCTCACATACCATCTTTTGTGCCGTCTTTTTTTTTTTTTTGCAACTTTACAACAGCAACACAATGTATAGCGCTGTATTTGAGCCACTGAGAAAAAAATAAAGGACACAGTGAAAACGTGTATTTTGCGATGAAAGTGGAAATTTCGGCTTTAATCTCGAAATGTCCACTTTAACCTCATAGTTTACTTTATCATTAAAGCAGACCATCGTAAACGTGACCCCAGTTTTTAATCGCTACGAGCTTCTTGGACCTGACAGCAGCAGCAAGCAGCAATAGATCACTACACATAACTAATTAAATGTCTGATATTCCAACTCTCTGCACATTTAGAATCTTTAGATTTATACTTGATATCACTTTCATGATAAAATGCATTAAAGTGTGTATGTTACATTTTACATATAATTTCCATTTAAATAATGAATACTGTTAATAATTACACACATGGGGGAGTAATTACACACATGGGGTGACACGGTGGTGGAGCGATAACACTGCTGTCTCGCAGGGAGTTATGTTGCTGGTATTTCCTGCTTGTATTCCACACTGTGCTTCGGTTTCCTTCCAAAGATATGCAGATTTGGAGATTTGTTGCCGCTAAAATGACGCTAGTGTACGTGTGTGCTTGTATTCACCTTGCGATGATCTGAGGCCTCGTCCAGGGATTGTTTCTCACTCGTGCCCAATGCTTGCTGGAATGGACACATCCCTAGATTGACGGATTTAATCAATAAACATCCTTTTCAGAGATATTGCGGTAAGGTGTTATCGGAATTTAATAGGTGTTTTAGGCAATTCACAACACAGAGAAGCCGAACATGTTCTCACTGTGATAATATCGCGCACTGCCACCTGGTGGATTCCTCTAGATTTACGTAAAGTATGCGCGCAAGTATAAACACTACGATGCTTGCGTAGCAGGAGCGTCCGCTGCAGCATGTGTCGCATCGCATGAAGTATAACTCCGGCTTAAGGAACATTGAAATATCGTCATAGTACATGTTTAATTATTCTATCCATCTATCCTTCCAGTGTCGCTACAGCGCGAGGCAGGAATAATTATAAACGGAGCGCCAGCTCCTTGCTAGCACTGTGACACCGTGTCCTCACATGTTTATTTATTAACAATATAGATTACTTAAATTAATTTAAAGTTTTATTTTGCTGCATTTCATTTTTAAAATGATATTGTCATCATATGTAAATACTCACTTTATAACGTGGCTCAGGATGTGTAATATTATAACTGTATCACAAGTTTACAGTGAGGTAATTGTACTTATAAGTACAAACAGTTCTACAAGGAGCACTTGATGGACTGATTGAGTGCGTTTATAGTTCTTGGGATGAAACTGTTTCTGAACTGCGAGGAAAGGCTCTGAAGCGTTTGTCATATGAGAGCAGTTCAATAGACAGCATGGCAGAGGCAGAGTGTGCTTGACGCTGTATACCAATAATTCTCTTTCCGATCAGCTGCTGTACAGCTGTAATTCCACACTCAGATACAATGATATAAATACTCCGAGTGGTGCAGTGAGAGTAATATGGAAAAAGATGATCCGCTGTGGCAACCCCTAACGGGAGCAGCTGAAAGAAGAAGAAGAAGGTGCAGTGAGAGTAACAACACTAAAGCAGCTATGGTATTTAGAATAGTTTGACCATTCTGTGGACCGTTATATTGTTACAGGTTAATTACAATCAGATGCATTAAGCTAACAAACAATATGCGGTCAACTTCAATGTATTTATAAAGCCACGTCAGGGATGTGGATCTAAAAAAGAAAGGGTAACCACACAGAAACAGTAGCACTGCTTTGACGCTGGGTGCCGCCAGTCTGCAAAATCGAGCGCAGAACTTGCGTACACCAGGGTATGAGCTACCTTGGAAATGTGTGTGGCTTTACGCCAAGTTTAGGTTTTATACGTTGCAATTTGAGCGTGGAAACGTTCGTACGTAACATTTCTGTGCGTATGCACCATTTATACATGAGGCCTCAGGTGTCTAACTGCTATATATTGTATGCAGTGGATTCAGAATGTTCTCAGACCCCGTCGCTTTTTACATATTTTATTATGTTGCAACCTTATGCAAAAATCGTTTAAATTCAGACAGGACTAAAATTATGGACGTTCCCCATACTTTATCCCACCTCCTGCTGTAAAACTAAATCGCTCATGTCAGTAACTTTTTACAGACTGGGCATTCACATCTCAGTAAAGATTGCGTAGCCTTTAACTTTCTATAAAAAGTCTGTAAAAAAATAACCCCAGGTTCAGCTAGTACTGTGTGAATCGCTATACAGTGATCCCTCACTATATCGCGCTTCGACTTTAGTGGCTTCACTCCATCGCGGATTTTAAATGTAAGCATATCTAAATATATATCACAGATTTTTTGCTGGTTCGCGGATTTCTGCGGACAATGGGTCTTTTAATTTATGGTACATGCTTCCTCAGTTTGTTTGCCCAGTTGATTTCACACAAGGGACGCTATTGGCGGATGGCTGAGAAGCTACCCCATCAGAGCACGTATTACATATTAAATAAAACTCCTCAATGATATACGATATGCTTCCTGCATGGTGCTTCGCAAACTTAAAAGCTCTAACAGCCCGTATTGATTTTTGATAGTTTGCTTTTCTCTGCCTCACCCTCTGTCTGACATTATCTGCTCCTGACGGAGGGGGCTGTTTTGCTTAGAAGATACGGACGCTCCTCTAAAAAATGCTGAAAAGACTACCTTTACATTGATCCCTTCATTGCGGCGGCTTTATCGCGGTGCTTCGTTTACTTAAAAGCCCAACAGCCCTATTGATTTTTGCTTGTTTACTTTTCAGTCTCTCTCTCTGACATTCTCTGCTCCTGACATGCATTCTTTGAAGAGGAAGATATGTTTGCATTCTTTTAATTGTGAGAAAGAACTGTCATCTCTGTCTTGTCATGGAGCACAGTTTAAACTTTTGACTAAAGGGTGTTATTTCATGTCTAGAGGGCTCTAATAATGTTAAAAAAACGTATTTAGAAGGTCGTAAACAGGTTTTCTATGCTCTAACTGCGAAAATATTAGATTTATAAATAAAGAATCCTACTTCGTGGAAATTTATTTATCTGTCTGGAGCGGATTAACCGCGATAAACGAGGATTTACTGTATAACTGTGCGGAGAATATTTATAAACAATGTGGGAGAGTTTATAAGGGCTTAAAATATATAAAAATAACCATACAAACATATGGGGTTTCTACTTTGCGGATTTTCATCTATCGCGGGGGGTTCTGGAATGCAACCCCCGTGATCGAGAAGGGATTACTGTATCACTAAAATTATAAATGAATTCCCTTATGCACCTCCTGATGTAAAACTGATCCTCTCCGGTTACCCATAGGAAAATCTTGCTTCTTGATGTTTGATCTTTGATGGCTCATTAGACTTCACAGGAATTCTCATGTATGTTTCATTTAAGAATCAACTTTGTCACGGATGTTGCTCTTGAAATTCCTTAGGAGAAACAAAAGGGAGACATGAGACACCACTAAGGTAAAAGGAGTCAAAACTGAAAATTTGGTTTGAAAAACCGGTTATATTTTGTCAGATCTCTCTCTAGTCTTGTTTTAATCTCTTTCGAGACTTCATATTTTTTTATTGGACTGATGCCTTTATCCAGGTGACTTACAACATTTGAGATTTGATTGTTTACATTTCTTTTGGTTTTCTAATTGCCGCCGGCAGGTGAAGTGACTTGCTCATGGTCGCATAGTGGTGTTAGAAAAAAGACAAAATATATTAAAAAATAAAATTAGGCAATACTAATTAACATAGAATAAAAGTAAGGTCTAATGGCCAGGGAGGACAAAAAAAAAAAAATTCCAGACGGCTGGAGAAAAAAAAACCAAAATCTGCAGGGGTTCTGAGGCCACAAGACCGCCTAGCCCCCTCTAGGCATTCTACCTAACATAAATGACCTCAATCAGTCCTCACGGTATTCAGGGTTCACATGGAAGAACCTGATGATGACATAACCTCAGGGTTTGAAGTCCAAAGCCTTACCCACTGTGCCACACCACCTACCTTTTCCTTCCAGAATGAGTATGACTTAACTGGAGCAGAGTAACATAAATTAGAGCAACTAGCAATATTATTCAGAAGAAAGGGCTACAGCTTTGTAATCATAGTGAAGTGTTTTATTGCTCCCTTCCACACATCTCACCCCATATTACTGAGTACACAATGCACATACTTTAAAACTGCAAAATAAAAATGACTTACTCAGAAAATCGGAGCATATTGTGTGATTTTGCTGAGATCTCTGCTGAAACTCATGAGGAGACCCTTATGAGAATCCCAGGGTATTTTTTTTTGGGGGGGGGAGAAATTGGAGAAGCAAGAGACAAAAGACAGTTGTCCCAATTTTATTTCATTCTGATCTCATTGTTGTCCCCAGATGAATCACATCTCTCTTTTCGAGTTTTCCTTCCAATGGGTCACCCTTTAGGCTGCTTACAGTCCCAGTGTGAGTAGCGACCTGACATCCCATCAGAGGTCGGTTGCTGCCTGAATCCTTTCATAAACTCCTTTACAACAGTGTTTTGAAATATGTGAGTTCGGAAAATGAATAAATGAACTGCTTTTTGCATATTGATTTGTATGCTTATGATGGCTTTATTGCCTTTCTCTGCATGCATTATGACTGCTAGTATATCACGACTACAATTCCTCTTTACATTTATTAAATTTGATATTTGGAATGTTAATCTCTTTTATATAACCAGTAATGGCGTACTGCATGATAACGTGCAGCGAATACACTTGACTCCTAGTTTTCATTCTCTTTCTCTGCACGTTTAGCATTCATTTGCTCAGACGTTGATCCGCTTGCCGTTTCGTGAGCAGCTCGTTTTCTCCACTCTAGTGGCCCGCTTTGGTATCTTTTCGTGTTAAAACTGATTAAGTCAGTTTTTGTGTTGCAGTTACTTAGTTCGTTTTTCTTAATTTTTCACTTAAACTGGCACTTAAGTCTTCAGTTTGCCTCAGGAATGATTTAAAATATGAAGAAGTAGAAGAAGAGACGGCAAAAGGGGTGGGAATGAGAACGGTGCCCGTAAGCATGTGCCGCATCGCCACCCTGCTGCGCGCTGCAGACAGTTGATTCTAAAATAAAAATAAAAAGAGTAATAAAAATCATCACCCCGAAAGTGGATAGTAGACGTCACGTAATATACGTGTACCAAATTTCAGGTCAATAGGTCAAACGGTTTGCGAGCTACAGGTGATTTAAAATCCTGAAAAGACAAACAAACAGCCACGGTAGCGTATTATATAAGAAGATTTGACAAATGTAAGATGTTTGTTAAAATAATTTGTTTGGGTTCAATTTCAAGTTTCATTTTAACCTACTGTACTTTTCCATAGTGTAAATGTTTTAACTGTTGCCTTTATTTTCTCAAGGGAATCGAATTTTGTTGAATTGTAACAGCCTTTGGAAGAGACTACTGGAGCATTATATGAAGATGAACTCTGTAATAGATCCAAAGGAATTTAGAGTCCTGCCACGTTGACAACAGAGGAAACAACAGAAGAAATGAAAAACGACTAGCACAAAACTGCCAATATATCCTTGAGACCAAGGAAATTTGGGACCAATTTTTAAGAATGTTTTTTTTGCTGATCATCTGCAATTGGTGGTCTTAGAGGCACACTTCTATTTTTTTCAGAGCTGAATATTGAATAAACTATTTTCTTATTTGTTGTGACAATATTGCTTTTATGTAATTTTTCATCCATTGTACTAAGTAGTACAAATGTTGAATAATTTTTAAGAATGAAAATGTACAAAAGTTTCCTCAGATCCTATCAGACTCTGATACTTAGGGTTCAATCGTTCACCACGCCGATGACATAATTCACAAAACTTCTCTGTGGCAACCAAAGAGACGGCTACTGTGTCACAAAATAGCGGCGACCAAAAGTAAACAAATTTAATGAAAAACTGTTTCAAAAATATGCAAATGAAAAAAATGTAACAAAAGAAGAAAAAAAAAATTAAGAAAAACATGAGCCTGAGAAGAAATCGTGACCATTGATTTCCAACTCTTGCACAGACAGGATGACTTTGGACCAAATCAAACTCATCACAGATTGCTATGACTGAGCCACTGTGGATGTTGCTCTACGGGACTGGCAGTCACATGCATGAACCACGACTCTTCACGACTCACTAAGATTGTGTAAATGAAGGCAAAAAACTGAAAATTGCTGGAAAAGTCATAAGAGGTGGCAACGTCTTACTGAACTATGCATGAGAAAAAAATCAAATGCAACAAATTCGGCGAATCATCGCCAGTTTCAGACCAAAACGATCTGAATTGCAATAAACCAAAATTAGGTGTTTCCTCCTATTGGAGATCAATGTAACTTACCAAATGTATTCATTTTTGTTTAGTGTGTTACAAGTACAATTTTACAGTGATAAGTGGGTTATTTGACAGGCATTCATTTATTTGTGCTTATCACTGCTGATTGTTTCAATTGCTGGTTGTGTGCTACTGAAGGGGTAACAAATAAGTGACTGTCATACTGTAGCTAATTTGGAGTTTGCGCCTGATCTCGTGAACAGAGATGATTCCTGGCCTGATCCCAATACAGGTAATCTGCTGTTCTGTCCAACTGCCTCAACGCAGAACTGGGTTTGTAAAGCAGATCAGCATGGAATCACCACAGCTTTGTTTCTGCAAACGTGTTCAGACCTGGGCATTGTTTAAACTCATACCACATTAGCCAGGGTGTAAGTTAAAATGTAATGTTTTGCTAATTTAATAACTTTTTACTTTTAAACAAGGTAAATTAATTTAAACCTTAATGAGGAAAGCACTTTTGGGACAACGTACTTTTATATTTTTTTAAGTAGCTGTTTTCTAATTGACCAGGAAACATGAAATGAAAAAAGACTACTGATGATTTCTTTGTCTATTTTTATTAAATTGCTTTCATCACCCTTTGATTGTTTTTTGTGGTTTGTCAGACTGCCTTCTCCTTGTGAACAGTATTTTTCACTCTTTACTGACCCAGTATTGTACAAGTATATCGTAAGTATGCTGTAAGAAGAGGATACACTTAAACTGATATTTTAAATTAATTTTGGCTTACACTGCAAAATAAAACCAGTTGAAAGAAGCTCATGTCTTAGTGAGGTTTTTGATGATGGTCTTCCTTCCAAAGAGACAGACCCATGATGACTTTCTACAGGTGTGGAGTGAAGTCATTTAATTGGGTTTGCATATGCCTTTGTAATTGTTTGATTTCTTAAATTATCCACTTCATGTCAGGATCAGAAATAATTGATATGAATCTTTTTTGTTATGCCTGATGAAGAAATGAAACCACACTAGTAAAAAGAATATACTGTAATTTTGCACTTGGGAGATAAAGTCTTTTTCATTAGGCAAAAGGTTTGACAATCAAAGAAAAAGACAAGCAAACTTGTACAAATCAAGGGACCAAAAAAGTCCTAAATATGGTCTAAAGCCATTTCCCAAACCAAATCTAAAGCTGTTTGTCACATACATTAAATACAGAACAATGTGCAGTGAAATGCTTAGTTGCCTTGATTGACTGTGCCTTGAGACGAATATAAAGGGACAATAATAATACCTACCTTAATAAATTTAAAATTCATAAACAAAAATCATGCTACTTGGCAATTTATTCCATGTGTCTATAGTTCTTTGCATGAAGAAAAATGAATATTTCCAGCTACTGCATTTTTGTTAAAGAATTTATTTTAAGGTACCTGCCTTGGATCCACTCTACTAATTCTTTTTAGAATTTTAAACGCTTCAATCATGTCACCTCTTAATTATTTTTGCTAAAACTGAAATTGTTCAACTCCTTCAATCTGTTCTCATAGTTCATACCCCTCAGCCTAGTCATTCTTTTCTGGACTTTCTCTTGTGCTGTTATGTCATTTTGGTAGCCCAGGAACTAAAATCGCACACTGTACGCCAGGTGAGGCCTTACTAATGAGTTATAAAGTTTAAGCATGACTTCCCTTGACTTGTATTCCACACATCAGGATATATACCATAACATCCCATCAGCCTTTTCAATTGCTTCTTGTTTTAGACAGAGAAGAGTTCACTGTGACTACCAGTTCCTTTTTATACTCTCAAGTTTCAGATCTCTCATTACGTATTCAAATGTAATATTTCTACTTTCCATGTGTAATTCTTTATATTTACTTACATTAAATGCCGTCTGTCCAGAGCACATTGTTCCACAAGTCCTGGCTTTTGCCAAGCTGTTCATGGGCAAACTTTAGTCTTGCCTTGATGTTCCTTCTGGTCAGCAAAGATTTTCTCCTGGCACACTTCTTTCTTATGGTTGATTCCTGCACTTTGACATCAACATTAGCATGATTAGCACCTGTAAGTCCCATGAAGAAATTTTGGGTGTCCCACAGATTTCTTTCAGCAAATTGCATTCTAAATTCTGCAATGTGGTGCTCACTAACTGCTCAAATCATTCTTTATGCAGCTGTCAGTTAATTCAAAATGCTGCTGCAATAATTATTACAAGAACAAGAAAGTGCTAACGCATAACTCCAGTTCTTAAGTCCTTACAATGGTTCCCGGTTAAGTTTAGGGCAGATTTCAAAATCCTCCTTTTAACATATAAAGCCTTAAATGGCCAAGGCCCTGTTTACGTATCTGAACTTATCATCACTTACAAACCAGAGTGCACATTAAGATCTCAAGATGCCAGGATTAATATAATAGCAGTAGGAAGTTGAGCTTTTAGTTGCAGGGCCCTGAAGTTGTGGAATGGTCCGCCTGCTTCTATAAGAGGTGCCCCTTCAGTCTCAGCTATTAAATGCTAGCTAAAGACTCACTACTTCAGTTTAGCATACCCTGAGTAGAGCTGCTGTGCATACTGCATCTCCGTTGTTAGTTATTAGTACTAAAATATAAGTCATATGTAAACTGTTACTAACCCTCCCCTGTTCTGTTTTTTCTTCTCGGTTTCCTCACGTGGCACTTGGTGCCACTGCTTTACTGCCAGGTTGTTTGCCTGCCAGAAAAAGGAACACTGAAATCAGAAGGGTCCTTTCATTAGATTGGCCGGCCCAGCACTGAATCAGCTGTACAATGGCCAATAGGGAGGCGGCTTGTTGCCTGAGGGCTCCAGGACTCTGCCTGTGTCTGGTTTGTCTGACTCCTTTTCTATAATCAGGCAGTGGTTCTACAATTAGCTGAAGGACAGATAGTATTGATTTCGATTTATGCTCATTAGTTTCTACTTTGTTTTGATGTATTTGAACAAATCTGCATCCTCACATGTGATAGTTCTGTATTTAGTGAGCGGTATAATCTTTTCTTGCATTTTACCTTGTTGTTGTACTGTCGGATTGGCCACCTACCTCTGTGAGGAGGATCACTTGTGTTCTGTTTTGTGTGTCATATTTACCCCATTTTTTGACTCTCATTGCAACCCCAGCCTACCCAGAATTTCCTTTCCGAAGATTACTTCCATTTTTTTTTCTCACTCCGCAGTATTTTTTGGCAGCTTTTCTTGTTTTTTTAGGGAGTCAAGGTTGGGGGTTTATCAAAAGACTATGTGATTTGGGGCTCTAAACGAAATAAATTGTTGTTGTTGCTAAACTTGCTGGAGTGTCCTGTCCCAGATAAATTAGAAGTTGTCTGAAACTTTCTCCATTTGTAGATGATCTTACAGATAGTGGGGTGGATGATTTTGTATATTCTGGAGATCTTTCTAACTCCCAGGCATCTATAACCTTCTTTCTGAAGGCCTCAGAGAGCTCTTTTGATCTGGGGAAGAGGATAAGACACACTTCAACAACAAAGAGAAAACCACACTAAATCTCTGAGGTTTAAATGACAAAAAGTTCAGAGGAAGTCCTGTCTAATGATGTTGTTATCATTTACAACTCATCTTGCATATATGATTCATTGAGAAAATGTTTGCTTCAGCTCGTTCAATTATAGCCTAGTTGTCGCATTGATACTGTTGTTGTCATTCCTCCAGTCTGCTCAAGCGGTAGGGTTAGTTTCACTGCTGTTCTCTTTTCCTTTATCCAAAATAATTAATTGTTTTTTTGCTCATAGGCTTTGATTGGGGGATTCATGGGATTTGGATTTAAGGGGATGGGATGTGACTGGGGAGAGAGATGCCATGTGGGTAACACTCTCTTTCTTAACTGGCTCGTGTTCACATTTATTGTGTTTACATTTGCAATAAAAAAAAGATCCCTTAGTGAAAAGCATTTCACTGCAAATAACAATTTCTCATCATTTAGTCAATGAGTCAATCAGGAACATTAGCTTTATACAAAGACACAAAAATAGAGAGAAAACCTGATCTGTGGAAGGTGGTTATATAAATAAGGCTGTAAATCGATTCTTAAAGGTTGTAATTGTAATTCTATCATTAAATGGTAATAAAATGTAAAGCTATGTTAAACTGGCAACAGAGTGGAATAAAACTGAAGGGTCTGGTTCCTCCAAAACTATAAAAGAATGTAGTTTGGAGCAGAAAGCTCACTCACATTTACAACAGACAATAAAGACGGCAGCATTAACAATGGAAAAATGCTTTCTAATGCAAAACCATTCAGGTTAGTCCATGTGTTGCTTCAGCTTAGCCACAAGGTGGGGCTATGACATTATATTCTGAACTTCTCAACATTGCATTTTTAAATTGCTTGGTACTATTAACATCAAAGCATAGTCTTATATTGGTGTTTGAAACGTATTCTTGGATTTTTCTAAATGACTCTTCTAATATCAACATGTTTTAAAGATAATATGTAAATCTTTGAAATATTTTAACGTTTACTCACTTACCTCAAATTAAAAATATAACCCCAGGTGATGTCACTTGCAGAAATTCTCCGATGATTCTGCACTTGAGGGTTTTACCGATAAGGGGAATGAGACAGAGGAGAGGAGTCAGGAGGAGGACTTTGTTTCTTGGTAGAAAGAGAGTTGTTTGCATCTTAACATCAGGAAAACCAAGGAACTGCTTATCGACTTTCACCACACCAAAGAGCCTCTATGTCCGGTCACTAGTCAAGGAGTGGATGTACAGGTGGTCTGTTCCTTGACACCAAAAGTACTTGGGGGTCAACATCAATGACAAATTGGACTGGTCTCAAAACACAGAGGAACTATATAAGAAAGGCCACAGCAGGCTCTTTTTCCTTTGGAGACTTCCATCCATCCTCTTCCGCTTATCCGAGATTGGGTCAGCAACTTGAGAAGAGATACCCAAACTTCCCTCTCCCCGGCCACTTCTACTAGCACTTCCAGGGGAATCCCAAGGTGTTACCAGGCCAGCTTAGAGATATAGTTCCTCCAGCAATGTCCTGGGTCTTCCCTGGGGCCTCCTCCCGGTTAGACATGCCCGAACACCTTTGGAGACTGTGCTCCTTTAATGTGGGTAGTGACATCCTTCACATTTTCTATAACTCTTTGATGGCCAGTGTCATTTTCTATGCTGTGGTGTGCTGGGCTGGTAACATCACTTCAAGAGAGGCCCACCTAATTAACCGGCTAATTAATAGGGCAGGCTCAGTTATGAGATGCACTCTGGACCCCCTGTAGCTAGTAGTGAAGGACATAATTAAAACAAAACTGAGTACAATGCTGCACATCCTCTCTGTTACACACTAACACTGAGGACTTTCAGCCAACAAATCATTCAGCAGAAGTGTGTCAAGAAATGCTATGGGGTTCCTTAATACCAGAGACAATAGTCTGCATAAGGCTACACTGTGACTTGGTCTGACAAGGCAGAAGTTTTCTTTTCTTTCTTTTTAAATGGTCTACCTTATTGGTTATTCTTGTTCATGTTCAGACCAAAGTGTATGTGTGTATGTGTATTTGCTTTTTATTTAAAGAGCTTCTGTATAAAGCCAAAGTTCCCACTGGGGACAAATAAAGTTCTATCTATCTATCTATCTATCTATCTATCTATCTATCTGTCTATCTATCTATCTGTCTATCTATCTAATAGTGTCTTATCTATCTATCTATCTATCTATTATATAGTGCCTTTCATATCTATCTGTTATTAGTGCCTTTCAAATCTATCTATACTGTATATCTAGGTAGCAAGCTGATCTAGTTAGAATTTTGGACAACCATTTTTGTTATTCTGTATAGAATATGGAATTAAATAATTATGCTTTAGGTGCAGGGATTTCTGCACTTTAATATAAGTATACTGTATGTGTAACAGACTGCTGGACTTACAAGTATAAGTGGGCTTTATCAGTATTACTAGTATCACCGGGTGACGTACTCTGTGCTGGAAAAAATGGCAGTAAATATATTACTCCTGGGAAAAATTCTGGCCCCAATCGAAAATTCCACTGGCTAAACTTCCTGTGGATTCGGATTCTGCATACATTTGTCAAGTTCCAAAAATGTCTCCTGGGGGCACTATCCTAATAACGTGCAAGTGCAGTCAAATTTTGGAACAAATCATAGCCTGTGCTCTTGCTCTGAACTGATGGGTAACCTCTGGAAAGCTTGGTGAAGGTTCATTGATGTTGGTTTGCATACTAAACAAACAAACACACTTTCAGCTTTATGTATTAAAAAGACTTAAATGTCAACAAGGAGGGAGTATTTTTTAATATACACTCTGCTATAAAGGTGGCATGGAGAACCTCACATCACATCTTGTCATCATCTTGATTTCAGATCTTAAGCCTGTTGACTGTGTTTGTGGCCTATGGGTTTCTAAATGCTCTGTTAAGGACTGACGAAGCCCCCTGGGACAGTGGATATGAGAATGTTATGTTATTTTTCTCTGTTGAACATCTTCCTCACTGTTGAACATTAGAACAGTCTCGATGAGAACAGGCCATTCAGCCCAACAAAGCTCACCAATCCTATCCGCTTAATTCTTTTACAATAAGGATGTCTAGTTTTGAAAGTCCTTAAAGTCTTATTGTCTACCACGCTACTTGGTCGCTTATTCCAAGTGTCTATGGTGCTTTATGTAAAGAAAAACATCCTAATATTGGTGCGAAATGTACCATTCACAAGTTTCCAACTGTGTCCCCGTGTTCTCGATGAATTCATTTTAAAGTCACAGTCTCAATCCACTGGACTAATTCCCTTCATAATTTTAAACACTTCAATCGTGTAACCACTTAGTTTTCTTTTGCTTAAACTGTAAAGGCTCAGGTCTTTTAATCTTTCCTCATAACTCATCCCCTGTAGCCCCTGAATCAGCCTAGTTACTCTTCTCTGGACCTTTTCCTAGCATTGCTATGTCCTTTTTTGTAGCCTGGAGACCAAAACTACACACAGTACTCCAGATGAAGGCTTACCAGTGTGTTAGGTTGAGCAGAACCTCCTTACATTTGTACCCCACATATCAAGGTGCTATATAACCTGACATTCTGTTAGCCATCTGATAGCTAGGCCAATATACTGTACTGGAAGTGATTGTGTGTCCAATAATGTTCACTGGAAATTTTTGTGGCAATCATATCCAGAGATGTGATTTTCTCAGGCGTCTATTGTTCTGGCTGGAGTGAGAAGGCAGAGAATGAGCAAAACAAGACCAAGAGATGAAAGAAAAATTAAAATCAAATAATGCAAGTTGTCAAAATGAAACCAAAAGCACCAAAGCCAAAACATTGACCAAAGATAGGACTTTAAAAGACTGGCAAAAGTTCTATCTCTGTAAAGTGTTTTTTGAAATAACTGCACACACTACAAAGGAGTATATTGATATCCAAAAACTTGAACACTAAGAGAAGTGCACTGCCATATTATTGTACTGCTTATGCAAGATGGCAGCAGTTTGGGGAGAAAATGAAATTAGGAGATGACACAGAGAAGTTAGAAGTGGATTCAACTGAGAAGGCAATATTATAACAACAAAGCGTAGGGGTGTAGTCAGAGAACAGAGCGGTAAGACTGAAGCCAGAAAATACACCATGTAACCAGAGCCAAGAAAATCTTAAAGGAATACTCTACCCAAAATTAGCTGGAGGTGTCAGAGTTAAAGATATTAAGAGTCGCATTGGGTGTGACGAGGATGGACTCTCAACCCAGCTTCCTCCTGTGGTATAGCAGGTCCACAGCTACCTTCAGAAAGGTCAGTTTTGATAAATAATCACCGCACTCGCGGCTTAGCGAGGGGGTGTGGTGGTGTGTGGCCGAAGCAGTTCCTGAAGAGTTCGTGATGTGGGCGTTTGTCACCTAAGTGCACAGGTGATAAGTGGTCCGCATCCGTAATTGTTCCCAGGAGCCACGACTACCACACCTCTTCATAAATAGAAGCACGAGTCAGCTAAAGGGAAAAAGAAGAGAACAGGAAAGAACGGGAGGTTGTAGGAGAAATGCAGGAGGAGAAAGCCGGTGCAAGAGAGAGAGTGAGTGCAAGTGTGAGTGCAGGCTCGCGTGCAGCTGTTGAGCAGGGAGCCTGGGTGTTTGTCTCAGTGTTATTCAATGTTTTTACATTTAGTTTACTATTACACTGTGCATTTTATGGTATAATTAATTATTTTTGTGCTTAAAAATCTTTAAAGAAAATATATTTACATACAGTTCATACGGTCTGGAACGGATTAATTGTATTTATACGCAATCCTATGGGGGAAATTACTTCAGGCCACAACTAAATTGGTTTATGACCAAAGTTTTGGAACAAATTATGGAGGTTCCACTGTATTTAGATTTTCTGGTTCTCAATTTTTGCTTCAAATGCTATTACTTTGATTCTCTGTGTATTGACTGAACGTGGTGGCAGCAGCTTTGAAAGGAACTGGAATCAGGAGATGATGCCAAGCCAAAACTTACAGGTTTCAGGACCAATAAAATTATTAGTTAAGCAAGCAGTGCTGAGGATGTGTTTCGAGAAACAGTGCGGGAAAGTTTAACAGCCAAAAAATAAAAAGGAACACATTACCAAACCCAATATTATAAATTGTGGTCAAAGAACAGGGCAAAAATATTTATAACCAGTAATTCAAAAACAACAAGTGATGAATGCAAGGGTCTTTTGGGTTGAATTCAGTCAAGAACAACCAAGAAGTGCATGATGTGACTTTTATTTTCTTGACCCAAAAATGGCACTCTTCCGGTTGACTTTGACTAGCAACAGCATAGCAGCCATCCATAAATTTAATTTAATTTAATATTGTTTCTTTGTATCAGTATACTGCTGCTGGATTATGTGAATTTCCCCTTGGAATTAATAAAGTTATCTATTTATCTATCTATCTATCTATCTATCTAAATAGTCCACAAAATGGCAGAGTCAATAAGAAAAAATAAATTGTATTATAGGAGATATCACTAATAATAATAATAATCCATTATATTTAAATAATGCCTTTCCCATGCTCAAGACACTGCATAGAACAATAAAAAAATTAACACAGGATATATAAAGAATTAAATAAAATAATTAAGTTAAAGAAAGAATAAACCAGAGTATAATACTAAATTCAATACTAAAGGAAGTGCCTGATCAAATCACATAATTACTTTCAACATCATTACAAACAAGTCGATCACCGAAATAAATCATACCACATGATTTCTTGACCATTAAAACCCCTTAAACAAGGTCAAAATAATTTTTAGAGGTCAGTGAGAATTTATACAAAAATCAAAAACGAAACACCTGATTGTGACACTCTGCTTGTCTTTCGCTTCCTCACCTTGGTCATCTCTTGAATTGTGGTCACCTTTCCTGTGCCAGGCTGACAGCTTTGTTCTCTGACTTTGACTTTTGTTTTCGACCCTCAGTTTTAGCCAAAGATAGCATGGACTTTTGGGTAAACATTTATTGTCTTGGCCCACAATAAATAAATGTTTTGTCTTTTGGTTGCATGATCCTTAATTGAAATGGCATGTATAGTTTTGAAAGCCTCCCACTTGGTTATATTAATTGGTGAGTTTGAAGGCAGTAGCTCTTACCATCTTTGTGAATGAAGAGAAACGAAAATTAAAAATGTCACAAAGCCAGTAAAGTCCTTGTACCTTTGATGCCTCGCCTCTTATAATTCACTGTCACTTGTGCGTGTCAGTGAATCACCCTCCAGATTCATCTACGATACTGTATGTAGTAGCACTCCAGGACACAAGGGGGCACTGGCACTAATCATATCGCCTTCCATTCCATCCACTGTGCCAA
Source organism: Polypterus senegalus (assembly GCF_016835505.1). Taxonomy (NCBI): domain Eukaryota; kingdom Metazoa; phylum Chordata; class Cladistia; order Polypteriformes; family Polypteridae; genus Polypterus; species Polypterus senegalus. The sequence continues at coordinate 2,645,626 of NC_053167.1, read as the reverse complement.
GAAGATGCCCAGTGAGGGCAGCTGACTCCGCCCCTTTCAGTCTCCAACCTTAAAAGCAGAGGGTCACCAGAAGGAGGCAGTGCACAGCGCAGGATGGAGCTCCTATCTTTTGACCTTTTTACGAAGGAAGAATTTCCTAATTCTAAAACTGGCTGTTTCTTTTGTTTCTTTTCATTTCAATCCTGCACCATAGCTTGGCTTTTCTGCTCACTTTGAATAAATGAGGACGGCCGGGTTGACACGTCAAAATGTACCAGTTGCACTTATCATTCCTCACTCAACCAAATACACATACTCAGTAAAAATGTCAGCTTTATTGGAAGTTATACGGCAATTCCTAAAACCCCCTGAGATAAAAATAAAGTGGGGAAAAAAAGAAAGGCAAAAAAATTGAATTAAGAAACAACAGGAAACGACAGGAAGAGCGGCACCAAAAACACACAGCTACAATTTGTGGTTAGCAAACTTCAACAGGTTAATGGAGATGCTGATTCATTTCACCTCAAATGCTTAAGAGTATCAAAAAGTTAAAGAATGAACTGCTATATTTGTTAATGCCCTCATTTCCATTAACTGCTGGCTGATAAATTCCCCATCAAACACACGGTGTAGGGCAGTTGAATTATAAAGTGAATTCACAAAGTCTTCAGACCCCTTCACTTCCTGAACAGTTTGTTGTGTTCAATGCAAACAGCTCACAGTGGCCTCCTGTTGGGCAGAAAATGGGCAGTGTGGGCCCCAATGGTCCAATGTGGGGGCTGCTACAAGGGTCCAGTTACTAAAGTTCCCCAAGATGGGTTAATCACTGTTAGTACAAGTTCAGTAAATTCTTCATTGGCTCAGGGGTGAGTAGGTAATGCTGGCCAATGTCATCACTACCTCACTTTATCATTAATAAAGTAACACAGTGGGGTATAGATCTTGATTGTAGAAGTATAAATAAAAATTTAAACAACTTCAAAAACTATTGATTTTATATTGGCTAATGTAGCCCTCATAATGACAAATAATTTAAATGATAAAATAAATAAACAACAAAAAAAGTTTCAAGGAAAAAAACCAGTAAGGCGAGGTGCTGTGGTAGTACGGAGACAGGGGGTTCACATACATGGAATTTGCATGTTATCCCTGTGTCCGTGTTGGTTCCTTTCAGGTGCTCAGGTTTTCTCCTGCCACTCAGAACCATGCAGGTTAGTAGAACTGGGGGTGCTAAATTGGCTATGATAGTCTGGTGCCCTGTCTAGGAGTTGTTCTTGTCTACACCCATTGCTAGCAAACCTACCCTGGATAAGTGGGTATAGAATATGGATGGATGGACTAGTAAGGTATGGACTTTTTCAGGTTCGTGACCAAATTTGGTCTCCTTTTCTGTCTGCTGACACTGGGCCAATGTCCTCCTGATGTGCAAATTTCACATTTTATTATGGTGCAGGCTGATGTTAAAATCATTTAAATCTTTTAGAGCGGATGTCAACTTTTATTGACACAAGGTGTTGAGGATGGATATCAGGGGCTGAGGGTGAAAGAAAGCAGTAAATGTTGATAAAACTCACCCTTACATTATAGGTAGACCATCTTTGCTTGGAGGACTGTTAGACTCGTTGACTTGGTGTTGAAACCCCACATGTTTGTGAGTAGCGTAGAGTGAGCAATGTCTAGAATGGCATTGACACTGGGCAAGAGAGCGAAGCAAATGAACAAAGCAAAATACTCTGTACATATTATTTATTTCTTTATTTATTTTTTGCATATTATTGCTGAATCAGACTTTGACTTATTGAACTCCGATTATGATACAAGTGATCTGGAGATCGAAAACGAAAGTTAGGTGCCTGCATCAGCTGACTGGTCCCAGCTGATCATAGTGCTGGACATGCTCGTGCAGCTGACACGTCAACAAAATCGGGAGGACTACACAGACATCGATCTGTGGGAGACAAGCTAGCAACTTGGACTTCACCAAACGATGTGGCCTTCTGGTGGACACTATGGCTACTTCAAGCCGTTTTATACCAGAAAATGCCTTTCTGCTAATGAGTGATGGGACAGACACATGTGTAATATGTATGTGAATATGCATACTGTAGGGTCTCCTGGAATATAAAACAGAGAGACATTTGTCATAAATAAGCATTTTATGTTGATATATGCGTGAAACCATTGCTTTGTGTGCTTTTTAGAAAGCTGAGTTTTTTGGAAAAATATTCAGCCCTGGGACAAAAGGGAGAAAAAATAATTAGCCCTAAAAGAGTTAAATTCATTTTTTCCTTATCAAGCAAAGCTGCATATCCCAAAATGACAAAGCCAAGCCAAGGTTTTAGAATTTTTTGGAAATACATTAAAAATAATAATAAAAAATCTGTACTCTCACATTGACACAAATATTTAAACCCGCTAGCGTACGAGTCTTCAATTTGCACATGAGCTTGGTGTTAGCACGTTGTTCGAACTGTGACATTGCATACGTCTAACTCAAACGGTAATTAAAACAATATACTACATGCCAAAACCAATCCAGACCTGTTGTAACTGGTCTACAGATGTGCTGCGCTCCACTCCACAACATTGTGTCCCTAATCTGATCTCTCACTCTCCCGCTATATCACAATTCCTGGAACTTTTTGACTACCCATCATATTAGGGAAAGTGTCTCTAACCCTTTTACTTAGTAACATCTACAATCGAATGAGGATACATTTTGTTTGAGTGACTGTATATTAGAGAACTTTTTTAAGAGTTTATGAAGTGTCTTATAGAGCTCTAGTAAGAGCTGAGAACTTGACATTGATTTGCAGATTGCATGTTTGCAGTAAAACTGCAGTTTTTAAAAATTGTATCTTTATTACAGAATAAAGAGATTAAAGTGCAAATTCTTTCTTTGGTAGTCCTCCGTTGGTCACAATATTGTGCCACACATAAGTGCCTAGGAGATGTTTCAAGGCTTGTCAACTTGTAATTCCACAGGTTGACGCTGTCTTATAACGCTTCCATTCTCCTTCCCTCTGCAGATCTGGAAACCAACAAATCAAGGAGCAATGACATCACTTCCAGTTCTGGGGATCCTGGACCCGCCCCTTCTGCCTCAGCTTGTTCATAACTCTCTAGTCTCATGTTAGACTCTCGTCTGTGAAGACGTATCTCACTCTGCATGTTAAATAGTGTTTTTTGCTCCATCGTATACTGGGTTTGTCTAAGGGTGTCCCAACCCTTCATGTGTGTTCTTGTTTTCTTTTACAATCTATAATTCAAGCAACAAAGACACTAGACATTGCATGTTTTACACAGATCAATGGGATTGTACAGGTGCCATTGTGTATATGAAAGTGTCTGACACAGTCTGCACTCAATAAAATTGAACTTTGCAGTTTGTAGCGCTACATAAATAGTCTTGATCACCATTTCAGTCTCTCTTTAATTATATATCTTTATGCATCCCCGTTGAAATTGTAGAGGCGAGACATATGCCATACCTGCATCTAAAATTGCTAGAGAGAGAGAACAAAAGATTCTTCATCCTACCTGTAAGCCAAAAATGAAATAATATTCCCCTTGTTTGTCAAATGATTTCTAAGCTCTACAGCTAACAGTCGAAATGAAACAGCTAAAGTCTATTAGGGTGAAATTAAAAAAATTGGTTCCGGCGCATTCATGTGGTGTTCTGTAACTGGCAGACCATTTGATGCTTACAGATGTTCACTCTCTGTTAACAATGGATCCGTAGACACAAAAAAGAGGACCCTGTGTACGAAGAAATGGCCCCACACTTCCACTGTGATGTGTCCAGGTACTGCTATACCTGCAAGAGCAAATGGTTAATTTCCTTTCCTTTGTGTTTTCGTTCAACACAGCACAGTGTTCTAAAGCAGATAGAATGCTTAGGCTATAAGAAGTGGAATGACCTTGCTTTTTATGTATAATTTGAAAAGACCTGTGAATCATATGTGGTAATATCTTTTAGCAATGCACAAAACAGATGAGGCACTCTATCAGGAGAATGAGTCACTGAGGAATGTGACACAATTCAATGAGACGGCAACAACGGACAGAATTGTGGTGGAGGATTTGGCTACACTGGCCTTGTTTAAAATTAATTATTTTTTTATTCTATTTATTTATTTACTTACTTACTTCCTTACTTACTTTTCCTACTATTAAAATTTTACTTTGTTGGTCTAGCTCTCTTTCTTATGGGTGGAGGTTGATTTGATTTCAAACCTGCTTTTGAAAAATTTGACTTGCTTGCATGGAATGTTTTTTGATTTTAATAAATCCACTAAAATGTTTTAAAAAAAATTAATATCTGAAAAAAATTAACATACAACATACATTATAAACTAGGGTAAGCCAATAATTTTCTGCACTCAAAATCAATTGGAAATACAGCAGAGAACATGTAGATACATCATTCTTCAACACAGTCCCCTTGCTTTTTAATACATTTGGTTCAGCGTCCCTCGTTTGTTTACGCCCTTAGAAAAATACATTGTGTTTGATCTCTCAGTCACGCATGCACTATTTTTCTCACATGTAGGTCCATAGGAAATCAATGACCTCTTGAAGCATCTTTAGGTGAACCAAACAGATGGTAATCTGAGGAGGTAAGGCCTGGAATGCTCAGAGGATCATCTAAGACCTCAAATCCAAGATTGTAAAGGATTTCGAAATTATGGTTAGCAGTACATGGATGCATATTGTCGTGCAATTACAAAACCTCTTTGCGTTTGCCTTGAATTGCAGGGTTCAGCTCGTCACACTTCATCGCACTCTAATTTGGACTGTTCATAGTTGAACTCCTCTCCTGATAATGGTCCAGTGTTGGCCCTTGTGAGTCCCAAAACACTGTGAGCATCATATTCCCAGGACCGGCATGAATTCTGAATTTTGTTTTGACTAGTGTAATAAGTAAAGAAACAAATTGAACAAATTACAAAGAGTTGGGGAATCGCCTCGTACAATGTCCAGTGGTCAGGATGAAAAAATGAGTGAAAAATCGATCAAAAACCAAAGCATTTTGAGAAAATACAGTCGGAACATGGGGATATTTATACAAAATAAAGGCCAGATGTGATATGGCAGGAAATTACATCAAAACTGTGTGGTGGAAGTGATGTCATCATGGAGGAACCAGAACTGATGTCATCGTGGAGGGACCGAAAGTGACATCATCATAAATGAGTAGGAAGTGATGTCTTCACAAGGAGTTGGAAGTGACGTCATCAAGAGCTAACCAGAAGTAACGTCATCTTCTGTAGTCAGAAATAGAAATGATGGTGAATGGCCATTTTGAGAACCCGGAAATGATGGTGGTAAGTAACAAGGATTGTTATTTTTCTTCTTTGGGTCTGGTGAAAGAGAGAGAGAGAGGTGTTAGTACTTTGTGTGTATATTGTATTGTATTGACCCCCTACTTTTGACACCTACTGCACGCCCAACCTACCTGGAAAGGGGTCTCTCTTTGAACTGCCTTTCCGAGGTTTCTTCCATTTTCCCTACAAGGTTTTTATTGGGAGTTTTTCCTTGTCTTCTCAGAGAGTCAAGGCTGGGGGGCTGTCAAAAGGCAGGGCCTGTTAAAGCCCATTGCGGCACTTCCTGTGTGATTTTGGGCTATACAAAAATAAACTGTATTGTATTGTATTGTACTTGAAATCAACAATTCATCTTGTGATAGATCACTCACCTTTGGGCTTGTTGGCTGCCTCCTAAACGCACGTGTGTGACACTAGTTATCCCATGTGTTTCCATTCCATCCCCTGCTTCATCTCCAGTAATGATTCCTTTCAAAAATACACCCATTCATTGTTGCAGTGGTCCAATAAGCATTGACAGAGATAGTTAGATATTCCTTTGTGAGTTGTTTCAGGACCCAACTTGCAAAGACTTTGTGAAAGCCAAGCCTGCTGTGGATGATCTCATCCACATAAGCAGATCTATGACTAAGTTGAATATGAATTTCTACTTGTACTTCATTCATAGTCACTCGTTAGTACCGACTTGCACAATGTTGTCGTCTGTAATGGATTTGAATGGTCGTCCTGCTCCTTCTTCATCATTAACTCTTGTCAGACCAGTTTGAAACTTCTCAATCTGATTGTGAACACTCTGCCGTGGTAAAACATGGTTTCCGTATTGTGCAGAACACCTTTGACCCCGGTACACCTTCAGCCCATAAAAATCTGATCACTGCAGGCTGCTCTTCTTTGCTGCAAACGGAGAACAGAGTCAAAAGACTTGCATCTGAGAAGACCTACTTCAGCATCAGCTGATGACAGCCTGTTGCTTGTGTTTTTCAATCTTGCCACTTTTTGTATTTCCCAAGTACCCCAAAACTTTATCTTTTCTTTTTCTATTTTGTTACATGAGAAACACACTATCCCCACCGTGGTTTACTGCGGTGGAAGCCTCAGGATTTGGGGATGCTTTTGAGAGTAAAATGAACATAGGGAAATAAGAGGAAATCTTAATGGAGTCTGCAAGATTCTTCCAGCCAAACAACAACCCCAAGCATGATGCCAAAGCTACACAAGATTGGCTTAAAAATGACAATGTGAATGTGCTGGAGTGGCCGAGTCAGAGTCCAGATCTCAATCTAAGTGAGAATTTGTGGCTGGATATGAAAATGCGTGTTAACTCACAACCACCATGACACCTGACAGAACTTGAGCAGTTGTGCAAAGAAGAAAGAGCCAAATGGCAGAACTGCTAGAGAGAGACAGAGAGCTGTACACACAAACACAAAGCTGTCATGGCTGACAAAGGTGCATCTACTAAATACTGATGTGAATGAGGTGAATACTTATGCCATTAATCATTTTGTGTTTTATATTTGTAATTAATTTAGAGATCTTTGAAGAGATCTGTTTTCAGTTTGACATTAATGACTCTTCCTTTCATCAGTGTCAAATAGCCAAATTCAATCCACTGACATTCAATGCTGCATAATAATAAAATGTGAAAACGTTTTTTATAGGCACTGTATATATCTGCCTTTCTTACTCTTTATTGGCAGAAACTATAAAAAGTAACAGACCGGCAAAAAGATCCCATAATAATCTAATCACGGAGACTGGGATTGAAACCCAGCCCATCAATGTCTTTGTGGAAGTTACATCTTTTGCCTTTCTCCCCGATGTTAATTTTCGACTTTCCTTTCCATTATCAAACACATGCTGGCTTCTGTATAATGACTGGCAGCAGTGTGAGTGGGCATATGATCATGTCTTGTGATGGTCTGATGTTCCATTCAGAGATGTTTTTTTGTGTTTTGTGCTGCATGGACAGGCAGTGGTCCCGACACCCCTTAACTGAACTTTTTTGGTTTGAACTTAGGGGAATGGATGAAATAAATGTTGGTGGGTGCCTTTTATGCTTAAGTGAAAATAAATCATAGAATATACTGACTAGGCTGGGATCTCTGGGAGGTTGCCGGCTCAAATCCCATTACCGCCTGAAGGGACCCTACTCCGTTGGGCCCTTGAGCAAGGCCCTTAACCTGAAAGTTCCTCCAGGGATGCTGTGAAATGGCTGACCCTATGCTCTGATCCTCAAAGGACATGTGAAAAGACAATTTCCCCTGAGGGATTAATAAAGTATAAGTAATCAAAACATATATACTTGAACAAAGTAAATAAAATACTTCTGTGCATAACTTCTATGCCATCAGCTAATTGATCAATCGGGCTTTATATTATTTAGGGTATTAATGAAAAACCAAGATAGAAATACCCATTATATGATACAGTTGTGCTTGAAAGTTTGTGAACCCTTTAGAATTTTCTATATTTCTGCATAAATATGACCTAAACTTTCTCCGGTCCTGTTCAATCTATATACATCGGACTTCCAATACGACTCGGAGTCCTGCCACGTACAAAAGTTTGCTGATGACACTGCTATTGTGGGCTGCATCAGGAGTGGGCAGGAGGAGGAGTACAGGAAGCTAATCAAAGACTTTGTTAAATGATGCGACTCAAACCACTTACACCTGAACACCAGCAAGACCAAGGAGCTGGTGGTGGATTTTAGGAGGCCCAGGCCCCTCATGGACCTGGTGATCATCAGAGGTGACTGTGTGCAGAGGGTGCAGACCTATAAATACCTGGGAGTGCAGCTGGATATCTATCTATCTATCTATCTATCTATCTATCTATCTATCTATCTATCTATCTATCTATCTATCTATCTATCTATCTATCTATCTATCTATCTAAAACATCATCAGATTTTCACTCAAGTCCTAAAAGTAAATAAAGAGAAACCAGTTGAACAAATTAGACAAAAATACTATACTTGGTCATTTATTTATTGACGAAAATGATTGAATATTACATATTTTAGAACGGCAAAAGTATGTAAACCTCTAGGATTAGCAGTAAGTTTGAAGGTGAAATTAGAGTCAATGGGATGCCAATCAGGTGTGAGTGGGCACCCTGTGTTATTTAAAGAACAGGATCTATCAAAGTCTGCTCTTCACAACACATGTTTGTGGAAGTGTATCATGGCACGAATAAAGGAGATTTCTGAGGACCTCAGAAAAAGAGCTGTTGATGTTCATCAGGCTGGAAAAGGTTACAAAACCATCTCTAAAGAGTTTGGACTCCACCAATCCACTGTCAGACAGATTGCGTACAAATGGAGGAAATTCAAGACCATTGTTACCGTCCCCAGGAGTTGTCGACCAACAAAAATCACTCCAAATGCAAGGTGTGTAATAGTCGGCGAGGTCACAAAGGACCCCAGGGTAACTTCTAAGCAACTGAAGGCTTCTCTCACATTGGCTAATGTTCATGTTCACGAGTCCACCATCAGGAGAACACTGAATAACAATGGTGTGCATATTAGGGTTGCAAGGAGAAAGCCATTGCTCTCCAAAAAAACATTGCTGCTCGTCTGCAGTTTGCTAAAGATCTCGTGGACAAACCAGAAGGCTATTGGAAGAATGTTTTGTGGACGGATAACACCAAAATAGAACTTTTTGGTTTAAATGAAAAGCGTTAGTTTGGAGAAAGGAAAACACTGCATTCCAGCATAAGAACTGTATCCCATCTGTGAAACATGGTGGTGGTAGTGTCATGGTTTGGGCCTGTTTTGCTGCATCTGGGCCAATATGGCTTGCCTTCATTGATGGAACAATGAATTCTGAATTATATCAGAGAATTCTAAAGGAAAATGTCAGGACATCTGTCCATGAACTGAATCTCAAGAGAAGGTGGGTCATGCAGCAAGACAACGACCCTAAGCACACAAGTCGTTCTACCAAAGAACAGTTAAAGAAGAATAAAGTTAATGTTTTGGGATGGCCAAGTCAAAGTCCTGACCTTAAACCAATCGAAATGTTGTGGAAGGACCTGAAGCGAGCAATTCATGTGAGGAAACCCACCAACATACCAGAGCTGAAGCTGTTCCATACGGAGGAATGGGCTCGGTGTGCAGGAATGGTCAAAAGTTAGCGGAAACATTTAGTTGCAGTTATTGCTGCAAAGGGGGTCACACCAGATACTGAAAGCAAAGGTTCACATACTTTTGCCACTCACAAATATGTAATATTCGATCATTTTCCTCAATAAATAAATGACCAAGTGTAATATTTTTGTCTCATTTGTTTAACTGGTTTCTCTTTATCTACTTTTAGGACTTGAGTGAAAATCTGATGTTTTAGGTCATATTTATGCAGAAATACAGAAAAATTATAAAGGGTTCACAAACTTTCAAGCACCACTGTATGTACGTGATCCACTATTTGAATTACTTTGTTTTTATTATAACATACTATTTCTGTGTTCCTATAGTTCTTGAAAAGAGCTTTCAGACATTCATACCAACAACAGCATTTCTAAATTTTACATGCCCATATAAACTTGAGCTATTTGATGGAATAGAGAATTCTTTTTCATGTCAGTGTACTTTTATTTATACAGTAGTAGAAGAACTAATCATGGCTTTAATAAAATTGGGAATTCATTTTTCAAGGAATGGCTGGTTTGAATAAGGAGTGAGTGAAAGGTGAAAGATAAAGAAAATCTGTGAGCAGAGACTAAAGGTTTACGGCATATGCCACACATTGCAAGAATCCAAGCCAGCCCTTCAATTTTCATTGTTTTTTGTGACAAGTGATTTATTAAGGCTGGAAAAGATGAATATGTGGAATATTGATTTTCCCATTTTAATTATGCTAAGTGAAGTGAATGAAGGGGGTTCTGCTTCTTATGCACGGTGCGTAACTCTTCCTGTGACATCCTGCTGTGAACACAATGTGCGAGGCTTAATGTGTGGCGCACATTGAACAGTTACAGCACCGGCGCCATGCCAGGAACAATGTCAGTGGTGTTCAGCATTTGAGTTTCTGAAGGACACATTAAAACTTAGATATGGTTGATACACCAGTAGATTCACATTTTGCTAAGTTGCAGCCTTGTGTTAACATCATTTAAATTCCTTTTTCCTCATCAAGCAAGACCCAGTAAGCCAGAATGACAAAGCAAAAAACAGGATTTTCCATTTTTTTTTTAATTTAATAAGAATTATAAACTGAAAAATTAAGTTGACACAAGTATTCAGACCCTTTACTTTACTTTACTTCGTTGAAGCCCCTTTGGCAGTGAATACAGACTTGAGTCTTCCTGGGTCAGAAGTGACGAGCTTCACACCCTTGGATATTGGGTATTTTCTGCCATTCTTCTCTGCAGATCCCTCTCAAGCTCTGTCAAGTTGGATGGTGGGTACTAGTGAACAGCTTTTTTCAGGTCTCACAGAGATGTTCAACTGGGATCAAGTCCACACTCTGGCTAGGCCACTATAGAAATTCCCAGAGCTGTTCCAATGCCTCTCCTGTGTTGTCATTGACTTGTGTTTATTGTCATTGTCCTGTTGTAAAGTGAACCTTTCGGCCACATGGTCCACAGTGCCATGAACAAGTTTTTATTAAGGATATCTCTGTACTGTTCAGCTTTACCTTAACCCTGAATAGTCTACTGGTTCCTGCTGCTGACAAATAAACCAACAGCATGATGCTAACACTGCCATGGTTCACCACTGAAATGACATTGCACAGATGATGAGTGGTGCCTGGTTTTCCTCTGACATAATGTATAGAATTGAGGCCAAACATTTCAATCTTGGTTTCATCAGACCAGAAAATCTTGTTTCTCACAGTCTCAGGGTCCTTCGGTTACCTTTCTTGTAAACTTATGGGCTTTCTTGTATTGTCTGGCCACTCCATCATAAAGCCCAGAAGTTTCTCCCATCTTTACACAGTTCCCCTGGATCTCAGCCATTGCAACCATCAGGTTGTTGCTCACCTCTCTTATCAAAGCACTTCTGCACAATCACTCAGTTTGGCCAGGTGGCCCAGCTCTAGTAACAGTCATGGTTGTTTCGAACTTCCATTTAGGGATTATGGAGACCACTGTGATCTTGGGAACCTTCAATGCCACAGGGATTTTCCCCAGATATGTGCCCAGACACAATTCTGTCTCTAGGCTCTGCAGGCAATTCCTTCAACTTCATGGCTTGATTTTTGCTCTGATACACATTGTGAACAATAGAATGAGATGTACATGAGCCAAAGCTCTTAGAAACTCTCCCACACTGTTTATAAATATTCTCAGCACAGTTATACAGTAAACCCTCGTTTATAGAGGTTGATCTGATTCAGACAGATAAACGAATTTCCAAGAAGTAGGATTCTTTATTTATAAATCTAATATTTTCGCAGTTAGAGCATAGAAAACCTGTTTACGACCTTCTAAATACGTTTTTTAACATTATTAGAGCCCTGTAGACATGAAATAACACCCTTTAGTCAAAAGTTTAAACTGTGCTCCATGACAAGACAGAGATGACAGTTCTTTCTCACAATTCAAAGAATGCAAACATATCTTCCTCTTCAAAGGAGTGCGCGTCAGGAGCGGAGAATGTCAGAGAGAGAGAGTAAAGTAAACAATCAAAAATCAATAGGGCTGTTGGGCTTTTAAGTATGCAAGCACCGCGATAAAGCGGCGCAATGAAGGGATCATTGTGAAGGTAGCCTTTCAGCATTTTTACAGGCGCGTCCATATCTTCTAAGCAAACAGCCACTGTGCAAACAGCCCCTCTGCTCACACCCCCTCCGTCAGGAGCAGAGAATGGGGCCAATCATACGCCTCCCTGATGGTATTGCATGATGGATAAGTATCTGCCTGTATTTCTCAGAGAGAGTGAGAGACACAGAAAAAAGCAAGCAATGAAAAATCAATACGGGCTGTTAGAGCTTTTAAGTGTGCGAAGCAGCGCACGGGAAGCATATCGTATATCATGAAGGAGTTTTATTTAATATGTAATACGTGCTCTGATTGGGTAGCTTCTCAGCCATCCGCCAAAAGCGTCCCTTGTATGAAATCAACTGGGCAAACAAACTGAGGAAGCATGCAACATAAATTGAAAGACCCACTGTCCGTAGAAATCCGCGAACCAGCGAAAAATCCGTGATATATATTTAGATATGCTTACATTTAAAATCTGTGATGGAGTGAAGCAGCGAAAGCCGAAGCACGATATAGCGAGGGATCACTGTATATCATTTCAGTAATTATTTACCGCTCTGATGCTGATCTTTCTGATCATAAAATAGGTCATTGTGATAGCAATTGACAAGAAGAATTCATAATTAAGTGGTATTAAGGTATTTGAGGGTTCCTCTAGAGTGCCTCTTTCTCGTATGCGATTTGGCTCAAAAACTAATATGTTTCGAGTTTGGTATGTTTCCCGTCCAGCTGTTTTAGTTCTAGACCGTCCTCAAGAAACTGTGACACACAGACAGACACACACCCATCATTAAGATATTGATGTTTTCAGTATCAAAGGACCCTAAAACACTGAGATCCGTTGAAAACCAGAGATCAACATTTTTGATGAATCTAAAGCTTTCGCTCATCACCCATAGATGATAGGTAATGGTGGGGAAGGGTGCAAAGCAAACATTTGCAAAAAAAAAAATATCCTAAAATCCTGTTTTAGCTTTGTTATTCTGGGGTATTGTGTGTTGATTGATAAAGTGAGTTAAAATGACTTTAGCATAAGGCTGGAACATAACAAAATGTGGAAACAGTGAAAGGGTCTGAATACTTGCTGAATCCCCTGTATTTGAAATATAACAGGAGAAGTGTTTTCTGTTGATTTTCTATTGTATTTATTTGACTTGGTGTACTTTTGGTAAAAAGTCTGAAATTGTGCTACACATTCAATTTTCTATTTTTCTGACAATAACTGTGATGACATTTGCTAAATCTTTGCTTTTCACATTCTTTTCCTGGAGCCTTGGCAGCATTTCTAGCATTCAAGGCCTTGGAGTGGAAGATCACTATGGGTGGGTTCCTCCAAAATGTTATGGAATACCTTGTTCTGTAGCATACAGATAGGGTTCAACGCCTCACAGGGGCCCACTGCCAGGTTAAGTTGGGCTCAATGAACACCCTTTGAGGACATTATATGGAACCATAGAAAAGACATGCAAAAATGGGGAGAACATGCAAATTACATGCAGACACTTGACAGGGATAATAAACCAAGATTTCTCTCATAAAAATATAACTTAATGCTCATTGTACTTAATGATTTTGCTGATCCATTTATTTGTATATGAAGATTAAAAGCATAGATTCATTTTTATTTTTGCATTGCAACCATTTCTAATTAGACAAAAGAACACTCAAAACTCAGTGAATTGCAGCATGGACACTTAAAAGTACTTGCAGTTTATTGTTATGAAACAAGCATCTTTTTTTTTCTTTTGTATAATTTATATTTTTTGCAAACATAGGCTTAACACAGATACATTGAAAATGTCACCACTATTCCACCCGCTTTCACCTCTGAAGACATTTTGTTCAATTTAACCCCCTTAGCCGCTCTCCTTAAACATAAAAAGACAAGCAAACTGGGAAATGCCAGTGGATCTGTATTAGAAGTCTTTCAAGTCATTTACCTTTTACCCTTGAATAATTTATAGTTCAAGCACTTCATCAGAGTACGAGCTGGGCTCTTCATCTGATCGAACAGAGATTTTAAAATGACGTCTTAAAAATCCACCATATCTTTTCTGGTTGTCCCACTTGAGTTTTGGTCGAACTCTTCGCATGAATCCTCCGTATCTTTTTTGTAGCTCCTCTTGGCTGTTGTCTTCTTCGTAATCAAAGCTTCTCTTGGGCCTGAATTTCCTTAAGAAGCCGCCATAGCGTTTAACCTCATTTAGTGCACCAGTATCATCGTGATAGACCAGTTCCTCATTTTCCAAAGAGCCATCTCCTTGAACTGTGTCTTGGGTCACATCCTGGAGGTCTCTTTCTCCAAACTTCCTAAATATAGTTCCATATTTCTTAGCAAGTCCACCCTTAAGGCTGGAATTTTCTCGTGCAGGAGAACTGCTAAATATCTTGTTCTTATCGACTTTCTTGATAAACCCTCCATAACGTTTCACCAAATTGTTAAGAGATATTTCTGCATGCTTGTCAATCTTGTCAGGCCTGATTGCCTCAAGGTCACTTTTATAGTTTGTCCCCAACAATCCGACAGGATACATCTGTAGAGCTTCTTGGCATTTCTCAAATTCAGTTGTTGAAGGTAAAGAACCTTCACACTCTAATGTGCAGACCTGAAAGAACAAAAGTCATGCTTATTTAATTCAAAACCATTATGAACAGCTTCTCATTCATATACATATGCTTTCAATATGCTGTCGCAGCCAAGTCATTATTTTACAACTCGTTCATTCATCCCTCGAGTCTTGTAATTCCAACACATATTTATTGGCAGTCAAAACTGATACACCAGGGCAAGTTTAGAGTCACCAGTTAGCTTAACTGTCTTTTTTTGGAATATTGGGAAAAAAATATGAGTTCCTGGAGAAAATGCAAAATGGGCATGAAGAGAGGATGTAAATGGTACAGTGCAATTGTATTTAAATTCAAATGACGAGAATATAACGCAGAAATGTACAGAAAAAGTGATATCTTTTACTCACTCAGCAAAATATGCTGCACTTGTGTATACATGCTGGGCTGTTGTTTTTAGCAGTTGTTATTTAAGGAAGTTACCCTCTAAAATAAATACTTTTTTTTTTTCAGAGTACGATAAAATTATTTGTGGATGACAAAATATTTCACTTTCTGCATCTTGAACTTTATTGAATATTAGAACAATTTTGATGAGAACAGGTGATTAAAGCTGGCCAATCCTACTCATTGTTTTCCTCCAAAAATATATCAAGTCAAATTTGAAGTTTCCTAAGGTTCCACTCCTTATACAGTGCAATAGTACTTCAGTTAACAAAGTAGATGCAATAAATTCACAACAAAGGATTAGGAATTTAATGTGTTTAGTTTAATGGCAAATCGAAAAAGTTAAATATGTTTAAGATTGCATTGTAGTGCCGTCTTTTCTTTTCTATGGCTGCCATAATTTCTGGGGAGGTAGTGACGGAGGAGAGAATGAAGAGAATGCCAAAATGACATGGAGTCAGCCTTGACGTTTCCTAAGGTATCACTCTTTACACCTTACAATGGTTCCCCAGTTAACAGTGTATATGCATGTTAAAAGAAGCTTTATTATTGGAGTTAGATGGTCAAATAAAAAAAATCTATTAATTTGTATTGTGATGACTGTGGCTGTTGCCTCCAATGTCACTGCTGCTGTCCCGTTATGATCAATAATCAATAGTTTTTATATTTTTTTTGTGAAAAATTACAAAGTATCAGTCTATTTAGGGTTTCTGTGACTCAAGGATGTGGAATTTCACGGTTCCTATCATTTCATAGCACTTGCAATAACTTCACTTTCCACAGTATGCAGAATATCAATGACAAACAATTTTTTGTGTTTCTGTGCACAACAGACATAAACTTGAACTTGCACATTTGCTATAGTGCATTCTATGCTGATTTCATTGTAAAGGGGCTCATTTTTACAGCATTCGTTAACCACAGCATTACTGAACTTGACTATACAATACTCATAGAATTCCATGAAACATGGTCTCCCTTCTCAGCTCATACTGATTATTTGCTCATGGACCTGTTTTGGCCACATGATGTTTCATCTTTACCTTAATAATTCCTTCCATTAATTTACCAGTAGAGAACATTAAATGTGCTGGCCCATAAATATTGGACCAGCCCAAATGCCCTCTTCCTATAATGGGATAATATCTTCTAGCTTCTAAAAAATCTTCTTCTCTTGCTTATATATGCATGCAATAACCGCCTTATGCCTTCAGGGATAAATGTTATCTGGCCTTGGTGATGTGTAAGGCTTCAGCGTATCCAATCAAAACAGCGCTACAATTTCCAGATAACTAAGTACCTCCATGATAGTCCCTGTAACTGCCAGGAGCTTATTGATGTCTACTTAATCTCATTTCAAAATTGAGCAACAACAAGCATTCGTAGTGTGACTTCTTCTTTTACTACACATAAGGTGGTTGACAAATACTTGATTTCCTAGTATTTTAATTTTATGTTTTTAATTCAAATATACATTTTTTAATTATTGAAATACTTGTATGTTCTTTTTTTATGTCACTTACAGTTGCTTTTATTGAAAGCATTAGAAACTTTAAAGAAAAAAAATTATTTTATTTTAAAATATGTTTTAACACATTAACAATGAGTAGCATTTAAAACCTATTGTTCAGTCTAAAATTATGCATAACAAACAAGAAATTGTGGTGTGATGTTTAATGTTTTATAAGGTGAAAGATGACCATTAATTGAGGTCCTAAGGCAAATTGGTTATTCACAGCAAACTTAAGAAACGGGGAAAATAAAATGTAATATATGAAGAATGTCAGCTAGAATGCAGGGGTACAGAATGGAGTTGTTTCATAGTAAATACTGAACTTTTTTCATGCAGAAAATAATGATATATTTGTGCACACTGGACAACCCAACCCCTTGAGATGTCAAAACACCACATGGCAACTTTTAAGTGTATTTATGACTGAAGCAGTTGTTCACAAAAAGAGCTGAGAGAAAAGGCAACAGACTGCTGGAAAAGAAACCTTGACAACTTCAAGAAAAATCTGGATGACATATCGGGACAGCTAAATTATTAGCTAAAGAAACGAGCTTCATGGACTGAATGGTCTTCACTCGTTAGTCAATTTCCTATCTTCGTTAAGTGCACCATAGTGAATTATACAAACCATGAAGGACTCAAATATTGTTTCAAAAGGCATTTCTAAATTATAAAGAAAAGTTTCTTACCAGAGTATTAATCTGAGACTCTTCATTCTGTGCCTGTTGAGAACATGTCAGACACTGGGCTGAGCAGTCTGCCTGAGTGGATGATGGTAAACCCAGACTGAAAAGTAACACAAAAAGATGCCACTCCATGCTCCTTGAAGACCACAGGGCTGAAAGACAAAAGGACACCTAGCATTATCACCATTATCAATACATTTCAGTTTCGCCCAATTAGATAAAAATCAGCATGTATAATTTGTTTTGCTATGTCTCTGTTGTATGTTTGTTTCTTACAATTTTTCTTATTAGGGGTGATAATAATTTGATTTTTATGAAAAAAATTTGAAATGAAACCTTAAGAACTGCAATAATGATGTCTAAGGAATATATTACTGCACCTGAGAATCGGACACGCCAGACTATCATCTTGAAATTCCAAATAACACTCCAATAACACTGCTTCCTCAAAACTTCTGCATGTATTTTATAGATTTTGGCCCGCTTGTCATAAAGAACAACCGTTACATTTTCCTATTTTGTACTTTTTATTCCAATCACCTATTTCTGTGATTTGTTCACCAATTGTAAGAATATTTATATACAGCACAAAGAATACAACAGGAACATCTGTGGTGATCTGAAAGGTTCTAGGAAAGCTGTTCAGATATACCAAGTAGTGTGAGTAGGACAGCTGTGCTAAAGAGACTCATTACATTAAAAAGAAACAGACGCTCCATAAGCATTTGGTCCCAGAGCAGAAGAGTCTGACTCTTAAACCACTTGTTGACATAACAAAACATATTTTTGCCTCCTCTTCATATAACTGATAAAAAATGTCATGATAGTGAACAATCAGAGATGAACAATAAAGGTGAGGGATTTCGATATTTGAGACAGATATTTCCATGAATAACTAATGACAACATTAAGGAAGGCATTTCTGTTGGTCCACTGGTCAAATGTGTTATCAGCAGCAAGCAGTTTCAAGACATGCCAGTGGGGCTGGAGGAAATCCCATGGAAGGCAGTCAAGGATGTTTTCTGAGAATTTTCATGGAAACTACAGAACACCAAACTGTGTTCAGCTGATTGACAACATGCTTCAAGCATACAACACCATCATTTAAGTAGATTATGTCAGCAACATGTCCGTAGAGATTCGTTTTCTGTATTCACATTCGAACTTCTTCTCTGCTAATGAATTTCTGTATGGGATTAATAAAGTTTATCTAATCTAATCTTGGTTCAGTTAGTAACAAACATTAGGAATGATTCAAGACATGGCAATGACCTAAAAGTGGTTGTCAGGACAAGTGGAATCCATCAATGCTGACTGACTTTTGGTGGACACTGAAATGAGGAGCTTCAGATGAGGAGTACAAACAAAAATCAGCAGCAAAACATTTTTAGCTCAACTGAACCAATGCAATTTGTCAGCATCATTAAGTGATTAAACACACTAAATTCACTATACATTTGTGTTATGTTTCTTCACATTCCTATGTGATACAGCCAACTTGAAAATATATTTGTGTTCAGTTGGAATTTGTCTATCGCAATCACCAACTATATTTCAAGGAGTAAAAACATTTCTTGCTCAGTGAAACTAGGGTGTTGTACTGTGTTAGCCATTATGAATGTAGAGAGAAGTCAAGCAAAATGACACTTTTTCAAGATTCAAGAGTATTTATTGTCATTTCATCCATATACAGTAGTACAGCATACAGTGAAATGAAACAACATTCCTCCAGGACCATGGTGCTACATAGAACACAGGACAACGAAGAATCCATGACACATAACATAAAGACACATAATGTATAACAAGGTGCATGTGAGTCAAATATGCAAACATGTGCAACAATTTGCAACATTGCAGAGCAAAACACATATATCAGATATCAGACTGGTCCATGAGTGTTCAGGAATCTGATTACTTGGGGGAAAAAACTGTTACACATTCTGGTGGTAAGGGCCCGAATGCTTCGGTACCTTTTTCCCAATGGCAGGAGTGTAAACAGTGAGTGTGAATGGTGTGTTGGGTCATTCACAATGCTGGTGGCTTTGCGGATGCAGCTTATAGTGTAAATGTCCATGATGGAAGGAAGAGAGACACTGATGATCTTCTCAGCTGTCTTTGCTATCTGTTGTAGGGCTTTACGATCCCTGACCATGCAATTTCCAAACCAGACAGTGATGCAGTTACTCAGGAAGCTCTATATGGTTCATCTGTAGAATGTTGTTAGAGTAGCTGGTGGAAGATGGGTTTTTCTCAGGGTATGCAGGAAGTAAAGGCACTGCTGGGCTTTCTTGGCTAAAGAGCTGGTTTTGTGGGACCAGGTGAGGTTCTCTGCCAGGTGGACACCCAGGAATTTGGTGCTATTGACAACCTCTACAGTTGAGCCGTCAAAGTCTTCCTAAAGTCAACAATCATCTCCTTTGTTTTGTCTATATTCAGTCTCTTAACCACTGCACCTCCTCTCTGTATGCTGACTCATTGTTGTTGCTGATGAGGCCCACCACAGTCGTGTCATCAGCAAATTTTATAATGTGATTAGAGCGGTGCTTTGCTGCACAGTCATGAGTCAGCAGTGTGAACAATAATGGACTGAGCACACAGCCTTGAGGGGCTCCAGTGCTCAGTGTGGTGGTTCTGGAGATGTTGTTTCCAGTCCTGACTGACTGAGGTCTGTCAGTCAGGAAGTCCAGAATCCAGTTACAGAGGGAGGTGTTCAGTCCAAGCAGGCTCAGCTTTTCCGTCAGCTGCTGAGGAATGATCATGTTTTATTGGCTGACTAAAAACATTACAATATGCAAGCTTTCAAGGCAACACTGGGGCAGGACAGATGCAACATTGGAAAACCTTTAGGTGAGACATCTTTAACATTAAATTTAAAGTAACAGACCGCTTATCTTATCCACAGATCTTGACTAGTCATTGTTCTCCTCTCTTGCTTAATGAATCTTAGCCTGAAAAGGTCTATTCATTTTTTACATTTAAGATGTCTCACTTAAAGGTTTTCCAGTGTTGTTACTTGTCCTGGGTTCCATTTAAACACAGGGAACTCCAATTTCTGTATTACACCTTGCCTGAAGAAGGGGCCTTTGTTGCCCAGTGAAATAAGAGTAAGGCACCAAATAAGAGTAAGACACTCAAATCGAATAGTAGACAAGGCAGAAGAGAGTGATAATCAAAATTCTCAAAGACTGAGAGCACAGCTGGCCTCAGTGTGACAATTCAACACCATGAGAAGTTTTCTGCTGCGTGGGGCCAGCTACCTGCTGGTGGCCCAGATGAGAAGCTCAGATTATGAAACTGTTTGTGTCCACATCATTATTCAAATTAAATTGCCAAACAACGTACCTGTTTTATTTTGGCCTGTCATTTCTTGATGGAGGTTTTGAAATTATTGAAACAAGTACACATATATTTGTATTCCAGTAAATTACTTCCCAGCAGAACCAGATGTCGCCTGGGAAAGTAGTAGGGTAGAACTATCCCACCTGACTATGACAGCAAAAGAAACTTTGCCAATTGCAGTCCTTTTCTTATGAGACATAGCTTTGATGAAAAATTAATCAAACTGAAAGGTTCTAAAAGAATTTGTTTTTTCCTCAGACAATTATTACGTGTGACAAATCACTAAATCACTTTGCTGAAATTCAGGACAACGTATTTTCTCATATTTTGGGCCTGAAAATTTTTTTTATTAATTTCAGAGTTAAAATCTGAAACAATGCACTCTCCTTAAATCTTATTGTAGTTAATACTAGAATCCCTGAAACCTGTGAAAATATCTGTAATGCCAGGCCACCTTCATTTTACTTGCACCTCCTCATCACTGCATTAATTGCACACTGATAAAGCACCTTTATTTTGCAAATGTGTCAATTGGCCGCAGGCAGGCAGTCTGCTATGCCATCCCCCACCGAGGCAAACACAAAATTCTCACAGTTAAAATCTGGGAGTGAGGTGTCTGGAATCGTATAGGAAAATGATATATTGTTATTTGAAAAACGTACATTTCATGGGTCTGTGTAAATATAGAATGTCATTTCTTGTAAGGCAACTAAACATAACTAAAACAGAAAATGTTTTCATATGTTACAGTGATAAGGAAAAAATGTTGACGTGAAGTGTATAATATGTGATGACTAAAGTACAAATATCAAATAAACACTTTCACAAAAGGTATAACAAAACAACTGCACTTCTAATCAAGAATAAAACCGAAGAAGAAGAAATTGTTCAATGTACATGTTGTTGTCAATGTGTGAAGACTGAAGCCCAAATATCAAATGATACGAAGTAAGGATTTTACATGCATGCGTGTGTTTGCATCTTTCACAGTGGAAACGCGAAGATCTCACAGATGTCTGCTTCACTGGTGTAGCGGTAAGAACTGCTGTGTCGTAATCAAGAAGTTGCTGGTTCGAACCCAGGTCCTTCATGCATTTAGCGCTTTGAGTGGTGGGCTGCTATTATTGTTACTATTATATAATAAAAACATACATTTGATTTGAGTCTCTAACAAATCAATGAAACAAGCGTGCTTTTATTCAAGAATAAAATTGAAAAAAAAAAAAACTGAGGGGTACGTGTGATGTCAGGAGTGGGGAATCAGTCTGCCTCTGTGTTTTGGAGTGTACCTTGCCTCTGCTTAGCTAGTGATAGCTTTTTGCTTATTGGTTTCTAAAGTTTGTTCTGTTTCACTACTATGTGGGTAGAGCCGCAGATTACAGCTAGTATATATATATGTATATATATATATATAAAGAGAGAAACAGAGAGTTTAATCTGGATAGCAGCACCCTTATTAACCAGCTGGATGTCTTTAAAGATCCTGGAAGTCATAATAGTAAGGGTTTGCGTTTCTCCAGTTCGCTAGGGGGTGATGTGTTGTGGCCTAAAATGCATACAGGGGTGCACCACCAACCTAACTTTCTCTAGTACACCTCTGTATTAGGACTAACATGCAGGAATCTCTAGTGCCACTAGGGGGAGACCTACCCATAGAACATCAGAGTCAGATCCGTGGAAATGCTGACAGCAGAGTACCCAGAAGGTAGTTGTGACATAGTATAAAAAGGGCCTTTCTTCCTTTGCTCAGAGAGCTTAGAGTTGGGAGACATCTAGTGAGAAGAGCTCAGATGGAAGGAGGGAGGAAAGAAGATGACCAAAATAGCAGAAGATGAGCAGTGGAAATGTGTTAGCAGAGGAGTCAGGGGTTACTGTTTAGCTATGCCCAAGGGCAAAAATGTTTATTTTTTATGTTTTGGTCATATTTAATTGTTCCCTTGTATCACTTATTGATTTTTTTGTCATTAAAGCCTGTGTTTTTTTGTGATTTTGGACTTCTGGATTGATGTTTGAGGTTTTGAGATGTTTATATATATGATATGCTTCTTCATTGGGAAGAAACACTACTTTTCCCTGCTGGAAACACGAATTAGACAATCTACATGACTCTGACTTAAAGTTTAAATCCGAACAATATATTCAATCTCTTTTCGCTGTTCCATTATTTCACTGAGTAATTCCTAATGCAATCTTTACTATCATTTTTTTTGAGTCTTTTGAATTTTAGTACTTTCATTATCTCTAACATGCTCTGCATGTCTACTGCACCAATGTTTTTGAATTCTTTACGAAGTTCTACTTTGTCATTTACTCTTTGTCTTTTATTTCCGGCCCGGGCGTGGTTAAATCTCTTGGCACAAAGTCTAGTCTCGCAGGACGTGAAAGTATCTCTCTGAAAAAGTCACGTCTCATCCCAAGATTTTTTTATTATAATAGGGAAATATATATATATTTAGATAAATATAGATATACAGGGTGGTCCAGATCTAATTATGCAGATCCATATCATCTGGATGACTTTGATTTATGTGGGGATGATTCCAGTTCGGCACAAAGATGATTCTTCATGTCATCAGTTTGCACACTTCTCGATTGTCTGGGATTTTTTGGGTGATTTTCTATGTAATAAACTTAATAAGTTATAGCGTAATGAAAATTGCATAATTAGATCTGGACCACCCTATATATGTATATAAAAACTGTATGTCTATATAGAGTATAAATATATGAGAGAAAGAGAGATAAACAGAAAATTAGAGTGAAGTGGCTTCAAATTCAAATTTAACTTCTTTACTCGTACCATTCTCCCTCTTCATTTAATTTCAGAAGTAACTCTCACATATATTGATAGCATGCAACTTCAGCATTCAGCTTGGTAAAAACAATGTAACAGCAGGAAGAATGTTTAAATAGTCACTGTATTCCATCGAAACTTTCCCTCAGTTTAAGAAAAGATAGAATAATCTCATCTATGGGGTTTGGCCTGATTCTCGCGGAACACCTCTAACCAGGTCTGGCGAGTTCTTTACAAGAAAATCCTTGTCGTAGGTATAGGGAAGTGCCAGCTAAAGGACAACTGGAGTGTCCTTTTTAATTTTTATAATGTATTGAAACCCCTGGTTGAAAAGGCTGAATGAAATGGTCAATTCTGGAAATGTCTTTCTGTATTATGTTTTGTAGAGTTGCTGGCTTGCATGCGGGTGAGAGCTGAGTGGCAATGTCAGCAGGATCTCTAGGGCTACCTGAGAGGTGCATACAGCCCTTCAGTCTTACAATTTACTGTATGTATATGACATAACATTCTCTAAAATCATTTAATCAGTTCAGGACCTTAGGGAATGGATCAGGGTCTATTCTGACAACATCGAAGGCATGACAGGAACCAGCCCTTGGATGGAAACCAGTCTGTCACACAGGACAGTGATACCAGTGGTAAGAATAACACTCATCAATCTGTGTCACCTCCTAAACTCATTTACTCCATTGCAGGGTGGGATAAACCAGAAAACAGCAAGGATGTTGTAAGGCTAATTGTTAGACTACATGCACTTTACCACAAGACTTTAAATATTCGATAACATGCAGAGAAAGGTAAGGCCTTAATCGTCATGCCATTTTAGAAAGCGTTTATAGGCCACAATAAGGTGGGTTGAAATGTGAAAATGCTTATTATTGTGCCCGCTTCTAGCACAGGGGCTTCTGATTTAAGGGCTAGTGCATGATATATGAATTGGAGGCTATGCTTTAACTGTTTTTAATGAAGCTGATTAAGAACTAAGACACGAAGCAAATTTAAAGGCAAAGATGACCATTTAAAGGAAACAATGTCATCACTCAAATGTCAAAGAAGATTTAATTAGATAACTGAATAATACTTTTTTTTTTTTACTGCAATAGTAGAACACATGTGAATGTAAAACATATAACAGATAGGGGATAATTAACTTGTAGTTAATTCAAGGTGCTATATAAATAAAATTATTATTATTAATAATAATAATAATAAGAAGAAGAAGAAGAAACATATTATTATTATTATTATTATTATTATTATTATTCATGTTTAATTAGACAAAGATCATGTGAATATTACTGTGGAAATAATACACTCATCTACTTTTCCCCATATTTCTTATCAATAACACAACCCCATTGCAGGTAGTCTGAGCTTCTCCACCAATACTGTGGAGAGTCCACCCCGACGGGATATGCCAGTCCATCACAGGGGGCACTCACAGACAGCAGGTCTACAATCCTTAATTTAAGACCACCACATTTAATCTTGTGTTTCATCCATTGAATTTGAATTCTACATTTTAAATATTCTGGAGGAATGTTTTTTTAACAAAATTAAAGAAATACTTACATACATATTAAAATTAACTAAAAGTCAAATGTGACAATAGATAGATAATAACCGTATGAAATGAGAGTATAGATAATTCAGTGTGACATGAAATATATTTTTGTTGCTTGTTTCTTTATATATTCAATCATTCCCTCATGTATTTATGTCAGTGACTTGCAGAGAAGCGTCCAGCTGCAGAGCCACAGCACTACACGTCATCGCAATATCACGACAGAAATGACATCACTGCTCCTCTGTACGCTACTCCCTAACCACTCTAACCTCTAACTTTGTGCTGCCCCTAATCTTAACTGTTTGAACGACATGCTAACCACACTAATCCCTATCCTTAATAACACTAAACCCCAAACTCAAATTACCACTAATTTTAACCGTGTACCACCATTGGCGGACCTACATTTTTGGGGCCCTGAAGCTTGAACTGTAATGGGGCCCCCTTCTCAATCAGCAGAGGTCTGGGTTACCATGATTATGTTCTGCAATGGGGTTGTTCCACTACAGATCACCGGAATTTTTTTCTATATGTAACCAGTATACTGTATCTCAGATTTTGATTAAAATTGCTGTACTGGATTATCTCACATGTCAAAGTTACTGACGTGAATAAAAATTTCCCATACCTTCTAGTTTTCAAGTTAGGGGGGATGAAAATTAAAGTTATTTCTGGGGCCCTGAGGCATAATCATCATTCATTTCATAGTACAGATCCACCACTGTATAATACATGCAAACCAAACTAACCACTAACCTTAATCTCCACTGTCAAACTGGTGGGGAAGACAAGGCCGGCGTCACCATTAAGGCGAATTAGGCATTCTCCTAGGGTGCAGACCATTGGGGGGGTTGCTTGACCCAACCACACGGGTTAGCTACCAAACAGTCAGCTGGTGCACTAATTAGCTTGGCCTAGGGTGAGCAGTTTAAAACACTGCTGAAAACACATTACTTTAACATGGCCTTTTTATAATTTCATTTTAATCGTAATTTAACTTAATCCTGATACTCTGTATGTTCAATCTCCTCAAAATAACTATTCATGGTGGCTCTAAAATCGGTACTGACCCCTACTCTCTTTTCTGTTTCTTTTTCCGGTTTCTTTGTGGTGGTGGCCTGCGCCACCACCACCTACTCAAAGCTTCATGATGCTCCAACAATGATGGACGGATTAAAAGGCAGAAGTCTACGTGACCATCATCATTATCAAGCCCTTCCATGAGAACCCTAAATCCAAAGAGGACTGTTTCATTTATATTAGGTAGAATGCCCAGAGGAGACTGGGTGGTCTCATGGTCTGGAATCCCTACAGATTTTATTTTTTCTCCAGCCATCTGGAGTTTTTTTGTTTTTTCTGTCCCCCTTGGCCATTGAACCTTACTCTTATTCGATGTTAATGTTGATTTATTTTGTTTTATAATTGTATCTTTCATTTTTCTATTCTTTAATATGTAAAGCACTTTGAGCTACTGTTTGTATGAAAATGTGCTATATAAATAAATGTTGTTGTTGTAGGGTGCAGAATAACCTAGCACTGGCACTGGGGGTAGAAATGCTGGCCTAGACCTTAAAGTTGAGAGGGTGGGCTCTAGCGAGTGCTGTTTTGGATTGGTCAATTGTCAGTGATGTGACATAAAAAATTCAAATATCACATTTAAAGCAGACACGTCAGATGCAAACTCGTAATAGTGAGTTCTGAATTTCCTCACGTACGTAGCTCTTTGACCCAATAATTCCGAGCAACTGTTTTTCTTGTTCTAGTATCTGATGCGTACAGCCACGGCTTTGAGCATGCGCGTGAGGCACAGGCTTCCCAAGTCAAGCAAAGCGCATATATCCAATCTGCGGACGATTCACCGATCAAACAACTTTTTAGAGCCCACCCTCTCAGCTTTGACGAGTGAAATGACAGTTTTTATTTCACGGCTCATTTCATCTTGCGTGTGGTGTCACTGACATAAAAAACGAAAAAAAAATACAAATACATAATGAACCACAAAATATATCTCTTGACACATTATATTAAATGTACCATTGTTTCATGTCATTTATTTATTTATTACCATATTTCAGAGTACTTTTTATTCATTTGCGTATTTATATTATTTAATTTTGTCCGAAATGTTCTTCCAAACAATAAAAGCTGACTCCTCGTGTTTAGCTCGTTTGGGTTCATCACCTGCTTATATAAGACAAGTCGAGCTTGTGTGTTTGCGGGGTTCGCTAAACCGACGAAGATCCTGTGAAAAATGTGCCTTTATTATATTATATTCTGGTCGAATTTACGACATTGATGGCTCAGAATGTCTTTTAGGACTTCACAACCTTGTCTTTCTGTAAGTTTCCATTCCGTCGTGCGTTGCTTTAGTTTATTGTTCTGCATTTCATCCAATATTTCATTTCTCTGCAGCGAGCTAAAAAATTCAAACTGTAATCGCAAGCAGGCATTCCGCGAATACTCGACCTCCGCCTCAATGCTTAGACCGCTTTTCTTTTTATCATCCTGCCTTTTAAGGGAACTAATAATTAGGTCTTCTAAAGAGCCAACCGTCCATCCACAATCCCCTATCAAGCCTGCGTTTCCATTCCACGATCGCTGGGACCTGGCAGTGTTGGACGCAAGGCACCAGACCAACCCTGGACTCTGGAAATGGCATTTACTAGGTTCTTCGTAAAACCATTTCTTGATAAAGAAACATTTAATTCTGGGAAGGGTTCTTTTTATATTAACTTTTTTTTTCTTCAAAAAGATTCCTAATCTGCAGACAAAACTGAAATCTTTAATTTATGGTAGGCTACAGCAGATCAAGTAAACTCGAGTTTATAGTCTGTGGGATTCTGTGCACCAAGAGTCATTATAAAATCACGAATCTGTCATCATCATTGTATGGTTATTTATGGAGACTGATTCGGATTCAAATAAGCAACAATCATTTGGATGTTTTTTTTGGGACCCCAAACAGTTCCGTTTTGAACCGCTCTGGCAGCTTTATTAGTAAGAGTGAACAAGTCAATTACTTACGGAGAATCGGAATACAAAATTTGCTGTAACTTCATCTAACAAACGACTTTTTATGAGGTGGTATAAAAATCAAGATCCGAGCCCACCTCTGTCCAATACTTTCTGGGTTAAATTAAGCAGCTGTCATTTCGGGAGTTTCCATTTTTTGGTATCAATTCTAAACTGGGTTTCTTAAAAATGTACGAGAATGCACCATATGTGTATAAATGTTACATGAGGATAGTATTGCGTTGTTTTATCTTGTTTTCTAAGATATTTATCGTCATCGAAATGATCAACATTGGGTATTCCCTTGTATTCTGGCGAGTTAAACCCTTTTGTTTTGACTAGCGAGCCTGCTGGTGCGGCCATCGCGCTAACAGGTAGCTTCAGCCCAACGTTCTTCGGTTTCTGCTCTACATGTGATTAATGACCACAGTTAGGATACAAGTAAGCGAGCAAACTCCATAGTAAAGATGGTACGAATACGAAAATTATAAAAGAGAATAAAGGAATTTCCAAAATTCTTACTAAAGTAAACAAGCACTTCGCTTGTCTGAATGCAGAACGCGAAACTAAAGATAAATGATTTGCTGATCGAGAAACACTGCTTTATTGAATGACTTCATTGTTTAGCCTGGGTATTGTGACGGATAAATAAAAAATGTCCGTTCATCCATTCATCGTTCGAACCCGCTTATCCAGAGTAGGAGGAGTTGTCAGTCCCAACAAGCATCGCAAGCGAGACAAAAACAGTTTCTGGACAGGGCGCCAGTTCATCGCCGGGTGAAGACACACAGACACAGGGACAATTTAATACGCCAATCCACTCAACACAAACGTCTTCGGATGGTGGTAGGAAACACATAGGAACTCGCAGAGAACATGCAAACTACACGGAAGAAGTACACCGATCTCCTTGTTGCGAAATAGTAGCAATTACCACTGCGCCACCGCGCCGCCCGGATGCAAACATATATATTTATATACAATATTTCTTGAGAGACTGTCTTTGGTCAAAATGCCCTGGAAAATAAACTGTGACGAGTGTGATTTTTTTTTCTTTACGAAAAAAGGTTTATGTGAGTTCTACAGGATTGAACCCGTGCTAGTTTCCCAATTGAGGGAGCCACGACTGAATTGCCGCTCATGTCTGAATCAGCTATTTCATTATAAGAAGGTAGCAACCCATTCGCGGAAAAGGGCAACAAGACATCAGCAAACGCAATCGATTGTTGGTATCAGACTTAGTGTTGTATGGTGGTTATGGGGAACCGGTTTTGATTCACTTTATTTAACTTCCAGCGTTATCTATCTATCTATCTATCTATCTATCTATCTATCTATCTATCTATCTATCTATCTATCTATCTATCTATCTATCTATCTATCTATCTATCTATCTATCTATCTATCTGTAATGGAATACGGAACTACCAAAACCCACTCATCCAGAGCAGGGTCGTGGGCACAAAGAAGGAACAATCCCCGCACCAGTCCTCAACAGGGTAATAAATACGCAAACATCAGGGGCCAGTTTAGCATCGTCAGTCCTCCTAACAGCCCAGTTTGCAATTCCTAGATCGATACAAAAACAAGCAAAACAATTTGAAAATAACAGCTTACTTAATTAACACTGGAGTCCAAGACAGAACTTGAGAACCACTGATTTATTTGACCATTATCATATAGTGCCTTTCACATCTATCTATCTATCTATCTATCTATCTATCTATCTATCTATCTATCTATCTATCTATCTATCTATATGACTCGGTTGATTTAGTAGACAGAAGAACAATAAGAAAAGTAACCAATGTATCAGGAAATTATATTAAGATAAAAAGCAAAAAAAAAAATGTCTGCTGCTTAAGAGTTTATCTGCATGCCAAACAGCTTATCTGTAGTGATGGTAACAGGCGGCCGTAGGTCAATGTTATCATCTGCAGAGGCGAATATAACCAATTAGTGAAAATTCACGAATTCATAATGCGTAGTAACATTCTGCGATGCTTGTTCACATCTTTTAAGACATGAAATTACAAGTTAAAATTGTGTTTTAATAATATGTACTCTAAAAAGTGTAAAGCATCTCATCTCACGCCGGATGATTATGGGAAATTGTATTTACGCGTTGTTGGATAATACAAAACAGCTGCATTGTAAGATATCTTAATTGCATAAAGGAAATACTACTACTACTATTACTACTACTACTACTACTACTAATAATAATAATAATACCGGGATTGGTTCCTGCCTTGCGCCCTGTGTTGGCTGGGATTGGCTCCGGCAGACCCCCTTGACCCTGTGTTCGGATTCAACGGGTTGGAAAATGGATGGATGCATAATAATAATAATCAATGCAAGCTCAAAGGGGGTAGAGGAGGAGCCTTTCCCTGCAGAACTGTGCGCAAGGCAGGAAACAGCGCTGAACAGGGTGCCAGTCTATCACGATGGAACTCAGACGGACACAGCGAGCCAATTTTGATTCGCAAGTCTATGAGGATGTGGGGAGAAGGAAAAAAGGAATGGTTTAAGTCAGGATTAGTTAGGCTGCCGTGCTGGCAAATGCGCCATCAATAATAATCATATCACTAGTACTATTACTGTTTCTCAAAGCCATTTTAAGCAAATAACAGCAACAAAATAATAATAATAATAATAATAATAATAATAATAATAATAATAATAATAATGACGATGATGTCATGAAAAGGACTGACGCCTCATCCAAGGTTGATTCCAACTGCGCTTTTGGTGCAGATATGGAGTCCAGACCCTAAACTAGACATGCGGAATGGGAAATGGCAGGTTGTATAATAACAGTAATGATGATAGTCATGAATCGCTGCACTTCTTGAGTCTGCTTAAATGGTGCTGTTCTGCCAAAAAATGTAAAAAAAATCTTTTAAAAAATAGACACGCTACTGGCAGTTAATACAGAACACTACTTTGAAGTTTTTCACTCTTTGAATAAACTCATGAAAACACATTACAAACAAGTCAGAAAAAATTGACTTCGAGTGTTGGTAATACACCAAACCATGCAATTTTTTCAAGATTTTGTTTACCATTACCTACGAAACATTGAATTTTTAGTCAGTATTCGGAAAGAAATTTTAAAATATCGTTTACCTTTTTCAATGAGAAATGTTAAGTCAGGTTTGGATGCGTCGCTCCAGCAACAAAGGCGAGTAATGAAGATCTGGCGAGAGAGACTGGCGGCTTCGCTCAGGTTCAGTCTATGTGCACATGCTGAGACTTAAAGACCCCTCCGCAAAGCGCTTTTCTTTTGAACACGACTGCCTGTCCTTGGTCTTTTTATTATCAGCGCCTATTGTGTCACGGGGATACACGCGAATGAATTCCTGTGCAGGACCAATAGAGAAGCTCGTGAGGATGAAACATTCCACCTTCTGTGACAGCCCGTCGCGCTCTTGATGAACGAGGAGTGCGCGCGCTGGATTTGTGTGTGCGCGTGTTGCTGAGGTTGTGGACGCGGTATTTCATGTCGCCTTTACCTGCATACTTGAAGCATTTACATCCCTTTTCACCAGGTAAACAAACGAATGCCTTGATTGTTTAACAGCTTCTGAATCCCACACGTAACTGAATGATTCCAATGTCTTAATATGTTTATGCATCACCAAGATCACGCGCTGAAACCGCTTTGAAGCTGCACAGTAATCTACAGCAGGCGTGTACCTGAGAGGAACGAATACAGCGGAGTGTTTCCCAAGACGACTGAATATTATTCTGAGTTTTAACGCATTTTCGTTTTATTAAGGAAGCAAACGGTCTAATGGATACCTATAAAATATTCAGTCTCTACAATTAAATTTATACGAATATAAAGTTGTTACAGATTAAACCAAACCTTGAAACGTAGAGAAACAAATCTAACGTTTATTGAGATGGATTTTTCACGAAAATGTTAAGTTTTTAGAAAGATTGTTATTCGTAGACGTTTTGAAATTTTTTTTTATTATTGAAACAGAGACATTGCTAATACCATAATAATAACATATTTCTAGAAATTACAAAATAAAAAGAAGCCAATCAAACTGCATAGTGCTTTCATTTAAATGTATGTCAAGAACCGAATTAACGTTAGACTAATGTCATTTCGTTATCTAAGTTTGAAGGGTTTTATTTTGAATTCACCGTAAAGATCCGTACTTAAAAAGTAAATCATAATATGAAATCTGGTGTTAAATTTAATTCTTAACAGGTAAAATAAAAAAATTGTATTTAGAGTATTATTTGACCATATATATCGTGTTGCAGAGGAAATTATTGTTTAACATGTTAATGAATGTGAAAGCGATGTCAGATGGTGGTGCTTAATAATAATAATAATAATAACAATAATAATAATAATAATAATAATAATAATAATAATAATAACGGCCTGGCTGGATCTGAAGGTCAGATGCCTCGAACACATTGCTCTTACTTTTACAATACATTTAGATTTAAACAAACCGTCTGTCGATTGAAGGCCAATATTAAAACAGCGAACTCACCGACATAGGCATAATTTTAGGGTTAGAAATCTACAAAAAGTGACGAGCAGCTGCGACGAGTAGGCGTAAACTGTAAACGACAACATTCTTTTACCGGTCCAGTCGCCCGTCACTTTCCATTTAGGTATAATCGATCTATTGACAGGCAGACAGACAGACAGACAGATAGATAGATAGATAGATAGATAGATAGATAGATAGATAGATAGATAGATAGATAGATAGATAGATGCCCTTTTAAAATATAAACTGTATTTTGCCCTCTCACTGTATAGTTTTTGTCGTTATAGTTTCGACACTTTTACAAACGGTATCCTAAATGGTCAATTCCAGGTATTTTCATTCTGTTACGCAGTTCAAACTCTATATCTCTCGCTGTGTGCGTGAGACAGAGAGAGACAGAGAGAGAGAGAGAGAGAGAGAGAGTATAGGTAGTGCTGTTGTGTCACAACACCATGGGTTAAAATACAGATTCCAACATTACTGAGGAATTTGCAGGTTATTCACATTTTCATTGCATCCCGTTTTGTCCATTCGAAAACCTCTTTTCATCTCACTTCTCAAAAACGTGCAGATTCGGTTAAATAGCGAGTCAACTAAATTGGCCATGCATGACTAATGGTTGTCTACGCCCTGCACGAGATCTGAGGCTCCAACCACTAGCGACACTATACATGAGGAGGTGGGTTTGGAAAATGAACACATTTTTGAATGAATGGATGAGGGTTGTTTCTATGTTTTCTCTCGATATAATCCTGTCCATCCCACTCCACTCGTGACCCTAAATCAAAATGAGCGGATTCAAGGGATTAATATACAATCTATACTATTACATGTTTTGAATCTTTCATTTGTATGGTTTCTGTCGCCAGGGAACACGTTCTAATATCTGATGTAAACCTTACACCATTTTGCCAAAATTAATTTCTTATTCATTTCTGATGTATAGGAAAAAAATTAAAATAATACAAAATTAAATAAATATTATTTATAATACAATGCTTGCAGTTTGAGAAAGAGCCAGTATCTTCGAAAGCCTATAGTGTACTCTTTCTTTTCATCATTTCAGTTGTTATACTATGCTTTCAGGATACAGTTGCTTACATTCATTCCATACACACATACTGCATGTGGCGGACACGTTTCTAATATTATTTAACGTCAGTTGACAAACATCGCATATTACGGCACAAATCAAGTGTTGATTTCATGGGTAATCTGTGCTATTCGCATCAATGTGTGCTACTTTGTGATTTTTGCTGTTATTAAATGGAGGCTGTATTTGTTTCATCACTGTCGTTAGTGCGACTCATTGTGATTTTTTTTGGCACAGATGAAAAATGTATATGTCACCTTATAAGAAGAATCAAAGTAGTTTGCCGTCTCCTTTCACTTGCGGCTGCTTAGGAGCTCGAAAGGAGCTGTCCAGGAGGTTTAAGGTGCTGAAAGTATGAAACACGCGACATGCTGTACACGAAGCCATTTAAAGCTCGGGACAGAATATATGTATCTATGTAACGTGTAGTAAGAACAATTAGAAGTGACGTCACATATTTATTTATTGATTTATTTGTCAGCCGATTCCGTATTATGATTTACATGACTGTTGTTTTATCTTCTTCTTCTTCTTCTTCTTCTTCTTCTTCTTCTTCTTCTTCTTCTTCTTCTTCTTCTTCTTCTTTCCGCTGCTACCGTTAGGGTTTGCCACAGCGGATCATCTTTCATATCTTTTTGTCCTATGCATCTTGTTCTACTCCCACATACACACCTTCCCATCGCCAAACCATCAGCCATAGACACAAACTGATTTGTCGAGCGTGCTTGATGAAGTAATCGGTTTGTCGGTCGTAGCCATCGGTTGGTTTGTTATCAAGTGAACGTTATAATGTGTTCCGAAATAAATGCGTCAGTTGAGCCTAAGTGAGCATAACGTTAGGTTTAGGAATGTATTATCATCGTTTAAAACAGTGATGGCATGCTCCTGTGCATTTCCTCAAGAGTTTTGACTGCTAAGATTTGAACACTCTGACGAATCAAGCAAAGCTGGAACAAATGGCACAATTTCAAAAAATCGATCACGTGTATTTTTCGTTTTATTCAGAGACGCTATAATGTGGGCCTGCAAACGTAAAAAAAAGTCTGTTTAAAAATTCTAATGTAACAACTCTTAACAGCAATAAATAATATTGTGTATGTTACTACCCGGGACAAATAAAGTTCTATCTATCTATCTATCTATCTATCTATCTATCTATCTATCTATCTATCTATCTATCTATCTATCTATCTATCTATCTATCTATCTTACAGAATGCAGTTGACTGCCAAAGCACACAAGACTCTTCCCACACATGTTTTCCTGTCATGGATAGCCATAGTTTAGGAGCGTCGGGGAGCAAGAAACAGATGGAAAAAGCCGTTCTTCCAGTCTCTCTTTACTTTTTTTTTTTCAAGCCAACTAACAACTATATTGGCAGGTCATCTAATGAAGAAACCAACTACGCAAATAACACACACAAATGTAAAAAGGGCAGCTAAAATGATAAAGATAAAGACCACACAAACGTATGATGAATTCACATGAAAACTATAAAAACGAGAGAGATATAACAGTGGATCACTGGCCCTTCACAATTTACCACTGCTGACAGGGCGAACTTGGCACTCTCGTTCGGGCTTATCCAACCGCTAAGAGCTGTTTCTGAAATCAGACGCTCACCCTGATGTCATAACAGCTCTTATGGATCACAAGGTGAGTCCTTGTATGCATTTTATGCTGGGTATGTGGTTGGTTGCTGGTGAAAGTGGAATTTGTGTGGTCCATGTTGGAAAAAGATGGGTGGTTGAGGGGGGCACCCCCCACATTGCAAAAGCCTCACTCCATCACTGCCACTCCCTGACACTCACAAATCAGCTGAGTTCTTTCAAAATGCATTATATTCGGTTAGTTCATATGCTTATAATGTGTTGTTACATATCACTAATGTATTTTATTTTATATATCACCTTTCATTCAGAACAATTCTTATTATTTTATAATTAATAAAACTGTCAGGTTAATTGAGTCAATCAACACTGAGGATCTAAAGTCTGCAGGTTGTCTTGTAAAGTCCAATGCTCTTGCTATAAGCTAAAATGCCTGGTAAACAAATAACTGTGGACAGAAGCATGTTTATTGTTGCCATTTAAATGCCATTTCTGTCAGTTTTGGGTACTCAATTTTTATTGTGATTAAGTGAATCCCATGGATTTGCCTTGCAGAATATAGATGCACACACACACACACAGTGCATCTGGAAAGTATTCACAGTGCATCACTTTTTCCACATTTTGTTATGTTACAGCCTTATTTCAAAATGGATTAAATTCATTTTTTTCCTCAGAATTCTACACACAACACCCCATAATGACAACGTCAAAAAAGTTTACTTGAGAATTTTGCAAATTTATTAAAAATAAAAAAACTGAGAAATCACATGCACATAAGTATTCACAGCCTTTGCCATGAAGCTCAAAATTGAGCTCAGGTGCATCCTGTTTCCCTGATCATCCTTGAGATGTTTCTGCAGCCTAAATGGAATCCACCTGTGGCAAATTCAGTTGATTGGACATGATTTGGAAAGGCACACACCTGTCTATAGAAGGTCCCAGAGTTGACAGTTCTTGTCAGAGCACAAACCATGCATGAAGTCAAAGGAATTGTCTGTAGACCTCCGAGACAGGATTGTCTCGAGGAACAAATCTGGGGAAGGTTACAGAAAAATGTCTGCTGCTTTGAAGGTCCCAATGAGCACAGTGGCCTCCATCATTCGTAAGTGGAAGAAGTTGGAAACCACCAGGACTCTTCCTATAGCTGGCCAGCCATCTAAACTGAGCGATCGGGGGAGAAGGGGCTTAGTCAGGGAGGTGACCAAGAACCCAATGATCACTCTGTCAGAGCTCCAGAGGTCCTCTGTGGAGAGAGAAGAACCTTCCAGAAGGACAACCATCTCTGCAGCGATCCACAAATCAGGCCTGTATGGTAGAGTGGCCAGACGGAAGCCACTCCTTAGTAAAAGGCACATGGCAGTCCACCTGGAGTTTGCCAAAAGGCACCTGAAGGACTCTCAGACCATGAGAAACAAAATTCTCTGGTCTGATGAGACAAAGATTGAACTCTTTGGTGTGAATGCCAGGCGTCACGTTTGGAGGAAACCAGGCACCACTCATCACCAGGCCAATACCATCCTTACAGTGAAGCATGGTGGTGGCAGCATCATGCTGTGGAGATGTTTTTCAGCGGTAGGAACTGGGAGACTAGTCAGGATAAAGGGGAAGATGACTGCAGCAATGGACAGAGACATCCTGGATGAAAACCTGCTCCAGAGTGCTCTTGACCTCAGACTGGGGTAACGGTTCATCTTTCAGCAGGACAACAACCCTAAGCCCACAGCCAAGATATCATAGGAGTGGCTTCAGGACAACTCTGTGAATGTTCTTGAGTGGCCAAGCTAGAGCCCAGACTTGAATCCGATTGAACATCTCTGGAGAGATCTTAAAATGGCTGTGCACCGATGCTTCCCATCCAACCTGATGGAGCTTGAGAGGTGCTGCAAAGAGGAATGGGCGAAACTGGCCAAGGATAGGTGTGCCAAGCTTGTGGTATCATATTCAAGAAGACTTGAGGCTGTAATTGCATCCAAAGGTGCATCGACAAAGTATTGAGCAAAGGCTGTGAATACTTATGTACATGTGATTTCTGTTTATTTTTAATAAATTTGCAAAAATGTCAAGTAAACTTTTTTCACATTGTCATTATGGGGTGTTGCGTGTAGAATTCTGAGGAAAAAAAATGAATTTAATCCATTTTGGAATAAGG
Organism: Polypterus senegalus; assembly: GCF_016835505.1. Classification (NCBI taxonomy): domain Eukaryota; kingdom Metazoa; phylum Chordata; class Cladistia; order Polypteriformes; family Polypteridae; genus Polypterus; species Polypterus senegalus. Next base: position 2,608,305 of record NC_053167.1, on the reverse strand, counting down.
CTGTAACATAACAAAATGTGGAAAAAGTAATGCGCAGTGAATACTTTCCGGATGCACTGTATATATATATATATATATATACATATACATATACATATATATACTAATAAAAGGCAAAGCCCTCACTCACTCACTCACTCACTCACTGACTCATCACTAATTCTCCAACTTCCCGTGTGGGTGGAAGGCTGAAATTTGGCAGGTTCATTCCTTACAGCTTCCTTACAAAAGTTGGGCAGGTTTTATATCGAAATTCTACGCGTAATGGTCATAACTGGAAGCAGTTTTCTCCATTTACTGTAATGGAGATGAGCTTCAACGCCGTGGGGGGAGTTTCGTGTGACATCATCACGCCTCCCACGTAATCACGCAGTACATAGAAAACCAGGAAGACCAAAAAGCGCTGAAGAAAACATGCATTATATAATTGAGAAGGCAGCGAAACAATAAGAAGCGGCGAGTGACATATACAACCATATTCATGAGTTCTGCTACTTGAAACAAAGCACGATGTAAACCTACACTTTAAATTAAGTTCATAGACAGGCTGCGCTGGCGTTTGTAATTTAGTGCCTGCCCATATAAGGCCGTCCGTCAGCGGCAATCCAATAGCAAACTGCCACTAAATATTCACGGGTGAAGGACTGTGCTTATGGAGAGGAAGATGAGATGGTCAGGGTGGTGTTTGACACAAACTCAGCGAAACTGCGAGAGAAAGTTTTAAGTGCCAGGACTAAGGTAACATTAAATACAGCCATGGACATAGCAGGAGATGGCACCAGCACAGCTGGGAACCTTCGATGCATGTACACGAGTGGCTCACGTGAACTGGCGCAGTGCACAGATAAAAGCAACAGTTCCAAAAGCGCTGAACAAAACCGAATTACACAATTGAAAAGGCAGCAAAAATATGAAGCGTCTGATAAGCATATTCATAAATCCAGCTACTGCGGAAACAAAGCACACGGTGGAAAAAGTCAATGTCCGCTAAAGGAAGACAGTGTAAAAAACCCGTGCATGCAGTGTGTCAGGTCTCAGATAAAGAAGAAGACGAGCTGTTTATTGATGCAGTAAGAAACGAATCGATGAATGAAACCTGTCATCTTTACAACGATTGACAAACACGGAATGTAACTTGAACACAACACATCCTACAAATACGAACCTGATTGAAAGAAATAATGATAATCAAATCCTTGATGACAGCAACACTCAGTAACACTCACAAAACAAATACTGTATATTGACAGTCATGTTACGTTATTTTTAAAATGTTCCCTTTTCTTTTCTAGCTTTTTAACACACTACTTCTCCCTGCGATATGCGGGTATATATATATGTATATATATATCCCGATCTACATACTCGAATAATGGATACTTTATTAGCCATCAATGATTGTTTTGGTAAAGCCATACTCAGTGTATTCATTAGATGAGCGGTAAAAAGTAAGAGCGAGGGAGGATGACTTATTGAGGCATGCAGGCTGTAGTGCGTCAACTCTATCTGAATTGCGCGATCACATTTGAAAAAATATATCTTTTCAAGTTCTATTTAGTCCATATGTGTCAAACTCAAGGGCCACGGGCCACATCCGCCCGGCGTGTAATTATATCCGCCCGAGATCATTTTATATACTGTATTATTGTTATTAATGGCCGGGTATATGAAGCGCTGGTAACACAATAAACTACAGATCCCATAATGCAGCGCTTCAGCTGCCTTGCCAACACTTACGCGTTAATCAAGTCTAGCTTATGATGCTGCAAGTTATTGCGAAGCTAGCTCACACGATGCTGAAGAGAAAAGTTGATTCTGAAAATAGAGCCTTTAAAAAGCGATGGGAGGCTGAGTATATGTTTACTGTCTCATTTGTGGAGCTAATGTGGCTGTAATTACAGAATTTAATCTAAGACGGCACTATGAGACAAAACATCAGGGTAACCTGAATGCAATGCAGAAGATACAGAAAGCAGAATAATTAAATAAGAATCTGACACTTCAGCGGACGTTTTACCCGTGCACAATCACAAAGTGATTTCAAGTGAAGCTGCTTTTATGGGAGACACAAATGCACCAGTGCAACTTGCCCCACTTTCCCTGTTGCCAAGTAATGTTAAACCAAGTCGTCACTACGGTGTTCCCAAATCGCACTTTGCTGATAAACTGGCGCACTGAGTTTGCGGCGCTTTGGTGACTTTGAAGAACAAAAAGTCCGTCTACATGCGGCTCGAACCTTGTGCATGTTTGGTAGCACATATCTGTGTGAGAAGCTCTTCTCAGTGATAAAGACTAACAAAACAGCACACAGGAGTCGCCTCACTGATGAGCACCTGCAATCCATCCTGAGAATCTCCACAACACAGAACCTCACACAAACAGAAACGAACCTGTGGCCAAAAAGATGCCAGGCGTCCAGCTCTAAAATGACATATGAGCAAAGACAACTGAATGATTTGATTTGTTATTGCTGAAAGGAACACATTTTATTTATATTTCCAGGTTTTGTTATGCAGCATGTTCATATTTGAATTTGTATAATTTTGACAGGATATATTTTTATGGAGAGCAAAATCTTTTGGGATATTTAAAATCTAAGTTTATTTTTATATAAAATTACATAAGAGTAAAGAAATTTGAATGTTTGTTCTTTTAATGTTTACTTTATTTCTAACTTGTATAATTTAGACAGGATATATTTTTATGGAGAGCAAAATATTATAAGTTGTTTAAGGTTTGAGTTGATTTATTCAGGAATAATATTCCTGTCTGTTTTACCATTCCTACCAACAGATATTTCTGTCGACTAAATAAAAATTCCTTCTATTTAAAATTTAAATAGAACTTGAACAAATACAATAGTTCATAATATCCACGCAGACTTGCGTAAGAGCGGAGTCATCCGTTTTAACAAGCAGCGTATTGCACTGATCTGAAATAGCTGTGTGTGTATATATGTAGATATGTATGTATATGTATATATATGTTTATATATGTGTGTGTGTATGTATATATATATATGTATTTGTGTGTATATATGTGTGTGTATGTATGTATGTGTGTATGTATATATGTGTATATGTATAGATATGTATATATATATATGTTTATGTTTGTGTGTGTAAATATATATATATATATATATATATATATATATATATATATATATATATGACAACAACACTCATCACTCACAACAGTGACAAAACAATTACATTGACAATCATGTTACGTTATTTTCAAAATGTTTCCTTTTCTTTTTCATTGCTTCTATAACACAATACTTCTCCGCTGCGAAGCGCAGGTATTTTGCTAGTATACTAATAAAAGGCAAAGCCCTCACTGGCTGGCTGACTGACTCACTCACTCACTGAAATTCTCCAACTTCCCGTGTAGGTAAAAGGCTGAAATTTGGCAGGCTCATTCCTTACAGCTTACTTACAAAAGTTGGGCAGGTTTCATTTCGAAATTCTAAACGTAATGGTCATAACTGGAACCTATTTTTATCCATTTACTGTAATAGACTGCAGCTCGATGGCCGTGGGAGGCGGAGTTGCGTGTTGCATCATCACGCCTCCCACGTAATCACATGAACTGACTGTGAACACAGTACATAGAAAACAAGGAAGAACTCCAAAGAGCGCTGAAGAAAAAACGCATACAAGCATATTCATAAGTGCAGCTACTTCGGACACAAAGCACGGTGTAAACCGTAAGTTTAAATTAAGTTCATAGACACACTGCCGCTAGCGTTTGTCATGCCCACAACTAATACGATATTCGCGAGATAGTTTAATGAGAGGACGCAGGGTATAAACGAGAGTTTTGATCACTTTATAACTAAGTTAAAATTGCTGGTGAAGGACTGTGCTTATGCAAATTTCAAGAGACTTTGTTTGTGGGGGGATTGACAGTTAAGGTGGGTGGGGGAGTCACGTCATCATCTCCCCTCCCGTTCACCTCATTTCATTCACTTCATTTCTCTCCGAGCTGAGCTCCACACCTGACGCGGTCTTTCCATTCTTTTTCCTTAGTGTTTAGTCCTCTCTCCTTTACTGATTTATATAAAGGAGAGTTGAGATCGTCAGGGATAGAATAATGTTTGGCTCAAACTCAGCAAAACTGCGAGAGAAACTTTTAAGTGCTGGGTCTGAGCTAACATTAAATAAAGCTGTGGACATCACAATCCGAGAGACTGTGTGTGTGGAGGGATTGACAGTTAAGGTGGGTGGGGGAGTCACGTCATCATCTCCCCTCCCATTCACCTCATTTCATTCACTTCATTTCGCTCCAAGCTGAGCTCCACAGCTAACGCGGTCTTGTGGAAGCAACTTTGTCATGCTGCCACCAAATACAGAAAAATCCACAAGTTAATACACACGCTGTCTCTAGAGTTTCTCCACACTCTGAATGTATTCCTCGCATCCCCGTTATACCCTCTGATCTCCCATTTCAATTCAAATGCCTCCAATTTCCAGTAAGGCTGTGCTTCACGATGACAATTAATAAGTCTCTGGGACAGACCCTACAAAAGGTTGCCATTGATTTGAGGCAAGATTGCTTTTCTCCTGGACAACTATACGTTGCATTCTCAAGAGTGAGCTCGCACAGCTTGGTCATATTACAACCGGAGTGCTGAACTGACAACGTGGTATATAAAGAGATCCTTAACAAATAGTTATTGGTATATTTTCCCTCAGTTTAAAAAGGTTTTCTTTTCTTCTTAATAAAAATTTAAAAGCAGTACTTCGCCGCTGCGAAGCGCTCATTCTGGAGACTGTGTTATGGTCCTCATTCTCACTTCCCAGTCCAAATTACTGTCCCATTACCAAACTCATATGAAATTGAGGAGGGGAAAGGTCTAGTTGAATATTTGGTGAAACAACCAAACAGGTACAGTATAACACATAAACTTGTTGAAGCCATGGTAGGAAAGAGATCTCAATTTCCCACTCAACTCAACCTCTCTCCTTCTTCACTCAATGTAATCTTAATTTCAGAACATATTTGATTGCCAAACAGCGACCAGAGCTAGAGGCAGCCATCTCGTCTGACCCAGAAGTGGTAAATGAATGATTCAGAAGAGCTACACTGATTATGCACAACATTGTTAAGGAGCCTTTGGTTGTTGTCAGGGAACACCCATACTGCCTCCCAGAACCCAAACGAGTGGAAGTTGAACTTGAGATCAGATGCATGCTGGATAATGGTGTGAAAGAGAAAAGCTTTACTGCCTGGTCCAGCCCAATTATTCTGGTCCCAAAACTGAACAAAAATTGGAACTTTTCCAATGACTTCCATCAATTGAATCAAGTTTCACAATTCGATGCCTACCCAGTGTCTCATATAGGTAAACTCCTTGAGAAACTCAGGAAGGCTCAATATCTGACCACACTTAACATGAAGAAAGGGTATTGACATATTCCTTTAATGGAATCCACCAAGGAAAAACCATGTACAGTATCCCAAGTGGTCATTGGCATTATATGGTCCTCCCATTCAGTTTGCATAGGACTCCAGTGACCTTCCAGCATTTGGTGGATAGAGTGCTTCATCCCCACCAAACCAACAGTGCTGTTCATTTGGATGACATTGTCATCTGTTTCGGGACATGAGAGGATCATGTATAGCATGTGCATGTGGTACTCCTGGCATTAAGCAACGCTGGGTTGAAAATAAATTAAAAATTACGTTATTTCAGGTTAACTGAAGTTAAATATTTAGGTTACTTAGTAGGCAGAGGTACTGCACATCCACAGTGTACTAAAGTTGAAGCCATTTTTATATGGCCCCATCTGAAAATCAAGAGGCAGGTTCAAGCTTTCCTGCGATTGGCGGGGTAGTATCGCTGTTTTTTCCCCGTTTCTCCAAGAAGGCAGCACCACTAACAGATGTAATAAAGAAATGGGCCCTGAATACAGGGATGTGGGACTTGAAACAGGCTCTCACGTCAACACCTATTTTGATAGCACCTGATTTTTCTTTTCCTTTTACCTTACAGACTGATGCTCAGGACACAGGTCTGGATGCTCTGTTGTGCCAAAGCGTCAATGGTATTGTACACCCCATAATGTACTCAAGCCTGAAGCTACTGGATCAGAAACCAGGTATGCGATGGTGGAAAGGGAGGCCTTCACAATCAAATGAGCTACTAATCAGATGAGGTAAAACCATCTTGGGATGCGAGTTTACTATGCTGACAGTCCATACTCTTTTACAGTTGATAGCACCATACAAGGAGTCGAATCCCCATGTCACCAGATGGTTTTGAGCCCTTCAACCTTATCAGTTTAAAGTCCTACATTGTCAAGGTATTCTCCACACCAACACTGTCTCATTCATGATCTTACGAATTGTGTAATCCAGTCTCATTGATCTAGGCTTAGGATGGGAGGGGGGAGGATTGGGTACTGTCATATGTGTGTGCCCCTGGGCAACAACTTAAAGGCCTAGGTGATGGCAATTCTCCGCCAAGACAGGAGCTGGTGGTGTGTGCTAACAATCACTCTTCTCCCAGTTCTGCAGAAAAGAAGACTTACACCATTCCATCCCTGTCATCACTTCCTGAAAACCAGAGGAGATGCCATCTTGGGCAGTCAACCTGAAAAAGAAGTTGGGGTGACTCACTTTTTTGTTTTATACACACATGTTTTTGTTTTTTTTTTTCAGTTCAACTATTTCAGTTATACAAGGTTAGTTGCAAGGTGCCCCAAATGTTTGACATTGTTCTGCTTATTCTTTACAATACATACACTAGAGGTCAAAAGTTTTAGAATACCTCAGTTTTTCTAGTTTTTCAGATATAATCAGATGAAATTCAATGAATAACCTAAAATGTGCAAAAAGATAAGCAGTAAACTTCCACGGGTTTAGATGTAACTTTTAGGTTTGCAAAAACTGGAAAAAAGGAAATTTCAGAATATTACAAATGGGCCTTCTTCAGGGAACAACTAATAGGTTACAACCTACAGATGTTTGGCAGAAATTAAAATAAATTAAGCTTTGCAAGTTGAAGCCAACAATTTGCACAGGTGTTCCACCTTCTGTTGATTACTTAAACCCCTCTGTCTGTGTGTCTTAAAGCAAAGTTGGAGCAGACTGTGTTGCTACACCCTCTGAAGTACTACTTGGACAATGTTCCAGTGATAATGGTAAGAACATGGCAATTTACAATATAAATCAAAGTGTCAGTGAATACAGTTGGTGTCCTACACAATCCAAAGGTAATTGGAAACTGTCAGAAATTATGATAGGAATTGATCTGACAGTCATAACGTGGTGCTTTTATATTCAAGCGTCACATATTCCCAATCGTAAGGACACGATACATTTTAAAAGTCTCACATACCATCTTTTGTGCCGTCTTTTTTTTTTTTTTGCGATCGGGAATATGCGACGGCATATCGAAGCATTCATCCCGTAGGATCTGCATAGAGGCTTTCTGTCACAAGTAGATAGTTCCCGAATGTAATGATACTATACATTTTAAAAGTCTCACATACCATCTTTTGTGCCATCTTTTTTATTTTTGCAACTTAACAACAGCAACATAATGTATAGCATTATATTTGAGCCACTGAGAAAAAAATAAAAGGACACAGTGAAAACGTGTATTTTGTGATTAAAGTGGAAATTTCGGCTTTAATCTCGAAATGTCCACTTTAACCTCGTAGTTTACTTTATCATTAAAGCAGACCATCGTAAACGTCATCCCAGTTTTTAATTGTTACGAGCTTCTTGGACCTGACAGCTGTGGAAAACAGCAATAGATCACTACACATAACTAATTAAATGTCTGATATTCCAACTCTCTGCACATTTAGAATCTTTAGATTTATACTTGATATCACTTTCATGATGAAATGCATTAAAGTGTTTATATTACATTTTACATATAATTTCGTTTAAATAATGAATACTGTTAATAATTACACACATGGGGTGACACGGTGGTGGAGCGATAGCACTGCTGTCTCGCAGGGAGTTATGTTGCTGGTATTTCCTGCTTGTATTCCACACTGTGCTCCGGTTTCATTCCAAAGATATGCAGATTTGGGGATTTGGTGCCGCTAAAATGACGCTAGTGTATGCCAGTGCTTGTATTCACCTTGCGATGAGCTGAGGCCTCGTCAAGGGACTGTTTCTCACTCTTGCCCAATGCTTGCTGGAATGGACACATCCCTGGATTGATGGATTTAATCAATAAACATCCTTTTCAGAGATATTGCGGTAAGGTGTCATCAGAATTTAATAGGTGTTTTAGGCAATTCACAACACAGAGAAACCGAACATGTTCTTACCGTGATAATATCTCGCACTGCCACCTGGTGGATTCCTCCAGATTTACGTAAAGTACGCACGCAAGTATGAACACTACAACGCTTGCGTAGCAGGAGCATCCGCTGCAGCATGCGTCGCGTCGAGTGAAGTATAACTCCGGCCTAAGTGTTTCATTGACTTTCTGTCTTTCTCACTCACACATGTCGCATCCCGCAGGAAGCTTTACCTTCACGGATGGACCAGGTTCAGTGCTGGGAATCGCACTGTGTAGAGGTCTTTCAGCTTATTGTGCTATCTCAAAGCCACAACAGTGACCAAAAAAATAAACACAACAATAACACAAATCAAATACAACATTCATAATAATTTTAGAATTTGTTTATATTACAGAATCTTTTAGCATATAAATCCACAAAGTCGACATAGAGGGCCTCAGCAGGTAGGTGAAGTGCTTTTGGTGCTCCGGATGTTGTCTTCTACGAATGCTGCCAGTGTATACAGAAATTTGGAGCTTGAAAGATTAAGAACAGCAGCACTTCAAAAGTCCCAGGTTTAGGCAGGTCAGCATCTCTGATGCTCCAGTGTGTCCAAGTCCGGTGGTCCCGACATCTCAAAGGACATTGTGTGATAACTTTATGATTTGGTATGAAAAAAAAAACAATCACTGCCACTAACATTATTGAAAATTTCTGGGCCTTAAAAAGGTCCTTATCAATAATTCTGCAGGCAGAACTCACGAAATATTTCATCACAGCATAATAAGCCATAATGTGTAATAAAATGTAAATGTCACCAATGTTCCAGAAATGGAAAATGAAAGAATAATATTTCATTAGCACAGTGGTTCTTAACCTGTGCTAACCAGGGGGGCGTGAAGTAATAAAAAGGGGGGCGCAAAGATGTGAAAAAAGAAAACAACAATCAAAAATATGAAAAAAAAATCTGTTGAAACCAAAACAAATGAATTTAAACTACATTCTGATACTAGAACAATAAATATAGAGTTAGATAAATGTCGATAAAAGTTAAGTAGGTATAATAAAATATGCATCTACATTTCAAAAAAATGTTAGGGGGGTCGTGATTAAAACTGTTATGAAAACTCAGGTTGCAAATACTTAAAAATTGAGAAACACTGCATTAGCAGGTTATATTAGTGCACAGATTATTTGAAATACTGGATATTAATTGATTTTCATGCCTGCCTTCCCATACTCACATTCACACACAACCTCTGTATGGCTTCTTAGGATGGCTCTGCACCTCCTGACAGCATCTCTCTCTCTCAGGCCCATGTAGCACCACTACTGCTTAGGTCATTGGGCAAAACCAGATCAAGTTAGGAGAGCTGCATCGTGAACATTCAATTCTTAAACAACCGGTCTGTATTTTTATTTTAATTGTAAACTTCTTAAACTGATGTCACATTACATGACTACTAGTCATTGGGCATACAGGAGAAAGTAGGGTGAAATGACACCTTTTATTGGGTAACTAAATAGATTACAAACGCAAGCTTTCAAGGCAGCTAAGGCCCCTTCATCAGGCGAGGTGTAACAAAGAAACTGAAAAATACTCTCGCTTATATTGGGACAGCAAAGTGATTTTTTTCTTCCATCTTAACAACCTTTCTATTCAAATTTTAGCAAAATGAATACACCTGAGATGAATTAACCCTGAAAGAAGAGAACAATGAACCAATAAAATGTAGAGATAAGATAACCATCACTAGAGAAAGTCCTGTAAGGTTTTTTTTTGAAGTTCATTGTCTGTAAGATCGGCCTCTGATGTAGTCAGCTGGTCAGTCAGTCCGTTAGTCTACATATCTGCTCATAAAACTCTTGTAACTGTTCAGACCATTTTGTAGAGAGCTGAATTTAAGCATAAGTTTGTATTCCCATTCTCTCTGCTCCTGTTGGGTCTTGAAATTACACATAAGCACAGTGACCCTCAAATCTTTTATGCTGAGGCCATTACTGTTAAAGTGTGCTGCCACAGGAAGATCAACAGTGTTCTGATTAATATGAAATCTATGTGAGTTCAGTCACTGGCGTAGTGTCTGACCAGTTTCCCCTACATACAGTCCAGTGTTTGGGCACCCTAAGCACATGATTAGGTTGACTACATTAGCAGATTTGCATGGGAACGGACCTTTTATTTTATGCTCCTGCTGGCAATGTGGTATAACTACCTGATCTGTCGTATAGATGTGTGCACAGGTGCCACACCTGTTCTTTAGGCAGGGAGAGGTGCCACTTGCTGCCAAGCCATACATAGATTTTCGGCAATCAGTTGTTTGAGGTTTGGTGGTTGTCTGTATGCAAAGAAGGGTGGTTCTGGGAATATATCCTTCAGTTTATTGTCTTTCTGTATCATGGGTTGAAGCTCTTTCATAATTTTGTGAAGTGTTTCCAGATGTGGGTGTAGTTCTTGGTTTCTGCACCTTTGTATTCCAGAAGGTTTTCTCTGGGTATAACCGTAGCTTTCCTGATTTGCAGGCCTGTTGATTTGCGAGTGTATCCTTGTTTGATGAAGTCTGTCCTGAGTTTCTGCAGTTGTGTGTCCCGATCCACTGAGTCTGAGCAAATATGATTGTAACGTATTGCCTGGCTGTAGATGATGGAGTTCTGTATATGCTTTGGGTGGAAACTGTCATTTCTTAGATATGTCCGTCTGTCTGTTGGCTTGTGAAAAATAGAGGTCATAAGGGTACCGTCCTTTATGTGAATGATAGTGTCCAGAAAGCTGATTTCTGTTTGTAAATAATTTAATTGAAGTTTTATGTTGGGGTGAAATGAATTGTAATTCCTATGGAAGAAGGTCTTTTTCAGTTGCGGTGCAGATTATAAGAATGACATCTATGTAGCGAAGGTAAAGCATTGATTTTATTGTACATGTTGACAAGAAGTCCTGTTTTAATTTTGACATGAATAACCCTAACCCTATGCTGCATAACCAACGGAATAGCCAGATGATATTGGAGGGGATGGAGAATAATGTTGGGACAGCTGTATACTCTTCTTCTAAAAATATACAAAAATTTGCTAGGGGAGAAGTGCACTTATTTAGACAGAGTGACTGGGAATTTTTGGATTTAGTACATGATTACCCCATTGAAGAGTATTTTTTCACGAACTGTGATTTCTTTTTTGACCCCTGTAGGGGTGATAGTAACATTCCTCTTATGGATGGTTATGGAACCCATTGCTATAAGTTGGTGGACATTGAGGACAAGGGGAATCCCTCATCCAATGTTAAATTTAATGTGAGTGGGAGGGGCCCTGAGGTTAATGAGATCTCCAGTGGGGTGGGGATAGATAGGGCTCCCCCCTCTCCCAACCCTAAACTTAATGATAGTATTAGGGTTCTTAAGGTTAATGAGATCTCCAATGTGGTGGTGATAGATAGGGCTCCCCCCTCTCCCAACCCTAAATTTAATAGGGTCCCTAAGATTAATAATATCCCTGGGGAGCACACTAACCCCAACATTGAGAATGGGGGACACTTATTGGATAACCCTAGACTTAATGTGAGTGGGAGGGTCCCAGAGACTAATAAGTTTTTTTTTCTTGAGTGATGGAGGGATAGGAAGTAGGATAGGAATGGAGGTGGTGAATAGAATAGGTATATATTTTGAGAGTCCAGATATACAACAGAGGTGGAAAATAATGCAGGAACGGATGATACGATGGAGGTTGGTAAAAGGGAACTATAGTGAATTGGAGGAATTATGGAGAGATGGAGATGAAAGAGTGGAGGTTTTTATGGATGGGGAAAATAGAAGGAGAATAGAGGAAGAGGAGATTACAGAGGAATAATTATATGGAAGTGAACATCTGGAACAGCGGGGGAGAGGAGAGGAAAGGAGAGGAATGGGAAATGTGATAGAATTTTACCCATGGTTTTTACATTTTCTGGGCAGGCTAGATGGGTGGTGGAGAGATTGAGGGAAAATTTTCTGAATTTTCAGGTACAGGAGGAAGAGTGGAGGGAATGGAAAATAGTGGCTGCTTTCCGCCGGAATAAAACACTCAGGGATTTCTTAGTGAGGGCATCATGCACTAGAAAGCAACTTAGAAATAAATGTGCTTGGTGATTCCTTTCGAAAAGAAAAAAATCATTAAAAATCCCTTTATGGACGTAGAATTACCCATCTTCCAGGACCTTCAAAGAACTTCAATTAATTGTGTATATGGGATACAGTGCAGAAAATGTAAGAAGATCTACGTAGGGGAAACAAAAAATCCATTGGTGCTAGGTGTGTGTAACATTTAAGATTAATGCAAAATCAAACCAAACAGGTAGAATTGTATAGACATTTTCAGCAGGACGATCATGAACCGTTTTTTTTTTTTTTTTTGGTCTAGAGCAACAATCTTACTGGACAAAAACATATAGACTGAAGAGAGAAATGGAGTGGATAAAAGCCCTGGGGACTATGTATCCTAATGGCCTTAATGAAAAGAGTTAAATGTTGTTTCTATTAATTAAGTAAATCTCAGGCGATTGATTAAGGACAAAACTGAAATTAGGATTTAATAATTTGGATTAGTGTACCCGTGTATGGCTATTCGTAGCCAATATCCCCTACCCTAATCCTAACCGACATCCCATTGCAGTTCCCATTAGTTGTAAGTAAATGTCCTGACCAAAAGAAAACACATTGTGAATTAGTATGAATTTTATCAATTGTATCACTGGCTCTGTTTGTAAGCCATGTTGTTGCAGGTACGTCTGACAGGCCAAAGTTCCATCATCATGCGGGATGTTTCTGTATAATGCCTCCACATCCATTGTAACAAGGAAGGCTCCCTCAGAAATGGTGTCTAGGGCAGCAAGTTTTTTAAGGAGGTGGGTGGTGTCATAAGGCACGTCAGACCTTTCTATTGCTTATGTCAGGGGTCTCCAACTGCAGTCCAGAGAGCTAGTGTGGCTGCAGGATTTCATTCTAACCCTTTTCTTAATTAGTGACCACATTTTGCTGCTAATGAACTCTTTGCCTTAATTTTAATTGATGCACAACTTAAGACTCAGGTCCTTTAATTATTTCTTTTTTCCCTAGTTAGCAACCAAACAATTTTAAGACACATAGTGTGCCAACACATAAACAACAACCTGTGTCCATCACACCATAACTGAAAATAAAGAAAGGTGAAGGCCTCAGTAATGTAGATCTGCTCAGGTCCACGAAACATTTCGACAGCGCTCTTAAAAAAGAAAATCAACAGTTTTGGAAATGCCTGCCTGTATTCCAGAATGAGCGCCGTGGAATTAAATAACGGGTTTCATTAGCAACAAGAATTGGCTTCAAATTAAGAAACTGAATGAAGTGAAGTTGGTTAGAGTTTGATGCCTCAACTTAGTTGCTCATCTGTTGGCTCACTTCACATTAAGTTTATGTTTAGGTGACATTTAAGGAAAAAAAAAATCAATTCAGCTGTCAGAGTCTCAAGAAAAGTCAATTAAAATAAAGGGAAATAGTTAATTAGCAGCCAAAACTGGTCACTAATCAAGAAAAGAGTTAGAATGAAAACTTGCAGCCACAGTAGCTCTCCAGGACTAGAGTTGGAGACCCCTGGCTTATGTTGATCTCATCTCTGGACCAGGTCTGTTAACATGACTGAAAATCATTGGGCAGGTCAAAGTTAACAACTGTGTGCTGACTTTCCAGCTCAATTCTGCTCACCCAGTTCTCTGAGAGCCATTCGTGTGTTGCCTACCTCTATGAAGGGTTAACATGTATGGTGAGTTCAGCCACAGTCTCAGCCCTTTTTTTCTTTTTACAGTATGTTGTGGTGAATTAAAACTAGATATTACGGAGGGCACGCTTCTCTTCTGTTTGTGAGGTCCAAAAGATCCACAATTCTTATTCCTCACCATTGCATTATATGCATTGTACTTCCAGATGAGCATTTATTTGCTCAGCTGTCAGGCAAACATAGCCCACCACTACGACTAAAGAGAAAATCAAACCTGTCTGATTTTGTTGGAGTGAGTCATGGACTAATTGGAGTCATTGAGCATGTCACAGTAGATGACTCCCTCAAACTCGTTAAGATGTGAATGAAGGGTATGAATGATAATCACTAGAAAAATCATCAAATGTGACATGGCCTTAACACACACACACACACATCTCTGAATTGTTAAAGTAATATCTGATTAAAAATTATTGTCATCAATGAGGTATGACATGTGTCAAGAAAATGTTGGGGTGCCGACAGCGTCAACTCTTTTAACATAAGTGCAGCCAAAGTAAAAATAAAGAGGCGTATGATGGCGCTAAATAATAACAAAAATCATAGGCTGCAGTTCTTCTTAGTAACAAATTAGCTCGATGGAGTGGTGAGTACTTTTGGGGTGGAGTTCCATCCTGCAGTCAGCCCATTTCCAAAATCAGATGCCACCTTCAAGGACTGTCTCAGTTTTATAGGCCCTTGGCAGAAAGAGGTGGAGTCAGTTGCCCTCATTGGGTAGTTTGTCCTGAGCTGTTGATGGAGAAGGAGATGATACAGATAGCGACAGCACCCCCATATGTCCCAGAGGGTGACCCTCTGATGTGCATGTGTGACACCGTATAAACACCCAGACAATGTGGAAAACTCTGCACTGTCAGTAACTGGACAGGGAGTTGAATCCAAGTCTCTGGCTTTGCCTCTTTTTTTGGTTTTTCCCTTGGTCTCCACTGTCAATATCTGTGGTGTAGCGACACTAATTATTCTGGAGTCGCATGATGGGTGAAGCAAACAAAATAAATACTTCACTCTGACACAGTAAACTTTTGTTAAATATATAGTCAAGCTTTGATCCTGTGTTTACTGCTCGGCCCCTTGTTGACCTTGTGTCAATTTTGCCTTCTTACCTGTGTTTCTGGAGTACCACGCTACTTTTTGTGCTCTTGACATTCTTGACTTTAATGAATGGCACTCTGACTTTTTAAAAAAATTCTTTTTTATCTTGGCCTCCACTCAAACTTGGATTTATGCTGCCAGACCTACAGCACAGATTTCATCCTTGGAGTCTGTGACGGGCCAATGAACCTGACAGACGGGGGCAGTAGAGGACATGACGTGAGTAGTTTAAATTTGATTGACCGGTTAAGTGAGTCATCCTTCCAGTTTAAACTACCTTAAAAAATAAATGCTGGAGTATTTTCAGATGTCAAAAGTTCAATATTACACAAACATTACTTGTTATGGCCTGATTTGGAATACTGTTATACAGAAATACAGCTTTTCAGCTATTTTGGTAATGCTGGAAATCACTATCAAAGCTATTGATTGTCTTCTAAACCCAGATAAATCAACGGAATGCCGTCTGAAAACTTCTAGCCAAACTTGTGAGGCTGTTGCAGCATTTTTAAACACAAAACAAGCAATCCTTATATATAATTTGATACTATCCGTATGTATGATGTTCGCGTCAATACCACAACTCAATACAAGTTAGAACCATACAATGGGACTCTGCCTCTGTAGTTAGAAGATCACGTGGCAAATGTGGATGCAGTATTGCATGATTGGCTAAGAATGTTCGAATGCTTCAGTGACGCCGCTGCACGGCTGAGTATAGTAAGTCGGTGTTGGTTCGAACAGATAACAGTAAGTTCGGTTCGTTTTTGGAACGTTGGTTTGGTGGGGCGTACTTTCCAGGACTAACATCGTCAACTGATTTAAACCCTTTGACAGCTCCGGAACCGTAAGTAATTTAGAACGTATCGACATTTGCTTCATATGTTGAAATCTATCTTTGGGCATTTCGGTTTTGGCATCCGTCATTCTGTAATCTATTGGCAAACTGAGTAATGACGGCTGGGTATTAACAAGGGTCATTGTTTAAATTTTAGCCGATCTCAGATCTAAGACGACCACGGCAACATAATTATTACTCCGACTCTGATTAGAGTCGTAAAATACGGTTTGTTTTGAAAATTTGTTTGCTGTAAAAAATCAAATGAGGTGCGCCAAAGAGCTGAGTTCTCGTCTGGCAGCCCCGTTTGACCAGGAAGCTCTTCATTATATCGGCCGAAAAGGCACAAATCAGTGCCATGATAACAAAATCATTTCAAGATCTTAAAAAAACAAATAATTCGTTGCAGAGAAAGTATGGATTTCACAAACGTAGAATTTGTAGCCTGATTTGATTGGGGTCCCAGTCGCTAGTATTAGATATAATATAATACATCCCTCCAAGGGCGGCATAGTGGCGCAGTGGGTAGCGCTGCTGCCGCTCAGTAAGAAGACCTGGTTTCGCTTCCCAGGTTCTCCCTGCTTGGAGTTTGCATGTTCTCCTCATGTCTGCGTGGGTTTCCTCCCACAGTCCAAATACATGCAGGTTAGGTGCATTGGTGATCCTAAATTGTCCCTAGTGTGTGCTTGGTGTGTGGATGTGTGTGCCCTGCCCGGGGTTTGTTCCTGCCTTGCACCTTGTGTTGGCTGGGATTGGCTCCAGCAAACCCCCATGACCCTATGTTAGGATATAGTGGGTTGGAAGATGACTGACACCCCTCCAAAATAATGCTGTTAACCTAAGCCATGCTTTTTTTAATGAATTCAATTCCTTCACTCAAATAGGTTTGCCTGAACTTTTGGAATAATTTCTCAACTTAAACCCTCCACGCGTATCCTTGCTCAGACCCAACAAGCTTTTTATAGAGGTTTCCAATCAGGTAAGTGATGATGTACAGTATGTGTCATAATTAACTTGTCATTAGATATGGGGGTCTTCCCTGACTGTCTAAAGACTGCAGTTGTTACACCTGCTAATCTCAGCTACCAATTTCTAACCTCTCTTTCAGTAAAGTTTAAGAAAAACCAGGTTTTTGGAAATGTAATGATTGATTGTATAAAACAATCTATTCCTGATAGGCTTCAGTCAGGTTTTAGAACAAATCACAGTAGAAACTGCATTGGTTAAAACATTAAATGACCTGTGGATTTATGCGGAGAGAGGCCACGTTGTATCTGTTCTTATTCTTTTAGACCTGAGTGAAGCATTTAATTCCATAGACCGCTAGAGAATGAGTGTCTTAAATTGGTTCCAATCTTATTTAACAGGTAAGAAACTCTTCGGTTAGCTTTGGTGGGTGTAATTCAGGAATCCATCACATTGCATACGGAGTACCACAAGGATCTATTCTGGGGCCGCTGTTATTTTCATACTACACGCTCCCATTCAGTCAGATTGTACAGAAACACAAGGTGAACTACTAGAGTTATGCAGATGATGCGCAGCTTTACCTATCTATAGCACCCGATGATCCTGATGCTTAGGTTTCTCAAATCCTATGTCTTGCTTGCATTTCTGAATAGATTGGAAGTAATCTCTTCAAGCTAAATAAGGAAAAAATCATAATAGGTATTTGGCAGAATGTAAATAGTGCAGGTCTAAAAAATAAATGTGAACTCTTAACATAAAAGTGACAGCAGAAGCAAAAAATGTAGTTGTAATCATGGACTCTGACATAAACTTTAAATCTCAAAATTAACCAGATTACTAGGACTGCATTTTACCATTTAATGGACATTGCAAAAGTTAGACCTCTTATAACACTGCAAGATATTGAGCAATTAATTTGTGCTTTTGTTTTGATTCAGCTGGATTACTGTAATGCATTCCTAAGAGGTCTACCTAACAGAGACATCATGCACTTGCAATTAGGCCAGAATTCGGCAGCAAAAATCTTAACCAGAGGAGAAAAACATCTGAGCACATATCACCAGTTTTAGCATTGTTACATTGGTTACAAGAGTCATTTAGAATGGACTTTAAATTACTACTAATGGTGTATAAAGTCCTAAATGGTTTTGTTCCTTCCAATATTTTGGAGTGCCTGACCCCCTACACTCCAAGTCATAACCTTAAGATCTTCTAGTAGCTGCCTGTGTATTATTCTAACTTTCAACAGCCAAGCATAAAAGAAGTGGTGAGGCAGGCAGCCATCCTTTTTCCTTGCTTTACCAAGGATGCTGCCTTTTTATTTAATCCACGGGTTCTCCGCTGTTTTATTGTTCGTTTATTACGATTATTATAGTTGTCTTTATATATCACGTTGTCAGTTCAGCACTCTGGTTGTAATATGACGAAGCTGCGCGAGCTCACTCTTGAGAATGCAACGTATAGTTGTCCAGGAGAAAAGCAATCTTGCCTGAAATTAATGGCAACCTTTTGTAGGGTCAGTCCCTGAGACTTATTACTTCTCATCGCGAAGCTCTTCCTTCTTTTCTACATACTGCGGTCACAGTCAGTTCACGTGATTATGTGGGAGGCGTGATGATGTCACACGCAGCTCCGCCCCCCACGGCCATCGAGCTAACGTCCATTACAGTATATGGAGAAAAATAGCTTCCAGTTATGACCATTACGCGTTGAATTTCGAAATGAAACCTGCCCAACTTTTGTAAGGAAGCTGTAAGGAATGAGCCTGACAAATTTCAGCCTTCTACCTACACGGGAAGTTGGAGAATTAGTGATGAGTCAGTGAGTGAGTGAGTGAGTGAGTCAGTGAGTAAGGGCTTTGCCTTTTATTAGTATAGATTATGACAGATAGGGGGCAGTATCGCTCCCTTGAACCCCTGTCCACAAATCCAGACACCAGGTAAAAGTCCAAATGATGACTTTATTAAATCGCCACAGTGCACAAAGCACTCTCTCCTCCACTATACTCATATAATAAACAATAATCACAATAATACAATCCTCCACACTCCCAGACGCATTGCCCTCCTACCACCCAACTCAGCTCACCGTCTGGAAGCTCTCAGAATCCTTTTATTGTCCCTGACTCGGAAGTGTTCCAATCCCCAGTCCATGTGATCCTTTATCACTTACGGGTCAGATAAAAAGTCCTTTTCTTTACCCCGGAAGCACGTCATTCCCCTTGTCCATGTGACTTGGACGTACTTCCGGGCGTAGGGTAAATAACCGTTGTTCCTTCCTGCAGCATCACCTAGTGGCCCCATGGCATCCAGCGGGGCTGTGTATAAAAACTGCAATGTCCATGATGCCCTGCTGGTCTTCGGGGAACCTCAATACTGCAGGGAGGGCTCCACCTGGCGGCTTGGGGGTGTTGGCCGGGATAAACAGCTGGCCATACACTACAGCCTTTATAAAAGTCATGTGGGAATTCTTGCTTGTATCGTGGGGTTTGCTTTAGCAGAGGTTCATTGCACTAGAGATGTATATATACATATATATCTGGGAGGCAACTGAAGAGCTCAGAAAGGGATAATTCCATGCCTGGCCAGGGGGTGGCGGAGTGCACTGATCCTTCCTCTTTTTCATCTCCAGACCAACCACAGGAAATTCCACCTGAACTCGATGACATCACTTCCAGACCTGGTCCAAGAGACATTACTTCCGGTTCCTTCCAGAATGATGTAATGAATGATTCCCTTAATTCTTGCCTATAATTTCCCCTGCCCAGGTTTAAAACCGCCATGTTTCTCTGTCTGAACTGTTCTGCTTTGGATTGATGTCTGTCAAGACCTTTTCATTTGTTGAACCAAACCCTCATCTTTGGAAGCCTATATCAAGCATACAGGTGGCTGCCCCCAAACCTTTTCCTGTGTTGCATGAATCCTTTGACAATATATATATTGTCACACACGTACATATCATTTTTAGCAGAAGATAGACACAATTAAAGAAATGGTAACCCCATTTATTGTAAAAGAGTTCCCAAATAGAAGCATCAAGGATATGTCTCAAGATTATGGTTCCTATATAGACGATCTGTCCTTCTTAGAAGCAGAAAAAAAACTGAATAATGACTTCCAGGTGTTTGTCTTATTATATAGGGGACTGAGTGGAAGGGGCGGGGCTTCTGGAGGTGTAGCAGAAGTGACATCATGGTTCATCTGCATTGTAATCCTTTCGCCCTATGATTTGCTCTCATCCTTCTCCAGTTTTCCTATCTGACCAGAGCCAGTGAACTACTCCCATGGTGAACTGACAGTACCTATTAACCATCAAAAAGCTATGAAAACATGTTGCAATATTATTTTTATTGTTAATTTATTATTGTTAATGTCAAATTTAATATGACATTAGACAGTTATTAAATTGAATGTCATTAATATGACATTTATAGACTGTTAATAGTTGGATTATGATAGATACCTACCTAACTCTAACGTGACCATTATTAAATAAGCTCTTTACTTCCGCTCCCAGATCTTGGCATCAGACTGAGTGCTCATTATTGTTAACTATGAAGCATTCATTTGTAATAGATTTATTAGATAATTATCTTGATCCTTCCTGCTATTTTCATTTTTAGAATATAGTGGTAGCTCTGATGTTGCAGGGAAGTGTGACTAATACAGCAGGGCTCAGAAGACAGAAGGACAGAGGCTGGGGAATGCCACCACAAACTCAAAGAAATGATTCCAGGAACACTGAAATTGGTGTCCAATAGTTGGCGGCCAGAGTACGCCTATTCAATATGGGGATGGTTCATGCTGCAGATAGTGACAATTAGGCTACTTCGAGGTTTCCTGGGCCTTTAAATAGATGTAGGGGTGCAAGGGTGGCAGCACTAGGAGGAAAAGCCTGGCTCAGACGTTCTTGAAATTGGTGTGTCTGTTAATTTTTCATTAATACTAAACTTCCTAGAAAATAAAATTACATGTAAAATACATCTGTGTACATAATTTTACAAGAGGAAGGAAAAAGCCTGTCTTTTGTGGGGTAACAGGAAAATGAACATTTAAAATGGGACCACCACCTAGTTAAAGATTAAGTGGTTTAGGCACTTTGACATTGTTGAAAAGGACATGCATTTTGAGAACACTAGGGGGTAGTCTGGAGTCACTCCTGAACTCAGATACCATGCCAAGGAGATCAAAGAAGTACAAAAGGGTATTTATTAAAAGAATTCAAACAGTAAGGAGGAATAATAAAAAAAAAACTAAGTACCCAATAAACAAAAGAAAACAATAAACCTCCATATCTGCTGGGCCTGAATAAAAGCTTGTTTAAGGAAAGGGGAACCTAAACACTTTCCGTTAAGGTCCCTCTTCATTCTTGGAAATAAGAAAAAATCGCAGGGAGCAAGGTCCGGGGAGTGGGGGGTTTTGGGAGGGACCATTGTCATCCCATTTTTTTCGTGAGAAACTGACGCACACTCAAAGCTGTGTGAGAGGGAGAGTTATTGTGAAGCAGCAGGCACTCGCCTGATCGCCACAATTCGGGATGTTTTCTTCTACATCACACAATACTTGAGCAATTCCAGGATGCCGCTTGGCCAAATGATGCAGAGGACAGTCTAGCACACACACCTAGTGGCAAATGTCAGAACTAACGCCACTCCTGCATTCTCATTATTTTTGGGTCCCCCCCTCGTATGTCACTATGTCCCACAAGTTCCATTTATGAACTAGGATCAGTGCTGGGAAATGCACTGCAGAATGATTGTTCTGCTTATAGTGCCACCTTGAATCCACCACTGCAATAAAAAAACAACAACAAAACTCAATCAAATCATAAATAATTTTAAACATAACTTGTATTAAACATTGTTCAATTTACAGTCCACACCAGGCTCTTAATTAACATCAGCATGAGTGTTGCTGTAGTGGTATGGACTCTCTCTCTCTGTTTTTCTCTGTTTATTGTTAGCCGAGACATTCTTGATTCTCTGGTTGTTGTCTTGTTCAGGTGCTTTTGGAGCTTGCAGAGAAGTCTGAAATGTGAAAGGCTACAAGTAGCCACAGTTCAAAAGTGCCAGGTTTGAGCAGGTAAGCAGTTATGGAACTCCAGAATATCTTCGATTCAGCACTGGTGGGTTCTCAAATGCCAGGGTAAGGTAACCCCTTTTTTGCAACTAAACATTAAGATATTAAAATAAACCAATCAGTGTCTAATTAAGAATTTGCCCCTCTCTTTCTAAAGATATAATAATAGACATAAGGCATAGTTTTACATTACAACTCTTTGATGCCAGTCTTCTTTGTTTAAATCTATTTTACTTCTTTCAAAACTTTTTTTTTCCATTTTTTTGTGTTTTTTGAATATTAATTGTATTTATTTATGTTTCCATTGTTCTTATTCACTGTGATGATGACAATGCTATTCTGCATCTAACCTTGTGCCTGGTATTCAGGGATTCTTTGCAATGTGTCACCACCTACGTGTCAACTGATGATGTGTCTGATACCATTTCATTAAAGAATGAAGGATGACAATAAATACCATTTGTACTTTAAAAAATAAAGTCTCTCAAGCAATGGAGTTCGAAAAATTGGTTATTGAGAGTTTCCAGTTGCCAACTTAGCACACTTGACGACTGATTTCTGATTCTCCCTTTTAAGGGAACTTTGTCTGACTAATCAACCTCAGCTTTTGGTTCATATTTTTTATGTTCCAATTTCACCTAGAAAAAGGTAAAAATATCTTTATTAATGGTCGCATTGCATCCTGGAGGTTTGTTTCTCAAAATGTTGTCTTAACAAAATCCAACAACTGACAACAGCCCAGGAATCTTTTGGTCACTTAGGTTGGAATCTGCTGTTTATGAAATTAATTTCATCCATATTGTTAAACATCTTTTCTGTACAATACAAGTACATTTCATTTCATTCTATTAGAGTAAATCAAAAAAGTAAAGGCAATTTGAAAATGACACAGTAACCATTATAGATATAAAGTGGCGTCAATACAACACGTTCACAATGGCTTATTTGTAATGTAAGAGCCAATCTTAAAAAGTTAATGCGTAAAGTTAAATTCATATAATGTTTGCTTGACTCGTACAGAAGCATAGCTATTAGAATATAGTATATTATAGTAAGTTAATATGAGATAGAGCTATCCTGCTATAATCAGTAATACAGTGTGTTAATTAACTCAGTTGTTGTTTAGGACCCATAGCTAGCAGGGACCGAAAGACCCGTTTACAGCATGAAAATGAGTTAGGCATAAAGTTTTCTGACCGATTAGAAATAGTTCAACTGTATGAGAGAACTTAAAGAAAGAAGCAAGACTTATAAGCTTTGAACAAGACTTTTCTTAAATGAATTTTCTTTTCATTGTAATATCAATTTTTTCTCTATTTTTGTGTCAACTGTTTACCTTTGAATTGCTACTAAAGCTTTTAAAAATGAAGATATTTTGTCCGTGGAATCATTTCAACGCGTCAAGCAATTGCTAAATCCCATCGGGCATATTGAAGCAGCAGAACTTGGTAATTTGGGGTAAACACAGCAACAGGTAGTTTGAAGACACACAGTGCAGCGCTCTGTCATTAGTCTAGCCGAAGCCGAGGTCAGATGAACGTGGATGCTCTGTTGTGGGGATTGCACTGCTGTTGTACAATTTGCCGTAGTGAGTTTTCTTTGGGCACAGGGAGTGAAACCTGCTGACATTCACCAAAGGAGGTTGTGCAGGTCAGCAAGCTGTTTAGGTACCCATCTTGCACAAATATGATGGCACCCCAAGTCATCATGCACTAGGGCATGTGCAGATCCATAGCTGATATCCAGAAGTGCAGCATCTGCACGCAACATAGTCCATCGGTCTTCTCTGATGAATGCATTCACCATGTCGTTGTGGGCTTATGTGTGTGATGTTGATGGTTGGCCAGATCAAGCTTCATCAGTTACGCTTGTTCTTCCCACTGTAAATCTCTTTACCCATTTTAAACTTTTCATTGAGCCATGCTGTTTACACTTTCGTACTGAGCCATCATCCTTCGGTGAATTTCAATTTCCTTGTTCATTCGATCTAAAACAACTGAGACTCATTGGCAGAGCACTGCATCGTGCATGTTCAAACTACCCATAATCAATTACAAACTTATTGTATTGCGTCAACTTCTATCCATTATGGCTGCCGTATAATTTTCTAATTGCCCTTTCTTTTTGATTTGCCCTCATATTATCGATGTTGTTTTTTATTCATAACAATTAACTATGAATGCTTTGAAATCATTTCCGTATTTTCTGTCCTGTGCCACCTGATTCACAAGAAAATAAGACTGGTAGTTATTCAAGACATCAAGCTTTTTGGGGTTCCTCTATTCCTAGTCCAACAGACCCATTTTTAGTGCATTCAGTGAGGACTGTTTTAGAAAGCATTTTGAACATACTGTCATTAAATTGTTGACGACTATAGACATCTTGAAGCAAAAACAGAACAAAATATGGGTGGGCGCCAAGTGTCAGTAATATTCTTTGCAGCTAAAAGCTAGGGAGCAGTTTCCATCTGTTTAGAATAAAAATCATCCATCCATACTGTTGAAATCCCAGTTTATTGACTTGATTTTAAGCATTTGCTCTTTCTGCCAACTGGGAAAAAGTAATCAGCTGTAAAACCTAAAACAATGTGAAAGTCATGCCTACAGAAAAAGAGAAGACTATCAAACCTGATGGATTCTTTATTCATCATTAATTTGTTTAACATACCACAGATGTCCTTAAAATCAGAAGATGTGCAGTTTCTTTTAATGCAAATCTTGTAAATATACTGTATACTGTTTTTAATGTAGTCATTTTGAAGTGAAACTGATTTAGCATTTCCCAGATGGTGGGTTCATAATTTGCTATATTTGAATGAACAAGGCAGAGCGTTAATTAAGGCCAGCATTTTGTTTTGTTTAACAACATTAGCTGCACGATGCACTTTGATCTTAACAGATTGAACGTAGTACACAGAAAAAGGAATTAAACACTGTTGACGAACAGAAAAAATAATATTATTTACAAACCAAGGGAGACTGATTTACCAGTATTGCATTTATGGCCTACACTCATTCAAAATCTCTTGTTTCAAAATGTAAAGCTGGAATTCACAGAATGAAAACACATACCACCCCGTGGCGCTGCTGATTTATTTACCAGGCCACAAGTGAGGCCACCCACTGTTTACATGGACACTGTAAAATGTTTTTTGAGTGTATGAGAGGACACCCAAAAATTCTCTGAATAGGTCATTAGCATGAGAGAATGTCACTATATTATGGCACATAGGGGGCTCTCAGGAGAGCGAATGTGTCTCTCAAAAACGGCTTTTGTGTTTGCCTAACCCAAAACAAATAAATTCTCATATGAAGGGCCAGAGTTACAGTGGCCTTAACTTACAAAAAACTGTAGATAAAAATAAGCACCTCTCAGACTATCTCCGACTGTCTCAATCATCAACATTTATTTCTATAGCACATTTTCATACAAATAATGTAGCTCAAAGTGTTTTACATGATGAAGAAAAAGAGAAAAAAAAAAAAGACAAAGTAAGAATTAAAATAAGAGAACACTAATTCCAGGGAGGACAGAAAAAACGAAAAAAAACTCCAGATGGCCGGAGAAAAAATAAAATCCACGAGACCGCCCAGCCCCCTCTAGGCATTCTACTTAACATAAATAATCAGTCCTCATTGTATTCAGGGTTCTTATGGAAGGACTTGATGATGACGGTCACGTGAACTTCTGGCCTTTAATCCATCAAGGTAGGAACATCATGGTGTTGGGTGGCACAGGTCGCCACCACAGAAAACCAGGAAAAGAACAGAAGAGAGAGTAGGGGTTAGTACGGGTTTTGGAGCCACCATGAATAGTAATGATAATTAACTGAATATACAGAGATTAAACTAAAATGAAGTTATGAGATGGCCATGTTAAAGTAATGTGTTTTCAGCAGTGTTTTAAATTGCTCCACCATATCAGCCTGGGAAATTCCTATTGGCAGGCTATTCCAGATTTTAGGTGCATCAGAAGGTCGTCTCACCACTTCTTTTAAGTTTAGCTCTTGGAATTCTAAGCAGAAACTCATTTGAAGATCTAAGGTTACGATTTGGAATATAAGGTGTCAGACATTCCAATATATAAGATGGAACGAGATTATTTAAGGCTTTAAAAACCACAAGCAGTATTTTAAAGTTAATTCTAAATGACACAGGTAACCAGTGCAGTGACATCAAAACTGGAGATCAATCAATCAATCAATCAATCAAGGCTGTGTATTTTCCCCCTGCTTTATTCCTTGTACACCAATGAGTGTAGGTCCACTGATCTTTCAGTTAAGATCATCAAGTTCACTGATGGTCTAATTGCTAATGGCAATGGAACACCTTATAGAAAAGAGGTGTCCTGTCTTGTGTCTTGGTGTGCTTCCAACAATCTAGTGCTCAACAGCACCAAGACAGAGGAATTGGTAATTGCCTTTCACAAACAGCAGTTGCCACCTCTCCCACTAGAAATTAACAAATCTGCAGTCAATATGGTGGAATCCTTCAAATTATTGGACACAACTATCACAAACACTCTCAGCTGGGACATTCACACTGCTTCCATCACTAAGAAGGCAGAGCAGAGACTATTCTTGTTACAGCAACTAAAGGAATTAAATATTTCCCAGCCAATCCTAGTTCAATTTTACAAAGCCATAAATGAAAGTGTAATCACATTTTCCATTGTTGTCTGATTTGGTTCAGCAGTGGCACACTCCAAAAATAAATTATAGAGTGTTGTGAGGTCTGCTGAGGAAATAATTGGCTGTGCTCTTCCATCTGTGGCCAGACCTACAGTAAATACATCTTGAGTTACTAACCATGGACTCATCTCACTCAGTTTCATCACTTTTTCCAAAAACTCCCCTCTGGTAAATGCTTCAGGTCAATTAAAACTCAATCCAACAGACACCTCAATAGTTTCTTTCCCAGAGCCATAGCCCAATCAAACCAGCAACTTAGCCTGACTTCTTTGAATATTTATGCATTCTGTCATGTAATGTATGAAAGGTGTGAGTGCATTCAGTGTATGTACATGTATGTGTGTGCATGGGCACACTCACATCTTCACTTGCACATCATTATTTGCACATCTCCTTTATAATTGTTCTATTCTACAACTTTGTATGACGTTTTCCTTTTTAACTTATGCTATTTATGTTATTTGTATGCAATGTTGTGTTCTGCTATAATCAGCTCCAAATCTACCAAGTCCAATTCCAGTACAATAAGTACTGGCAAGTAAAAGTGATTCTGAAAGCCCAACAATTTTACTTTTCAACTGAATTTCAGTTTATTTTATACTAGTGACTTCCATTTGTTGCTTACGAACAAAGCAAACTAGCTTTGACACAGATGAATAGACAGCAAAAATCACCAGCACTGAGGTGCAGGACAGTACAGTATGTTTCAAAGATGTGTTATACAGGTCTTACATTTGTCAGTTGATGGTAAATTTCTCTGACATTACTATGCCTCCAAAATGTGTGTGCAGTGTATTTTTTGGTAGAATCACACTATTATCTCTCCCAGTCTGGACATTTGCACTATGGAAGCTGTTGATGGGCAGCCTAGATCCTGTGGTATTTGGATCACAAAGGCCTCAGAAGCAGCTCCTTTTTACACCATGACTAACAGGAGTTCTTCTACTAGTTCTTCTACAAGGGCCTTTGTAATCAGATGTTGCAAGTTAGCCGGCTGCCAGTAATTACCACAGTTCAAATATCTGAACTGGGATGGACCATGGCGTTATTTAATGTCAAAACAATTGGCGTAGTCGGCAGGATTTGCAGTGTGGACTGGTGAAATGTAGTGGTGATGCTACTTAAAAGATGGAAGCAGAATGACAAAGAGGTCAACAGACATCACCAGGAAGTTCTCCATTTCCCATGCTTAGAGGATGTCCATGCATGTATGAGTGTAGGAGAAACTACTTTTGGACCAAAAAAGCCTGGACTGATTTGCTTGGCCTGTTGCCACTGTGAACCTCACCAGGAAAAGTGGCTTTAAAAAATGAGACGATGAGATGAGATAAGATGCATTTTTAAAGAGTTTCTATTATCAGACATTTTCAGTGCAAATTCAAATAACCACAGGACAAGAACTTATCTATACACCAAGATCTACCTACATTTGTTTAATCCAGTTCATGTTGTTGGGGCACTGGTGTATATTCTGTAGCATCAGATGTAAGGTAGGAGCTAGTTGTTGATGTGGCACCAATCTATTTTACAGCTACCTTACTTACACATCAATAGTCATACAGAACATATTCAAAACTGTCAATTATCCAAACATGCATGTCTTCAGGATACAGAAGGAAAATTAGAGTACTCATAGGAAAATGTATGTAGAAACAGGGAGACAGTTACTTTACGATATTATATAATAGTTTATTTTGCATGCTTAATCATTTTTTCTATACACCTAATCACATTTTAAGTTTGTCCCCTTGGGTACATAGCATAAACTAACCCCAGATGGAGTGCAAGTCTATTACTAAGTAAACGTCTATACAATAATGAGGCTAAATCACACATCTTTCAGTTGACGGAGGAAACCAGAGCATCAGGAGAAAATTCCAGGCAGACTTTGTAGGAGGTCCAGACACTATCAGAAAGTGAGAATCTCACACAGAGTAAGCATGCTAAGATTTAAAGTAAAGCAATATAGCATCCATCCATTATCCAGCCCGCTATATCCTAACTACAGGGGCATTGGGGTCTGCTGGAGCCAATCCCAGCCAACACAGGAAACAAACCCCGGGCAGGATGCCAGCCCACCACAGGGCACACACACACACCAAGCACACACTAGGGACAATTTTGGATTGCCAATGCACCTAACCTGCATGTCTTTGGACTGTGGGAGGAAACCCACGCAGACATGAGGAGAACATGCAAACTCCACGCAGGGAGGACCGGGGAAGTGAACCCAGGTCTCCTTACTGCGAGGCAGCAGCGCTACCCACTGCACCACCATGCCGCCCGCAATATAGCAATTTCATCATAATATATACAGTAACAATGTTTACGGTGCAATCCTGACGTCAAACCTGGAGATAACAGAGATGTTTGCTGCCCAGGATATGAATATTTTTATTAGGCATGGATTGTTGGTCGCTTATTTGTCTGGTCTCACTAGACTGATGAAAACAAGAAATAGGCTTGATTTGAGGTGGGGGATAAATATTGTGAACACCAATCTTCATTAAAATATAGATAGTTTTGTCTGGACGTGACAAGCACTTCTCAAATTAAAGTTTTGCTTTTTATTAGTTTCTTGAAAATATTAAATAGAAAAACAAGCTTTAACATAAACTCAAGATCATATTTTGTCAGAAACCTTATTTCTATTATGTAGTGTGTAGAAAAGACATAATGTTCTGTATGTCTGCAAAGTGACATTGGCAAGAAACAATACAGCCAGAGCCTGAAAGAAATCTATTTGGTCAGACAGCCAACAGGAAACAGCATTGTAAAAGCCTGGCAACAGAAATTCCAACAATGTTGATCATCGTATTTCAAGTTAAACCTTGACATGTCATTTTCTGTACAAATAAAAAAAAGTCCTTCATGGCAAAAGAAAGAGAGAGAAAAAACGTAACGAATCAGCATTGTCACACTTTTTTCCCCCTGCTCTATGGAACCTGTGAAATGCGATGCTTTACAATGAATTGACCTTCGTAGTAGGTACAGTAGTTGGGCTCTACGCAACAGGAAGCTATTTTTGGCCATATTTAGTTGCCAAGGTGTGATTGCGTAATATTTTTTGGCACAATGATAATAGAGCACACAACTTTTACTAGTCATTTGCAGATCAAATTTGAAACAGACTAATACACAGAGGTTTAGACTATGTCGTGAAGTTTGAAGGTGTCTCAGTGATATCCTCGTGGTTAACGTCTTATTGAATCAAACATGGAATTGGAAATGCACAGCAGTGTTCCCATTGCCAAGCCTAATGTCCAGCCTGCTTAGGCCTGGCACTGAACCCCACTTATAAGGATGCATGATGGGTGCCTACCACTGGAGATGTATACTGGCTGGAGAATTCTGGGTAGATTCGGTGTAATTAAACTGTATTGCTAGTCAACATTGTTTCTAGGAATTTATCTAGACACATCAAAGAAAATAGCAACATATGAAAGACTATTAATTTAAAAAGATTATACACTCCCTGTGCAAATTATTAGGAACACTATAATAATACGGGGTACGGCCTCCACTTGCTCTCAAAACAGCCTCAGTTTTTCGTGGCATGGATTTCACAAGATGTTGGAAACATTCCATGGAGATTCTTGTCTATGTTGATATGATTGCATTCTGCGGTTTCTGCATATTTATCAGTTGTGGTTCTGCAACATCCCAGAAATGACTGGGAAGGCCACTGAAGAACATTGAACTCATTGTCATGTTCATGAAACCAATTTTCTTTGTGACATGGTGCATTATTATGCTGTAGTCATTAGAAGATAAGTAAATTGTGGCCATGAAGGGATGAACACGGTCTACAGCAATACTCAAATAGGTTGTGGCATTTAAGAGATGATCGATTGGTATTTACTGGTCCAAAATGTGGCAAGAAAACATTTCCCACACCATTACACCACGGTGACCAGCCTGGACTGTTGACACAAGGCAGGTTGGATGCATAGATTCCTACAAATTCTGACCATCCCATCTGTGGGCCGATGGCTGGGAATTCTCTGTATAGTGTCAAATGGTCAAAGTAATCTATCCAGATTGATACTTCAAGAATTAGACATATGGGACGATGAAACAAGGTAATATGACGGGACTTTTATGTAGAAATGACAGGAAGTGATGTATACAAGAGGAAATGATGATGAGGATCAACAACAGAGATGATGATGTAATCAGAAGCCAGACATGAGGTCATCAGGAGTGGACAGGAAGTGAGGTCATCAGGGTGGGATGGAAGGAGAAACACTCGTTGCTAGGATTGCGGAAATGGAGTTGTCTTGTATGAATTGAAGAGGACGTCAGGTAGGCAGACTTCTGAAAGGTATGATATTTAGTCCTCTGCTTTTCTGCTGAATAAGGGAGAGAGGTATTAGTGCTCTGTTTTAAACCCGTATTTCTCGTTTTGTTGCACTTCATTGAGCCCATTGGCTGCCCCTCTAATTGTGCATGTGTGACAGTATTTAAAGTGTGCGTGTTTGAGGCATCTCAGCCATTGTTACCATTGAGTCTCGTCTTTATGCAAAGATTTGGGCTATTTTTACTTAATATGAGGTTTTATATCGTGTTTTGGAGTTACAGTCTTTATATTGGGGGTGACTGTTGATTGCCATTGGGGTTAGCCTTGTGACAGATAGGGGGCGCTATCGCTCCCTTGAACCTCTGTTCACGACTCCAGACACCAGGTAAAAGTCCAATAGTTGACTTTATTAAATTGCCACAGTGCACAAAGCACCCTCTCCTCCACTATACTCATATAAATCACAATAACAATTACAAATACAATCTTCCACACTCCCAGACGCGTTGCTCTCCTACCACCCAGCTCAGTTCGCTGTCTGGGACCTCTCATAGTCCTTTTATATTCCCTGACCCGGAAGTGTTCTCAATCCCTACTCCATGTGATCTTGTATCACTTCCGGGTCAGGTAAAAAGTCCTTTCCTTCACCCCGGAAGCACGTCATTCCCCTTGTTCATGTGACTCGGACGTACTTCCGTAGCGTAGGGTAAATAACCGTTGTTCCCCCTTGCAGCGTCTCCTAGTGGCTCCCATGGCATCCTGCAGGGCTGTGTAAAAAAAACTGCAATGTCCATGATGCCCTGCTGGTCTTCGGGAGACCTCCATACTGCAAGGAGGACTCCACCTGGCAGCTTGGGGGTATTGGCCGGGATAATAATAATAATAATAATAATAATAATAATAATAATAATAATACATTTTATTTATAGGCGCCTTTCAAACACTCAAGGACACCGTACACTTTACACAACACCCAACACACAATACAGTACAGTGTTTACATAGAGAAGGCAAGTTTAAAAAGATGAGTTTTAACTGAAGACTTAAACAGAGAGAATGAATTAATGTTTCTAATCTCAGGAGGCAGTGCATTCCAAAGTCGGGGCAGAACGACTGAAAGCTCTGTTCCCCATTGTGGAAAGACGAGCGGAAGGAACAGTCAATTTAATTGAGGAGGATGATCTAAGAGTACGGGAAGGGGTGACGATGTGGAGAAGGTTAGACAGGTATGGGGGGGCTAAATCATGAATAGCTTTAAAGGTTAGCAGAAGGATTTTAAACTCGATGCGGAACTTGACAGGGAGCCAGTGAAGTTGATGCAGAACAGGAGTGATGTGCTGAGTAGAAGGAGATCTCGTGATAATACGGGCGGCTGAGTTCTGGACTAATTGAAGTTTGTGAAGAGTTTTTTGAGGGAGACCAAAAAGAAGAGAGTTACAATAGTCAAGGCGAGAGGTGACAAGGCTATGAACAAGAACTGCAGCAGAGTGAGGGGTGAGAGAGGGGCGGAGACGGTTGATATTACGTAGGTGGAAGTAGGCAGATCGTGTAATAGTATTGATGTGTGAAAGAAAGGAGAGGTTATTATCCAAGATGACACCAAGACTTTTGGCCTGAGAGGAGGGGGATAGAGTACAGTTATCAATTATAATAGGGAAGTTATGGGATTTGGATAATGTGGATTTTGTACCAATAAGAAGGATCTCTGTTTTATCACTGTTGAGTTTAAGAAAATTAAATGTAAACCAGTTTTGATTTCGCCAGACAGTCAGTAAGGGTGGTAGGTGGGAGGGTGATTGTGGGTGAAGTTGAAAAATAAAGCTGGGTGTCATCTGCATAACAGTGGAAATGGATATTATATTTCCTGAAAATATTGCCCAGAGGAAGGAGATAGATAGTGAACAGAAAGGGGGCCCAGGACAGAGCCTTGAGGCACTCCTGAGGTAACGGATACAGAGTGAGATGAAAATGATTTGAGCTGTATGAATTGGGAGCGGCCAGAAAGGTAGGATGTGAACCAGTTATAGACATTGTGGGTGACACCAATGGAAGATAGTCTATTGAGAAGAATGGAATAAGAAATGGAGTCAAAAGCCGCACTCAAATCAAGTAGTATGAGGATAGAGAGTAAGCCGGAGTCTGCTGCCATGAGAAGATCGTTAGTTATTTTGATTAATGCAGTTTCTGTACTATGGAGTGGGTGGAAACCAGACTGGAATAAACAGCTGGCCATACACCACAGCCTTTACAAAAGTCGTGTGGGAACTCTTACTTGTATCGTGGGGTTTGCTTTAGCAGAGGTTCATTGCACTAGAGATCTTAGAAACACACAGAATCACACAAGAAAGTTTCAGAAATTAAATCTACAATCTTGGCCATTGTGAAGTATGCATCCCTAGCTTATAAATCATCAAACTAATGAAACCACAATACACAAGTTCCAGGACACACTCCCTAGCAACCCCTCATTACTTCAGAGCAAGGGGTGCCACAAAATGGCAATGGTTACAGAAAACAAAATGGTGACACGGAAAACTTAAAAAGATAACATTAAATAAAAGTAAACATTTTCACTTATAAACATAACATGAAAACTTCCATATGATTCTCCAACATTCAAAACCTAGATACAGATAAGCAGAAGTTAGAGCATGGAACATTAATAATAAATTATAACACACAAGATCCAGCATCCTTACTGAGGTGAAGATGACCAGTATTGAGGCCATGATCCCATGAAACTTTGCCAATGCATCAAAATGCCCAATTCTGACGTCCCAAGACTGCTGAGGTGAGGGAGTCAATTCAAAGACACCCTAAGATTTACCTTACAAAGGAATGAACTCAGTAGCTTGAAGAACGATAACTTGGGAGATACCAAGCCTGAATTAAGCAAAGTCCAGAGAGTAAACCATCAGGGGAATGAAATGTTTATGCAGCTTGAGAGACCCCCTTTATCTACATTTTAATTCTTTAACTATTGTCAAAACTTTCTCTGAAGGCTTGCATTCTTCATTACAAAATGTCTTGAAAAGGCACATGCTTGAACAGTGTATTCCCCAGGGTGGTATGAAATTATAAAATGAAAACGGCTAAAGTACAGGGTCCTGCATGGCTTGTGGAGTGTTTAATCTTCTGCAGTGTGTAAACAGGTGCAGTTTTTGTGATCTGAAAAAAATTTGAAATAGTAAATCAGATCCTGGTGGCCCATATCACCATTCATTATGAGCCAGCAAAATGGCTAAAACACTTGAATCTTTTATGCCATAATTTTGTTCAGATAAATTTAATTCTCTTGGAAAAATGCACAAGAATGCAACTTATTTCACTTCAAACCAGAGGGCAGCTTAAGAATGTGTAAGTACTGGAGATGTAGTAAATGGTTTCTTAAATGTGTGAAATGCTAAGTGGGCTTCTTTTTTTCTTTCTTATGTCACACACGTGCGACTAGGAGCGAGCTGAGTGGACCAAGTGGAGGTAGTTACCCACCAGGCCAGGGGGTGGCGGGGTGCTCTAAACTTATTTCTGTTATCCCTGCAGACCAAATACAGAAAAACCTGCCTGATTTAACGTCACTTCCTGTTTCAGCGTCCAGACTGACGTCACTTCCTGTTCCGGCACCCAGACTGACGACACTTCCCGTTCCAGTCAAATGACATCACTTCCGGTTCACAGAATATAAAACCTCCATCTTTCCAAACCAGTTCAGTTCAATCCTGGAACTCAACCTAACAATAACTTCTTGTTTTTCTTTAAACCTTTTGCAGCCAGGGACAATTTACGGGTGGCTGCCCTAAACCTTTCCAGTGTGTTGTGACTCATTCTTTAATACTTAGTAAGACTGGTAATTGAAGATAAAGCAAAAACTATCGACAAGTCATTTATAATAAGCAGGCAAAAATTCTGTATTATGTAACTTGTTAGTTGACTTAGGCTAAATCAGCTGTAGAACGTTTTAGTTTAAAAATGCAGACATGTTTAACCCATTAAAGAGGGGCTTTTGAAAATGTTCTTCAGAGTCACACATTTCTGAAAATTCCAGGTCAGTGTTTCCATGTGAAGGATGAAAATGGAAAGTATTGAGAATGCAAACTCATTCTCTAATTGGTTAGAGCTTATTACAGGGCCCTTCCTTAATTGGATTCCGCTCATTAAGGTATTTCATTCCCCTGTAGATCACTCTTCATGGAAGATAGCCATATTATATTCCAACATGGCAGACACAGAGGAGTCGTTTTCCATGTCGCTTGTTTTATTGCTATCAGTATGCAACTAAATTGTGTTTTTGTGCCATTTGAATGCTGCATACATATGCAAAAAAGCAAATAATTTACTAGTCGCTAGGTTTTTTTATAGTTAAATTTTCTATTTTTTTTATAGTTAAACTAGTTCAAAAGAGTGTGTTCATTGAACAAGCTAATTTTTCTAATAACAGTGAACTTAACATAATTTAATTGCAAGTGAAGAAATTGAACGTGAGCTAGTTCAGTTTTAGGTGACAGTCTGGATCTGGTTTAGGTTCAGATGAAACGTTTTGCCTTACCCTGTAATGTAGGGGTGGAGCCGAATCCAAATACGGTATTCGGATAAGCACAAATAGTGGATTGTTACAAATATTTATTTCATATAATTTTTTTGCCATTTATTTGTATTCAGAAAAAATAACATAAAATCAAATGGGCCCTGTCTGTGTCTGCCGGCTTGTGCTTAAGCTGTGCCCCTGCTGACACCAGCATGCGGTGAAACTTCATTTTCGCTTTTAGGAAAACGTTGTACTTCATGAGGCCACTTTATATTTTTCCCCATTGGACATGCAAAATGTGACGCGAATTTTGACCGGCAGCATAATAAGTTAGTTCACCTACACGCTGGTTCCACAGTCACGATTCCTGTCACACGGTTGGAAATAGTGCGGTAATTTATATGTAGACTTGCATCTATTTAATTTCTTTTTTGACTGGGAGGATATTAGCATATATGGTCGTACGTGTTTGTTCCTGGGTATAACTCAGTAAAGTGTATTTAAATAAAGAAGTCTTCATAATTATTGTATTTTATTCAAGAAAACTGTAAGGAAGTGGTGCTGTAAGAATTATGTTTTTGGACTTCTCTAGCACCTTCAACACCATCCAGCCTCTGCTCCTTAGAGACAAGCTGACAGAGATGGGAGTAGACTCAGACCTGGTGGCATGGATCGTGGACTATCTTACAGACAGACCTCAGTATGTGCATCTCAGGAACTGCAGGTCTGACATTGTGGTCAGCAATACAGGAGCGCAGCAGGGGACTGTACTTTCACCAGTCCTCTTCAGCCTATATACATTGGACTTCCAATATGACTCTAAGTCCTGTCACGTGCAAAAGTTCGCTGATGACACTGCTATTGTGGGCTGCATCAGGAGTGGGCAGGAGGAGGAGTACAGGAAGCTAATCGAAGACTTTGTTAAATGGTGCGACTCAAACCACTTACACCTGAACAGCAGCAAAACCAAGGAACTGGTGGTAGATTTTAGGAGGCCCAGGCCCCTCATGGACCCCGTGATCATCAGAGGTGACTGTGCAGAGGGTGCAGACCTATAAATACCAGCTGGATGACAAATTGGACTGGACTGCCAATACTGATGCTCTATGTAAGAAAGGTCAGAGCCGACTATACTTTCTTAGAAGGTTGGCGTCCTTCAACATCTGCAATAAGATGCTGCAGATGTTCTACCAGACGGTTGTGGCGAGTGCCCTCTTCTACGTGGTGGTGTGCTGGGGTGGCAGCATAAAGATGAAAGATGCCTCACGCCTGGACAAACTTGTTAAGAAGGCAGGCTCTATTGTAGGAGTAAAG
The DNA here is from genome assembly GCF_016835505.1 of Polypterus senegalus. Classification (NCBI taxonomy): domain Eukaryota; kingdom Metazoa; phylum Chordata; class Cladistia; order Polypteriformes; family Polypteridae; genus Polypterus; species Polypterus senegalus. The sequence continues at coordinate 2,571,463 of NC_053167.1, read as the reverse complement.
TTGGACAGTTTAACATCTGTGGCAGAATGACGGGCATTAAGCAAACTCCTGTCAATCATGAAGAATCCACTGAACAGGATCATCTCCAGGCAGAGGAGCAGCTTCAGCGACAGACTGAGGAGATCGTTCCTCTCCCACACTATTCAATTCCACCCGGGGGAGTAAATGCTAACATTATACAAAGTTATTCTCTGCTTTTACATACATTTTTATTACCATTTAATTTAATATTGTCTTTTGTATCAGTATACTGCTGCTGTATTATGTGAATTTCCCCTTGGGATTAATAAAGTATCTATCTATCTATCTATCTATCTATCTATCTATCTATCTATCTATCTATCTATCTATCTATCTATCTATCTATCTAATAGCCTAATATAAGGCATGCAAAATTGAAAAAAGTAAAATCGTGGGTCATTTATTCTCACTCCTTAAAAAAACACAAAATGAACTAAACATGAACTAGTTCAAAATTGAAATGGTGAGCTATGAACGTGAATGTTTTCATTTTAATCTGTGTGAACTGAACTTTGAACTAGGTCTTGTGAAGTGTGAACTTGCACAACACTGATGATGGCATAGCCATCCCTACAAGATGGACCCGTTCTCTTTCTGTTTCCACCGATGCACGCATGCCCAGTGTGTAGGCAAATGGCTACGTCATATGGGGGTTTGGTCATTTAAGTGTGGGCAGAGATACTTTCGTAAATGATGTAAAAGCACTAGTGTGCACATAGATTGTTTCAGTTAAAAATGCCATTTTGAAATAAAAATGTAGTAGCATGAGCACAGCCTTAAGAACTAGCCACGCCAAAATGCCTTTATTTTAGAGAAGTTCATATTAAGCCCTTGCCTAAAAAAAATTTCTTAGCATAGATAAAAGACGAACATATTGAACTTTTTAAAAATGTCACAAATATGTAGTTTTTCATATAAAGTAAAGAGAGAAGATTTGTATGATTATTTATTTAAACCAAACCAAAACATAATAACTGAGCACATCATAATGACCAAGCACATCTTTCATTTTCAGCCTACTTTTTTCAAATTGGATTATATGCAATTTGCAAGTCCAGTTTGGTAAAAACAGTTGAATTGCTAATTTGATTAAGAGAAGCGGATATTATTTTATAATTCTATTGAATTCTCTGTGGACTATGTAAGGTTGTAATGAACTTACTTCTCAAAAAACAGTAACTCATGCCTATGAGATTATTAGACAGTCTGATGAAACCATCGCTCCAGGAACAAGGTCAGCTGTGAGACAGTAGTTCCAAAGATTTTACCTTACTCAAAACATCTAAAGACGACGAAAAAAATAAATGAAACTTGCGTTTCACAGCACTGAAGGCTTAAAAATAAAGGCCAAACTCATCTGGAAGGGTCACTGCATCACAATGTCGGAACCTTTACCTGTCAGACAAATTAAAGTAATGTAATGTCAAAAGCAAGCCTGTCTCCAGGATGTTGCTTAAAAACCAGTAAATACAAGGATTGTATCGTCTCAACCTGGATATACACTGCAAAAAATGAAATCTAAGCAAGTGAAAAGTGTTTATATCATGACATTAAATCTTGTTTTCCTTATTGTAAGAATTATTGACTTGTCAAAAACATTATATTTACACTGCGGTGGGCTGGCTCCCTGCCCGGGGTTTGTTTCCTGCCTTGTGCCCTTTATTGGCGGGGATTGGCACCAGCAGACCCCCGTGACCCTGTAGTTAGGATATAGCGGGTTGGATAATGGATGGATGGATGGATCTTACCACAATAAAACACAATCCAACACAATATAATGCAGTGGGTTGGCGCCCTGCCCGGGGTTTGTTTCCTGCCTTGTGCCCTTTATTGGCGGGGATTGGCACCAGCAGACCCCCGTGACCCTGCAGTTAGGATATAGCGGGTTGGATAATGGATGGATGCTTTTGCATGCTTTAAGAAATCTTGTCAAATGAATTTTGCCTACTCCATTGACAGATTACTTTTGCTAAATAAAAGCAAAACAACACCCATTTAAAGTTTTGTCTAGATTTTACATATGCATTTTTTGCAGTGTACCGAGATTATTGTTGGTTCCGTAAGTAAAAATGATTTCTTGTGCCTGTATGTAAACCTCCTACTGGGATCTGGTAAGAGCTGATAAATTTTTTCGCTGCCCAAAGCTCAGTTAATGTCTTGAAAATAATCCTACCCTCCAGTGTAAGAAAAAGTGCAAACGCAGAAAGAAGGTTGGGGTACGACCAAGAGTGTGCCCTATATATCACGAGAAGAAAAATAAAGCATCCAAGTGCAAAAAAGAAACGAGGACCAAACAGGCCGTCCCAAAACAAAACTCTTCAATGAGAAAGTCAATAATGTGGTGTTATCACTGGCAGTGACGTGAATGCCAACTTCCCGTCTGAGGCGGAAAGGACGCGATTTCTGATCTGACGATTGAGGATATGATGTCAGTATTCTTATGGCTGTTCTGTCTTGGAGGCAGATAAGAAGAAGGTGTTACCAACAGCGCCCTCTCACACTCAGGAGTTGTATTGCCTTTTTTTTTTATCACAGTTCTGTATTTGCCACCTACTCAAATGTATCTTGAATATTCTGGTTGAAGTAACAACTAATCCCCCTCATGAGCTTAATATTTGTTTCTATCTGTAATTTTGGACAGAATCTGCATTGCTGACCAGAGTGCCCATAATAAACGCAATCCAAATTCAGCAAGCCACTGTATTCACTTAAATTAAGTATTGATTTTGCTAAACCTGTACGTGTTTTCAGTTTCAGGTCTGATGTTGTGAATTTAAACTGTCTTCACTTTACCTTTCCTTTATCCTTGTCGCCACAAAAAAAACACCAAATGAATCATTTCCTGAAAAGTTTCTGCAGTATAATGATTTACCCCTTTGTTCTTTAATTCATAGCCTATTTTGAAAGAGAGAAATGAGATCTTCCTCATTCCAAATAGAATCAGCCGGTACAATTTTAGAATGCACAGGTTTTTCTTGAACAAAATGATACTCACTTCTTTTCTTGCTGGTCTCCAGGATTCTACCACTAATTTCCATATCGAAGTGATGAGCTAAAAAATTGGGTCTGGAGGTCATTTACTGTAGAGCGAACATCAACTTTTACAACCCTTGTCATTAGTTGTGAAGGTCTGCATTGTTGTCCTGTCTTGTATAATTGACAATGTGCAATGAACACAAGATGAGGAGGTTTAAATTTGAGTAATGAGGGGGGTCTGAGGGAGAATAGCCAGGCAATAAAGTATCATGACACTCACTGCAACATTTGTGCAAACAATTATGTGTCATTCTTAGGCAAATAATAAGCAGAAGGTTTTAAGGGAGTACGGAAAAGGCTTATGCAATAACATTGAATTCATCGTGTGTTTTGTCTTAGTTGAGTTCTATATAGTCTGCTTTCCCTTTTATTATGTAGACTTTATCAGAATGCCTAAAATCCCATAGGCTGATCGCTGTTAATATAAAGTATTAAAGAGGGGTCCTTTCATCGGAGCAACGTTTCAGCCGTGGCATGGCCAAATGGGGAGGCAGCTAGATGGATGAGGTCTCCAGGACTCTAAAAATATCCAAACCTAATTATGTCATATCATCTACTGTGATACCGTACTTCTAAAAAAATTGTTATTATTATGCTGTCTTAAGGAATTGTTCTGTTGTGTATATTGTATTGTATTGACCCCCTACTTTTGACACCCACTGCACGCCCAACCTACCTGGAAAGGGGTCTCTTTGAACTGCCTTTCCCGAGGTTTCTTCCATTTTTCCCTACAAGGTTTTTATTGGGAGTTTTTCCTTGTCTTCTCAGAGAGTCAAGGCTGGGGGGCTGTCAAAAGGCAGGGCCTGTTAAAGCCCATTGCGGCACTTCCTGCGTGATTTTGGGCTATACAAAAATAAACTGTATTATAACTTCTCTCCACCTCCTTTCTACATCTACACCTTAAGCAATTACATAGAGTAAAACGACAAACAGGAATTAAGTTATAGCTTTAAATAATGCATTATTGATAATACAAGAATCCCTCGCTATATCGCGCTTCAACTATCGCTGCTTCACTCCATCGCGGATTTTAAATGTAAGCATATCTAAATATATATCACGGATTTTTCGCTGGTTCGCGGATTTCTGCAGACAGTGGGTCTTTTAATTTATGCTACATGCTTCCTCAGTTTGTTTGCCCAGTTGATTTCATACAAGGGACGCTATTGGCGGATGGCTGAGAAGCTACCCAATCAGAGCACATATTGCATATTAAATAAAACTCCTCAATGATATACGATATGCTTCCCACTCGGTGCTTCGCACACTTAAAAGCTCTAACAGCCCGTATTGATTTTTCATTGTTTGCTTTTCTCTGTGTCTCACTCTCTCTGAGAAATACAGGCAGATACTTATCCATCATGCAATACCATCAGGGAGACGTATGATTGGCTCCATTATCTGCTCCTGACGAAGGGGCTGTTTGCACGGTGGCTGTTTGCTTAGAGGAAACGGACGCGTCTGTAAAAAAATGCTGAAAGGCTACCTTCACATTGATCCCTTCATTGCGCTGCTTTATCGCGGTGCTTGCATACTTACAGTAAAAGCGCAACAGCCCTATTGATTTTTGATTGTTTACTTTACTCTCACTATCTGACATTCTCTGCTCCTGACATGCATTCTTTGAAGAGAAGATATGTTTGCATTCTTTTAATTGTGAGAAAGAACTGTCATCTCTGTCTTGTCATGGAGCACAGTTTAAACTTTTGACTAAAGGGTGTTACTTCATGTCTAGAGGGCTCTAATAATGTTAAAAAACGTATTTAGAAGGTCGTAAACAGGTTTTCAATGCTCTAACTGCGAAAATATTAGATCTATAAATAAAGAATCCTACTTCTTGGAAATCCATTTATCTGTCTGGAGCAGATCAACCGCTATAAACGAGGGTTTACTGTATAACTGTGCGGAGAATATTTATAAACAGTGTGGGAGAGTTTCTAAGAGCTTAAAATATATAAAAATAACCATACAAACATATGGTCTCTATTTCGCGGATTTTCACCTATCGCGGGGTGTTCTTGAACGCAACCCCCGCGATCGAGGAGGGATTACTGTATTCATAAAATGATAACAATAAGCAAAGTACATGTGTATATCGCCAACCATACAGCCTAATGAATGCTAGATGTGTACGTTCAAGAAGCACACCGACTTGTAGTTACTTAAATGTCTCTAGTTACTGCAAGTCATCATATCTAGTCAGTTTTCTTCAGGACTGTCTGAGCATGGCTGCTCATCTGTGCTCCTCACTGTGCTGTCTCCAGGGCCAAGGTGAGGGAGAGAGAGATGGAGGGGTAAAGAGCCCAAATGCATAGATTCTCTGTCCAAATCCTTGCACCAATAGGATGCTGTGGTACAGAATGGCCTCCGATTCAAAACCAATCCGAAACAGCCCTACTTTATACCGATGGAATTTCGATACAGCTCGTTCCCCAGTTGCTTTGTTTATGGCTTTGTGGAAGGCTTTTAGGCTCTCAGTCCAAACACAGTCAGTCACTCTTGCCAAGCTGGTCTGATGCTCCATTCCCCCACAATGCATTTCCAAATCTTGAAACATTCTTTAGGTTGTAACATAAGTAATTGTTATCCCAAGGAACAGAGTGTGCTGCACGACTGACAACCGTTTGGATTAATTCTCTCTTCATAATTACTTACGTACTTCATATTAGAGAAAAGCCAAGCAAACTGACACCTTTCATTGACTAACTAAAAAGATTACAATATGCAAGTTTTCGGGGCAACTCAGGTCCCTTCTTCAGGCAAGACGTAATCATTACAAGATGTAAGATTACGTCTTGCCTGAAGAAGAAGCCTGAGTTGCCTCGAAAGCTTGCATATTGTAATCTTTTTATTTAGTCAATAAAAGCGGTCATTTTGCTTGGCTTTTCTCTACATTCATAATGGCTAACACGGTACAACACCCTAGTACTTCATATTAGATTGTTTTCTTTTTTTGCTATTTACTTTGGACATCTGAAGACTTTTAACATGTTTACGTTCCCAGCATTATTTTTCTGATATTTAGACTACATTTTTCAACATTACATTTTAAAGCTACATTGCAGCCTTTTATATTTCAGTGTGGCGCAATAATTGTATACTGCTTTTAAATGTTTTCCTTCCTTTGGTTCTCTAATTTCTATTTCTGGTCTACTCTGTTAACCCTACCACCTGAGCTTCCTAGCACGCCAGCCTTCATCGATGTACCGTATATATTTTTATTTTCCACACCCAGTGTTCAATGGCCATGAAGTGTTTGTTTCTTCAAGGGATTGAATTCATTGTACACACTTGAGGAGCATGTTGGCAGCACTTCACCCACAATGTCCACTTTCCAATAAATGAAACAACTATAATAAGAAAGGGGGAGAAAAGGCAAGCCATGAACATTACGCTAGCCAACAAAGAAAACTTGATATCCTCCACTTGCATTTCTCAAACACACCTAATGCATTCATCAGCACCCTGCTTATATGCTTTCTTTTAAAAAGAAATTTTATCCACTTTTCCTGTGCTCCTTTGTGTTTCCCTCCTGGCATTTCTACACTTCATTCTGCAGCTTGAATTGGAAGGTAATTATGGAAAATTCAGTTTCATTTTGTGTGACGCCAACACCTTCTTCTTATTTAATAATGAATGCTCTCTGCATCGATATTTTTGTAGACCTTTTTCTTTCTTCCTTTCTGGTCTTTTGACTGTTAATGTCCCTAATGTTTACCCTTCTTCACGATCCTCTAAAATGACGTCTCTCTAGATTGTTTCTTCTTTCTTTTTGTTCATCAGTCCCATTTTTGTTTATGAAAATAAAATATGGGCACAACATCCCATTCTACAATCCTGCCTGATGGGATCGGCTTATATGTGAATGAATGTTTAACAATGAAGAGTTTAAAAGTAGATCAGCAGATACAAAGTAAATACTGCAAGGTAAAAGTCTCCAATTTAAACAGACTGAATTCTCCAAACTTCATCCCTTTTTCCATTGCCTTGTTATCATAAGTAGATAAAATACAACACAGAGCAATTAGAATAAGTTCAGGCACATTTCCAGTTACTCCTATTAATACATTGCTGGTAGAGGCCGGAGAAATGCCATTAAATTTTAGAAGACGTTTGTTTGATCTAAACTACTGGGCTTATTTAAGACAAAACAAATAATCATACAACTGCTGACATTTTGAAAGACTGCTGGGAATATTAGTATGGAAAAACAAAGCCTGAGTCTTTTGGGAAAAGGGTGAGAACATTAGTATCAGATTTAGAATTACAGGAATACTCGGTAACAACACAAATTCAGTTTGGCCATCCTGATGTTTAGTTAGGGCAGATATTGATTTTAAATTAACAAATGTAATTAAAAGTCAAAAATAAATAATACTTGAATATTTAGACAGGCAACATAAGAGAGAGGTTAGGAGCACACGCTGTTACAGCACATTGCAGCACCCACCACACAACAAACCAACTCAGGAGCCAGATTAGGACCCGAGTGCAGCCATGCACAGGTGATACCTCAGCACCACACTAGTTCAGATGGAATGGAACAGAGTGAGATTTTCTTATGGTGGCTGGAGTGCCAATTCTGCCACCAACCCCCAAGTCTTTCCCTACATGCAGATTAATGTCATACCCCGGACGGAGCAATTGCAGGATAAGGTCCTTGCTCAAGGGCCCAACAGAGCGGAGACCCTTTTGGCATTTATGGGATTCGAACCGGCGACGTTCTGATTGCCAGTGCAGATCCCTAGCCTCAGAGCCACCACTCCGCACTATAAGAAGTTCATCTAAATGTATACTTGATGGATCTAAGAACCTGAGAATATTGAGTAGCATTGGCATTTTGTGTGAAGAATTTTAAGAAAGAAGTTCATATTAGGGTGTTTAATTCTTAATTTAATTCTTACTCTGTCTCTTTTCTCTTTCTTCATCATGTTAAGCACTTTGAGCTACATTATTTGTATGAAAATGTGCTATATAAATAAATAAATGTTGTTGTTGTTGGATGAATTAGCATTTTTTTTCAGCAGAAGTGATAGCAATTTATTTGGCTCTTGATTGGATAACTGAAATTAAATTTCAGAAAGTTTAATTGATTCATTATCATCCATATTTGCTTCAGAGTCTGAGAAATTAGCTAATAGAGCGGACTGACAAACTGATTGAATTATATCTGAATAAGGTATCAGTACAATTAATATGGATACCAGGACATAGATGCTGCAGATGTGCTACCAGACGGTTGTGGTGAGTGCCCTCTTCTACGCGGTGGTGTGCTGGGGTGGCAGCATAAAGATGAAAGACGCCTCACGCCTGGACAAACTTGTTAAGAAGGCAGGCTCCATTGTAGGATTAAAGTTGGACAGTTTAACATCTGTGGCAGAGCGACGGGCACTAAGCAAACTCCTGTCAATCATGAAGAATCCACTGCATCCACTTAACAGTGTCATCTCCAGACAGAGGAGTAGCTTCAGCGACAGACTTTTGTCACCGTCCTGCTCCACTGACAGACTGAGGAGATCGATCCTCCCCACACTATGACTAACTATGGGAGTAAATGCAACATTAATTTTATTTTAATTCTTTTCATTTTTATTACTATTTAATTTAATATTGTTTCTTTGTATCAGTATACTGCTGCTGGATAATGTGAATTTCCCCTTGGGATTAATAAAGTATCTATCTATCTATCTATCTATCTATCTATCTATCTATCTATCTATCTATCTATCTATCTATCTATCTATCTATCTATCTAGAGGGATACAAGGAAATGTAATTGTTGATAATTTGCCATGAAGGGAGCTGAATAAACATAAAGTAGATTTAGAATTACCTGTAGGAAAAAATGAGATTAAAAAATCTAATTTTGAATGAGTGGCAAGTCATACAGCAGTACAGTAATAAGGGGAGACACTTCTATCAATTCAAACCAGCAGTCAAAGACACAATGAGGTTTAATAGCCAGTCAAGAAGCAGAGGTGATCATTAATTGACTTCAATTGGGACATTGTGGTTGCGAGGACAAGACAAAACCTTTTATTCTGCTGGAATCCAGGCAGGTGACGCCAGTAGGGTGGAGACGCCATTGAGAAATGCCATCATCAGTTTTGTTAAGGTTCATTCCATTTTCTAATAAATCCCATTTTCTAACTTTCTAACCCTCATATATCAGCATGGCTGCGCAAGTCATCATTTCTAGTCAGTTTTCTTCAGGACTGTCTCAGCATGGCTGCTCATCTGTGCTCCTCACTGTGCTGTCTCCAGGGCCAAGGTGTGGGAATGGAACAGAGTGAGATTTTCTTATGGTGGCTGGAGTGCCAATTCTGCCACCAACCCCCAAGTCTTTCCCTGAACATAGTAAATTCGTCACTAGATACTGGGGTCTTCCCAGACTGTCTTAAGACTGCTGTAGTTAAACCCTTACTTAAGAAACATAATCTCGACCCCTCAGCTCTTGAAAATTTTAGACCCATCTCTAACCTGCCTTCTTAAGTAAAGTTCTGGAGAAGGCAGTCATTATGCAGTTAAATGACCACCTCAATAAACATGCTATTCTTGATAAATTTCAGTCGGTTTTAGAACAAATCACAGCACAGAAACTGCACTCGTTAAAGTAGTAAATGACTTGCGGGTAAATGCAGACAGAAGCCATTTATCTGTTCTCATCCTCTTAGATCTGAGTGCTGCATTTGACACCATTGATCACAACATTCTTAGAAATCGCCTTAGTCAATGGGTGGGCCTCTGGCAGTGTCTTAAATTGGTTTGAATCCTACCTGACAGGGAGAAAATATTTTGTTAGTTGTGGGAATTACAACTCAAGACACATGATATCCAATATGGTGTTCCACAAGGCTCTATCCTGGGTCCGCTGCTATTCTCAATCTACATGCTGCCGTTAGGTCAGATTATCTCAGGGCACAACGTGAGCTACCACAGCTATGCTGATGACACACAGCTGTACTTATCAATAGCACCTGATGACCCTGATTCTATTGATTCACTAACACAATGTCTGACTAGTATCTCAGAATGGATGAATAGTAATTTTCTCAAGTTAAATAAAGAGAAAACTGAAATTTTAGTGATCAGCAATAATGGATACAATGAGGCTATTAGAAATAAACTGGATACATTAGGATTAAAAGTCAAGACGGAGGTAAAAAGCTTAGGGTGATTGTTGACTGTAATCTGAATTTTAAATCACATATTAATCAGATCATTAGGACAGCATTTTTCACTTAAGAAACATAAGTAAAGTTAGACCTCTTATATCACTGAAAGATGCTGAGAAATTAGTTCACGTTTGTTTTCAGTCGACTAGATTACTGTAATGCACTCCTCTGGACTACCCAAAAAAGATATAAATCGTTTGCAACTAGTGCAGAATGCAGCTGCTAGAATCCTAACTAGGAAAAGAAAATCAGAACATATTACTCCAGTTTTGATGTCACTACACTGGTTACCTGTGTCATTCAGAATTGACTTTAAAATTCTGCTTATGGTTTATAAAGCCTTAAATAATCTCGCCCCATCTTATATATCGGAATGTCTGACACCTTATATTCCAAATCGTAACCTCAGATCCTCAAATGAGTGTCTCCTTAGAATTCCAAGAACAAAACTTAAAAGAAGTGGTGAGGCGGCCTTCTGCTGCTATGCACCTAAAATCTGGAATAGCCTGCCAATAGGAATTCGCCAGGCTGATACAGTAGAGCACTTTAAAACACTGCTGAAAACACATTACTTTAACATGGCCTTTTTATAACTTCATTTTAATCTTAATTTAACTTAATCCTGATACTCTGTATGTTCAATTCATCATAATAACTATTCATGGTGGCTCTAAAATCGGTACTGACCCCTACTCTCTTTCTGTTTCTTTTCCGTTTCTTTGTGGTGGTGGCCTGCGCCACCTCCACCTACTCAAAGCTTCATGATGCTCCAACAATGATGGATGGATTAAAAGGAAGAAGTCTACGTGACCATCATCATCATCAAGCCCTTCCGTGAGAACCCTAAATCCGAAGAGGACTGTTTCATTTATGTTAGGTAGAATGCCCAGAGGGGACTGGGCGGTATCATGGTCTGGAATCCCTACAGATTTTATTTTTCTCCAGTCTGGAGTTTTTTTTTTTTCTGTCCCCCCTGGCCATTGAACCTTACTCTTATTCGATGTTAATGTTGATTTATTTTGTTTTATAATTGTGTCTTTCATTTTTCTATTCTTTAATATGTAAAGCACTTTGAGCTACTGTTTGTTTGAAAATGTGCTATATAAATAAATGTTGTTGTTGTTGAAGGTTGGGGGGCCTACATGCAGATTAATGTCATACCCAGGACGGAGCAATTGCAGGATAAGGTCCTTGCTCAAGGGCCCAACAGAGCGGAGACCCTTTTGGCATTTATGGGATTCGAACCGGCGACGTTCTGATTGCCAGTGCAGATCCCTAGCCTCAGAGCCACCACTCCGCACTATAAGAAGTTCATCTAAATGTATACTTGATGGATCTAAGAACCTGGAGAAAAATTGAGTAGCATTGGCATTTTGTGTGAAGAATTTTAAGAAAGAAGTTCATATTAGGGTGTTTAATTCTTAATTTAATTCTTACTCTGTCTCTTTTCTCTTTCTTCATCATGTTAAGCACTTTGAGCTACATTATTTGTATGAAAATGTGCTATATAAATAAATAAATGTTGTTGTTGTTGGATGAATTAGCATTTTTTTTCAGCAGAAGTGATAGCAATTTATTTGGCTCTTGATTGGATAACTGAAATTAAATTTCAGAAAGTTTAATTGATTCATTATCATCCATATTTGCTTCAGAGTCTGAGAAATTAGCTAATAGAGCGGACTGACAAACTGATTGAATTATATCTGAATAAGGTATCAGTACAATTAATATGGATACCAGGACATAGATGCTGCAGATGTGCTACCAGACGGTTGTGGTGAGTGCCCTCTTCTACGCGGTGGTGTGCTGGGGTGGCAGCATAAAGATGAAAGACGCCTCACGCCTGGACAAACTTGTTAAGAAGGCAGGCTCCATTGTAGGATTAAAGTTGGACAGTTTAACATCTGTGGCAGAGCGACGGGCACTAAGCAAACTCCTGTCAATCATGAAGAATCCACTGCATCCACTTAACAGTGTCATCTCCAGACAGAGGAGTAGCTTCAGCGACAGACTTTTGTCACCGTCCTGCTCCACTGACAGACTGAGGAGATCGATCCTCCCCCACACTATGCGACTAACTATGGGAGTAAATGCGAACATTAATTTTATTTTAATTCTTTTCATTTTTATTACTATTTAATTTAATATTGTTTCTTTGTATCAGTATACTGCTGCTGGATAATGTGAATTTCCCCTTGGGATTAATAAAGTATCTATCTATCTATCTATCTATCTATCTATCTATCTATCTATCTATCTATCTATCTATCTATCTATCTATCTATCTATCTAGAGGGATACAAGGAAATGTAATTGTTGATAATTTGCCATGAAGGGAGCTGAATAAACATAAAGTAGATTTAGAATTATCTGTAGGAAAAAATGAGATTAAAAAATCTAATTTTGAATGAGTGGCAAGTCATACAGCAGTACAGTAATAAGGGGAGACACTTCTATCAATTCAAACCAGCAGTCAAAGACACAATGAGGTTTAATAGCCAGTCAAGAAGAGAAGAGGTGATCATTAATTGACTTCAATTGGGACATTGTGGTTGCGAGGACAAGACAAAACCTTTTATTCTGCTGGAATCCAGGCAGGTGACGCCAGTAGGGTGGAGACGCCATTGAGAAATGCCATCATCAGTTTTGTTAAGGTTCATTCCATTTTCTAATAAATCCCATTTTCTAACTTTCTAACCCTCATATATACCTGGAAAGGTTGTATAATGTGACACGACCCTGACATACAGGTGGCAGCTAACATCTATTAGTTAGATTACATCTCAATACACATTAACCTTACAGTACACATGGAGATGGCCCATTTCTTGCCTTTTATAGGTTGTCTACATTTAAACATTTATGACAGCTCCAAAGTAATTGTTCACACACAGAATTATGTTTTGTGTACTTTCTCACCCTACCCGAAACTAATTCCTGGTTACACTCCATCTTCCATTACGTGACATTTTGGTGCAAGAAAACAAAACTTGGGAACAGCTCAGTTAAAATTTCTTATCTCTTATTAATAATATGCAGCTGTTCTGATGCCACTGTGGTGTTTAATTGCAAACATTTATAAAGCATGTGATTACCAACCCTAGCCTGGAAGAAAGGAAGAAGAGAAAGTGGTGAAGGAGCACTGCATCCAGCCACAGTCTTAAAATATTTTGAAATTTAGGGAAGTTTTACTTCTTATAAAGACTCATCTAATTCAAAAGTAGGAATCATAGACTGAAAACAAAATCTTAAGGAACTGAAATCAATGTGAAAGTCTTATAATTGACGTCAAAAGCTTAACTACCTCAATAGGAGGCATTTTTTTTTAAAATCCCCCACTTCTGATTACTCTCGAGCTATGATTGCATCTCTGCTGTAAACAAGAATATTGTGATTTGCACGGATAAAAAAATAATAAAAATAATGGTCAAGTGTTTTCTCCTGCGGTCTCTGCTTACAATTACAGAGAAAAAGCCTCAGTGCTTCAAAGAGCAGAAAAATAAATATCATTCTAAATTGATTCTTAGTTTGATGCAAAATGTGCCTACATTTGAGAAAAGCACACAAAGAAGTTAATACGGTATTCAAACGTTTCACTTCTAGATAGTTTCAGCTAAGCATTTTAAACCTAAAAGAATCTGAAGCTGTAAACAGATCAGTACAGTGAATACCACAAAGGAAATTAGCAAAGAACAATCTCAGAGAAGCTGCTTTCTAGATTAAGCTGAATGCCTTCTAGTTTTTAGTGGTCTCCCACTCCATTTATTCCTTTACACCTTCACAATCCAAAAATCATAACTACAAAAGGTTGCAGATTGTCAGGTAGAACTGACAAGATGGTATAATAAGAGTCAGTTCATACCGTTAATATCTTTGCTTTGGCTCTGGCCTTCCACTTCTACGTTGTTTTATCATGAAAACATCAACAAAAGTCACTTTAGCCTCCTAAGATTCTTTTCCTTATTGGTAGACAATGCCTAAATAATTTTCCTGAGCTTATTAACCTTGTTTCATATGTACGACCCGTAACTCTTAATTGTGGAGTCCTTAACATGGGCTGGCTGCAGGCTGCATGCTGCTGAGACCAATCTAGTTGTCAGTTTTCAGGCCTTGAAATGATTTAACACCAAACCCCTGAGCACCTTAGCAGTGACAGGATGCACAAAGCTGGGATATTATTCCCAGTTCTTCACCACTGCAATGGCTGTACCTCTGAATACCTTAACATTAATAATAGGTGAGAGAGGACATACAGGTGATGGGTGTAACAGAACAAGATGCAGAGGACAGAAAAATATGGAAGAAGATGATCCACTGTGGCGACCCCTAATGGGAGCAGCCAAAAGAAGAAGAAGAAGAATACATTTTATTTAATAGGTGCCTTTCTTAACACTCAAGGTCACCTTACAATGAAATTAAACAACATTAATAAAATATGAAAACAAAGAGGATGATAAAATCAAATAGAAATAAGGTACAGATCTAGTAGCAAATATACAAAGAAAACAGGCAGTAACAGTGTTAAATTCATAATTGGCATGGCAGTTTGAAAAGATAAGTTTTAAAGAACTAATTTGTTACTAACCCTCACCTATTCTGTTTCTCTTTTCAGTACTAAAATGTGGCACTTGGTGGTTCTGCCTGCCCAAGGTAAAGTCATCTCTGATGGAGGATCTCAGGAGTCGTTGGGTAAAGGGGTCCTTTCATCAGATTAGCTGGCCCAGCACTGACTCTGCTCTAGAATGGCCATTAGGGGAGGCAGCTTGATGGCTGAGGTCTCCAGGACTCTAAACAAATCCATTACAAGTTATGTGATATCTACTGTTAAATTCTGCTCCAAACTTGTAATATTTTTATTTTACTATTATACTGTAGTGAGGATTACTTTTGTTTTGTTCTGTGTATTGTATTGTATTATATTGACCCCCTTCTTTTTGAAACCCACTGCACACCCAACCTTCCTGGAAAGAGGTCTCTTTTTGAACTGCCTTTCCTGAGGTTTCTTCCATTTTTTCCCTACAAGGGTTTTTTTTGCGAGTTTTTCCTTTCTTAGAGAGTCCAGGCTGAGGGGCTGTCAAAAAACAGGGCCTGTTAAAGCCCATTGTGGCACTTCTTGTGTGATTTTGGGCTATACAAAAATAAATTGTATTGTATTGTATAAGTTTTGAGGGCAGTTTTAAAATGTGTTATTGAGTCTAGTTGACAGATATGAGAGGGAAGAGCATTCCAGAGTTGAGTCGCGCTATGAGAGAATAATGCTTGAGCTCCCACAGAACAGAGTTTGATGTGTGGTGCAGAAAGCAAAGCTGTAGATGAGGATCTGAGTGAGCGAGAGGGAGAGTAAGTCTGAAGGAGATCCTGTGAGGTAGGGAGGAGCGAGGTTGTGGAGAGCTTTAAATGTTAAGAGCAGTAGTATATAGTCGGTAGTATACGTTGACTGAGATGAATGTTGTACTCACTTTCCCCCACTGCAAAATCTGAACCATTCCTAACAGGGAACTGGCTAGCCTGAAATGATTTTACACTAAATACCCTAAACAAAGGAGCCAGCTCCTGCGGGATCACAGACCACCTTCTACTCCCAGTTCGCTACCCCTAAAAGGATTTGGGCTAAACAAGCACAGATTGTCATATTACTAAATATTGTAATACTTATGACCTTTGTAAGAATTCTGCAGAACGTGGATAAGTAATTTCTTATCCTACAGAACCTCCGACCCTCCCGTGGATGCTAGTGTCACTAAACAACACGGCGGTTACAATGAAATAAAAAGAAACATTTTTATTTGTAGAGATCCCAGGAGTATTAAAAGTTAAAACAGAAGTAAACATACAAGTTGAATGATTCAAATCAATGTCCATCAGTAAAATCAAAAGAGGTATTCGTGTAAATTGAGAGTCCTTTCTTCCTAAAGGTGCTTTTTTAAAGTGTACGCCATGGTGTAGCCTTTCTTCACTTATTACTGGTCTCCATTGCGGTACAGTTTTCAATTTGTATGTGGCCCTGTTACTTACAGCATTTTTACTCTGTGCCCTATCCCACCTTAACCTATCCTCTATGGAGGAGGAGCGAAAGCTTTAGATTTGTCAAAAATTTCGATCTCCGGTTTTTGATGGATCTTTTTTAGTAGATGCACCCTTGTCATCCATGACAGCCTTGAGTCTGTTTGCTTTGCACATCTGGACACTGCAGTTTCTCCCCATTCTTCTTTGCAAAACTGTTCAAGCTCTGCCAAGTTGCAATTGGATCGTGAGTGAACAGACTTATTCATGCCCAGTCAGAAATTCTCAATTAGAATGAGATCTGTATTTATCAAGCTTTGCCCATCTGGACATTTATTAGTTATTTATCAAGCATTTCAGTTGGATACGGTCCTGACTTATTCAAAAATCTTAGAGTGATGCAAATTTGGTCCTACTCTTAGGATAATTTTTGCTTTGTACCCATCCACTTCATAACCTATCGTCTAAGGGTGAGGAGTGAAAGTTTTAGATTCTTCAAAATTTTCGATCTCCGGTTTTCGACAGATCTTTTTTAGGGTCCCCTGATACCGAAAACACTGATATCTCGGTGATGGGTGTGTGTCTGTCTGTGTGTCCGTGTGTCACAGTTTCTTGAGGAGGGTCTAGAGCTAAAATAGCTGGACGGAAAAATACCAAGCTCAAAACTTAAACCTGTTATGAGATAATGATGTGCTGATTAGTTTTTAGGGAAATCGTGAAAGAGAAAGAGGCACTCTAGAGGGACCCTCAAATACCGTAATTCTGCAATTAATTGTGAACTCTTTTATGATCAGAAAGATCAGCCTCAAAACGGTAAATAATTACTGAAAGGTTATAGAATGGCTTGGGTAACTTGGTTCCTAGGGCACAAAGCCTAATGACGCTCACATCTGAATTTTTTTAAATGTATTATTAGTCACATTCCAAAAATAAGCAAAGTCAAAGATTGTGATGAGTTTCAAATGATCAGCTTAACTTCACATGCATCTAGACTATTGCTTAGACTGATATAGAAAATAACTGAAAAAAATAACAGAACAAAATCTATTGACGAATCAAGTAGTTTTCAGAAAGAGAAATGGAGTGACAGATGCAATTTTCCAAATAAGAATGCTCTGTGAAACATCTTTAGAAAGAAATAAAGACATATTTATGGTAAATTGATTATAGAAATGCATTTGGTAGAATAAAATAAATTACTGGTGGTTATGCCACAGGCTAGTATACCAGCAATTGAGAGAAAATTAATCAAAGCCATATATTGGGAATAGGAGGCTTACAGTAGAACTGCAAATGAAAGCTCAAGATGATTTGCTGCAAACAACAAGGCAAAAATGTATATTTATCTTGTTCAGTTTATATAGTAAATGTTTAATAACAGCTGGACTTAAAGAAGATAAAGGAATAAACACTGGGTGGGGCATACTAAACAATAAAAAATATGCAGACGACACTGTACTGATTGCAGAGAACAAATCTGACCTGCAGAAACAAATTGCCAATATAATTTAAAAAGGAAGGAAATATGGAATGAAATTAAACACAAATAAGACCGAAGTAATGATAATTGCAGGGCAAAACAAGTGAGCTTTTCGCAAAAGAAGTGAAACTGGAGCCAGTTAAACAGCATAAATGCTTGGGAAAATGGATAGAAGAACCTGGGAAATGTACAAAAGAAGTTAAGAACACAACTAGGAATAGACAAAGATACTTTTTGGAAGCAGAAACAACTAATGAAGGGAGGTTTAAAACTTGATCTGAAAAAGAAATTGCTGAAGTGTAATGCAGGCTCCAGTTCGTCACACAACTCCAAGAGGACAGCTCTAGGATGGCCAAATTGGCTTATAAATCAGCCAACATTACAAAAAAGGGCACAAATACCATTAACAATGTGACAGAAAATGTTGTGTTTTAAAAGTTATTTTGTGTGCTTATTTTAATTGTGGCAAAATAAGCACTTTCTTATTTTAAGAAGTTAGAGAATGCTTGCAAATCGTAACACTCGATGTGAATCAGTTAGCTGATTGAAAATTGAAGCATTTTCTTTGGGAGTACAATGAGAGACAACAATAGACAAAGATAATAATGCAAGACGAGAAAAGAACCATGAGTGAACAAAGCACGGGTCAAACCATGTCTCTAAAGACTCTAAAGACTTGGACCTTCATCCTTTTGCATACCGGGAGCGCCACACACCCCTTTCCAGTGACCTCATGACCCCCCATGCTCTCCCAATCCATCTATTGACTTCTAAGGAAGAGTCACCAGAGACAGGAATGTCACTGCCAAGGTAAGTAAACCTCTCGACGAGGTCAACATTCTCTCTGCAGACAGACACACTGCTGATGGCTGTGCCTAAGAGGTCAGTTAAGGCCTAGATCTTGGTTTTTATCCAGGACACTTGCAAGCCTAGACACTCAGACTCCTCACTCAGTCTCTCGAGAGCCCCGATCAGAGCCTCCATTGCCTCCGCAAAGATCGCAGCATCGTAGACAAACTCAAGATCAGTGAATCTTTCTTCACCAGACAGATGCCCCACAGCCGCTGGACTTAAGGGCTCTGTCCAAAATATTTCACACAACACCAGAAGTAACAGTGAAAAGGATGGAAAACCTCATCTGCTGTCATCCGATTTGGGATTCTTTAGATATTACTAAACCCTTATGTGTTGTATCTCTTAAACAGAAGAGCAATGTCATTTTTGAAGATCAGTTGATTCTTTTGGATAGCAAAATGGGGTCTTCCTCTTACCCAATCTATAAGTTGCATTTCATTGTCTTTACCTATGTCAAAAATTTGTTGCCTAAGAGCGGACTGGCTTGTATGTTACAAGCACTACTTTCTCCTGATACCGCCCAGCATACCCTAATGGTACAAGGCATAATTAACACTTCACCAGTGCTGAATGATTTTTGGTGTGGGCAGTGTGGTCGCATCAAGATAACTTGCTTCAGAAGAAATCTCTGTATGAACATATTTCACCAATACTTCGGTCACATCATTGGCTTCTTATTCACCTCTGTATTGAGTACAAACTGTTTGCTCCCTCATTAGTGTATTCATGGAAATGCTCCACAATATCTTAAGGAACTCCTTATATTAAAATCCACAACAAGAAATACCTACCGCCTTCAATGACCAAACTTTGCACAATGGGTGACCGGGCCTTTGCAGTTGCTGCTCCACAGCTCTGGAATGCCCTTACAGAGAACCTGAGAACACAGCAGACTGTGCGCTGTTTTAAAAAATAGCTAAAGACTTTTCAATTTAGATAAGCATATTAACAAAAATGCCACTAATTATTGTGGTTTCATTTCTGTTTTTATCTTGTTTTGTCTTTGTTAAATTTTTTATGCAGTACTTTGAGATTTACTACAAATGTTAAGTGTCTTATAAATAAAATGAATTATTGTTATTATTATTATGCTTTAGTGGTCTGCTGTTTCCGAAACCAATCGCTCTTTTAAATAAAATATCCTATATTTTACTCAACACATTTTGGATGTCTAGTCTGTAGATGCCCTTCAGATTTGGGGAGCTTCATGAATGAATTCACTGGAACCTTACAACCCTACACACACTGTGGTTTTTCATCCACCATTGTGACAAATCTATATTTAATGTAGTCAGGGTTACGTTTATGCAAGAAATGCTTTTCTGTCTTTGACTTGGTAGGAATGATAATACAGGGTGGGCCATTTATGTGGATACACCTTAATAAAATGGGAATGGTTGGTGATATTAACTTCCTGTTTGTGTCACATTAGTAAATGCGAGGGGGGAAACTTTTCAAGATGGGTGGTGACCATGGTGGCCATTTGGAAGTCGGCCATTTTGGATCCAACTTTTGTTTTTTCAATAGGAAGAGGGTCATGTGA
Source organism: Polypterus senegalus (assembly GCF_016835505.1). Lineage (NCBI taxonomy): Eukaryota > Metazoa > Chordata > Cladistia > Polypteriformes > Polypteridae > Polypterus > Polypterus senegalus. The sequence goes on along the minus strand of NC_053167.1, from coordinate 2,551,350 downwards.
CACTTATTGGGACTTTCACAAGAAAAACAATGGTGTGCTTGGTTTTAACGTAACTTTATTCTTTCATGAGTTATTTACAAGTTTCTGACCACTTATAAAATGTCTTCAATGTGCTGCCCATTGTGTCTTCTGCCACTCTTCACACACTGATAGCAACACCGCAGGAGAAATGCTAGCACAGGCTTCCGGTATCCATAGTTTCAGGTGCTGCAAATCTCGTATCTTCACAGCATAGACAATTGCCTTCAGATGACCCCAAAGATAAAAGTCTAAGGGGATCAGATCGGGAGACCTTGGGGCCATTCAACTGGCCCACGACCAATCCACTTTCCAGGAAACTGTTCATCTAGGAATGCTCGGACCTGACACCCATAATGTGGTGGTGCACCATCTTGCTGGAAAAACTCAGGGAACGTGCCAGCTTCAGTGCATAAAGAGGGAAACACATCATCATGTAGCAATTTTGCATATCCAGTGGCCTTGAGGTTTCCATTGATGAAGAATGGCCCCACTATCTTTGTACCCCATATACCACACCATACCATCATTTTTTGTTCCAACAGTCTTGGAGGGATCTATCCAATGTGGGTTAGTGTCAGACCAATAGCGGTGGTTTTGTTTGTTAACTTCACCATTCACATAAAAGTTTGCCTCATCACTGAACAAAATCTTCTGCGTAAACTGAGGGTCCTGTTCCAATTTTTGTTTTGCCCATTCTGCAAATTCAGTGCGCCGATCTGGGTCATCCTCGTTGAGATGCTGCAGTAGCTGGAGTTTGTAAGGGTGCCATTTGTGAGTAGCTAATATCCGCCGAAGGGATGTTCGACTAATGCCACTCTCCAGTGACATGCGGCGAGTGCTACGCTGTGGGCTCTTGCTGAATGAAGCTAGGACAGCCACTGATGTTTCTTCATTAGTGACAGTTTTCATGCGTCCACATTTTGGCAAATCCAACACTGAACCAGTTTCATGAAACTTAGCAAGCAGTTTGCTAACTGTAGCATGGGAGATGGGTGGTCTCGTAGGGTGTCTTGCATTGAATTCTGCTGCAATGACCTGGTTACTGCGTTCACCAGACATCAACACAATTTCTATCCGCTCCTCACGTGTTAACCTCTGTGACATGTCAATGGCTGTAAACAAAGAGAAACTTGTAAATAACTCATGAAAGAATAAAGTTACGTTAAAACCAAGCACACCATTGTTTTTCTTGTGAAATTCCCAATAAGTTTGATGTGTCACATGACCCTCTTCCTATTGAAAAAACAAAAGTTGGATCCAAAATGGCAAACTTCCAAATGGCCACCATGGTCTCCACCCATCTTGAAAAGTTTCCCCCCTCACATATACTAATGTGCCACAAACAGGAAGTTAATATCACCAACCATTCCCATTTTATTAAGGTGTATCCACATAAATGGCCCACCCTGTAGATTATATCCCTCATTAAATAAATAAACAAGTATAATGCTTTTGTTTCATTTTTATTTTGGAGAGGTGGATCTCTTTATTTAATTTTAGGACTTACGTAAAACTCTGATTAGGTCTTTATAATGCAGAAATTTAGAAAATATGCAGAAAAGAATACAGACTTACTTACTAGCACTACTATTGTGTTAAAACCTATACAGTGCATTCCGAAAGTAATTTTTATTTTTTACATTTTGCTTTGCTGCAGACTTGTGCTAAAATCATTTAAATTCATTTCCCCCATATTGGGAAACACTCAATACCCAAGAATGACATAAAAACGGATTTTTAGGAATTTTTGCAAATTTATTAAAAATTAAAAAGTGGAATATCACATAGACATGAGTAGTTGGACCCTTTGCAATGATACTTGAGGTCTGGTTCAGGTGTATCCCATTCTGGTGATCTTTGTGTAGATGTTTCTACACCTTTTTTGGGGCCCAACCATGGACAATTCAATTGATTGCACATGAATAGGAAACAACATGTATATCTGTTTCTTAAAGGTCGCTCAGTTGAGGAATGAGGTTAAAGGAATTGCCTACAGAGCTTAAAGGCACAGATCTGGGAAAGGCTACAAACTTCCCTGCAGCCCTGGAGGCTCCCAAGAGCGCAGTGGTCTCCAAAATTGTTAAATGGAATAAGTTTGGAATGAACACAAGTTCTCCTAGAGCTGGCTGCCCTGCCAAACTGAGCAATTGTGGGAGAAGAGCCATGGCATGAGAAGCTGATCAAGAACCCAACAGTCACTCTGGCTGAGCTCCAGAGAACTTCTGTGTAGATGAGAAAAACTTCCAAAAGGATAAATATTGAAGCAACACTCATCTGGTGTGGCCTTTATGACAGAGTGTTAAGACAGAAGCCTCTCCTCAGTAAAAGACACATTGAAGCTTGAGAAAGGGCACCTGAAAGACTCTCAGAGTGTGAGGGACAACATTGTCTGGTCTGTTAGGCCAATAAAAGCATCATCTCTGGCGAAAACCAGGCACTGCTCTTCACCTGAGCAATACCATTACAACGATGGTGGTGGTGGCATTATGTTGTGTGGTTGTTTTTCAGAAGTAAGGATGAGGAGACAAAGCAGGGTTGAGGGAAAGCTCAACAAAACAAAGTGCAGAGAAGTACTTTGGACCTAAGAATTGGCAGAAGGTTCACCTTCTAACCTTCTAACAGTCCAACTACCCTAAGAATAAAGCAAGGACAACACACGTGTGGCTTAGAGATGACTCTGTGCATGTCCTTGAGCTGCTAAGTCAGAGCCAGACTTGAGCCCAATTGAACATCTCTGGAGACACCTGAATATACCTGTCCACCGATGGTCTCCATCCAACCTGATAGAGATTGAGAGCATCCACAGAGAAGAATGGCAGAAATTCCCCCAACGCAGGTGTGAGAAGCTTGTTACGTCAAACCCAAGAAGACTCCCAAGCTGTAACCACTGTCAAAGGGGCTTCAACAAAGTACCGAGTAAAGCATCTGAATACCTGTGTCAGTGGGACATTTCAGTTTTTTATTTTTAATAAATGTGCCACAATTTCTAAAACCCTGTTTTTTGCTTTTTCATTTTAGGGTATTTGATGTTTGATAAGAGAAAAAAATGAATGATTTTAGAACAAGACAGCCACAAATTAAATTTAGATTAAACTAAAGGAGTCGGAATGTTTTCTGAAGGCACTGTAAACCTGATCTTTGTTACACAAGGTGGACAGCAGAGGTCTCCACAGTTCTATATTGCATATGACTTTTAGTGAGCAGTATGACTCATTTTAAGTTTTGGAAAAAAATCTCACAACCTCACATCATCCACACGCAATCCAGTAGCTGAGAGCTTGCACTGTACAGGGCTGGTTTGTGCTTTCTGCTCAATGGAAAACGTTTGTGAATGTCAAAGGCCAACATTACTATTAATGGGAAGGTTTTGTTTTTTATTAATGGCCAGGTGCAGACTTGCTGATCTCATATGCACAAGTGAACCTCGAGCAGTGGTCCTCAATCACAGTCCTGGAGGGTCACCGTGGCTGCAGGTTTTCCTTCCAGCTAGTTTCCTAATTAGAAGACGGCCCTTGCTGATAATGAAACTTGTCATTTAACTCTTTGGCTTGTTAGTGCTTTCATTCATCCAAGAGAAATGGCAATGGCACTTTAGAGTTTCCTTCTCTTTTCTGTTTCTTTTTCCGGTTTCTTTGTGGTGGTGGCCTGCGCCACCACCACCTACTCAAAGCTTCATGATGCTCAAACAATGATGGATGGATTAAAAGGCAGAAGTCTACGTGACCAGATCATCAAGCCCTTCCGTGAGAACCCTAAATCCAAAGAGGACGGTTTCATTTATATTAGGTAGAATGCCCAGAGGGGACTGGGCGGTCTCATGGTCTGGGATCCCTACAGATTTTATTTTTTTCTCCAGCCATCTGGAGTTTTTTTTTGTTTTTCTGTCCCCCCTGGCCATTGAACCTTACTCTTATTCGATGTTAATGTTGATTTATTTTGTTTTATAATTGTGTCTTTCATTTTTCTATTCTTTAATATGTAAAGCACTTTGAGCTACTGTTTGTATGAAAATGTGCTATATAAATAAATGTTGTTGTTGTTCTATCCATGTGTTTTGAGGACCAGAACAGATTTAAACCTAACACTCCTTCTGATTTCCCTCTCATTTATTTCTAAACATGCTTCCTGGTCAATATGCACAGGTTTGAAAAGAAGCACGTTAGCTGGGAGAGCTGCTGGTTTATTGGTTATTCAGATTTCATTATTAACTAATGTCTGGTTGAGAAAACAGGCAACAATTTAAACTTAAATGCAGCTGCTAAAAAAGAAAATAGGCAATTAACAATTCAGAATTGTAACCTGAAAGATAACTAAAATTAATCCCAAAAAAACATATTGCTTTAGCAGTAAATAAATGAGTTCTAAATAAGTAATTGGTTGAAGTGAAAACCTGCAGTCACTGTGGGCCTCCAGGACTGTAACTGAAGACCTCTGATCTGCAATGTAACTAAAATTTGTCTTTGATGAATGAAACAAGGCATATAGTTAAATGCAAAATTTCACTATCAGCAAGGACTGTCTTCTAATTAGAAAACTAGTTGGAACGGACACCTATAGCCACTGCGGCCCTCCAGGACCATGACAGAGGTTTCTGTGTGCCAAATTCTGATGCGCTTTTAACTTTAGTCTTTAAAATTGCATCCTTGAAAAGGAAAAAACATATAAAAGTCATTATCAAAAACTCATAAAATCCACCATAATAAAAGGATGAGTGTCTGTGAGTCTCTCCGGGTGCTATGTCTCCATCATTCCAACAGATGGCGCATCGCAAACATAAACACTGCTTTTTACAACTGCCATACCAAATGAAAGAGATACTGTATATCAAATGTATTTGTCTTTCCAACAAATGGCACATCACAAACATTTGCAGTAATGCATTTTATTATTACAAATGTTTGTGATGTGCCATCTGTTGGAATGATGAATGCAATGGATTTTATTACTAAGTGTATTACAAGATACATTATGCTGGATGGTGCACTGCAAACGTTAATGGTGACCATAAATTGATTACTTGGATTTCAAACCATCTGAGATAGGTAGCACAGATAGCATCTGACATTTCTTTGGGGTGAGACTAACCAGGTTAATTTCATTACACAGTAATGACATGAACAGTATAACAGGATTATTACTCCTCACTGTTGCCGTAGGCTGACCCAGCATACTGTCTTCTTATCTCTCTATATTGTGGACTCTATTGAGTGCCAGTGAGCCCTGAACACCAGACACAACTCCCGCAGACACGGTTTCAGGCTAAAGTAAATTGTTTTACTGAACAATAAAACCTTCACAGGCTTTTTAAAGTCAGTTCACCTCCTTATAATATACCAAGTAATTCTCGATCTCCTTCCACTCCTTCTTACTGAGTGTTGTCCACCACCTCCCGACTCTGTCTCTCCATGTGGATGGAGTGGTTTCCTTTAATGGTGGGCAACCGAAGAGCTTCTGGTGTCATGCCATTGCATGACAAAAGCCCCTCCGGGTCATATAGTTGTCCCCAAAATAAGGAGTTCCAAACCTCACAGTGTCCAAATCCTGTTCCTTCCATTACAGCCTCCTGACCAGGTAGATAACGTCACCTGAAACACTTCTGGGTGGGCTATAAGTGGAGCCAGCAGCCACTACTTGAGGTGCCAGAGTCAGGAGGAGGAGGACAAAGCTGCCTGGGAGGAGTGGAGGAAGAAGAGTGTGTTTTCTTTTTGTGTGGTTTTGGGGACTGTGTAGGGCCTGTGGGACACGGGGAAGACATGCCCCACGGCTGAGGAAAAAATACATTTCTGTTGCCCTTATGCTGTGCCTCCGGTGTCAGTCTGAGTCGGATCAGCGCTGATATAGCATCTTTTCCACACTATCTATCTATCTATCTATCTATCTATCTATCTATCTATCTATCTATCTATCTATCTATCTATCTATACTATAGTGCATTTCTATCTATCTATCTATCTATCATACCAATACAATTTGAGCATCAGTAAGCAGATGCAGTACCCACCATTGTGAAACAGAAAACAAACAAGTCCTCAAGGATCCAGAAGCTAGCAAGATTCAGTATAGGGCATCTAAGAGTGGGCATCTGTTAAAGAGTATTAGTAAAAAGGAGATGGCCTTCGAATTAAAACGATTTGAAAAGAACCTTGACTAGAAGTACATTAGCACTTCCTTTGTATGATTTCAACACTGACAAAGGTGATCCTGTTTTGTCAATACTAAAGGATGACGTCTGAAAATGCTAAATTAGGCAAAAGAGCCTGCAACATTTGTAAAGAAACAAACTGAGAGATAATGTTTAAGCTATTTCACCAACAAATACCGACTGACTCAAATGTGTTTGCATGACAGCTTCTTTCATAACATTTAGGAAATGATTTTCTTTTTTTTTTTTTCTTTATATAAAAGTTGTGAATGCCATGATTATGTTTACCTTAATGCGCTGATCAATGCTGGCCTAATTGAATCCTGATTTTCTAATATAGCAATGATCTAAATGCTTTTACTTTTCCAGAGGCTAACAAATACATGGCCAGGTCATTGTATTTTTCAAAAGTGCACGTTGTCATGCCAGTCTACTACAGATCTTTATCTAAGATATCCATGGTTCTTGTTTGGATTGCGGGTCTCGTTAAATTTCTAATGTATGTTTCTTATGTAAGAAGAGTGTCTGTTTTGAAAATGGTGCCACCTGTTATTCTAGCTTATCATTTCAGACAACTGGGCACTAATTTGATGCTAACAATACCATCCATCCATCCATTATCTAACCCGCTATATCCTAACACAGGGTCACGGGGGTCTGCTAGAGCCAATCCCAGCAAACACAGGGCACAAGGCACAAACAAATACCGGGCAGGGCGCACACACACACACCCACCAAGCACACACTAGGGACAATTTAGGATCGCCAGTACACCTAACCTGCATGTCTTTGGACTGTGAGAGGAAACCCGGAGGAAACCCACAGAGACACGGGAAGAACATGCAAACTCCACGCCAGGAGGACCTGGGAAGCAAACCCAGGTCTCTTTACTGCGAGGCAGCAGCGCCACCGTGCCACCAATACTTGTCTACATTTGCGAACATACAGGTCATGGAAATCTATACGTAGACAAGTGCAGGGAGTTTCTGCTCTCATTTGTGGGTTTAAATCCTGTTACTGACATGGTGACTGTGAACAAGTCACATGACCTGCCTGTGCTCAAATTGAACAACCAAAAGAAATTTAACCAATTATATCATAAACGTTGTAAGTCGTACTGGATAAAGGACTTAGCCAAATAAGTAAATGTGAAGTGTTTTTACAGTTATGAAAGGAATTAGTCCAGTGGATGGAGTCTGTTACTTTAAAATGAATTCAACAAGAACACGGGAACATAGCTGGAAACATGTTAATGGTGAATCTCACACAAACATTATATGTTACATTGCAGTTCATAATACTATAGAAAAAAAAAATTAAATTAACATGATTTAACGGTTTAATTACTGGCCGGAAAAAAAACAAAAAAGTGCATTTCAAAACATGTTCTCTTTAGAACAAGCATATATAACCAAAATAAATTGCAGTTGCCTGCTACTTCAAGCATTGCTAACCACAGCATTACCACAGCAAAGCAATGACAACAACAACGACATTTATTTCTATAGCACATTTTTATACAAATGATGTAGCTCATAGTGCTTTACAAGATGAAGAAAGAAAATATAAAAATAAAATTAGGCAATACTTAACAAAAAATAAAGTAAGGTCCGATGACCAGGGAGGACAGAAAAAAACAAACAAAAAAAAAGAAAACTTCAGAAGGCTGAAGAAAAAAATAAAATCTGCAGGGGTCCTGAGACAATGACACCACCCGGCCCCCACTGGGCATTCTACTGAACATAAATGATCTCAATCAGTTCTCATGATTTTCAGGCTTCACGTGGAAGAATTACACGATGATGGTCATGTGGACCTCTAGCCTTCAGTCCATCAAAGTTGGGACTGCACAGTGCTTTGGACAGGTAGGTGGTGGTGGTGGCGCAGATCGCCATCACAGAAATAACTGAAAAAGAACTGCAGAGAAAGTAGGGGTTAGTACGGATTGTAGAGCCATGATAAAAATGATAATTCAATGCATATACAGAATATCAGGGTTACACTAAAATGAAACTATGAGAAAGCCATGTTAAAGTAATGTGCTTTCAGTAGATTTTTAAAGTGCTCCACTGTATTAGTCTGGCGAATTCCTATTGGCAGGCTATTCCAAATTTTGGGTGCATAACAGCCGAAGGCCGCCCACCTCACCACTTCTTTTAAGTTTAGCTCTTGGAATTCTAAGCAGACACTCATTTGAAGATCTGAGGTTATGATTTGGAATATAAGATGTCAGACATTCCGATATATAAGATGGAGCGAGATTATTTAAGGCTTTGTAAACCATAAGCAGTATTTTAAAGTCGATTCTAAATGTCACAGGTAATCAATGTAGTGACATCAAAACTGGAGAGATGTGCTTGGATTTCCTTTTTCTAGTTCACATTCTAGCAGCTGCATTCTGCACTCGTTGAAATCGATTGATGTCTTTTTTTGGGTAGTCCCGAGAGGAGTGCGTTACAGTAATCTAGTCGACTTAAAACAAAAGCGTGAACTAATTTCTCAGCATCTTGAAAAGTTATAAGGAATATAACATTTGCTATATTTCTTAAGTGAAAAAATTATGTCCTCGTGATCTGATTAATATGTGATTTAAAATTCAGGTCAGAGGCAATAATAACCCTTAAATTCTTTTCCTGTGTCTTGTCTTTTAAGCCTAATGTATCAAGTTTATTCCTAATACCCTCATTATATCTATTTGCCAATCACTAAGATTTCTGTTTTCTCCTTAGTTAGTTTGAGAAAATTACTACTCATCCTCTCAGAAACTCAAGTAAGAGATTGGGGTCAGTGAACCAAGAGAGTCGAGGTCATCAGGCGCTATTGATAAATACAGTTGTGTGTCATCAGCACGTGTTAGGTCTGGGGTTTAACACAGCACAGGGTGAGAAATTAGAAACAGAAATAAATAAAACCATCATAAATTGAAGTAATCTTTCAGTTAACTATTTTATTGATTATGGCTTTAGCTTGTCAGTTACTGATAGAAATTGAATTGTAACAATAGGTTATTGTTTATTTATCTCTAAAATAAATGATTCAGATTTTAATTCTTCTGAATGTTTACATTATTGGCTTTCAAATATTAATTTGAAACAAGATATATAAATTACATTAGTAATTAGAAAACTTGTGTGTGTCTGCATGTGTTTACAGTAAGTGAACTTTTACCAGTCCTGGAAGTTCAACTGCAAAATGATTTCTTAAAAGAGTGGGAGCTGTACCTATGAAACAATTTTTTTTCCTATATATGTGTGAGAAAATAAAAACAAATTCCTATTATTTGTGGTAGTTTTGGATCACCCTGAAATTCAGGTTCTGTTGTTCACCTTTCAAGCATTTCATAGTCTTTGCCTTTAACTTTAACATGTCAGTCCAAAGATAAACAGCCAAGCTGAAGTTAAATGTTGAGATTTCTGAGCTGTATTTAACTCATTTACTCACCTCTACAAAAGAACATTAAAGTGAAAAGAAAACCATGTTCATATCTGATGAACAAAATTGCTTGATTACTTCATTTAAGTACTGCAGGAGCCCTGGGCCATAACAGAGTCTCCTGCTGTTAATTTGAATCAGAAGGGTTTAAAATAAAAGCTGCAAACCCTTGTGCATCCTTGCATCCCTTCTATAGTAAGAAACAAATGGGCTCATGGGAAGAAAATCAAATATGTGGACGTAAGTAATCAGAGTATGGTTCAACTGAACCATATTTATGAAGTGCTTCCTAATGTCAATCACTGGTACTGAAATTCTTTATATATAGAAATGATTAATGCATAAAGTACACTTTACAAACTTAACTTTACTTTCTTATGATTTAGCTCGCATTTCATCACTTGTTTCCAAATGCTAACGATGAGTCTTTTCTGGGCCTCATAGAACATTTGCCAAACTCCTAGAACACGGGTGTCAGACTCCAGACCTGGAGGGCTGCAGTTGCTGTAGGTTTTCATTCTAACCATCTTCTTAATTAGTGACCAGTTTTTGCTGCTAATTAGCTTCTTTTGCATTAATTTTAATTAACTTGACCTTTGTTGTTTCTTTTTCCTTAATTAGCAGCCAAATAATAATGAGACACAAAACAAGTTGCCACATCTATGCCCATAACACAATATATCAAAATAAAGAAAGGTGAAGGTCTCAGTAAGGTTGATCTCTCGGGTCACCAAAACATCTTGATGATGTTCTTAGAAAAAACATAAAAATCAACAGTTTTGAGAATGTCTCCTGTGGCAGAAATAGAGCAGCAACAGGCTCTGGAATTAAATAACGAGTTTAATTAATAGCAACAATTGGCTTCTCATTAAGAAACTGGTTGGAGTGAAATTGGTTGGAGTTTGAAGCCCTAACTTAGCAGGGGCCTCATGTATAAATGGTGCGTATGCACAGAAATGTTACGTACGAACATTTCCACGTTCAAATCGCAATGTATAAAACCTAAACGTGGCATAAAGTGACGCACATTTCCACGGTAGCTCATACCCTGTCGTGCGCAAGTTCTCCACTCGGTTTTGCAGAATGGCGGCACCCAGCGTCAAAGCAGTGCTACTGTTCCTGTGTGGTTTATCTTTCTTTTTCAGATCCACATCCCTGATGCGGCTTTATAAATGAACTGAAATTAACCGCATATTATTTATTAGTGTAATGCATCTTATTGTAATTAACCTGTAAGAATATAATGGTCCACAGAATGGTCAAACTATTTTAAATACCATAGCTGCTTTAGCGTTGTTACTCTCACTGCACCTTCTTCTTACAGCTGCTCCCATTAGGGGTTGCCACAGCGGATCATCTTTGTCCATATTACTCTCACTGCACCACTCGGAGCAGCAGATCGGAAAGAGAATTATCGGTATACAGCATCAAGCACATGCTGCCTCAGCCATGCTTCCTATTTGAACTGCTTCTCACACAGCAAACGTTTCAAAACCTTTCCTGTACGGACCTCGTGGTTCAGAAAGAGTTTCATCCCAAGAACTCTAAACGCAATCAATCAGTCCATCAAGTACTCCTTGTAGAACTGTTTGTACTTATAAGTACAATCACCTCACTGTAAACTTGTGATACAGTTATAATATTGCACAACCTGAGCCACTTTATAAAACGCGTATTTACATATGATGACAATATCATTTTTAAGATGAAATGCAGCAAAATATGTTTATCATATTATACAGTTACAACTTTAACTTCATTTAAATAATCCATATTGTTAATAATTGAAGGACACGGTGTCGCAATGCTAGCAAGGATCTGGCGCTCCGTCCACGGATTGTTCCTGCCTCGCACTCTATGCTTCACTGGGACTGGCATGAAGGATAGAATAATTAAACATGTACTATGAAGATATTTCAATGTTCCTTAAAAGTTTTGAAGAATCAGCGTTTTAAGCTTACAGATGGCTTAATGTCTACTACAGAGCTGATTGTGTGGCGAATGGATATTTGGAGAAAGAAAAGGAAGGACAGGAATTGTTAGTACGTTTGAAAGAGACAGTACTGCTGCAATAAATTATTTAATCAAAGGTCGCACACAATCATTGCACCACCGTGTTCCCATGTTTAATAACATGCTTTAACTCCTGTCATCATGAAAATGATATCACATATACATCTTAGTCTTTTAGTTATTCAGAGAGCTGTAATATCACGAATGTAAAGGATTCTGCATCCTGTCGGAGGAAGAGAAAGCCGGTTTAAGAAGCACGTAGTGATTCACACACATAGATCACATAGAAGATCAAATATAAAACAAAGCATTTAAAGTACTACTTTAGTTACGATGGGATTTGAGAAACTAGTAAATTAAACAATTTTAAGATTAAGTTTATGATGTTCTACTTTAATGACAAAATAAACTATGTGATTAAAGTTGACATTTCATGCTTTTACCCCACTGTGCGCCTTTTTTTTCTCTGTACCCTAATAAGCTTTCATATGACACTCAGACGGTGGGCTACGACTCACCTTTTCATGGCGACTTTGATATCTGACAACTTCTTTTTTATTTCGGGCACTGTGTGACTTTGTGAACTTGAGCTTTTGAGTTTCTCCGACACTCTATGTCACTTGATCGACTTCCTTTTCTTGTTTATACCATTGTTAAAACCAACAAATAGTACGTTTTTCCTTGCCTCCACTTGGTATTCGCTGAAATTGTTCTAGTTTTCCTCGTGGTTTTCCCATTGTCTTTTCACGGAAGGCTGAGCATAAGGGCTATTTGTATTGATTTACATATTCAAAGAGGCGTAATTCTGGGAGGAGTTTGGATGGGGCAGCAGGCGCGTGCATGTGCACTACATTTCACGCTGATCGGGATTTATGTAGCGGAAGAACGTGGAAGTTTGCATACGCACAGATTCCTGCATCTGGATTTTTCTGTGTGTACGCCAGTGGTTCTCAACCTGTGGGGCGGGCCCCCCGAGGGGGGGACTAAGTAACAAAAAGGGGGGTGCGAAGATGTGAAAAAAAGAAAACAAGAATCAAAAATATGAAAAAAATCTGTTGAAACCAAAACAAATTAACTTAAACTACATTCTGATACTAGAACAATATAGAGTTAGATAAATGTCGATAAAAGTTAAGTAGATATAATAAAATATGCATCTACATTTCAAAAAAATGTTAGGGGGGGCGTGATTAAAACTGTTATGAAAACTCAGGTCACAAATACTTAAAGGCTGAGAAATGCTGGTGAACGCACATTCCCGCTTTTGTGCTTACGCCATGTTAAAGTGTGAGTTCTACGCACGGCGTTATACATGAGGCCCCAGGTCATCTGTTGGCTTGCTTCAATTCAGAGCACTGAATCCTTAATAACAGGGCTATTAAAATGAAGGGCAAAAGAATTTAATTAGCAGTGAAAACTGGTCACTGATTAGGAAAAGGGTTAGAATTAAAACCTGCAGCTGCTGTGGCCCTCCAGGTCCAGAGTTCGACACCCCTGTAGTTGAATGTCGAACAAGCAAATGAGCATTTATTTTTTTCACTTGGTCTCTCAGAGACGGGACTTGGATTAAATGACCTGTACATTAGGACAGAAAACAGCCCTGGCCTGGGCGTCAGTTCATCTTTTATTTTCAGTTTTATATTTTTTTAATTACAGAGTCTAAAAGTAAAAGCAGCATGTCCTGAGATGAACTGGTATTTTGTCTGGGGCTGTTTTAACACCTTAAGCTAGAACAGGAAATTTTCCTCTTCTGCTCTCTCCCCAGATGTTGTTTTACAACTGATCATGCTGAGAAGTGATGAAAATATGCATGGGGTCCTTCCCAGCTTATTTTGTAGCTTATTACAAAACACAAAGTACAGTACACTGCCAGGGGCAGTTGTTGTGCGGAGTTTATTCAGCCCATAAGCTGCCTCGCCCAGCACATTCCTTTCGACCATCTATCCATCCATTATCCAACCTGCTATTTCCTAACTACAGGGTTAGCCAATTCATTTATTTATATAATGCTGTCCAGGTAGAGTGTCTGAGTGATTTTATGATGTAAATATTGTGACAAGCTGTCTGGCTAAGAAAGGGTTGTCAGGACAGAAGTGACATAGGGCAGAGATGGAGACAGACCTGGTTGGATGGGTATTTCAGAAGAGGAGCAAACAGTACAAAATGAAGTCAGCAAGCAATTACACTTATGGGGCATTTTGAAAAGGGGATGAGTATGGGAGTCAGGTGGAGAATGTTGTTTTCTGGTGTAAAGAGAACTGGCTTCATCTTAACAGTCAGTAAAATTAAGGCACTGGTTATTGACTTTTGATGCATCAAAGAGCCTTTATGTCTGCTCACTATTTAAGGAGTGGATGTATAGGTGATCTGCTCCTATAGGTACTTAGGTGTCCATATTAATGACAGGTTGGACTGGTCTTCTAACACAGAGGAACTATATAAGGCAGAACAGGCTCTTTTTCCTTAGGAGACAGTGTTCCTTCAATGTGGGTGTTTTCCTCTGGGAGGCACTAGCTCCCTGGTTGGAATAAGTTATTTTGTAATTGTGGCATCTTAGATAACCTGAAACTATATAGATATAATATTAAAAGGTGATATCTCTCCCATAGTGATACAGCGGTAAGAAATCACATAAGAGAAAATAACTTAGCTTTCTTTAATGATGATTTACACGGCATAACAGACGAGGAAGCCACAGTAAGACTATTATCGAAGTGGGATCTCGATGTGTACAGTCTGCCATTTTCGTCACTCTTCTGGAAGGATTTTCAGGATCGGATGACAGTATCTCTCATTTGTCCGTCGGCTTCAAAGGTATGCCAGGCAATGTTCCAAGGCTTTATAGTCTTTCTCCGTGTGCAGGCCCTTAGTTAGGTAAATCATGCCATTCCATACAAGGCAAAGAGAGGCATGCTGTCTCTAACACACAAAAACAGTGCACGTTGCCCATTTGTCTTTGTCTATCTTGTCCTATGCTTGGCCTAGCAGTTCTAAATGCTGAGTCCCTTTGTACTAAATCTGGCTCAGCTGTGCATGTAGAAAGAAAAGAAAAAAAGATGTAAAATATTTACACAGAGCACAGTGACATTAAACTTATATTCTGATTACAGTGGGTAGTGACATCCTTCACATCTTCAGTAACTCTGTGATGTCCAGTGCGATTATCTACACTTTGGTATGCAGGGCTGGCAACATCATTTCAAGGGAGGCTCACTGAATTAACAGGCTAATTAATAGGGTAGGTCCAGTTATAGGACACACTCTGGACCCACTGGAGAGTATAGCAATAAAGATAATAAAAAAAAAACGGAGTGCCATTATGAACAATGCTACAAATCCCCTCTCTGACATAATAACACTACGGACTTGCAGCCAATGAATTATTCAGCGGAAGTGTGTCAAGAAACACTATACGTGGCTCCTTTATACCAAGGCCAAGGCAGCAGTTTTCTTTCATTTTAAATTTCAGACCATAGTGTGTATGTGTGTACATATCTATTCATTCATTTATTTTTTTATGTGTTTATTTATGTATTTATTTAAAGAGCTTCTTTAAAAAGCTAAATTTCCCCCAGTAACAAAATAAAGTTCTATCTATCTATCTACAGTATCTATCTATCTATCTATCTATCTATCAATCATATAGTACCTTTCATATCTATCTATCTATTTATCTGTCATGCCAATACTATTTGAGCATCACTAAGCAGATGTAGTACCCACCATTTTGAAACAGAAAACAAAAGAGTCCCTGAGAATCCAGAAGCTAGCAAAATTCAGTGTAAGATATCTAAGAGTGGACATCTGTTAAAGAATATTAGTAAAAAGGAGATGCCTTAGAATGGAAACGATTTGAAAAGAACCTTGACTAGAAGTACATTAGCACTTCCTTTGTATGATTGGAACACAGACAAAGGTGATCCTGTTTTGTTGATACTAAAGGATGACGTCTGAAAATGCTAAATTAGGCAAAAGAGCCTGCAAATTGTGAGAAAAAGTTTTAGCTATTTCACCCACAAATACCGAATGACTTAATTTTTTTTTTTTTGCATGACAGCGTGTTTCATAATATTTGAGAAATCTAGCCTGTGGGCCTTCTTGAACTAAAGGTGTTCTGATTTACATTTTTATTTCATTTTCCTTTAGCCCAGAGATTCAATTTTTGGCTTTAGATTTAAGTTCAAAAATTGCTTATTTTTTCATGTTTATTGAGTGCTGCCACATTGAGGGTTTCATGTCTCTCATTACCATGTTAATGCATCCAATGATGCACTGGGATTCTGAGACTATGACACCCAAGCCTGATATATAATGATCACCCTGCTACACCCCGACTGCTCCAAGATTAGACATTAATAAGCGATTATAGCTCTAGTTTTTTGTTTTTATAGTACTGAACCTTTGCTCAAATGAAGGCTCTGATTTTTCATTTAGAGTTAGTGGTTTTGACATTCATTTTCTTTGAGTACCACATTTGACCTTAGTTTTGTTGTTTTTCTGACCACATCTATTCTCCTGGTCTTTCTCTTTAAAACAGACTACATTTTTGCCTGTTAGTCAGTACAGAAGATGAGGTTTTAAATCCATTTCCTGACAGAGACCACTTAGGCATGGAGCTGGGTGGTGAGCTGGGAAAAGACTCAGCTGGTAGGTGTTGTAATCTCAAGGAGTTCATTCAAAGGCAGATATGAGGAAGTGTGATTAGAGATGAAAGCACAAAATGGAGAAGACTAAATTATAGACAACGGAGCAAACAAGGCTCAACTTTAGTCAATACCTCGGAGAAATCCATGTGATGGAGAAAAACAACAGTTCTAAAGGCATTGGAAAATGCAAAACAAAAATGCAGTCAAGGGAAAAGCAATTAGTTCTAAACCCAAGAAACAAAAAATCAAGCCAAGAAAATGCAAAACTAGAAACAAAGTAGAAAAACAAAACAGAATTCAAGCCACCAGTCCAAAATGTTATAATTTTAAGATTTTTCAGTATGCAGAACACATTTTTTGCAGAAATCTTGAATTGATTTGTTATTCTGTTATGTTAATTCTTTAATTTGTATACTGTGGTCAGAAGACAGCAATATACTTCTTAGATCATAAGATAATGGTGGAAAGATAAGGAAATTATTTGTGCTCATTAAGCGCAAGAAAACATTGATAGAATTGACAGAAGAGGTAAATAGAAGACAATGGGGTCACTCCTTTGGCCAGGTGGCTGATATGCCATTTGGGTTAAGGTAGTGGTGGCCAATAACTGGGCAATTGCATCCATTATAAACTTATCTATATTTATTAGGGATCAGAAAATACAAGGGGGCTTTGCCCCCTGCTCGCTTCACTTGCCAAAAGCCTGCGCTACGCGCCAGCCACTTTGCATCTCTGCCACTCACATGTGTGGATTTCACTTTCACCAAACAACAAATCTTTTAATTCTTGTGGATATGCCTCTTCATTGGGAAGAAACACTACTTTTCCCTGATGGCAACATGAATTAGACGATCTACAAGTCATCGACTTTAAATCTGAACAATATATTCGATTAGTTTTTAATGTTCCATTATTTCACCAAGTAATAATTTCCATTTGTTTACGCTAATGCAATTTGACTATAATTGTTTTGAGAGTTTCGAATAGTACTTTCATTATCTCTAACTTGCTCTGCATGTGTTTCGCGCCAACGTTTTTGAATTCTTTACGACGTTCTACATTGTCATCTATTCTTTGTCTTTTATTTCTGTCCCCGGTGTGGTTAAATCTCTTGGCACAAAGTCTCGTCTCACTAGACATGAAAGTATCTCTCTGAAAAAGTCACGTCTTGTCCCAGGTTAAAAAGTCTCATCACATCCCAGGATTTATTTATTATAATATAGAGATTGGTGACCAGGCAAAAACACAGGAATGACGAGAAAATATACAGAGTGAGGTAATCCTTTGATAAGAAATTGTAATAAAACGAGGTACTGCAGAACTACCAGCGCTCACTTCACTGAACTGAGATGGCTTTTGCACATCTTTGCAATAAACTCTATTCTGCTTGCCCATCCTGAGACTCTGAGTGCTTGATTTGAAGCTAGAGCAAATTCATTCTCTTCTCTAAGTTCTGCAGGCAGATTTTTTGACCTCACGGCTTGGATTTTGCTCAACTGCAGGACCTTCTATAGACAGGTGAGTGCCTCCCAAGGTTCATTGGCAATCAAATGAATTACCCACAAGATGTAGAAGCACCTCAGGGATTATCAGTAAAATGGGACGCAGCTGAGCCAGAGTTCAAAGGCTGTAGCAAAGGGTCTGAATACTTGTGTTAATGGGATATTTCACGATTTTTTTTTTCTTTCTAGTAAATTTGCAAAGATTTCTAAATTCTTCACTTTGCTTTGTCATTCTGGGGTATTGAGTGTTGGTTGATGTGGGGAAAATGAATTTAAACGATTTTAGAACAACGCTGCAATATTGCAAAATGTGAGAAAAGTGAAGGGGTCCTGCTATGTTTTGAATCCAATGTAACTGTGAATTATTTGGTGCTCTTTGTTGGGGGTAACAGTGGAATGATGTGGTGTCACATCATAATACCAAGCTAATCGTATAGACATATCTTTATCTTTTAAAACTGCATAAATGGTATAGTTGTCTGATCATTATATTTTATTTTGTTTTCTAGGGAGGTATGCTTATTCTTGATGTATGTGAGCACATTCTGACATCTATATAGGTCATAAGCTAGAATTTTATCAACAGTTTCAATTATTTGTACACTAAAGCACTGCTGGAAGAAAAAGGACAGCAAAATGCTGGCACTGGCCACTGGAATCTATTTATCTGTGATGAAAGCAAGAAAAGAAAATATATTGTTCACATTGAATACAGCATACTAGCGTCTACAAATAAAAAAGCATAATTGATCAATTAAATGAAATCATCTCTGCTATAGAAAATTGCAAATGGTGGATGCTTTACTTTCATTCAGTTCAAACAACGTCAGGAATAAAAATTGGCTTTTTCCCACTAAAAGTATCCATTTGTTCACCCTTATAATAATATTAGAATGCATGAAAGTAACATTCATGACAAATACTGAATGTGATGCATAAATCAGCATCTTGTTTATAAATGAACACTTCAAGATGGAGCTAATCTGTTCCTGACAACCCCTTTCTTAAGCAAATTTTAATAACAAGAACATGTAATTACGATTAATTTAAATAAAAAAACATTTTACAAATTCACTGCCTCCAAAAATGACCCTCATTTTTGTTCAAATAACACTGAAATACATGAAAATTTACAGAATTAATTTAATAAAAGCATGAGCCATCAAAACAATCCCGAATAAGGGATTGACCTTAATGAAACAGTGTTTAATGAAGCTCTTTATCAAGACTTTTTATCACTTCTAGTTTCTAGTCTAAAGGAATGGCTTTTCAGTGTTTCTTGGGCTTTTCCAACTAATTCATGATCTGTTTCAGAGCCGTGAGGTCAATTGCAACGTACCTTAGACAGTACTGTACAAGCTGCGGAATAAGCCCAGACTATGCAGTACGGAACTAAGAAGAGGCAACCCTCAGATCGAAGTGCTGTCTCGGTGAACAGCAGAACAAGATCAATACCAAGTTTAACTAATACACAACCAATCTTGTTGCTATTTTGTGTTTTTCCAAGGTTTGCTCAGCTGGTCATCTGATTGCCCATTAACTGTAGTGCTTCTGCACTTAGCATCTCACCATCTTTCAATTAATGACACAGCACAGGAAAAAACCCCAGTTGTCATGTAAACTTGTTAAAAAATAATTGCTCTTCTAACCTAAGGTCACTTCCTTGAAAATTGTCTCATAAAATCAGGGATGCAATTGACTGGGTTGTCGTGTGGTTAAGACCACCAGTGACTACAATGACTGAGAACTGCAAAGAAGCTGTGTGTTAAAAATTAAGCAGTGCTGCCATCTGGAAGTTGATGAGCTCAATGTAATAATGCAGTAAAAAATTAGTTTTGGCTTTAAAAAAAGGGAAGTGTCTTCTATTAAAAGTAGATGGCAGCATTTAGAAGAACATTCTTCATACAGTTTAAAAGATCTACAGGAAATTTAAATTCATATTTTAAAATATGTTCCCAATATGCTGTAACAGGTACATAGGTAGTGGTCCTGCAGATGTACTCATAAATGAATGAAAACCAAAGAAGCACAACTTTTATAATACAAAGGTGACTCCGTAAGTTCTGTGAAGACACAAATATGAAACAAAAAACTTTAAAGTTTGACTGGGAATTGTAAAGAATTAATTTTAGTCATTAATGTGTGTGCACGACATCAGTATGCAGCTCTAATAGAAAATTAAATTCTGTTTTTCTACAAAATGAGAAATTTAAACAAAATCGTGAGAAATACCACTGCAATCGTAATAACTTATATCTCCAATTATTTCCAGGTGCCCTAACCACTGCCGGGATGTAAATTAATTGTAATAAAAGAAAGCATATGACAGGGTGCCTCGAGAGGAGTTGTGGTATTGTATGAGGAAGTCGGGAGTGGCAGAGAAGTACGTAAGAGTTGTACAGGATAAGAACGAGGGAAGTGTGACCATGGTGAGGTCTGCGGTAGGAGTGACGGATGCATTCAAGGTGGAGGTGGGATTACATCAGGGATCGGCTCTGAGTCCTTTCTTATTAGCAATAGTGATGGACAGGTTGACAGACAAGATTAGACAGGAGTCCCCGTGGACTATGATGTTTGCTGATGACATTGTGATCTGTAGCGATAGTATGGAGCAGGTCGAGGAGACCCTGGAGAGGTGGAGATATGGTCTAGAGAGGAGAGGAATGAAGGTCAGTAGGAACAAGGCAGAATACATGTGTGTAAATGAGAGGGAGGTCAGTGGAATGGTGAGGATGCAAGGAGTAGAGCTGGTGAAGGTGGATGAGTTTAAATATTTGGGATCAACAGTACAGAGTAAAGGGGATTGTGGAAGAGAGGTGAAAAAGAGAGTGCAGGCAGGGTGGAATGGGTGGAGAAGAGTGTCAGGAGTGATTTGTGACAGACGGGTATCAGCAAGAGTGAAAGGCAAGGTCTACAGGACGGTAGTGAGACCAGCTATGTTATATGGGTTGGAGACGGTGGCACTGACTAGAAAGCAGGAGACAGAGCTGGAGGTGTCAGTGTTAAAGATGCTAAGATTGTCATTGGGTGTGACGAGGATGGACAGGATTAGAAATGAGGACATTAGAGGGTCAGCTCAAGGTGGACAGTTGGAAGACAAAGTCAGAGAGGCGAGATTGCATTGGTTTGGACATGTGCAGAGGAGAGATGCTGGGTATATTTTGAGAGGGATGCTAAGGATAGAGCTGCCAGGAAAGAGGAAATGAGGAAGGCCTAAGAGAAGGTTTATGGATGTGGTAAGAGAGAACATGCAGGTGATGGGTGTAACAGAACAATATACAGAGGACAAAAACATATGTAATAAGATGATCCGCTGTGGCGACCCCTAAAAGAAACAGCCAAAAAAAAAAAAAAGAAAAAGAAAAGAAAAATGAGCAAACTTCCAAGTATGCAATGACACAAAACAACACATTGTTCAATCAAAAACCCTAAATAGTTCACAGCTCTCCAAAAATCAACAAGATCAAACTCAAAAGATTCAGATTTCATTAGGTGGCTTGAAATATATGATTTGTAGTAGGCACACTTTTCATTCATGAAAAGCTAAAGTGCTTCAAATGCTTTTAGTCACTCCAGCATGGGGTTCTTTTCTTTGGATAACAGATGCTACAACAGCACTCCCTAAAGGTCACACACAAGAGTTGAAGGTCTAAATAATGTATATAGTTTTTCACTCTTCTCACTTTCACTAGGTACCTTGGTTTCCTCTCAAAGTTCTTAGAGTTAAGTTCTTATTCTAACTTTTTTGGTTTTGAATGGTATATCCTGTGACAGAACTGGTACTGTGCCCAAAGATGTTTTCTTTATTGCATCCAGAGTTGCTAGGATACGCTCCAGCTCATCAAGATACTGCTCTAATATCTCCTATGACTTTCTATGGAGAACTTCTCTTCTGGTATTTTTACTAATATATATATAATCAATCTGTTAAAGAATATAATCAGTAAGCTGGATAAGTATGCAGATTATACCAAACTACATAAAAGGGCAGATAATGTAGATGTAGATAAATTGTTACAGAGGCACTTGGTCATCATACAGGCTCGGGAAGATTTGTGGAACATGCAATTTTATTATCAGTAAATGTAAAGTATTACATGTAGAAAATAAAAATCTTAGATTTGAATACACAATGGAAGGTCTGAAGCTTGAAAGTACACCTTATGAGAAGGGCCTTTGAGTCATAGTGGACTCATCCAGGCCATGTACAAAAGAGATCAAGAAAGTTAATAAGATGTTAGGTTATATATCAAGATGTGTAGCCTACAAGTCAAAGGAGGTTATTCTGAAGTTATATAACACACAAGTGAGGCCTCATCTGGAGTACTAGGTTCAGTTTTGATCACCATATTGCAAAAAGACATAGCAGCCTTAGAGAATTTTCTGAGCTGAGCAACTAGGATGACAACAGGACTGAGAAGTATGAGCTATGAGGAGAGATTGAAGGAGCTGAACTGTAAGCAAATGGACATTAAGAGAGGACATGAGTAAGGTGTTTAAAATTATGAACACAATTAGTTCAATTTATCCAGTTGTTTCCTTAAAATATACATTTATTCTGCAACAAAAACACGGGGATAGAGTTGGAAACCTGTTAAGGACAGATTTCACCCAAATGTTAGAAATTTTAACTCTGATATAACATGCTGTGAACAAACTTCTGGAGGGATGAGTAAGCCACCTGGGATGGTTGGTGGCACCTTTCCCAGGAGTAATGCCAATACAATGGATGGGATGACTCCTTGTTGGTGTAAGCATTCCACTGGTGCTGCTCCAGTATGGATTCCCACAGGGCAACATAGGAATTGTAGTTGGAACAGGCAGCCCTGTCGGGAACCAAGGTTTAATAGTGATGTACCAGAAATATTTTTAGGTCCTCAGCCATTGAGGTCAGAGTCAGGAGCAGAGTGACATGAAGCTCAACTGGACTGGAGGCAAAGAAAAGAGAAGGAAAAGAAAAGAAAAGGGGAAATGGATGATATGCATATTGTTATACTTTAGTAAAGAAGTCTGGAGAAAGAAATAATACAAAGAATAAAAGGCATATTTGAACCAGAGACTGTGTACAGTGTAGTTGTGTCTGGATTTTGGGGTTATGTAATGCCTTCTAATGGCCACACTTGGCATCAAACATGCCTTCAAATGATTCATGTGCATTGGCACCACTACAACATGAGGCTTCTGCAGAAGCTGAAATAGTGACAAGAATGCAAATAACACACACAAATACAAAGAAATAAAATAGTCAAGTACAACATCAATAACATGTATTTATATAGCGGCTTTCATACAAACAATGTACCTATAAGTGCTGTACTAAAAGAAGTTAATATAAAA
Source organism: Polypterus senegalus (assembly GCF_016835505.1). NCBI lineage: Eukaryota > Metazoa > Chordata > Cladistia > Polypteriformes > Polypteridae > Polypterus > Polypterus senegalus. The sequence goes on along the minus strand of NC_053167.1, from coordinate 2,528,257 downwards.
CATAAACAAACAAGATTAGGCAATAATATTATATAGTATGTAACAAAGAAATAGGAAAGGTCAGGTTCCAGGAGAACAAAACAAAAACTCCATTTAAGCTGGAGAAAAAAACAAAATGTGCAGGGGTTCCAAGGCCAAAAGACAGCCCAGCCCCTACTGGGCATTCTACCTAACAAAGAAGTTCTAAATCGGTCCTCATGGTTTTCAGGCTTCACATGGAAGAATTTGATGATGATGGTCATGTGGACACCTGCCATTCAATCATAAACATGCGGGCAGCACGGTACCTTGATCAGTTGGGAGAACCAGAAAATACAGTAGGGAATAGTACAGATAAGTAGGGAATTGCAGAACCCAGAGGAAAATGATAATTCAGTGCCCACATACAACCCCAATTCCAATGAAGATGGGACGTTGTGTAAAACGTAAATAAAAACAGAATACAATCCTTTGCAGATCCTTTTTAACCTATATTATGTACAGTATATTGAATATACTATGAAAAGAAGATATTTAATGTTCATACTGATAAACTTTATTGTTGTTTTGCAAATCTTCACTCATTTTGAATTTGATGCCTGCAACACATTCCAAAAAAGCTGGGACAGGGGCAGCAAAAGACTGGGAAAGTTGAGGAATGTTAAAAAAACACCTGTTTTGAACATTCCACAGGTGAACAGGTTAATTGGAAACAGGTGTTTGTCGTGATTGGGTATAAAAGGAGCATCCCCAAAAGGCTCAGTTGTTCACAAGCAAGGATGGGGCGAGGTTCACCACTTTGTGAACAACTGCGTGGGCAAATAGTCCAGCAGTTTAAGAACAACGTTTCTCAATGTACAGTTACAAGTAATCTAGGGATTTCATCATCTACTGTCCATAATATCATCAAAAGATTCAGAGAATCTGGAGAAATTTCTGCACGTAAGTGGCAAGGCCGAACCAACACTGGATGCCCATGACCTTCGATCTCTCAGGCGGCACTGCACTAAAAACCGACATCATTCTGTAAAGGATATTACCAAGTGGGCTCAGGAATACTTCAGAAAACCATTGTCAGTTAACAAAGTTTGCTGCTACATCTACAAGTGCAAGTTAAAACTCTACCATGAAAAGCGAAAGCCAAACAACACCCAGAAATGCCGCCGGCTTCTCTGGGCCCGAGCTCATCTGAGATAGACTGAGGCAAAGTAGAAAAGTCTGCTGTGGTCTGACGAGTCCACATTTCAAATTGTTTTTGGAAATCATGGACGTTGTGTTCTCCGGGCCGAAGAGTTAAAGGACCATCCGGATTGTTATCAGCGCAAAGTTCAAAAGCCAGCATCTGTGATGGTATGGGGGTGTGTTAGTGCCAATGGCATGGGTCACTTGCACATCTGTGAAGGCACCATTAATGCTGAAAGGTACATACAGGTTTCAGAGCAACATATGCTGCCATCCAAGCTCCGTCTTTTTTCCGAGACATCCCTGCTTATTTCAGCAGGACAATGCAAAGCCACATTCTGCATGTGTTACAACAGCATGGCTTCGTAGTAAAAGAGTGTGGGTACTCGACTGGCCTGCCTGCAGTCCAGACCTGTCTCCCATTGAAAATGTGTGGCGCATTATGAAGCGCAAAATATGACAACGGAGACCCCGGACTGTTGAGCAACTGAAGTTGTACATCAAGCAAGAATGGGAAAGAATTCCACCTACACAGCTTCAACAATTAGTGTCCTCAGTTCCCAAACGCTTATTGAGTGTTGTTAAAAGAAAAGGTGATATAACACAGTGGTAAACATGCCCCAGTCCCAGCTTTTTTGGAACGTGTTGCAGGCATCAAATTCAAAATGAGTGAAGATTTGCAAAACAACAATAAAGTTTATCAGTTTGAACATTCGATATCTTGTCTTTGTAGTGTATATAGGTTGAAAAGAATTTGCAAATCATTGTATTCTGTTTTTATTTACGTTTTACACAACGTCCCAACTTCATTAGAACTGGGGTTGTAGACTAATCGGATGTCACACACGTGTGATTGGGAGGCAGCTAGAGGGCCTGAATAATAGTAGTACCCACCAGACCAGGGGGTGGTGAACTGCACTAACTCTCTCTCTCAATCCTCTACAGACCATCCACGGAAAATCCTGTTAGGTTCCGGTGCCATTGATGATGTCACTTCCGGTACTGGTACCATTGATGACATCACTTCTGGTACTGGTGCCATTAAAGACATCACTTCCGGTCCCAAAGATGCCACTTCCAGGTCCGAAACTATTGAGGAACTCACTTCTGGTCCTGATGACATCACTTCTGGTTCTGGTCCCGATGACGTCACTTCCTGTACTGGCCTTTAAAGCCACCATGTTCTCACTATCAAATCAGCTCTGTTTTAGACGTTGTACCATTCACAACTCATCAAATTAACCATTTTGCAGCCAGAGGTATTATACGGGTGGCTGCCTCAAACCTTTGATGTTTCCTGTGTCTTATTGTGACACAGGATACAACTAAATTGTAGTTACGAATAAAGCATTATAAAATAATGGGTTTTACAGTTTTTTAAATTGTCCTAGAGTATTAGCCTGGTGAATTTCTATTGGTAAAGTGTTCTAAACTTTAGGTGCATAACAGGAAAAGGCCACCTCACCACTTCTTTTCAGGTTGACTCTTAGAATTATAAGCAGAACTTAATTTGAAGATCTGAGGTTACGACTTGGAGTGTAAGGTGAGAGGCATTCCAAAATATAGGATGATGTGAGATTATTTAAGGCTTTGTAAATCATTACAAGTATTTTAAATTCAATTCTAAGTGACATGGGTAACGAATGTAATGATGCTAAAACCGGCGACGTGCTCAGATTTTCTTTTTCTAATTAAGAATCTGGCTGCTGCATTCTGTACTAACTGTAACTGATTAATGTCTTTCTTAGGTTGTCCTGTAAGTGCATTACAGTAATCTAGTCAACTGAAAGCAAAAGCATGAACTAATTTTTCAGCATCTTGTAAAGTTATCAGAGGTCTAAATTTAGCTGCATTGCTTAAGTGAAAAATGCAGTCCTAGTAATCTGGTTAACATGTGATTTCAAATTTAGGTCTGAGTCAATGATTACCTCTAAATTCTTTACCTCCGACTTCACTTTTAAGCCTAAGGGATCAAGTTTATTTCTAATACCCTCGTTATATTCATTTTTGTCAATAACAAAGATTTCTGTTTTTTCCTTATTTAGTTTGAGAAAGTTACTGCTCATCCATTCAGAAAGTAAAAGGAAACACTCCAGAAAGTTTCAAAATGACCAAAGTTCAAGACAGTGAAAAAGCCACCTGGTGACTCCATTTCTGTAATTGTTAGGTCTATTAGTTTAGCTGGGATTTTGCTTTTCTGATTTTCATTGTACTGCTGTTCTTTCCTTAAATATGCTGACTGTTGTGAAGAAATGGATACTTCTGCTCAAAAAAGCAAAAGACCTTTCCCTTGATGGACATATTTTATGAGTGGCAGTGGCAGAAATGAAATACAGGATTAAGTCTTAGTTGAAGAGTGGCAAAGTCAGTCGGAAACAGTCATTAAGGCACCAAGAATTTAAGAGCAAGGCAAAGTGCAAAGAGAGGAGCGAGCGATAGCTTCCTTTCATTTTTAAATTTGTTTGGAATTCTGATTTGATTACTCCTCAAGGACACTTTCCTTTTTACTAATTATGCTGAGCAACGAAAGCAACCATCCTCCCTTCTGATTATATTTTGACAGTGACTGGCTTCACAGTCACATATCAGCCATGAGCCTGACAGGCAGCATAAGAGCAACATTGTATCTGATATAATTAGGATAAAGTCCAAAGGCCAAAAAAAATTTCAAAATAAACTGAAACAGAAACAACCAAACTACAGAAAAAAATATTATTGAATAACATAAACATCTCCAAAATTGGACATTTGTACTGTTGGTGTTATGTTTTTAAATATATTACAGAACCCATAGCTCACACAAAGTAGGGCTTATGATAAGCACATTAAGAACGTTAATTTTGAATTGAAGCTAGAACACAAAGTCAAGATATATGCAGTAATAGTCAATACCAAGAATGCAGAATTACAAAATCTGTACAAAAGTGCTGTTTTTAACATTTAGGACAAATACACATTTTCAATTGATTTTCCCCTCTGCTCCACAGTTTAAAATTACAAGTCAAACAAGTGAGATGTGACTGAAGTGCACATTGCAGACTTTCATTTAAGTGTATTTACATTCATTTCAGTCACAGCATACAGTAATCACAACACTTTTTTTACATGATGCCCCCATTTCAGGACGCCATAATGTTGGAAACAATTGTCGTCACAGGTGTTTGTGATTCCTCAGGTGTGTTTCATTGCTTCATGAGATACCTCAGCTTACTTTAGAGTCTGTAGTTGTCATTGTTTAACATGAGAACAAGAGTTGTGCTAATAAAAGTCAAAGAAGCCTTTCTGTTTGGGTGAAAAACAAGAATAAACCCCATTAGAGACATCAATAAAACCTTAGGATGACCTAAATCAACTGTCTGGAATATCAGAAGAAAGAACGCACTGGTGAGCTCAGTAATCACAGAAAGACTGGTAGGCCTAGGAAGACCTCAACTGATGAATCCTCAGTATGGAAAAGAAAAAGCCCCAAACACCTGCCCTACAGATCAGAAACAGGCATCAGGAGGTAGACATTGGACATGTCAGAGAAGAATCCACAGAAAACTTCAAGAACAGAAACACAGAGGCCACACTGCAAGATGCAAACCACTAGTTTGATACCAAAACAGGATGGACAGATTGCAGTTTGAAAAAAGTATTAAAAGAACCTGTAGAATTCTAGGACTTTGGACAGACAAGACAAAGATGAACCTAAGTGATGGCAAGAGAAAAGCGTGGAGACGAAATGAAACTGCCCAAAATACAAATCACAGCACCACACCCTATGGAAAATGGCATTGTGAGTTTTGAAGTCAGCAATTCAATGGTCAGATTCTTGCTGTAAATTCCCCAGTGGCCTTAACATACACTTGGAGGAACTTTTTTCAACTATGAACTTCAATAATTCAAAATATAAATCCAGACTATCTAATGGCCATGTCCAGGACCTTCTCAGGGTGTCCACTTCCCACAAAAAAAAAAACGCTACTCATCTCACTCAGCAGAAGCACTGCCAGGTTTCTGGTAACAAGCAAAAAACAAAAACCGACCTGGTCACCAGGATGTCCTGTACCTAGTTAATGACTGTTGTAACAAAATACACAAAAACAAAGTCAAAGGTTCAGGGACCGTCCCTGTACAGCTGAGAAAATCCATTGAGGTGCAACAATGATGTCTTTACAGACTTGGGTCCAGAATAGAACTGACATGATACAAAATGTCTGACACATATATAATGAAACAGCAGGAAGTGATGTAAAGAGCAAATGGCATTCTGGGACTGGCAATTACATCATCTGGAGGTGGGGTCTTGAAAGTTGGAACCAGAAGTAACATCATGAGTTGTTCTTTAGGTCCGGAAGTGATTATTCTGATGATGACTCTTCAGTTGCCCTGCAGGGAATAGGAGAAAGAATTAGAGTATAGCACCAACTCCCTGGTCTGGCGGGAGCATACAATTATATGAGACTGTAAACTGTCTCCCAATCACACATGTGTGACATATATTTAAAATGAAATATATTGTATATATTTACAATTTCAAGTTGAAAAAAATAGAAACTTTTCTTTTGTTCTGCGATTTTTAAAGTGGCCCCTTTCGGAAAACATCACATTACCAGTGGCCCCCCGATTATTTAAGTTTAAAACCCTTGCTGAAAACACACAAGCACAAGTTGCTTTTCCATAACTTTATGCCAACCAGGATACCGCCATCTAAAATTTTATATTCAGGATTACGTCTTGCTTGTTAAAGTGTTTCAGCATCTTGTCTTTTTATTCTTTCTCGTTATACTGTATGTTACTTAATTGCCTCCTGCGATTTGCTTGATATTCTGAGATTTCGCTGCTCTTGTTTGCTGTAATAAACACAGGACAGCATGTCACTATGCTGAAGTTGCTGCTACCTAAAATCTTTTGAATTTTCAGAACATATCAGGTTATAAGATTTAGATTAAGACCAAAATCAAATTCTAGCTCCATTAGTTGGTGAGTAATCACTTGACGTATGCAATATATTTTATATGTTTATTTATCACTCTTATATATATATTTTTTTTATTAATTTTATTACAATCCATACAAAGCAATCAAGTTTTTACAAAAAGAAAAATTGAATTAAGAACACTCTTATATTATATATTTTATTGCATTTTATGAAGTATTCGTTTATATCAGCAATTGCTCTTCAACAGGACTGTATCATTACATCAACTCTTCCACATGTGCGTGGACATCCACATTCCACTTGCACACTCTCCCCATGTTTACATGCATTTCTCTCCTAACCTTTATCACCAGCAACCCAATGACATGTAGGTTATGACACGTAGACTTTAACCTGGCATTGCTGGTGTGGAAATGAGTGGAACCTCTCCTGAAATAGTGGCCTGTTGAGATTTGGGTCCCCAAATAATGCCAGAACAGGCAAGCGTTTAGTTTAAATAGGTTTGAGAAATTGATATTACCTACGTCTGATGAAAATATCATACATCTATTATCTCGTGGTTCTGCTTCTTTCAATTTGTCATGAATTCATATAAAAATCTCAGGATTAGTTATTATTATTTTACTGATAATGGTTTTGGTTCTATATTTATTTTTGGATGATGTTATTTTTTGTTTATTTTGATTGTTATTTCTTGATGTCACCATTTTTCTCAGAGGTGTAGTCATTTTCTGCTTTACTTTTCATGGCAGTGTCCATATCATTGTTAGCAACAGTGTCGCTCACAGTACTGTCTGGTATCATAACATGTGATGTCACCACACCGTAATAATAAAACACTGAGTTTTAGGGAGTTTAGCAAGGGAAAGAATTACCACTAGGAGTAGAACCTTTGGCTTTGGGCTTAGGGTTTTGTTTAGAATAGAGGGCTTCATTTAAATGGAAACCTGACTTTTACTAGCAGGACTAAATTTGAGGGTTGTGAGAGTGCTTGGGGGCAGTTAGACTTAATTTATGTGGTCAGGGGTTGGCTATCACATAAATATATTCTTGAAAAGTAAATAAACTATCATCTATATTCAAATCAATACTGCATCACTGTAAAAGAGCTTTCAGTCAAGCAAGAAGAAAAATATAGTGTGTGCAAGACTGTAACAGAGTAGTGTCTCTTCTTTTTTTAAATGTATACTGTATATATATGCTGTAATTCTCAAAAAAAAAAAAATATATATATATATATACAAAAGGTAGGAGATAGAGAGATTTTAGGTAGAAGACACAGGACAGGTTCTCCCTCTTCTCAGTTCCTGGGAGATAGCACAAATATGCAACTAGCCAGTTTACATTTTCTAGTCAATGTAATGTGTATGCTTTTAGGGATGTATAAGTTAAACCTCTGTACCAGAGAAAAATTCACACTGTAACAAAAAGTGAAAAATAATTATGTGTTATTGTGATTCGTGACCATGTTCTTTTGTTACTTATATTTAGCATACATGCAGTTTATTTTTAAGCTGACGCAACAACAGTTCTTTCAGGTAGGGACCTTAAGTAATAAGCTGAGACCTGAGAGAAGATTCATTGTTCACATATAATGAAAGAATGTGCTGTATTGGGGTCTTAGATCTACTATATACATACAATATTAAAATAGTTCAATTGGGTGTTACCCATACCTGGAATTGTTCACAAATAGCTCACTGGATATGTTAAAAGTGTGGGTATTTAAGGCTTGTCAGGATATTTCAAAGCTAGAAGCCCATCGGCACAGTTATGACGTCGACTTTATGCCAAGAACCATGCCTCAGCTCTCCTACTGAAAAATGGAATTGCAATCATCAAAGACCCCCATTGAAGAAATAAATGACGATTGCACTGTTTCAGCGGCTTCTCTTCAGCTGTCTTTGTATGTAAAAATGATTATACTACAATGTACATTAAGAGTGAAAGCTGAATTTTAAAGTATGTTAAATATGTTGTTTTCTTTTGCACCATATTTCTCTTGTCTTAATATTTCCACCATGGTTACTGAAGAGGTGTATATACAGGTTTAAACTATGAGCCACATTTCTAAAAGGAATTCATTCCCAGGAAGTTTGCACCCCCTGCTGGAAACACACACACACACACACCCAAACACACACACACACACACACACACACACAGGCAGCACATGTAAGGCTCTGACCATGGTAGGTGTTGAATGTTTATGGATTTACTATGTGGTTTTGCTAATCTGAGTATAAGTGTACCTTGGAATGAGCTGGTAGCCCATTCAAGACTAGCTGAGACTAGCTTTGCATCTGATGCCAATAGGACAGGTACTGGTCCCCCTCAACACTCTATATTAGATTAGGCAGTTTGAGAATGAATTAGTAGATGGATGTATTTTGAAAAATACTACATTATAGCAAGTTGTTTGCATCTGTAACTTCTGGGTTGTTAGTTTTATCTTGATTTTTAAAGAATATCAAGTCAAAGAAGGCTTCCCCTATTGCTTTTTGGACATACTGGCCTAAAAAAAAAATATATTTTTTTTTTTTTGTGAATTCATTTTCTTGTGCGTCACATATTTTTGCATTTGCATAATTTATATAAGGTCACACACTACCATGGCAACACTTTGTAAACTGAGCTTTCTGATATTACTATAAAAATGCTGTTTCTTCTCACTATTCTATGTCATAATTACTGTCATATTTTCATTCTGTACATCAAATTTATCAATGCTATATCAACACTGTAAATATTATAAAAGGATGAAAAAGGCACAGGGCAGGAAATAATCCCAATGGGATTCTCTGGAAGAGACAGCTGCAAGCTGGTCACGAGAGAGCACCTCTACACAGCAACAAGGGAACACAATGGCTACCAAGAAGATGGCCTCCCTTTTTACTAATATGACAAATATTGCATATATAAACAAACAGAATGTGGTTCTCATATATATATATATATATATATATATATATATATATATATATATATATATATATATATATATATATATATATATATATACAGTATATATATATACTAGGGGGCTCTGCCCTCTGCTTGCTTCACTTCCCCACCCCTGGGTTTGGTTTACCGGATATACAATTTAAAGAGATTGTTGTTTTCATGAGAATTGTTACATATGCATTATTTTCACTTCAACTTCAAAAACTTTTACAAAAACAATGCTTGTCCTTTATTTACGGCTACAGGCGTGGTTACATCTCCTTCTCGCAGGACGTATAACGCTGCTTGTGTTGTGAAGGGGGCGGCTGAACACACGCTAAGGAAATGCCGTCGGACCATCTACTGTCTTTCTGCTGCTGGTGAGTTGCCTGTTCTGCTTGTCTCATGTCGTTGTTTTAAGAGCTGGGAGCACATGATGCGTGTCTGCTAAAAGCAATCCAACAACTGCTAGGTTAGTAAATGATGGCTCACTGCCTTGTCTCACGTGATGTTGTAAAAACAATACTTGTCCTTTATTTCCGGCCCCAAGCGTGGTTAAATGTCTTTCTTGCAGGACGTATAACACTGCTCGCGTTGTGGGGGGGGTGTGGGGGTTATGGCAGCGTTGATCATTTTAAAGCCTGTACTGCCGCTGTCCTTTTTGCCACTTCATGTCTCTGCTGCTCGCGTTGTGATCGCTTCTCCGTGATCATAAATATACACCTGACCGAATTGTGTTTTCTATGAAGTTAAACTTGTCATTGCTTTATCTGTTGTGGGACCACAGATTCTCATAGCAGATGGTCCATTATTGTGTAAATCTAGGTTCTGTGCATTGAATGATGCGAAGGCGAAAAGACTTTGTTTTCTGCTCTTTGCCTTTTATTTCTGACCTCGCTTTGTCCTGCTATTTTTTCAATTACACCTGGTCCTGATGATTAATTTCCTTTTGTTTGCGCTAATGCGATCTTTACTCTCTTTTTTTTGATACTGTAGCGACTAATGTAATAAAGTGTCACAAAAGTTTTACGTGAACAATCGCTGACCTTGTAACCCCAAACACAACTTTCTAGCAGCTTCTCCAACCCCTCATTCCCTGTGCCTTGCCCCCCACCCCACTGCATCAATCAATGCCCTGCTATCAGTCTTCCGTGCTTTACTCCTCCCTCCCTCAATCGAATCTAACAGTCACTTAAAACAAAAAAGGCTTTAACCTGGCTGGGATGCTACAATACTTTCGAATTTTACTGCTTTCATATTCTTTACCGTTCTCTGCATGTGTATTGCGCCATCGTTTGTTTAAACCTTTCGAATTCCACTGCTTTCATAATCTCTTATCTGCCTTTTTCTCTCTCCAACACTTTTGGGTCTCTTTTCTCCATGCTGCTCTTTCTTCTTTGCTTAGTCGTTGACGTTTCATTTAGAACGTATTGTCCTTACACGCTTTATATGTGCTGAGAGCACAGGATCTGTGTGTGCTACGTGCCTCTATATGACTGAGTGTTTGCTGGCTGTGCTCTCTTATTTGATACTGTTTGCATCTCGCAGGTCCTTTAAGCATCTTCCAAGAAAATCACGTCTCGTTGCCCTGCTTTTCCTTTCCAGGATTTTTTTTTATAATAGAGATATAGAGTAAAAGACGTCCAGGACCCAGCCAGGACGCCTTTGCAATGGAAGGATGAGGGAAGGCAGCTTTACAAGGACACTGCCTCCCCCAAAACGCTAGATAGCAGCTCCCTTGGACTGCAGTGGTGCCCCGGATTCTCGCAGTGCACTATGAGACATGAAGTGTAATACCACAGCCCTGCTTGGTACTGTGGGTGCCACCAGGGGATGCTGCAAGAGGACTGTAGGTGTTGTATTTCATCCATAGCCCTGAAGTACTCCCAAGTCATGAGGATGGAAGCTCCGAAGTGCTTCCAGGCTGAAGCAAACTCAAGTCCTCCATCTGACCCGGAAGTGCTGGCAAGTCACGTGGGAGGATGAACAAAAGCACTTCTGGGTCAAGGACTATATAAAGGACTGCTGTGAACCCAGTAAGCAAGCCGAAGTCAGGAGGTGGACAGAGCATGCTGGGAGGTGTGGAGGAGAGAATTGGAATTATTGGAGAGAATTCTGATTAATTATTTGCCTGTTAACTATGGATGTGGCACTTGAGGGCACTGTTACAGGAAGAAAAGAATGAAAATATAATCTTGTTGTTTTTATCCTGTGTCCTGCATTTCTGTCTGTTGGGTTGAAGGGGCAACAGTTCCATCTAGCATCCTCTCTCTCTCTCTCTCTCTCTCTCTATATATATATATATATATATATATATATATATATATATATATATATATAGTCACACGTGTGCATATGAGGCAGCTGAAGGGCTTGAATAAGGGCAGTTCCGAGTCATACCAGGATGTAGCAGAGTGCACTGACTCTTTTTCTCCCTTTCCTGCAGACCATACACGGGAGATCCCACCTGGCCCTCTTGACGTCACTTTAGGGTCCGAGCCTATGGAAGAAGACCTTGCCGGCTCCGGCCCCTGTGATGTCACGTCCGGGCTCGAACCGATAGTTGAAGACCCCTATGAGCCGGACCCCTTTGACCTCACTTCCTGTCTTCCCCTTTAAAAGCCACCACCTTTTACCTGTTCCCTCAGTTCTGTTTTGGACTCGATTTTGTGCACATCAGTGCTGTTTACATTTTTGCAACTTTGCAGCCAGGGTACTAAACATACAGGTGGCTGCCCCAAATCTTGCTATGACTCAGAGTGGAGTTTGTGACAATATACATACTCTTGAAGTGAGGCCAACATGCAGGAACACTGGTACCACTAGGGGGAGTTCTGCTCATATGATATCGGAGACTGTCAACCAGGACCACAAAAGTATTTATGGCAAGGTACCCGGAAGGAGTTTGTTTTACAATGTAAAAGGGCCTTGATTCCTTTTTTGTCTATTATTTTATGGGTTGTGATATTTTTAATTCAATTTTGTTCATCTATTGGCTTGATCTTATACTCATTTTGTGGGTATCATTCAGCATATCTCTGCCTGCTCACTTCAAAATCCAATCCGCTTTTCCTGTGTTTCAGGTGCAGCTGGTTCATTGCAGCTCAGATTAAGCTCCCAGTTCCCCACTCTTAGCAATATCAGTGGATTGGTCAAAGGAATATTAAGCCCAGTACGCAGTGATTTCAAAAAACTGTGGCTCATCAGTGGAGTATTTGTTTCATTGGAAGAGCTATAGACCTGACAATCATTTTTGGGTCCAGTTTGATGCCTTTCATGCTTCCACTAATTGACTCACTTTCATAATAAATTCCTGATAAAACCAGATGGATGCAGCCTAAGGTTGCATCCTTGACAGGGGGTCATGTTATGTTATGGATTCTATTATTAATTTTTTTATTCAATATTCAATGATCTTATACTCATTTGGGTCTTCTGAGATAAAGAATTCATTTCTGGAATTTATTTTTGGATACTCCAAATAGTTAAGGCATGTCACACATACATGTCAGAGGACATACTCACAGGCTCAGTCGAGGTATGTAATAATCTGCCGAGGCGAGAGGGGGTGCTGTTGCTAATGCTGTCTTCTCCTTCTTTCCCCATAATAACAAGAAGCTTCCTGGTGAAGGCATTTAGCCCCTCCCCTTTCTGGTCCCATCTCCATAATACCCAGGGTGCCACAGAAGGAGGCGTCACTTTTGGACAGAGCAACCTGCAAGATGGCACTCCGCTAAGAAAGACGAAACCTCATCCTTTTTTCTTTTGATTTCCTGTTGAAAGGACATACAGCAACAAGTGCTGTTTCCTTGCTATTCATTTGTTTTCTTTTGTCTTTGAATGAATAAAAGGGACAACCCGGTTGGCTCCCCAAAATTTATTTTCACAATCCTGAACTGTCATTCCCGCACCTGGCCACAGGAGTTATGTAATTTTGTCATTTATTTTGGTTGCCATTTTTATTTCCGATGGTCACCACCATTGTTTCTAACCTATCACTAGGTCTACATCCTATGCTGTCACACACGTGACTTATTGGTAATTGGCACAATAGGTTAAGAACTTAGCTGTAGGCACAATTCCTTATCCAATATGTTGATTCAAAACCTTAACAAACCTTTTGATAAATTCCTTCTCATTAATTCTTTTTCAGTACTGACATTTTGCTTCACCTTTTGACCTCGATTTTGCCTCACGTTCTGGCTTAGTTATATATAGTCCATTTGATCTCCTAGCTTTTAAACTTTTCTTTTTGACCAAACTTTTCTTTGTTTCTCATTAAAAATACCATGAGCAGTGTGCTGATAGTAAATGGTTGAGAGAGCTTATTGTTGGGAGGCAGATGTCGACGAGGGCTCAGTTACCCAATGGGAGGATGGATAGCGAAAATATTAGAAGGTGGGAAGGAAGAAGAAGCATCCAGGGGTTACTACTATTTAGATGTTAACAGAGGGCAGAGGTGTTTTCTATTTTCTGTATTGTTGTACTTTACTGTTCCCTTGTATTGTATATTCAGTCTTTCATTAATAAAGACATTTTGTACGTTTTGGAAAGCTTGTGCTGGTGCTTGTTGTTTCCTGTTTGGCTCAGGAGACCCCTACTGTCCACAATGCAAAGAATTTATTAGGGTTCAAAGTGTTGGCTCAGGTCACATCTGAAAGTAAGGAAGCTAAGTATTATGGCATTAGTTTCGATTCAATCCTAAATGTAAGTTAAACAGATCAGTTGTGAATCATTATTTGTTATGTGTGAAAAGAGGGTAAAGGAACTCCTTGTTTGTTCCCATTGAATAGCATTATGCAGAATATCTTTTCTGACACACTAGCATCTACAATTTACAAACAGTGAATAATTGAAACATCTTGTAGAGCTCAATTATATAGCAATATTAACAATTTCAGTGTGATATATTCTATAATCCAAGTCAGCTTTATGTGAGTCAACAAACAGGAAGCATGGGCTCCATGTGCTTCTCTTGGACTTTAATTTATTAGGGACTCATTTATAAACAGTATGTATGCTCAAAAATTTGTGTTTGCCACAAAGATTAGAATATATAAAAAATACACTTGACAGGAAAGTCTGTGTATTTCTACAGAAATGTTAACCCATAATTTGAATTATGTAGATAGGCTACAAAATTAAAAATCGGGAGTGGTCTCCCCTAGACTTTCTCGTATACTCAGATATGGGGATGGCTATTTGAGGAGTAAACCACAAGATAATGATTATAATTTTATATTATGTACATTAAAGAACCACCAAAAACAAATCAAATCAAATTAATAATATATTGAACAATTATTATAAAAGTAAAGTTGAATAAATAGAACTGGGCAGCTGCATGAATAAAAGGTAAAGTACTACTTCTGGTTAACGGAAATAGCCCAAAAGTTGATAGAAATTTATGTTTTGTACCTAATACTTATATGTAAAATTTGGTTGACCTACATGAAAAGCATACTCAAGTTATTGTGTTTACATACACACAAACAGACATAATTCCATAAATTGCATTTTCGGAATCGGGTAGGTCTAAAATGTCGAGATTCATCAAAATCTTGAAATGGAATTTTTGGAGGATTCCAATACTTTCCCTATACTTCATACACAAGAAAGTCAGGGAGGTGTAAAACGTCGAGATTCATCAAAATCTTGACATTGAATTTTTGGACGATTACAATACTTTCCCTATACTTCCAATACAAGAAAGTAAAAATGGAAAAGCCAATGACCACAGGATGAAAATGAAGAAAATGTTACCCTGATATAGGTAGACTGCCAAATGTATTTAACTACATATTGAAGTTTTAACAAAGTCTTTCAGATGTAAGGATACATTTCTCATGAAAAGTATTCACTCCCTTGAATGTTTTTACATTTTATTGTTAAACTAGCAAAATACCCGCGCTTTGCTGTGGCGAAGTACTGCCTTAAAATTTTTATTAAGAAGAAAATTAAACCTTTTTAAACTGAGGGAAAACATACCAATAATTATTTGTTAAGGATCTCCTTGTAAACCACATTGTCAGTTCAGCCCTCCGGTTGTAATATGATCAAGCTGTGCGCTGAGCTTACTCTTGAGCATGCAATGTACAGTTGGCCATATGAACAGCAATCTTGTCTCAAATCTCACAGCTTGGATTGCTGCTATCATAATCAGTTTGAGTTTCATGGTTTGTTTCAATTACGACAGTATTTGCAGGACTTGTGTTGAAGTGACATTCGGCATCTGTCAAGCGTTGTAAGCATACAACCGGTTTTATTGTCAACTTCACATCCAGCAATTGAGAGTTTAAACATTCATAAACATCAAAGTGTCCACTACTGAAATCGTCACCTGTCAATCTAAGATGTTTAAGAGGCATTGGCAGTTGTCGAAAGGTGTAAAATATTTGACCATTTCGGTACACTTGAAAACAACAACTGAACAATTTAGCGGCAGCCATCAACTCACATGCAGATGCATAGGTGAAGGGCTTAAGCATTTCACTCTTCTAGTGCTCCTGTGTAGTATAAGTATCTCCTGTACTGTCATTAGTGCACACCTTGAACCTGTCCCAGTCATTCAATACATAAGACACAATGTTCCTCCGGATATCAAGAGTGAGCCTGATATGGCCGTGTAATATGTAACAAAGAGAATGGAAAAGGTAGGTGCCATCTCCGGGCATGGAAACCACTCGGTAAGTGACAGTTCTTTGATCGATGGTGATCACCTTGATAGACATGCTAATGAGGGTACAGTTGGAACGATACAGGAAATGGGTACCTGAACAATGTAAAGTAAGTCTAAAATACCTACACAATAACTATAATCTTAATAAACAAACAATAAAACAGCGGAGAAGCCATGGATTAAATAAAAGAGCTGTAATTATCAGCAGGGAGACGTAAATCCCATTGCAAAGCAAGGAAGGGAATGTAGTAACCGGAGCGACGGACGGCCTTATATAGGCAGGTAGCCAACAACGTGGGAGACGTTGGGATGGGGGACCCAACGCTGCCTCACACGGTGACCGAGATGCAGGCTATGGACGTATATATGGACGTAAGTAGGATTCAGTTAGCATTGGGAACCCGCATACCAAATTTCTTGAAGATGGGCCCATAAGTAACAAAGTTACTTAAAGTTCAATATGGCGGCCAACAGTGGCATCATACTACCGAAATAAGTATGTACATTGGTTTCGGTTTGCGCAGGAAGCTGCCTACCAAATTTCGTGAAGATGGGGCCATAAATAAGAAAGTTCAACATGGCGAACGTTGTCGACCGTTATGACCGTTACGCGTAGAATTTCGAAATGAAACCTGATTAACTTTTGTAATTTAGCTGTAAGGAATGAGCCTGCCAAATTTCAGCCTTCTACCTACACGGGAAGTTGGAGAATTAGTGATGTTGGAAAGTTCAATATGGCGGCCGACAGTGGCGTCATACCATCGAAATAAGTACGTACATCAATTTCGGTTAGCGCAGGGAAGCCGTCTACCAAATTTCGTGAAGATGGGGTCAGCCTTCCACCTACATGGGAAGTTGGAGAATTAGTGACGTTGGAAAGTTCAATAAGGCAGCCGACAGTGGTGTCATACCACCGAAATAAGTACTGTATGTGCATTGGTTTTTGGTTAACGCAGGGAAGCCGCCTACCAAAAAATCTCGCCTAAAAACGCACTTCTTCACATTGGCTTTTAATTCTTAACCTGTTTCATTTTCCACTTGTCTTTTGCTATTTTCTCTATTTTATTTGGTCCCTTGACCTGTTTTTAGTATCTCTGTTTTAATTCTCTCTTAATGTTTATTTTTAATATTTTGCTTTTAGTCCTGCTTGTTGTAACTGTACAGCGCTTTGGTCAGTTGTAATGCTGTGTTTTTAAGCGCTCAACAAATAAATATGGTATGGTATGGTATGGTACCAACTTTCGTGAAGATGGGTCCATAAATAAGAAAGTTCAACATAGCAGACGTTGTTTACCGTTATGACCGTTACGTGTAGAATTTCGAAATGAAACCTGCTTAACTTTTGTAAGTAAGCTTTAAGGAATAAGCCTGCCAAATTTCAGCCTTCTACCTACACGGGAAGTTGGAGAATTAGTGATGAGTGAGTGAGTGAGTGAGTGAGTGAGTGAGTGAGTGAGTGAGTGAGTGAGTGAGTGAGTCAGTCAGTCAGTCAGTCAGTGTGAGCTTTGCCTTTTATTAGTATAGACAACAACTTTGAATCATATAATTAGTTGGGTTTTTTTGGCGTTAATCAGCAGAAAATCTCCTCAAAGTGATATAAATGAATTGAAAATATAAAACAAACTAGTTGATCACATAAGTGTTCACCCCCTTCAAGTAAATATTTAGTAGATGTGCCCTTGTCAGCCCGACAGCCTTGAGTCTGTGTTGTACTGGTCTCTGTTAGCTTTGTACATCTGGACATTTATTAGTTATTTATCAAGCATTTCAGAGTAGTAAAAGGTCCTAAGTCAACTCAAGTTGGGGAGCATGCACAGGTACAACACATTGCCGCACCCAATACATGACGAAACAACTCAGGATCCCAGTTTGCAACCCCCCAGGCAGACACGCGGTCCAGTCCAACCCTCCGGAAATGACCCTCTATCTGCCACTCAGGAACCGACAATTAGGATCTTACGAGCCGGGTCACCCTCAGGGAGATGCGCCACATGGACGTAGTGCTGTAACTGACGATGCCACACAATGCAGGTAATGTGCCTCATTCGGGACTCCACGAGCAACAGCTCATTTAACACAAAGTCAAACCAACGGTACCCAAGGATTTTCCGAAGAGACACAGTAACCAAAGGAGTCCAGTCTTCATCGCAGGTCACTGGATAGCATCCATGTCTTGCAACCATATAGCAAGACAGGATGCACCAGGACTCTAAAGACTTGCATCTTCTTCCTTTTGTATAGATATCGGGAGCACCACACATCCCTTTCCAGTGACCTCATGATCCCTCATGCTCTCCTAGTCCATCTACTGACTTCATAGGAAGAGTCACCAGAGACATGAATGTCACTGCCAAGGTAAGTAAACCTCTTGACAAGGTCAACACTTTCTCCGCAAACAGACACACTGCTAGTGGCGGTGCCCAAGAGGTCATTAAAAACTGGTTTAAAAATCTCTGAGTGATGCAAATTTGGTCCTACTCGTAGGAGTATGGTCCTGAGTATGACATTAATCTGCATCCGTCCCTGCATGTAGGCCCTCCAACCTGCCGGGAAAAACTTGGGGGTTGGTGGCAGAATTGGCACTCCAGCCACCATAATAAAAACTCACACTGTTCCGCTCCATCTGAACTAGTGTGGTACTGAGGTATCACCCATTGCATGGCTGCACTCGGGTTCTAATCTGGATCCTGAGTTGGTTTGTCGTGTGGTGGGTGCGGCAATGCACTATATGCACTGTATCAGTGCGTGCCCTTAACCTCTTAGGATTAGGAGTAATGGCACTGTGTCAATTTTCCTAATTTAGGAAACTACTAGTAACCTGAACAGATTTAGGATAGCTCATAAACTGTCCTAACCCACCAGGAGCTGCCAGAAGATGCAGTTCAGGCAGAGAATGACATACACATCCCAGGAAAGGTGGAATGTTTTAGAATTGCTTGACAACAATGAACTCATAAAAATATATGAATTAGGCAGAGATGGAATGATATTCGTAACAAATCTTGTACAGTACGTCGAGTGATTGCTGCATCTACCTGATGAAACCATGAGCTGTCAGCTGAAATGGAACTGTTCATAACTTAATGTATTTTGACCATGGGGAAAAATGCAGCTGTGCACTAGCAATGACTTAGGTATGTCACAACCAATCATTAATTGAATTTTGCACCAAACGTTGAACGCCCTTACAATGTGTGAGCTAATACACAAGTTTATTTCCCCACCACTCCACATTAAATAATGTTTAAGCAAGCTGCATCTATGCAATTTACTGGTTTTCCAGGAGTTGTTGGTATGACAGATGGCACATACATAAAGATTATTGACCCAAGTGTGGATGAGCATACTTTTGTGAATCTCAAGTGATATCAAAGCATCAAAACACAGGAAGTCACGGATGCAAACTACATTGTAGTAGCCAGCATAAAGATAGGCAAGGTAGTATAGGTGACTGACAGTGTAATGTAACAGAGGTACACTGAACTCCTGTAACATTTATGTTACACTTTACAAGCCCAATAAGGTTTAAGAAACCAGGGAGCAACTCCTGAGGCATTGGATTTTGCTTTGCACCCTTCACCACCATAAAATCTATGGAGTAGGAGTGAAACAATTAGATTCGTCAAAAAGGATATCGATGTGTTGCAGTCCATGATACCGAAAATATCAATATCTCGATGATGGGTGTGTGTCTGTTTGTCGTAGTTTCTTGAGGATGGTGTAGAGCTAAAACGGCTGGACAGAAAAATACCAAACTCAAAAGGTAAGCCTGTTATGAGATGACAATGTGCAGATTAGTTTTTGAGCCAAATGGTGCAAGAGAAAGGAGCACTCTAGAGGAACCCTCAAATACCATAATTCTGCACTTAAATATGAATTCTTCTCATCAATTACTTTCATATTAACCTATTTTATGATCAGAAAGATCAGTATCAGAGTGGTAAATAATTACTGAAATGTTATATGAATAGATCAGGTAACTTGGTTCGTAGGGCTCAAAACTTACTGACGCTCACATCCCAATTTTTTTTTTTTTTGCTTGTTTTTAACTTCACCGCTACTTTTGCAGTTTTTTTCTGGTGTCCCAGTTTTGTTAACATTTTTCTGGTTTTTAAACTTACAGCCTCCTAATAACAAACTTGCCCTTTTCTTTACATTTCATTCCATCTCTTAATTTTTTGCTAGCACTCAAAATAAAATTTTGAACATCTGGGGGGAATTCCACAAAACGCATTTAGGGAGTAAACCTTGCTTAATCTAAAATGCCAGGCTTATTTAAGCCAGTTATAGTTCCATCAAAGAGGATTAAGGTAAGTCTCGCTTAGTAACTGAGGCAACTAAATGTCATTTATTAGCCTGCTCCATAGCAGGCTAAAGATGAACCTTAATGCAGGGTTGTGGATAGAGAGTTCATGAAATTCTCACTTGATGAGAAACAAAATCTCAGAGAAAGGTTCCAAGGAATCTATTGGTTATATCTACTTTTAACTTTAAAGTGTTTATAACAGTGCTGAAAATGGATAAAATTCTCCCTAGGCATTTTCCATAGTTTTCCTTTAGGCGTCCCCATTTTTGCTGGCAGTTGCTATGCATTTACCAGGCAAGTCAATCAGGAGTGTATAATGTGTGATGTCATCAATGTAACTGTATAAAAGCCAGTGTGTGAATTCACTGATCATCTGACATTTCGGATTCAAAACACCTTTAGTGGTCATTCTTATTAGTATATTGCGATTATAAATTCCTCTGTTCTTTGACTTTGTTAAACGTCTGTTTTGTTTGACTCTGATCACATGTCACCAATTATTACAGAATGTCATTCTGACTCATATCTACTATTCAAGTCCTGAGCTTTGTTTATTTATTTCATGTCTTCAAGGTTTCAGCCTTTGGCTTGTTGTTTTAACTTTGCGATTTCTCCTAATTCCCTTTCTTTAAAAACTGCTCCTACTCAGTGTAGGCAGTAAACTTTCACATTTTTTCTTTTGTGTAGCATCATGTCCTTCAGCTATTTAAAACTACTGGAGGGTGGGATGATTGTGCCAAGTGTATTGTATTTATACTAAATGGCACTTGTGATGTTTGAAATGGTATGTGTGTGAATATGCACAGTAATAAATTGTGACAACATAAAGTATGTGGAGAAAATTTACACCAAGCCTAGAAACAAACAACAGGGTGTTAACATGTACTCTTAATTTTTCGTGCCAAAATTTAAATTCAGTTATACATTTTGTATTAATATTATTGGGAGTTGTAGAGCCATGAACTTAATCAAGCAGATAATTAGTTGTATAGCTATTTTTATCTAAACCATAATATTCTGTTCATAAAATAAGAAACCCATTTATTTTTTGTGAAAAATATATACCTACATTTTTTTTCAAAGGTAGATGATCTTATTATCCATTTAGTGTTTTCAGGGAAGAATCAAAGTCTTTATCAGTAAAATCAAAATGACAAAACTGAAACATCCCTGGCTGAGAGTATCGTTAGTTGGTTACTTGTACTTTGCTGTCATTTCTAGAAGCTACAATGTTATTTGTTTTTATTTATTAAATACATTAATTAATTAATCAATTATTTAATTAATTAATTTGTTTCTGTTTTGTCTTTTTGCATTTCCTTGGCAACGTTATGCTATGTTTTCACATTGCATTTCTCATCCAGGGACATTTCTGTGTTGTAGTATATCGCTTATAACAACTGATGATGTTTCAGATGTGTTTTAGTTTAGAATTGGGTTGGCAGCACAAACTTTGTCTTTACTGATATATTTCAAATATTTTTTTAGATGTTCATTATTTGACTATTATGTATCTATTCTGTTAATTTTTGTGTTTAGTTATGCGCCGTGTTCCCTTTATGTAGAGATTTCCTCTAAAATTCAGACAGAGGGTCAGATTTTCCATATTGTCATGGGAAGTTGTTTTGTAAACCTGTTTTTAAATATATACTTTCTTGGTGTATTTTCTGTTTCTATTGATTCAGTTGTTAGTTTTGGGTTGCCTTTTGGTAAAACGATTTTGATTTTGCTTTAATGTTTTTATTTATAATTGTTCTTCTCATATATTAAAAAGGGGCAACATTTGTAGGTTTTGTTTTACTGAAGATAAAGGATTGTTTTTGGTACTAGGCCTTCCCTTTTGTGTGCCAGTGTAAGCCAATGCCCACTTAAAGTTAGGGGAGAAGTAATTTAGGAGTCTGCATCTCGGTAAGCCTTTGGTGAGATTTGGGAAGCTAGTCCTCATTTTTGTGGTGTTTTGCAATAGAAAAACTTAACACCTTGAAACTGAGGATTGAAAAAGGATCAAGCAAGACCACTGTCTTTGTTATATTTTTGCCAGGGTTTCTCCAACGAATGGGGTCAAAACTCTTGTTTACTGTATGTTTATTTTTTATATGTTATCTTTGTTGATAGTTTCTGTATGTGAAAGCATCTTTTACTATGTGCCATGTGTTTTGTGGGGAATCCACTAAGAGGCTGAGGATAACCCACAGTCCCTTGCAGTTCATTATGAATGCCCTCATGGAGTTGATAAGTTTCCACTGTGGTTTACTGGATTGTTTTACCAATGTGCTCCGTTTTTGGACTATTCATTTGGATTTCTGTTTTAGGACACTGTTTGTCTTACGCTGCCTTTGCCGTGCAAGCAATTCTTTTTGCTTTTGCATCCTTTGGGACTTTTGAATATTACAGAGCATTTTTGTAAATGAAATCATTTCATTTATAAAGATTCTTTGTTGCCCTTTTTGTAACTAGCCAGGGTTGAAGGATCCCCTGTAATGGAAATTTAGAGTATTTGTTGGGACCTATGTGCTTGACAACTCTCCATTTCTTAACAGTGTTTAAAAAGAATAAGTTCAAAACTAAACAAACTAAAAGTCAGATCTAAAACACTAAATCAGAAACCATAAATCGGTCTGATTTAACATCTCCTAAGTACCACTAAGCTTTTTTGTCGGTTTAATATTTAATCCTTTGTAATGATGAAGTAATGCTGTGTGCTGCCATCTTATGAGGGATGACAAGATAGGATTACAAACTACATCTGTGTGACATCATGCATCACACCCATGAATAACGTGCCCACAGCGAAATCACAAAATGATAAATAAACAATTAAAAAAACACATAAATAATTTAAAATAAAATAAATAGCACTATATGCTATAACAAGGATTAATTAGTTGATAGACTTTTAGCTGTTCAAAGTCTGCACTCTTACCTTTGTCATCCACGAATGAAAAGAAATGAAAACCAGTTACAATGCTGTTTTTTTTTTAAATAGAAACACACTTTTGTTAAATAATGTATAGTGACCAGGTACGCAGAAGTTTTAGCAATTAAAAAAACTGCATTTTTGAATAAAGTGAGACAGATATGTGATGAAGATAATGAGGTCATAAAGAGAGTTTTCTACTTTTCCAGATACTGATTGGAAGCTATTATTTGGGATTAATAAAGTATCTAACTATCTATTATTAAAATTAAATACAATTTTTTATTTTCCTTATGGTGACTGATAGTAATGAACAAATTCAAGTTCGGCTCAAGTTCAGTAAAAATGCGGAAATGTTCATGATTTCAGAAAACTCAACGAAATGCAATTAAGTCACTTGAGAATGTGAAACTGAATTAGTTTTGAATGGAATATATTGCCACAATCATCTTCAATTTAGCATACGCTAACTAGAGCTGCTGATTAACTGTTGTGAGGGACGGTCGGCAGCTTAACCCAGCCGGGATGCCCAAAGGATGGAAGAATGGGGGAAGGCAGCTTTTTCAGGACACTGCCTCCCCCAAAACGCTAGATGGCAGCTCCCCTGGAGTATAGCGGTGCCTCGGATTCCCGCAGGGCATCCTGGGACTTGGAGTCTGGTTTCTCAGCCTTGTTGGGTGCCACCAGGAGGAGCTGTGAAAGAACTTGGGGAGTCATGCTTCCCTTGCAGCCTGAAAGGACTAGGAAGTCATGAAGATGGAAGCCCCAAAGTACTTCCAGACTGATTAAAGAATTGTGATTCTCCATCTGACCTGGAAGTGCTGGCAAGTCACGTGGGAGGAAGAACAGAAGCACTTCCAGGTCAAGGAGACCCAGCAAATGAGCCAGAGCTTGCTGGGAGGTATGGAGGACAAATTAGGAATTAGTATTACTTTATTGTTATGTTTATTGTGGCTCTGGTTCTTTGGAGGCACTTTTTCAGAAGAAGAAAAGATTAAAAGTCTTCCTAGTGCTTTTACCATGTCTACGTCTGTCTGTTGGGATTAACGGGGCAACAGCGCCCCCCAAGCATTTGACACTGTGCATACTACATCTCCGTTGTTAGTCATGAGTACTAAAATATAGTAAATACAATATTTATAAACTGTTACTAACCCTTCCCTATTCTGTTTCTCTTCTTGGTACCTCATGTGGCACTTGGTGCCATTACTCTACTGCTAAGTTGTTTTGCCTGCCTATATAAAAGTCATCTGGTAGTGAGTTGGTATAATCTATTCTTGCATTTTCCCTTGAGAGTTGTTGCGTCTCTCTATGCCTGCATTTGGTGAAGAGCACTGTGCAAGAACAAAGGATTTTGTACTCTTTTAATGTATTTCTGAGGTGGCAATGACAGATTAGCCAAGTAAATTTAAAAAATGAGATTACTTGTGTTCTGATTTAGGTGTTGTATTTACCCCGTTTTTTGACACCCATTGCATGCCCAACCTACCTAGAAGTGGGTCTTTCTCTGAATTACCCTTCCTAAGATTTCTTCCATTTATTTTCCCTTTTTAAGGGAGTTGTTTTATTGTCTTCTTAGGTAGTCAAGAATGAAAGAATATGGACTGTTAAAGAGGCATTCCTTGGGTGATTTTGGGCTCTACATGAAATAAATTATTGTTTTTATTTGCTTATTGTTTCTGTAGTCCAATACAAACTGCCTCCTGTGTAGACTTTTTTGTCTGAAATAACGGACACAGAGTAACAGAAACAGATATGTTTGATCTTCTAAGCAAAAGTCATTACACCATGGCTCAGTAGATTTAAAATAGGGTTTGAAAATAAACATATTCTAATGACAAACATACATAAAGTGTGAGAAAATAACTTTTTGTGAATAAAAAAATAAAGAAAAGAAAACAAAAAAAGCCTTTTGTGGTGTAAATAATAGATGGTGTCATTTCAAAGACATCTTGATTCATTACCAAAATGATAAAATTGCAAAACCAAACAAAAATGAAAGAGCATAAGAAATACCCTAGATACATTTATAAAGACACAATTAAAAAAAAAAAAAAACAGCTTTAAAAAGGACCATAAAATGAGAAACTGCAAAGAATAAAGGAAACTGTGCCTAGGGATCTCCGGTTGAGGACAGTGCTGTAGGACCACCTGCCCTACCTACCAGAGCTGACTGTGAAAGCAAAACTTGGGATCATACAATCCTTGATGTTATTGAATACTCACATAAGAGAGACGGACACTGCATAATTTTTGTGTTTTGACACTAATCAACAATATCAAACTTTGAAATTCAGAAAAGAAAGCAGTTTTTTTTGTGAGCACATACTGTATTCTTTGAATCAATAAACAAAGAATGGTTTAAAAATGAATGCAGAGAAAAAACAATCTACAGTATATATATATAATTCACTAAGGCAAGACAACCATGGAAAGCACGCCGGAAGGGGTGTGGATTCACTAAGCCGCCGACAAGTAAGACACCTATGGCCCATGCAGGAAGGAGCCACGCCCACTAACTCCAAGACCATTGGATACAACAACAACTCGCAGAGCCACTCCCACCAACTCAGATGCGACGACACAGAAAAAACGGCGTCGTTTATATTTGTCTGTCGTAGAGGCAACATGCAAATCCACGTTTACTGTTCATAGAGGCATGTTTCTCGCGGAGGTGAATCGCCATATGCAGCGTGTAAAACGGTTTGCGAGGGGTATCCCATGGGATCCTTCAAACAATTCTTTACAACTGAGGTTAAAACACAATGAAGTAAGCAGTCTTTAAAAACCGAGTTTTCGGTTACTACGCACGACCGCGTACACCATAGCAAACTGTTTTACACGCTACATACAGCAATTCGCGCTACTACCGTGGTCGGGTGTCTTGGTGGATTATACAGTACTAAATATTTAGCCCGTTACAATAACGGGCACTAGAAGAGTAGTGCATGAACATTAGTAGGAACAGTCTATATTAAATGGCATGGGACCATGACCTCATCCTGTTTCTTGTCTTATTTTTTTTTTGTCAAAAATATTTTTGCAAGAAGCCTAAAGTAAAATAATAATAAAAATAAAATTGAAACGTATATGACAATACAGTAAGTATAATTAATATTGCCTTAGTGTAAAACTTTGTAACAATCTGTAAGACACAATATCTGAAGAAGATATTTAGGTAAAAGTTTCTATTTTTTTACCTCATGAAATTTTTCTATACAATTTCATTATAGACATTTCTTGTAAATATCCTGTCTGAGTTTGGGAACAGTTTGCCTTGTTCAGGAATCTCTACAACCTTGACAACAACATCTGGAAAACGTCTAACTCTTGATAATGCAACATATAACTGACTGTGGCTGAATACTGGTTCTGGCAAGTAAATGCCAACTTTTTCTAAGGTTTGCTCTTCTGAGTCTTTCTCTTTTAGCGTTTTTCTGACGCTCATTTTCTTTTTCTTCAATCGATCTATTTGCTCGTATTTTTCTTTGTCTTTCAGCCTTTCTTTTGATGATGTTTACTTGTTGAGCTGACCGTTCTTGCAGGAGATGTTGCTTATATAGGATTTGATGGTCTGTGTCTTTTGTCCTACTTGACGTGTCCTGTTTTTTTGGTGGCATGTTATTAGTAGATACGTCCGTGATATTTTCTCTTACAGTAATACTGGCTTGTACGTGGCTGTAATATGCATCACTGTATTGTGTGTCATTAATTTTCTCTCGCAGTAATACTGGTTTGTATTTCCGTAAAATTCCTGTAGTTTTCTCTGATGGTAATACTGGCTCTGATGTCCGTAATATGACTTTAATTTTCTGTCACAACAGTGGGCAATCAGCAGATTGCCCCCAGCATCTGATGTAATGTGTTTTGTGTAGCTGATAATCGTGCCCATGGCGTCTCCCCAGCAAGTACTGTTTAGTTCCCCTGCAAGTATTTTAATCTGTGCTGGCGTGCAGCTGATTATTGTATGTGTGGCGTCTCCCCAGCAACGGATTTTATGTGCGCGTCCGCGACTACCCAATCAGCACTCTCCCCAGCAATGGTGTCCTTTATTTCTTATCATACGCGGCCGTGGCAAGGCCATTCACTGTGTGCCCAGCTTCCAGTGTGTGTGCTTTATTTGCTTATCTTGCGTGGCAGTGGCTAGGCCATTCACTGTGTGCCCGGCTTCCAATGTGTGTGCGTCCACGGAGCCATGCACATGGGCGGGGCATGGTGCAATGCGCTGCGCGGCCCGCACATGCGCACTTCACCAGAAGACACACACACACGGACACCTGGACGCACACAGGGGTTTTATTAAAGAGGATATAGAAAAGCAGCCAAAACCGCACAGAGCAATAAAAAGTCTACGTGAGTCATATTTGCATGTGGACTGTGCAAAGACGACAACGACTCAAGTGACGAGTTGGAGGTGGGCATATGAGCAGGCAGGGTGCGATGGCGGTCCGCCAATTTTCAGTCAAGGACGATTGTGTGTTGGTTCGTTCCGTGCATTATTACAATGTTGCTTTTCTTGCTGATTTATTACATTACCAATTTTTCAAATGTTAATTTTCTCCCTGTGCTTAACAATCATTAAAAAACCGACCTGATTATGCGGCGTATGGTACGCTGTGGGTTGGCTAGTAACATTATAATTTTTGTGTCCTCTAAGTGGCTCAGAAGAACACTAAGTTGTGGATCAAAGGAATAATAATAATAATGAGAAGATCTTTAAAGGTTTCACCTTTCTAAAGAAGGATTAATCAGCACAACTGTGTTATAACACAGGTCTACATAGGTCTAGGTCAAGGAAACTAAGATGATGATGATGAATCTTATGTACATACTATACATTCAAATAGCCAAATTCATAACATATTTTAAAGTAAGAGAGAGTAGTTTTTAAGGCTGCTAAATGAAAACACCAAACTACAGACTACTAAATATCAGGTAGCATCCTTGGTCATTTTCTATAATGCGTTATAAAAAGGGACAAGACAAAAAAAGAACGGTTGGGATTTTGTTGGAACACCCCATTTAATGCCCTAGATTTAGAAACAGAAAAAAAAGTCAAGAATTAAAAATCACAAATCATTACTCCAAAGAGCTTTTGAAAAGTATGTCTTTATTGTCAGAGCTAAACCATTTGTAAACAAGATCCAGCAATGAATGATAATTTTTGGTGGTGCAGACTGGAAGGGGAGGAGCTTACTGCACTTCCATCAGAAGTAAGTTCTGGAAGAGTCTTATCAATTCTGGAGGAAACAGAAATCGTGTTGACAATGGTGTTACACACTTCCTTGCTCATGTGAGAATCTGGGCCCAAACCCTTGAGACACTACACTGGCTTGTGTGTATGACAGCATACAGACTTTTGCATGGGTACTTAAACTCAACCACAATCCCACCTGTTCCCACTGCTATTTGTACCCAAACCTTTTTTTTTGTTCTCAATTCAATGGGATTACCAATGTGGAGCCTCAAGTGTTGAACCATTGTTGCTCTCTAAATGTTCTGCTTATTAAAAAAAAGCAAAGTCACATATAAAAATAATGACATGTTCTATGTTTCAAAGAATCTTAATTTACTAACCAAATAAAACTGTCCAGAAAGGCATCCATAAAATATGACCCATCTCTAGTTCATTCTGACACAGCATTGTAAATTCAGTTAATATAACTCTCCAGTCTTTTAAATATAACTAATTATTTGTTTATTATATTAAAAATTGTTAAGTTGTATTATACTTCCATTACATTTAGTGTTAATTTAAAAATGTCACCAAGACTGTTTCTCTTAAACCCGGAAGTACTCCAAAGTCATGCGGACGAAAGGGCAGAAGTACTTCTGGGCTGAAGAAAAATAAGAGTTTTTATCTGACATGGAAGTGCTATGGAAATCACATGGACAGAAGGACAGAAGCACTTCCGGGTCGAGCACTATTTAAAGGACTTTGGGAAATCCAGCAGACTGAGCCAGAGTTGGGAGGGAGTGTGACGGAGCTGCTGGGTGGAAAGGAGGATTGATTTATTGTTGATTAATATTTATTATTGATTTATTATTGTATATTGTGGAGGTGGAGGTGGAGGTGCTTTGTGCACATTATAGAAGAAATTAAAAATATTTCTGGGACTTTTACCTGGTGTCTAGATGCGTGTTGTCTACGGGTTTGGAGGAGCGACAGTGACCCCTAATGTCACACTATCTATCTATTGTAAGAAACAAGGCAAAGATTACATAAAGAGTTAGGGCACCCAAAGGCAAACCCCCATATAATTGATGAGAAAAACAAAATGCGTTTGATAGAGTTGAGAATGTCTTTTCATATGGGAGACTAAATGTCAACTTTATAAGATGGCAGATCTTCTGATCTTCTAGTTTTAGGCACGTCCATTAGGAAGAGACAGGCCAAGTTGGACAGACACTAGAAGTGATATCAGTGGTGTTAAAGATGTCACTCTTCCGTTCTGCAGAGGGAGGAATACAAAAGGTATTAAGACAAAGCACCAGCCTCTGGGGCAGCGGGATTCATATTACCTTCACCAAAGTGCTTAAGCTGTTCCCCTTGCACATGTGAGTGAAACTATTCAAGCCTATTCTGTTGGACGTATTCAGTGCTATGATGGATTATCTATTGAAATGTTTTTTCAAAGCATGTAATAATAAATTGTTTTACATTCTAACAGATGGCACATTGCAATTTTTAGCTCTACTGGTTAGAATTCTAAACCAAATGCTATTTAATTCAGGCTACAGACAAAATGACACTATAACTTATTAAAGGAAAATTTAAATAGAAAGAATATAAGAAGAAAAAGAGGATGATAAAGAGAATACTAATCACTTTAGAGTCCATTATACATTCTGGTGAATTGCCTTCATTAAAATTGCACAAAAAAAAAAAGAGCAGGAATAAATCACATAAATAAATAACAAATTCTATTAACAGATATAAAGAGGGCACACTGGCCTCACAGAATCCTAGTTTGTGACCACCAGGGTGAGACCATCAGCTGTTTCTCTGTGCAATAGTCAATGAGCTCCAAAGGGATTAGTATTTCCTCTATCAACTTTTCATTTGCTATCATTATTTTTCTGTTTAAAATTCGATTATTAGATTATTATGTTGGTTGTATATACTATCTGTTGGAATGAAAAATGCAATGCACTTTATTAGTGCATCGATAAATACCTTGGGGTAGGTGTGTTGAGAATGACATCCTCGAGTGAACTTGTCACAAGTGACATTCTAAGTATTGTAGAGAATACAGCAATTACACTTTGCTGAATTCTGAAGAAACATTAACTTGTAGTTTAACATGGATTGGGTCACATAGTTTGTTAATAATTTAAATTTTGGACTGGGATTTTGTAAAGTGTGGTCCAGCCCCACATGGGGAGGCAAAATAGGAGGGCAGGAGGACTAGGTGGGGAGAGAAAGAGAGCAACCTATCTCTAATCTATCCTTTTAATCCTTATAAGTGCCAACGTAACAATAGCCTTAATGGCAATAACTTCTGGGGAAACTGGAAATTAAGGTCAAAGCTGTCTTATCTTAAGTTAAGACTACAAAATGACAACAAAAGTTCAGAAGCAATGTCTCCATGACCGAACAGTTAACTTTGTGAACTGGAATGTTAAAGGTCTGAATCACAAATTAAAGAGAAAGAGAGTATTCTCTCACCTAACAGGTTTAAATACTAAAATATTATTTTCACATGACACCCACTTATTAAGCAAGGATCGGTTTCAGCTGCACAGAGACTGAACTGGCCGAATATTCCATTCCAGCTATATAAAGAAAAGTAGAGGTGTGGGAATTCTTACACAAAGAACAATCTCATTTGTAGTATCAGATGTAGTATCTGATCCTGAAGGGGGATATGTGATTGTCATGGTTAATTTATTTAACTGTAAAGTGATTTTGATAAATATCTATGCATCCAATGTGGATGATAGGGACTTCATCCAAAACATATTTGCATCCATTCCCAATGTGAATACTCATAAAATTATAATGGCTGGGGACTTTAATTGTGTTTTAAATCCAGACCTAGACCTAGTCTCCTGCCATGGGGCGATGACATCTAACACTGTAAAGACAATTACACAGTCTGTAACTGATCACAACTTATCAGGCCCGTGGAGATTTTTAAACCCAAACTCAAGAGCATATTCCTTCTACTCACCAGTATATTACTGCTATTCAAGAATTGATTTCTTCTTTGTAGATAATGATTTCTTGCCTACGATTAAATCTTGTAAGTACAACACTATTGTTATCCCCAACCTTGCCCCTTTAATATGGAGCTAAAATCATTATGGCCCACATACTCATCTCACAGCTGGCATCTTAACCCACTTTTATTAGCAGACGAGAACTGTACAGAATGTACTGTACATCCCTGCAAATCGATTTTTTAAGAGACATATACATCCTCAGACGTTTTGCATGAATACTCTGGGAAACCCTGAAGGCTTTCTTAAAAGGCCAGATTATCTCATATATTTCCCACAGAAGTAAATTGGAAACCAAGAAGGTATCAGAGCTAACATGCCAAGTGTCCAAATGAGGCACTTCATATGAAAAGACAGGCTCTGCATTCAGAACTCAACCTCTTGACAACTAAAGGAATGTTTTGTTAACATTTCCTTGATAGTCACAAAGTTACTAACATTATAGAGAAGGATTTAGAAGTCATAGTAGATTCTACACTATTAACCTCCTGAGAGTGTTCAGAAAACAATAAAGAAGGCAAACAGAATATGAGGTTATATAGCACCTTGATGTGTAGAGTACAATTCCAAGAAGGAGGTTATATTCAAGCTTTATAATGAATTGGTAAGGCCTCATCTGGAGTACTGGGTGCAGTTTTGTTCTCCGGGCTACAACAAGGACATTCAGGGCTAAAGGGGATGAATTATGAACAAAAATTAAAAGAGCTGAGCCTTTTCAGCTTAAGCAAAAGAAGATTAAGAGGCGACATGATTAAAGTATTTAAAATTGTGAAGGGAATTAGTACAGTGGATCGAGACTGTTATTTTAAAACAAGTTCATCAAGAACACAGCAAAACATTTGGAAACTTGTGAAGGGTAAATTTCACACACGCATTAACCAGTTTTTCTTCACACAGAGAAACATAGACACTTGAAATATGCTACCAAGTAGATTGGTAGACAGTAAACAGACAAGCCTTGATCCATTGAGCTTAGCCACTGATCTCTTTCTCGATTATATACATGATCAATAGTGGTAGGCCCCTGATCTTTTTGTCCATCATATGTAATATGATCCCTAATCAGTGTTACATCACTATAGTATATGAATATGTGTGAAAGACCAAAAGGATCTGCACCCAGTCTTTGACTGTATATGTAAGGCCGTGCATGACAATCACAGAGGGAGTTAAGTCCCTGACACCTACAAGCCCTAAACATGCCCCTGGACTGACAGAGGTATGCATAAACTTAATAGGCCCCGTACAAGCTACTCTATTGCAATATACATTTGACTCTGTGGACATTGAAAGTGGACCCCCACCACTGACCTCTGAAATGATTTCCATTTACATGGACATCTGCTTACTTTGTGTGGGGATACCCCACTACCCTGCTCTACAAAATTCTTTGCAAATACATTCACATCTATCTGCAGACTTCAAAGGAGGACCATATGCAACTGATGAAAACCATGAAAAGAAATACTTGACTGAACAATGTAAACAAATAAAAATCACAAACATCTAATTATAATAATATATACTCACATTTCACATTATTTATACTGACTACCAATTTCAATTCAAAAGAATATATTTTCCTATAAAACTGTGAACTTCAACAAAAGCCAATTGATTTAATGTGGGAATGTTTTACTCTTGGACAGTTTTGTAAAGTATGTTCTAGAGTAAGTAGCTCCAGTGAACTAATAATACTATTTATTATTATCTATTATTTGACTGACACATTTATTCACAGCAATTTGCAAGTTAAGAAATACAATTGCTTACATTTCTTTTGTTCTTCCAATTGGAGTGCAAGTAACTTGCTCATTGTCACACAGTGTTACTATCAGGATTTGAACCCGTAACCCACAACCCCCTGCGTCTTAAGTCTTAATCACTGCAACACACTCCCTATCAAAAATATTAGCTCTTAGTAATAAAAATTTTAAAAAACCCTACAAATATTATACACAAAAAAGTAATTATTAGCTACATAGTACTTCTGATACACCCGATTAACCGATGCTGCTATAACTGAGGCTCATTATCTTATGCAATTTCCTGGGAGAAGCCAAGTAACACAGCTAGTGAATTTTTATGTGCATAAATGAATTTGTAGCTACAGCTTTTTGCTATTTGACCATAATTTAATTGATTACAAATTAATATCAGCAATCAAGTACGCAAAATGAAATATTTATTTTTAAATATTTTTTAGCAAAGTTTGATTGTAACACAAAGCAATTCTTATTAGTAGATAGATATAGATAAAATTGATTTGTCCCCAAAGCAAATTAACCTTGAAAGTGTGCATAAATTTAAAATGGTTTACTTATACAAAGATTTGTTTTTCATGCTAATGTTGTAAATATTCACACAACTGCATCTGACTTTACAATATTACTGTTTTATAATATGCTTTGATAAATATATAGACTGATGCATGGGTGTTTTTTTTAATTATCACCTGTTGCAAAGGCAGGAATGGTGGATTTGTGGCCAAAGCACATGTCTTCAATCAAAAAGTTACTCACTATCTGACTGTGTGACTCTGTGTAGACAATCGTGCTAAAGAATGGTACTTTAAAAGCACCTTAGCATAGTGTTCACTATAAAAATGGGAGACAAAGTCAGAGAGGTGAGATTGCGCTGGTTTGGACTTGTGCAGAGGAGAGATGCTGGGTATATTGGGAGAAGGAAGTTAAAGACTGAGCTGCCAGGAAAAAGGAAAAGAGGAAGGCATAAGAGGAGGTTTATGGATGTGCTGAGAGAGGACATGCAGGTAATCGTTGTGACAGAACAAGATGATGAGGACAGGAAGAGATGGAACAAGATGATCTGCTGTGGCAACCCCTAACAGGAGCAGTTGAAGCAAGAAGAAGAAGATCTAAAATAAAAGATGCTATTTAAAAGAAGAGTTGCTGTTGAAAAACAATGCAGCATATTGTACATTTATTTTACTAGATTCACAACCTTGTATATATCGTGTGTATATTTTTCATTAATGTGTGTGTGTCTTTTGTTGGCACTGTATTACTCTCAAATGATAGGCAAGTAAGAATTTCATTGT
The DNA here is from genome assembly GCF_016835505.1 of Polypterus senegalus. Taxonomy (NCBI): domain Eukaryota; kingdom Metazoa; phylum Chordata; class Cladistia; order Polypteriformes; family Polypteridae; genus Polypterus; species Polypterus senegalus. The sequence continues at coordinate 2,494,046 of NC_053167.1, read as the reverse complement.
ACTCAGTACATATAACACTAAACTTATTATAACACTCGACTTATTTATAGAAATACAGGAAAGGGTCAAAATGGATCATCATTTTTGTTTGTGCCCATTGTTGTATGAGGTAAGCTCCCGCATCGTCCATTCAGGTATGTGACATGGGGATAGATGGATTATTATGATTCATGTGGCAACAATGTTGGAAATCATTGAGAAAGTGAATAGAAATAGAACCAATTCAATTAAGGATAAATCAGATACTTTTTATTATAATAATAATAATAATAATAATAATGTTGTTTAGAAAAAAATAATTAGAATATGTGATTGTCATGCCTCATTATAGCAAGACCCATAAAGTGCCTTTAAAGAATCATTATTTTTAAGAGCGTTGTTTGGTTCCAGCATGGTGCAAAATGGTGCCAAGTGTATATTTTCTGCCTCCCTATGACCCTGTAATTGAAAAGGTACTTTCAGAATTGAGTGATGGATTATAAAATAGATATATTTTTCCTTAAAAAAAAAAAAAACATTATACAGTACAGTGAAACCTAAGTATGGCATGTAGTGGGAATCGGAATAGAATAGTATAGTTTTCAGTTATTCCCTTTAAAGTTTTGAACAGGTTTGGCGCGGCAGTCAAATTGGTATATTGAAATTGCTACCCTCTTTCATCTGCCGACTGCATGTGAAAAATATTCTAGATGTATATGCACAGTTGCTGAAAACCCGCCTGAGTACACATGCTCTGGGACATGTGCAGCCAGCCTACATGTGCCGATTCACGTGAGACGAAGAGCGCAGGATCGTGGACGTCAACATGCAGTGGTTCTCTCTCAAGGGGGCGATCCATTATTATTTTATATAGACGGTGGCGGTGTCCAGCTCAAACATCACGATAAGTTGATGATTTAAGGGTACCAAAGGTAGAAGATGCGTAAAGTATTTCGAAGACATAAAAAAAAAATCCTTGGACCGCTTCTTACCAACCAAATAAGTTACAATGATTTTGTCGAAGCACGTATCATATACACACTCTTTACGAAATAAAAACCAATCACGAATTCACTTTTACTTTTCAAAGTGATAGTAATTATAATAAATTTATGTTTACTGTCTTAACCTGCTTTCTTCCTTCAGTAGAGCTCAAATACAATTTCTATAGGTTGGAGTTGCATTTTATAAATAGCAGGGGAGGTTAAAGATACATATATTTAAAAAAAACAAATAAATACACAAACGTTCGTCATAATTTATTTTCTCTGAAATAGTACATACATTTTATACACGTACTTTGAAAGAAAATCTACAATATAGCTTGCGGTTCTTAGAGTTTTATTTATTCTGTTAAATAAAAACTCCCCCTCTTTTACGTATGGTAGAAGCTCTGTAGTCCCACCCCTTTCATTCAATGGTCAGGACGATCGTGTTTATCTTGTTTAAACTACAGAGGGGGTCGAGGTCTGTAAGGATGTCCGTTTGGCATGGCGAACAACTTCGGCAAAGTCTTTACAACTTAACTCCTAGATGGTATCGCGTGTGACACGCCAACCAAACAGCGCATAAAGTGATGAGGAAAGAAACACCTAATGATTTGAAACGTTCACGTTTAACGAACGGAAAGCAATGGATACGGGTGACGGGGAGAGGAGACGGACAAAAAGCCTCCGCGCCTACCGAAGAAATGGAGTCCAAAATGCGAAGATGAAAAGCGAAGTGGAGGAAAAAGTTTTGAAAACGGTGGCCACGGAGGATATGAAGGTTTCGGTGCAGAAAAGCTGCTTTCCCGACGGTGTAACAAAGACCGGTACAGCTGGGCGGAGGCTGGGCCCACGCTATAGTCTGCTGCGGGAGGTGGGAAGGGGTAGCTATGGCGTGGTATATGAGGCCGTAGCCCGCAAGTCCGGAGCCAAGGTAGCAGTAAAGAAAATCCGCTGTGACGCCCCCGAAAACGTGGAACTAGCACTGGCAGAATTTTGGGCCCTGGCGAGTCTAGAACGGCGACACGAGAACGTGGTGCAGCTAGAGGAGTGCGTTCTGCAGAAAAACGGAATGGCCCAGAAAATGAGCCACGGCAATAAGCAGTCGGAGCAGTATCTGCGGCTTGTGGAGACGTCTCTCAAAGGTAACGTTAAGGGCGACGATGGCCTACATCCGAGTTGCCTTACCGGTGTGAACCAACGTGACCAGTTAATAGATTAACTTTTAAACTTTTCCACCATGTTTAGTTAACAAGTTGTTACATGATCGTATTCGTTTCCAGCTTCGACGCCATTGGAGGACGTATTTTTTTTGTTTGTTTAATTAGTCGTTATCTGGGGAGGTATGGTGTTAATAAAGGCCTACGATTAGAGTCTGGCCTAGGGAAGAGGAGTGTAGCGTCGTCGGCGTCATTTTAAATTAAAAAATTTTCGACGCTTAATTAATTTCAAGGCTTGCAGAGTGGTAATAGGATTCCTTCAACACAACTTATTTTACATATTTTTAAAAAAGCTTAATAGAAGTGTGCCTGGGGAAGGGGGGTCACTAGAATTCTAAAAGGGCCTCAGAGTAAAACGCGAAACGTTGTTTGCCTTGAAGTGTCAAATGTTTACTAATCGACAGTATCTCGGAAAAGCAGTGTTATTGGATATTTGTACCAACTCCTCCTTTTCACTTTACTCGATAAACTTATTTATTGATTGCTTTCACGCATGCGTGCCTGCAGCTGTGTGTTTTAGCACGTTAGTTGTGCGACAACATCTTCCCTCAGTGGGAGGTCACGGTGGACTGCGTCTCCATGCGTTAATGGTTTGATTCCAGTCATTTTGACAGAAAAAGTAGTGCCTCCCCGGAAGTACAGTTCAGGTTTAGTTAACGTTCAAGTGTATCGTTGATATTCGAGCCATTGTGTACGCAAATCCCGTGGTGCCTTTTATGTATGTATTTGAACTGTTCCTACAAGTCTTTACTGGTTAGGTAAGGATCAAGTTGGGGTAATCATCTGAATACCAATGTCAGTGTTTCACTGATGTACAGTATTGTCAGGGTGTCTTATAAATTACATCCAAACATTTACATTAACTGTCGGTCTTCGAAAACTAAATACATTTATTCTATACAAGTCGAGTTCATGGAGCTGCCACAGCGCATGTCATCAGTTGCCCGGGGGAGCAGTTTGGAATGTTTTCCTCATCGTCTTGCCCGAAGAATTGGGTTGAGAGCCTTTCCTGTCTGGAAGACACTAGAATAATTATTTATATAGATGCACCGCTTCAGGTGTGTGCGCGTGGGTAGATGTGGGACTGTCTTCATTACCTAGCGCTCCTAGCCCACAGTGGCAAGGGAAGTCACAGTGAAGCAAAAGAAGATAGTTACTGTGGAAACGAGAACTACTGAGTGGGCCATAAAATCCCCGCGGGAGTGTTCCAGTCCCTGATGCGACTATCCCAGTCAATTAAGTGAACCTGCCTTTTCTCTCTGTAGGAAATTAAGATGATTTTTTAATGGGGGTTGTGTGTATTGTTAGCTGCAGGCAATTACTACCACTCCTTTGTGCATTGTGCTATATTTGTTAGGAAAGTGCAAATTTAACCTTTTGGAACAGGTTTTTTTCTTAAGGTAACTATTGTAAGGTCAGCTTGCAAGTACCTGTTTGCAAATATTGTTAATTGGTGGATGCATGTACCCATGTTCCTTTCTGAAATGTATCTGCACGTCTGCTGATTCTGGTTAAAATTCAGTGTTCAAATTGAATCCAACTGTTTTTAGAAACTGATCATCTCACTCGATCAATTTCAGAATCCTGTTTTGGTAGCAGCAGATGCACGGAACTAAAGGACCCAGGACTTGGTACTAGTTCATCACAGAACACACTTTATCATTCATGTTTGATTCAGAGGTGTTGGTCCCCCTCACCTCTTTATAACTGCACAGACATTGAAGGAACACAAACATTCAATGCAAGCAGGGACCAGTTTGGGTATTGCATAAACTGTTTTTAGAACCTGATCATCTCACTCGATCAATTGCAGAATCCTGTTTTGGTAGCAGCAGATGCACGGAACTAAAGGACCCAGGACTTGGTACTAGTTCATCACAGAACACACTTTATCATTCATGTTTGATTCAGAGGTGTTGGTCCCCCTCACCTCTTTAAAACTGCACAGACATTGAAGGAACACAAACATTCAGTGCAAGCAGGGACCAGTTTGGGTATTGCATAGTATTTATGCCTGTGAAAAAATTCAGTGGCTTTTCAGTATCAGTAATTCCCTTGCTTTGCTTTGTTTATTTCATTTTTTAAGTTGGCCCAAGGGTGGGTGGGGGTGTGTGTATATGTCATTGCCCTCTGGTAGACTAGTCTCTTCTCCAGGGATTGTTTCTGTCTTGCGCCTGATGCTTGATGGGATAGGCTTCAGTTCCGGCAAGACCCTGCTCAGGATAAAGTGGTTTTAGATAACTGAGAGATTGATGGTATTCACTCATGTCATAATTTAATACTGTTTCACTGTTGAAAATATGCACATTAAAGCGTTATGAATGCTTTCATTTATTTGCCAGCATAATATCTTGTGACATGGCCTTGCTTCATTAGACCATTTTATTGTCTTGATAAACATGATTATTTCTGTATTGGTCTTTATTTTAATAGTGTCAGTGATTGTTTTGTAAAGTTCCTTTATAATATTCAAATAAGTTTCCAGTGTATTGTATACAGAAAATATTTGCCCAGTGATATCTGATCAAGTGTTATACCCATAAATAAACTATACAATGCTAGCAAATACCATTTCAAAAAAGAAAATCAAATTGTGAGCAAATGTATGATTGTGAAGTGGTTAGTGATGTTGCTTCCTGGGTCCTGTGTTTGAAACCCACTGGGAATTCTTGACTGAATGGAGTTTGCCCATTCTTCCTTTGTCTGATTGGATTGTTCTTTGGGTCCTCTGGTTATCCTTCCACTTGTTAATTCCTGGTTTGGTTCTTTGTTGGAGTGGCAACCTGCCCAGGGCTCTTCCTGTCTCGTATTCAGTGCTGCTGAGAGATGTTCTACCCAGACCCCTTGAACTGGATTATTAAGCAGGTTTTAAACTTTAACGATATCTTTATTTAGGCATGTACATTTAAAGTTTACCAATATAGGATATGTAAAGTTTACCTAAAGTAAAATGTAAGATGCTGTGACATTAGTGTATATAAACTTGTTGGTGCTTGGTGACAATCTTCTAGTGCAGCCTCTAATGTTCGGACAGATTTCATTAAATGTAGTCTGATCACATTACTTGCCCGATTGCATTTTGCCTTCATAAGCAATTTCTTTTTCAATTTTATTGCTTTTAATAGATTTTAAGTTTGTAAATTGTTTTGGCCTTCTTGACCTGTTAGGAGTCTAGTTATAAAGTGTTTGAAGGAACCTTCTTGACCTGTTAGGAGTCTAGTTATAAAGTGTTTGAAGGAATAGTTAATTTGTCATTCACATGCTTTGAAGCCCAGTTGCTAAAGTATTAAACAGTAAATCACAAGGGAGACTGACTGTTCAGTCCTTTCCCAAGGTTCATTGTGTAACTATGAGCAAGTTTCTCATGTGAGTGTGCTCCACTTGATGATTTGTTCTGTGGACCATCTCTGTTTAAATGATTGTTTTCAAGTTTATGTGGTCCTGATCATGACGTGTACACAGTAGGGTGAATTTGTATGTGGTAATCAACATGCAACTTTTCACCACTCTCCAGTGTCCTATTTAGCAGCAACTATACCTTGAAACAAATTAATCTTTTTATTACCAGAAAAATCTCATAACATACTACTTATACCATTACATTCCAAATTACTTCTGTATTCTCTTGAACACAGTAGTATGTACTAAATCAGTTATATAATGTAAAGAAAAAAGCAAGATGTATTCTTAAGTAAAATGTAATTGAACTTTGAAGGTGATGCACTAATAAAACAAGCAGTGAAGAATTAACTAGGTACAGAACAAGTCAGAAGATGGCACATTAGATAGTGTCATGTAGTTTTTCTTTGATTGTTGTGCAAACCAAGTCATTTTTAACTTTTGTTCCTTGAAGAGAGTCAGTCAGACTGGCATATATTCATAACACTTAAATGTGTAGTACTGACGAAGCACCATTCTGCTTGGCGTGCGCATGTTACATACCAAAGGGTTTAAATTATTTTGTCTGTTTATAATTTTCAAATAGATATGGCCATGTGTAATGTTGCTTTAACTTAAAATTAATTTTACATTAAACTTATTCTACTCTTGTTTCTCCCTTCATTTTAGGGGAACGAGTTTTGGGCTACCCAGAAGAACCGTGTTACCTGTGGTTTGTCATGGAGTTCTGCGAAGGAGGGGATCTAAATCAGTTTATTTTATCTAGGAGACCAGATCCAGTGACCAACACTAGTTTCATGTTACAGCTCACAAGTGCTGTTGCTTTCCTGCACAAGAACAATATTGTTCACAGAGACCTGAAACCAGACAATATTCTTATCTCTGAGAAGTCAGGGTTTCCTGTTCTTAAAGTTGCAGACTTTGGACTTAGTAAAGTTTGTGCAGGGTTTGGTGGTAGAGGCAAAGAAGGTGAAAATGGTAACAAAAATGTTAATGTGAACAAATTTTGGTTGTCATCAGCTTGTGGCTCTGATTTTTATATGGCTCCAGAAGTGTGGGAAGGCCACTACACTGCTAAAGCGGACATCTTTGCTCTTGGCATTATAATATGGGCCATGATCGAAAGAATAACTTTCATTGATGCTGAGTCAAAAAGGGAGCTCCTTGGCACATACATTAGACAAGGTACAGAGATTGTGCCAGTTGGAGAAGCGCTGCTAGAAAACCCAAAGATGGTACTGCACATCCCTCAGAAACGGAGGACTTCCATGTCAGATGGGATTAAACAGCTACTGAAGGACATGTTGGCTGTCAATCCTCAAGATCGACCAGATGCCTTTGAGCTGGAGACGCGAATGGACCAGATTACGTGTGCTGCTTGAATTCAGATGCTGAATGAGAAGACTTTAAACTTAATTCAGGTAGTCATTTATTGTGTTTACACAAGTCCTTTTTCATTTTAAACTAAAGGCCCTATTTTTCCAAACAACACTGCACATACACTAAGCAGAAAGATAATGATTAATTTCTGTGTTCCTATACTTGTTTTGTTCTTTGTAACATTTTTATAAGGAATATTGAAATTGAGCTATATAAATAAAATTAATGTTTGTTTAAAGTTTTCCCAATGTGTTTTTTAGCTCAATGATTTATTAACTGCGTGACTTGCAAGCATAGCAAGTCTTAATTGCCAGAGTTAGTATCTTGTTTTAATTGTATTTTTGAAAAGTAAGATTATTGTGAAATATTCAGAATCATTATATAGAACCAGAATCTAGCATAGATGTGTAAAAACAATTTACTGCATTTATTGTGGTAAAGACCAATTTTGGTAAGTTTTAAATGTTAAATTAATATAACAGAAGAACAGAATAATATATACAGAACACCTAATTAAATAGATAATGGAAGGTTGTACTTCATCCTCAAAACTCTATCGTTGAAAGGCGCTACTCTGTCTGTCTTAGTTCTGCCTTGCAGTTGGCCAGCAATTTGTACAGACAGTTTCAAACCATAACCTTTCTTTTGGTTTGGTTGTACGTGTGACCTACCTTGCCAACTTAGCTGTTTGAATTTGGGAAACCTGAAGAGATGTGGCTAACGATGTGTTTTAGTATTTGAAGGTTTTTTTTTTAACTGCAGGTTCTTATGGATAATCCCGTATATGTCAAGGACTGTCCAAGTTTTACATTAATTTGAATGCCACAGTATTCATATTCATCTTTTAAATAACAATGCATAAATCTTAAAAGATTTAATGGGCCGCAGACACACTGTAAGGAAAACCATTAAAATAAACATCACAAGCAAGTGCAAATGCGTACAGAACATCCAGAAGTTTTCATCTTTTAATATTTGGCCATTAGATTTTTGCTAGTTTGATGAGTATTCATAGGGAGAATTATCAATTCAATCAGACAGGGATATGTTTTTGATGAATGTTGTAATTCACTATGCCACTGGTACAAAAACATTTCTGTAATAGGTTTAAGCAAGTTTGGCCCAGGAAATTTGACACATTTGAAGAGAACAGTACTGTTGTACATGTAGTATTTTGGGAATGAAAAGTAAACATGACAATTTTGTACCAGTCTATTTTATGCACTTTTATGAAGAATGAGTTTTACAACAGAATTACAAAGGCTGATTTACACAAACCGATTGCCATATTTGAAGACCTCCAACTTAATTTTATGATTCACCGTCCACTTAATGAGAATTGACCGCATGCGCGTACGTCACTGCTTTCCTTTGCAGATTGTCTAGTATGCCGCTGGACCCAGCTGTTATAAATATAAATAGGAAAGCAGTTTCTACATTTATTTAACCTATAAAGTCTCTCCACTATTCAAAGTGGTAGATACCACATGGTAGGACTAATTTTTAATATGCCAGTCTCTAGTTAATGTCTTGAAGTGTAGCAATATATTGTATTGATTTCCTATTGATGGTCTGTGATGGATAACGGCTTGTGAAAAAAGTAATTTGGATTTCTGGAAACTTTTAAAGGGGAGATGTAACTTTTTTAAATTTTATTTCTAAGCAATGATTGTGCTTTGGGAAGATTAATGCCGCCAAAGCAAAACTGTAATTTTAAGCCTTTCAGAAAGTTTCCATCAGCAAATTTGTGAACTTGTGAAGTTTCTTTCTTTGTATGCAGAGAAAAATCCTTGTTCTGCTTAATTTGTCACCCTGTTTTATATGCATGGCCATCCTTTACACTGATCTCCTACTTTATCTGTCTTCAAGTTTCACATTTCAGTTTGATTAAAAACACAAGTATAATTGTAAGGATTAACTTTATATTAAAGAATATCCATCCATTATCCAACCCGCTATATCCTAACTACAGGGTCACGGGGGTTCTGCTGGAGTCAGTCCCAGCCAACACAGGGCGCAAGTCAGGAAACAAACCCCAGGCAGGGCGCCAGCCCACCACAGATATTAAAGAAAACTGTTTTTTTATTTAAAAGAAATGAAGAGGGTAGTATGGTCATCTTTGCTTCAGATAGTGCTGTTAAGTTTTCTGCTTAATGTGTGATTATTATTAGCAGTGTTGGTTTTATTGCTTTTAACAGGGACTTTGTGGTAGGCAAATTGTCAGAAATAAGTATAATTTAAAAAAAAAAATGCATTGATGAAGGCAGTTCTTTTACTTACCAGTGTCACTCCATCGTGAACAGAACCACACTTAGTTTTAACTGGATCAGCATTTGTTTCAGCCTAAACTGTTTAAAATCCCCCGATCAACCGAGGAACGTTTCTGATGTGGTATACATGTGCCTCATGTTCACTGCTGAAAATCATGGGCAGAGATGCCAATTACAGATCTAATTGGTAGATTATCGTCAATTGTGTCTGAAAAGGTCCGTCAAACCCTATGCTGTTCGCTTTCTAGGCATTTCAAAGTCTTGTAGATGGTGCTGTGTGGCAGTTCTGAATTGGCTGATAATGAGTAAATGCATGTGTATATCCTTGTGTGTGCCCTGTGATGAAGTGGTGCAGAAATACAGGGTTGTTTTCTGGACGACTTGTATGTTGTCCCTAAATTACATTTAAGATTTTTGGTAAATCACTGCTGAATTATTGGAAGCCATACATGACTGGATTTTCCTAGATGAAAGGCCTACATTTTACTCATGATTTTTAAGGTTATATGATTTTTAGTATATTAATACTACTTCAGTGTCTCCCCTCACTCCCCCAAGCTGTCGAAAGTATGATCTTAGTTCGACCTTTTGTTTTTTTTTTTTTGTTTTTTTTTTGCCTTCTAGATTAGAAACAAGTTTTGATACTTGTGTGCACTTACACTTATAGCATAATTTGGCATGAGTGATTATAGTTGTTCACATTGAATTTTTTTAATTTTTAAATTACAACATTTGTGTAGATTTTATTCTTGAAATGGCCCACTACATTGTAGATACAGTGACTGTTGCATTAGATATCCCTTTCTAGTTGAGTTGGGAAGTGTATTGTTATAGGCTTACGTCTAGATGAGTTACCATTCTCTAGGATGTTTAGAGGCATGCTCTTAATATAGATAGCTGAACCGCGATAGAGCAGGGGATCACTATCGCGCCCCTGCTACATCGCACATTTATTATTATTATTATTATTGCTAGGGCATTTGGTTTACTGAATAAACAATTTAAAGACAATATTTTCATGGGAATAGTTACATATGCATTATTTTCATGCCCTTTATTTCCTGCCCTGGGCGTGGTTAAATCTCTTGGGTTTGAATGCACGCTAAAGAGATGAGATCGGTTTAGCTGATGTCTTGCTGCTGCTGCTGCTGGCCAGCAGTGTGTCGTGCTTGTCGCGTTTTGTGTCAGTCTCTTAAAAGCCTGTACAGCAGCTGTACTTTTGCCATTTCGCGTCTCTGCCGCCAGTGTTCTGGGTCGGTTGGGATGAGGGCTGAACGCACGCAAAGGAGAAGTGCTCAGATCATCTGCTTGCTGCTACTGGCAAGCTGCACGTTCTGCTTGTCATTGTTTTAAGAGCTGGAGGCACCTGAAGTTTCTCTGCCAAAAGCATTCCAACAACTGCTAGGTTTGATGTCGGTGAACTTGTTTTACATTGTTTGTAAGTAGTCTTACGGGTTTTGCTTCCTAAGGTTGTAATGTCTAGTAGTCTCTCTCCGAGATGATCTGGTCTCAATTTTGCTCAAATCAAAGCCCAAAAAACCGAAGGCGCGCAATGCTCCTGCCACTTCGCGTCTCTCCCGCTTGTGTTGTGAAGGGAGAGGGAGCTGAATGCACGCTAAGCAGAATTGAATGGATCAGCTACTGCCTGTTGTGCTGGTCGCTCTGTGCGTCGATCTTTAAAACCCTGTACAGCAGCTGACCTGTCTCGCTGCCTTGTCTTGCGTAACGTTAAAATGTTTTATAATAGAGAGATGTTACTCATATCCTTAGCCCGACATCCACATATGTGTTTGCAAAGTGTGTTTTAATACATTTACATGTATTTAATGTGTGTGGGGAGGGGTATTTTAAGGCTTAAACTATATTTAAAAAAAAAAAAATTATATGGTCTTTCTATATTGCAGATTTTCACCTATCGCTGGTGGGTCTGGAATGTAACTTCAGCAATAGGTGGGGGATCTCTGTATTCTTTTGTATGTTTTTATCTGGGCTCAAGTGGTTCCACTCTTTTTCCGATTCTGGGGTTAGTTATGTTACATCTCACAGCACTGAACACTTTATTGCATGGGTCCCTTTTCAGCTTTACATCACTAAAATATGCAGGACATTTCTGGTGCTCTGGCCACATTTGTGGGAATTAACCCTAACCTTGAGCTTGGAGGAACACTATATAAACCAGGCTTCATTAATTCTAATATGGTTGTATTGTTTAATTGTGTGATGTTGTTTGTTTTGCCATTTTGTACAGTTTCCAGATCTCATTATTGTGTTGAATTGCTGTTTGTTGTAGTGGCCTAATCTGTGGGTGTAGGGTAGAGTGTTTGTTTTCTCCCAACCTCCCCCACTACTGAAGTGGAAACAATTGAGTACACGTTCAATTTGAACAAAAGCATAAAGGTGCATTATTCATACTTGGCATTTTCCTTTGGTATAGACTGTTCTGGATATATACAGTTAATTTTGAAAATGTTTATAGCCAGGACATCTTTTTTTCACATGGGAAGTTAGGACACAAACAAAATGGTATGAGTGCTTGGACATTTTAACCTGTCATTCATAAATGAGAAGTTAAATTTTCAAAAATGAATGGTTTACTTTTTCTAAATGTTCATTTTGTAGTACTTGATAAAACAATTTTTGGTAGTCTTTCTGTTTATCTGTATTAAAAATAAATAAGGGCAGGCTTGTGCTCGGATGTTTCTGTCCTGGCCTCATTTTTGTAGCAGAATGCCATAGATTAGTTATGTAACAGCTCCCAGCCCTGCAGGGAAATCAATCATCTGTCAAGCACAGGAGATTATTAAGGGTCAGATGGATGCACACTGGAACAGCAGTGCCCTAAAGGGCTTTTTCTTTCAGTATATGTATACATAACTAAGTAGTTTTATTCATATTTTTTTTGCCTGTGCACATAAACAAGCAGATTATGTACTTGAAGGACTGTGAAAGTGAATGGAATATTTTAAGCATCCTTTTATGACTTCTATTATATCTGAGTAATTGTTTGTTTTGTATTAGTCTAGGAAAATTACCTTCTCACAGCTCAACGAAGTACTACATATGTTAACATGCTACCCATTTAATAAGATATTGGGGAAAATCTGTTCCTGCCTTGCACCCTAGGCTTGCTGGGGGTAGCCTTCAGCTTCCCTGTGACCCTGCTCAGGATATGTGGGTTGGAAGATAGCTGCTCGGCTCTAAGGAATGATTTGTTCAAGCATCCATGTTCTTTTTGTTATTTTCCAGTAAGACAGATGATGGGAATGTGCAACCATCCCAGCCACACCCCTCACCCAAAATTCCTTCTCTTTAAAATGAGCTTTGGCAGCATTTAACGTGAGGTAATGTGCACCCTGCTAGGAAGCCACTTTTTTTTTTTTTTTAAAATGACGACATAAATCTATTGAGCTTCTTATGTAAAAGGCTTAACGGTGTGCATTGTAAGCTTAAACTACATTTTATTTTATCCCCTGTGTTTGCTTTGCCTTTTTCTTTTTCTTCTTCTTAGAATAATTTTCTGCCCCTAAACTTCCTTTCCAATTCATAAATGTCACATTTTTTATTTTATTGCATTTGAATAATGTTTCAGTTAGTGTTAAAATTGGAATCCGACTCTGGGGGTGTTGCTGTGTCAGGTTTTTGTTTCTCTTCCTATTTTAATTCCTTTAAAATAGCTGGTGAAGCTGTGACAGACTAATTGAATTAGTACCACATATCTTTGGAAAGATCTTAAGACACACTGTATGCTGTTAGTTACTTTCTAATTAAACAGTTTTGACAAGAACAGACCATTTATTCCAAGAAGGTCATTATCGTACTCTTTATTTCTCCAAAATGACAGTTTTTACTATCTGTCTAAGCTTTTTTTTTTATATAACTTTTATACAAAATTTACCCTTCCTCATAGCTCACAGACCTTAAAGCACTTCCCTGTTCACTTCACTGTGTACCTTTTTCCAGTGCTATGATGTCTGTTTTTGAGATATGAAGACCAAAAATGTACACATTACTCCAGGTGAGTTCTCAATTTTACATTTTATAGCTGAAGCATAACTTCCCTTGATCGGTTATACAATCTGATGTGTGCAGTACATAACACATTACTTTTCATAATCACTTACACTGTCTTGATCTGGGCATTCAAAAATTTACTGACTGGGTTTTTCTCATAGGGTGTCAAGTTTCAAACATTCCATTTAGTTATTTTACTTCCAATATGTACCAATATGTAATATTATACATTTATTTAAAGTGTTTACACACATGAGCTTCTTGACATTTTCTGTAATACTTATATTACAGAATAATATTAATATACTATATTAATAATTCAGTAGGAAATAATTATCTGGCCTGTATAATGGGGAGCTACACTTAAAGATAAATATTTCAAAGGCTGATCCACAGGAACAAAAACACCCAGTCCCCATTTATGAAATGTTTGTTCAATATTGGAAGGAAATGATAAATTGGCATACAGAAAAAAACTGCAGAGATACAACTAAGGGAACCACTATAAAACGAAAGCTGTAAAATCAAACCTGTGAAAGAAAATGACTCGCATAATTTGCTTTTCTTGTATCATGACCCAAACCTTGCACGCCAATGCCTTTAAGTAAGTAGAATAGAGAAGTTTTGAATGCAGTCAAATTAAGTGTAGATTCACATTGCTCTATACAAGAAAAATGCAAGTGGTTGAAAAACACGCAGCAGTTCAGTTGCAACCCGAGAAGTGCAGCACTATAACAGCTTGGTCAGGAGCAAAGAGCGTGGAGACCTATAATGGCACAAGCGCTTTGATTTAAGAGTAAATGGCAGATCAACACAATGCCGTTTGCTACAACAACCTACCTGTGTGCAGATGAAGCAGACCAGCTGCAAGCCAAGTTATCGGTGATTATTAAAGCTGCAAGAGCACACTGACATTGACAACAGCTATATGTTATGGTAAATATGGTATGTTGTACTCCCACAATTGTTCTAAATTTAAGAAAGCTCTGACACTTAAATGCTGGACTGTAGCTTGGGCACATCACAAAAATAAGTCTCTTTTGTTTGCTGGCAGCCTGGTTATAACCTTGCCATTGCTCTTTATGACTGTGTTGTAAGAGGTGCTGATGCAGGAACACTTAATGAATTTAGAAGTTCCCATCGTGTGTATCAGGCCCCTTCTTCAGGCAAGATATTGAAGGGGCCCAAGTTGCCTCAAAAGCTTGCATATTGTAATCTTTTTAGTTAGCCAATAAAAGGTGTCATTTTGCATGGCCTTTCTCTACATTCATAATGGCTAACACGGTACAACACCCTAGTACTGCATCATGTGTATGAAATGATCAGGAATGGTATGGAAAGGGTCTGCAACCCACTTTTCCTGGTCAGGTACAGGTTGCTTTGCAATTTATAATAATTCATTTGTGCAGTTTTGAATTGTATCATTTACGGTTTGCATTTTCACAAGGAGGCTATATTGAAATTGTTTTTTGCTGTGAAAAGCGTTGTGGTTCTGAGTATGAGTATTGATACTAACCGTTTCTTTAAATTACCTAAAAGATTTTCTTCAGATTGGCTAAACAATTAAGTGATTTAGATAGATTTGATTAATCTGACATGATTAAATTTATTGCATGCATTGGAAACCTACAGTGCTTTTAAATGATGGGTGTTAGTGTTTATAATTGGACCAATGAAAGGATTACCAAGAGAGAGAGAAACCAGGAGCATTGTTTGAAAGGCGGGATGCAACCCCAAGAGAGATTTCTGTTAATCACATTGGAAACCTAACTCATATAAAGTTGATAGAGACTTGAATCTTTGTGTGTGGATATAGATGGCATGCTAACTCCAAAGGTGAGGTCTAGTCCACAGTCTGAATCAGTTTTTGTAGCTATAAGACAGTAGAACAATTGTCATCATGCCCGACTATTCATCTATTACATTAAATGATTGACATTTAAGAGCAGACTTGATGATGATATTAGTTTAGATGGGTAAATTGGTATCCTCACATACTGTCCAGCTCTCTAGAGGCAGTAGTGTTAAGGAGTTGAACAGGGGACCTCGTGTTCTGTTCTAGTAGGTTCAGGTGTTTGATCAGCACCATTTTTTTAAAGTTCACTTCTGATAACAGGAACGTATTTAAATAAAAATGTTTTCATTCTTTCTGGGAAAATTATATATGATTTCTGGACTAAAGCAGCTGGGAAATCTGGTTTCTTAATTTGCTTATGAGAAAGCAAAAGAACAAACAGTGAATGCCACTGTTTCAAGCTAAATTTGTTAAACAGCCCTAATATAAGAGAGTTAACTAAAATGAAGCAAAAAAAGTATGTTTGAGCAGTTTTCTTCTGTAGCAATATTTGGCTTCTAATCAAGAAATTGGGTTGAAAAAAAGCCCTCCAGCCATAGCAGCTTTTCAGGACCCAACTTGATGGCCCCTGGAGTAGAGAAAGATGTCAAGTCAGTTTGGCTCTTATAATTTGAAATTGTTTTGTTGGTTGATGCACAGGTTAAAGGCAGAATGTTTTAGCAATAATATTATTAGAAAGCTTTTGCTATTGTGTCAGCAATACTCCTAGTAGAAAAGTGACATGTGTAACATATGAATAAATTTTGTGACTTGTCTGGGCTCAACAGCCAGAAAACTAACATACTCCGCAAATGTCTCTTAATCAGAAAAGGGAAAACTGATATCCGGCAACTCCATCAAACTTGTTCAAGTAGTTTTTCAGGCTTTGATATAGTCAGTTACAGTAGAAAAATAACCAGCTAGAGTTGGTGTTTGAAGAAGTTGGTACCTATGTTTTCTCTATGCATAACCACATATCTGTAATTGTTTTGGCCATGTTTAATTGTAAACTTCTTACATTGGCCGTTTTGTTGTTTTCACAAAGATTGTAGTTAGGATATAGCGGGTGGGAGGATGGATGGATGGTTTTAGTAATGACAATTTTTAATGTTAAGAATATTCAAAAAAATCATGTGCAGAATCTACAGGGACACAAGTTGGGAATTGCTGGTAACCATAAGCTTTACAGTATATGCAGCACTTCAGATCCACTGTGCAGACTCTTAAACTGTAATTGTTACATTGTATGGTCCCTACTAAATAATAAATTATGTGGAGGTGCCTACTCATTATGTCTGTTGTTGCACTGAAAGAGCTTCACAGGGGTCTGTCAGTCCTACTGCTGCGGATGCTGGATGTGGTAACAGTCACACTGGTGCTGACTGATTAAATATGTAAATTCCGCCATTTATTAACGCGATAACTTAAGTTGTAACAACACTCTTATTAAAAATAAGGCTAGGTAAAGACAATTGTACCAGCAATTTGAAATTGTACTTAACATTCTGTAAATGGGCTGATCTTGTATATAGCTGTTTAGCCTCATATTTCATAGGTTGCATGAGCAAAGAGATCCTGATTGAGAAAGCAAGCTAAGCAACACAGTGTTTAAACACTAAATGAATCCAGTGCACTTTTTAAAAATTTGAAAGCTAGTTATTTATTGTCTGATGTCTGGAACTTTATTAAATTTTCCTTTTAGCGCACTGAGAACATTTTTGAAAGTGTGCACCTTTGACTACGGAGTGCCTTTTAATGTGCAATTGGTGTATTGCTAATATAAATGGATAGCTTACTAAAGTAGTTTGGTAAATAGTTGACTAAAAATGCAGCTGAAAGGTGAGCAGCAGGCTTGTGAGGCATCTATAGGGACAGGGTGGTTTCCTCCAATGTAACAACAAATTGGGTCTATTTTATTGGTTGGGGGTGTTGATCAGATACAGTCGACCCTTGATATACGACCGGCCTAACATGCGAATAACTTGATTTACGACCAAAATTTTTGTTTTGATTTACGACCAGCATCTTGCGTTACGACCTGAACGTGGTCACGTGTATCCGCTTGTGCGATTGTAAACAAACAGCCAAGAGCGTTCGTAAGCGTCAGTCGGAGCCCAGATACAGTGGCTTGCAAAAGTATTCGGCGCCCTTGAACTT
The DNA here is from genome assembly GCF_016835505.1 of Polypterus senegalus. Classification (NCBI taxonomy): domain Eukaryota; kingdom Metazoa; phylum Chordata; class Cladistia; order Polypteriformes; family Polypteridae; genus Polypterus; species Polypterus senegalus. The sequence continues at coordinate 2,476,810 of NC_053167.1, read as the reverse complement.
TTCCACATTTTGTCACATTACAGCCACAAACATGAATTGATTTTATTGGAATTCCACGTGAAAGACCAATACAAAGTGGTGTACACGTGAGAAGTGGAACGAAAATCATACATGATTCCAAACATTTTTTACAAATAACTGAAAAGTCGGGTGTGTGTAATTATTCAGTCCCCTGAGTCAATACTTTGTAGAACCACCTTTTGCTGCAATTACAGCTGCCAGTCTTTTAGGGTATGTCTCTACCAGCTTTGCACATCTAGAGACTGAAATTCTTGCCCATTCTTCTTTGCAAAACAGCTCCAGCTCAGTCAGATTAGATGGACAGCGTTTGTGAACAGCAGTTTCCAGATCTTGCCACAGATTCTCGATTGGATTTAGATCTGGACTTTGACTGGGCCATTCTAACACATGGATATGTTTTGTTTTAAACCATTCCATTGTTGCTCTTGCTTTATGTTTATGGTCGTTGTCCTGCTGGAAGGTGAACCTCCGCCCCAGTCAAGTCTTTTGCAGACTCCAAGAGGTTTTCTTCCAAGATTGCCCTGTATTTGGCTCCATCCATCTTCCCATCAACTCTGACCAGCTTCCCTGTCCCTGCTGAAGAGAAGCACCCCCAGTGCATGATGCTGCCACCACCATATTTGACAGTGGGGATGGTGTGTTCAGAGTGATGTGCAGTGTTAGTTTTCCGCCACACATAATGTTTTGCATTTTGGCCCAAATGTTCCATTTTGGTCTCATCTGACCAGAGCACCTTCTTCCACATGTTTGCTGTGTCCCCCACATGGCTTGTGGCAAACTGCAAACGGGACTTCTTATGGTTTTTCTTGCCACTCTTCCATAAAGGCCAACTTTGTGCAGTGCACGACTAATAGTTGTCCTATGGACAGATTCCCCTACCTGAGCTGTAGATCTCTGCAGCTCGTCCAGAGTCACCATGGGCCTCTCCTTGTTCGGCCTGTGAGTTTAGGTGGACGGCCTTGTCTTGGTAGGTTTACAGTTGTGCCATACTCCCATTTCTGAATGATCGCTTGAACAGTGCTCCGTGGGATGTTCAAGGCTTTGGAAATCTTTTTGTAGCCTAAGCCTGCTTTAAATTTCTCAATAACTTCATCCCTGACCTGTCTGGTGTGTTCTTTGGACTTCATGATGATGTTGCTCTCAATATTCTCTTAGACAACCTCTGAGGCCGTCACAGAGCAGCTGTATTTGTACTGACATTAGATTACACACAGGTGCACTCTATTTAGTCATTAGCACTCATCAGGCAATGTCTATGCGCAACTGACTGCACTCAGACCAAAGGGGGCTGAATAATTACGCACACCCCACTTTGCAGTTATTTGTAAAAAATGTTTGGAATCATGTATGATTTTCGTTCCACTTCTCAAGTGTACACCACTTTGTATTGGTCTTTCACGTGGAATTCCAATGAAATTGATTCATGTTTGTGGCTGTAATGTGACAAATGTGGAAAAGTTCAAGGGTGCCGAATACTTTTGCAAGCCACTGTACATGTGTTTGTGGATGTAATTTTGTTCGGTGCAGTGATTTATGTATATATATATAATTCACTAAGACCATGGCAAGCAAGACGCATAATTGCTAAGGAAGGAAGAGAAGGTAACGAATGTAAAGAAAGCAATTGTTCAGGGATGTTAGCTAGCGTGCTGGCGTGACACATGATGATGTCATCAGGCTGAGTCTGCACCGCCTTGTTTTGGAGTGTATTATTACAGCAGTTCACAACGCGACCAGCTTTGAACTGAATGCTTGACTACTACTTGAGAAACCGCGATCACAATCGAAACGAAGGAAATTATGCGGAAATATGAGAGTGGTGTTAATGTGACCGATCTCGCTAATATGTACAGCATGTCGAAATCCACCATCTCGACAATTTTACAAAGAAAAGATTTGCATAAGGAGGCTCCTTCTAAACAATAACCACCTTCTGTTTCATTCTCCTCCTCCTCCTCCCTTCCTGCAGCCCAAAGATGTCAAATTAAATGGCGAGTACGGTATGAAATTGTTGTTTCTGGTACGCGAGGCACTTTTTATAACTTTTTGATTAGTACATTAGAAAAATTATTGGTGTTTTGGTAAATTATGCACATTATTCAACCCTTTTTTATTATGAAAAGGTTAAGTGTTGCTGTGGGAGGTTCTGAGCGCATTATGGGTATTTCCATTATTTCTTCTGGGAAAAATGGTCTTGACTTAAAACCAACTTGAGTTACAACCAGCCCTCGCGAAAAAATTGAGTTTGTAAGTCAAGGGTCCACTCTATATCCATTTATGTGCATAAACCAAATATATTCATTAAAAATATTCTTCAAGTATCTGAGAAATATTAGAACTGAGGGTATCATATTTGCTCCCATACCATTGCAATAAGTGTTCTATGTGCTTTTACTATCTTTGTCAGTTACTAATAAATATTACTTAGGTTTCAAAAACCCAACTTTTAATAAGAGGTTGAAATATATACAGTGGGTACAGAAAGTATTCAGACCCCCTTCAATTTTTCACTCTTTGTTATATTGAAGCCATTTGCTAAAATCATTTAAATTATTTTTTTTCCTCATTAATGTACACACAGCACCCCATATTGACAGACAAAAGAATTTTTGAAATTGTTGCAGATTTATTAAAAAAACAAACTGAAATATCACATGATCCTAAGTATTCAGACCCTTTGCTCAGTATCTAGTAGAAGCACCCTTTTGAGCTAATGCAGCCATGAGTCGTCTTGGGAAAGATGCAACAAGTTTTTCACACCTGGATTTGGAGATCCTCTCCAGTTCTGTCAGGTTGGATGGTAAATGTTGGTGGACAGCCATTTTTAGGTCTCTCCAGAGATGCTCAATTGGGTTTAAGTCAGGGCTCTGACTGGGCCATTCAAGAACAGTCACAGAGTCGTTGTGAAGGCACTCCTTTGTTATTTTAGCTGTGTGCTTAGGGTCATTGTCTTGTTTGAAGGTAAACCTTCGGCCCAGTCTGAGGTCCTTAGCACTCTGGAGAAGGTTTTTGTCCAGGATATCTCTGTACTTGGCCGCATTCATCTTTCCCTCGATTGCAACCAGTCGTCCTGTCCCTGCAGCTGAAAAACACCCCCACAGCATGATGCTGCCACCGCCATGCTTCACTGTGGGGACTGTATTGGACAAGTGATGAGCAGTGCCTGGTTGGCTCCACACATACCGCTTAGAATTAAGGCCAAAAAGTTCTATCTTGGTCTCATCAGACCAGAGAATCGTATTTCTCACCATCTAAGTCCTTCATGTGTCTTTTAGCAAACTCCATGCAGGCTGTCGTGTGTGTGTGTGTGTGTGTGTGTGTGTGTGTGTGTGTGTGTCAGTGGCTTCCGACAGGCCACTCTGCCATAAAGCCCTGACTGGTGGATGGTTGACTTTCTACAACTTTCTCCCATCTACTGACTGCATCTCTGGAGCTCCGCCAAAGTGATCTTTGTGTTCTTCATTACCTCTCTCACAAAGGCTCTTCTCCCCCGGTAGCTCAGCTTGGCCAGACGGCCAGCTCTAGGAAGGGTTTTGGTCGTCCCAAACGTCTTCCATTTAAGGATTATGAAGGCCACTGTGCTCTTGGGAACCTTAAGTGCAGAAGAAATTTTTTTGTAACCTTGGCCAGATCTGTGCCTTCCCACAATTCTGTCTCTGAGCTCTTCTGGCAGTTCGTTTGACCTCATGATTCTCATTTGCTCTGACATGCATTGTGAGCTGTAAGGTCTTATATAGACAGGTGTGTGGCTTTCCTAATCAAGTCCAATCAGTATAATCAAACACAGCTGGACTCGAATGAAGGTGATCTCAAGGATGATCAGAAGAAATGGAAAGCACATGAGTTAAATATGAGTGTCACAGCAAAGGGTCTGAATACTTGGGACCATGTGATATTTCAGTTTTTCTTTCTTAATAAATCTGCAACAATTTCAACAATTCTTTTTTTTTGGTCTGTCAATATGGGGTGCTGTGTGTACATTGAGGAAAAAATTTGGTGCTGATTGGTTACATCATGCTCTCAAAGAATGCCATGAATCAAGTATTTATAAACCAATTCTGTTTTGGAATTAAAATAACAAAAAAGCCCTTTTTCCTCAAACGTTACAGTGGCATTTTTCTTCTTTCATTAAGCTAATTTATAATTAAGTAATTGATGTGATTGAAGCTGTGGCGCATTAGTCCATTTATGCAGTGTGTGTTAGGCTAATCATTCAGAGAACAGCAAGTTAACTGTATTGAATTATTTAACATAGAAAAGATACTAGGCCCAAGTTTCTAAAGAGTTATTTTTTTGCAAGGAATTCAAAAGTGGTATTAAACTTGATGACTCCAGCAGTTTCGTGTTATTTTGTGGGAACCACAGTTCTGAGTATCCTTTGTGATAATGTACATTTTGATTGGAGGAGAGGATTGCAGGAAAAATAAGTGGCTAAGTCAATTGGGTAAATAGTGTGTTTTCATGCGCACACAAAACCTGGGTAAGGTAAGTAACTTGTTTAAGGCAGAAACTTTGTTTCTTAAAAGCTGTTTTACATTTGAGAGTCCACTTATGGAGTTCTCTATTGTCAAAATAAACTACATCAAAAATCTGAAAACAAGCATGCAGCCTGTGATGATTTTCTTGTGTTTTATAAATACTTCAGCCATTCAGGTGCTGCGAAGTAAATGACATCCATCCACTCATGACACTGTCCTAAGCCATTGAAAATTTGCAGTATCAGCACTGACACCTGATCACACTACTTCTCTACATCTATAGCAAATAGTTGGATGAAAATTAAAATGATACCGTGTTTCTAAAGTTTGATAGTACACTGCACACTCACTACTTTGATGTGCAATTGAGCCCTGCAAAATAACACCATACAGATACATCTGCTTCTTCCCTTACAACCAGTGCTTCTGTGATAAATAACACAGGTGTTTTTACTTCAATAAATTGTTAGGTTACTTTTTAAAAAGTAATCTGAGCAATGCATAGCTGCATTTTCAATTACTGATATGTTTTTACCCCCCTCTTCCTTAAAGCTCCTGCATTACCAGATGTGGAAAAGCCTCCTGGGTTAACTGTGGTATTTTTATTGTTTAACTATAGAGCATAAGTGTTAATTGTTCATTTTTTTTTTTTTTAATTGTACAGAATTTTATTTTGCTATTGCTCAGTGATGATTAATTTTTTTTTCCCTAAACGCATAGTTTAAGTAATAAAATATTACACACAGTGGTACCTCGATATACGTCCACTTTAGAATAAGTCCAACGTGGTATGCGTCCTGTGTGGATGGAAAAAATTTTGCTTGGAAAACGACTCACATGCTAGAACACCGTGCGCTACCCTTGTTTACCTCTCTTGAGACAAAGCCATGACTGCCCACGAGTGTCAGTATGCCAGTTGCTAACATTCAGTGAACAACATGCTTTATAGCTCTGTGAACATCTGATTGTGTGTTCTTTCGCGTAAATTTCAATTAATTGTTGAAAACTATGAAGGTGGCATGTGTGTCCAGGACTTGGCTGCTGCATACCATATACCGAGAACGACGGTATCTACGATTGTGAAAAACAAAGATGATGTTAAAAAGTGAGGTTACATTTTGATTTATTTAATCTAATTGCTTTTGTATTTATGTATTTTAGTATTAAGCAGTTGTTTCCTGAAGAGGCATTATCTCTCTTGGAAATGTGTTCTTTTGAAATTGTGGCATATTAAATAACTAAACAATATCCTAATATACCAGAAAAGGTGATATCCCTCCCATTATGATTACGGCGGTACAAGAATCACATGAGAAAATTATCTTTTAGCTTACATTTACTGACGGTTAACGCGGTTACAGACAGGAGGCAAATGTACAGACTTTTTATCCAGGTGGGAATCTGGATCAACACAGCCTGCCATTTCTCGTCCCCACGCTGGGAGGTTTTTCGAACTTTGTCGACACAGCCTCGAAGGGTCTGGCTGCTGTCCAAGCCTTTATACTGTTCTTCTTCAACTTGCTGGTCTTCTCTGTCTCCAAACAAGGGCTGAATTCCTCCTCCACAAAATACAGAAAGATCATAGTGCTTACATGCCAGTTCTCATTCTCCCAATAAGGAAAATAATAATAAATAATAATACATTTTATTTATACAAGGCGCCTTTCAGAGAACTCAAGGACACCGAACAAACAATAAATAAAAAAATAAATACAAAACACAATTATAAACAACTTAAAACATCAAGAAAATCTAAAAATTAAAACCAAACAAAACCACTATAATTAGGAAGAAGAAAAAGCCATTTTAAACAAATGTGTTTTAAGTTTACATTTGAAAGATGAATATGATTTGATATTTCGGAGATCCGCAGGTAATGAGTTCCAGTGCTTGGGAGCAGAACGGCTGAAAGCTCTGCTCCCCATGGTGGTTAGACAGGCGGGAGGAACGGTCAGATGGGTGGAGGAAGAGGATCTAAGGTTACGGGATGGAATGGCAACATGTAGAAGGTCAGACAGATATGGAGGTGCGAGGTTATGGATGGCCTTAAAAGTTAGTAGCAGAATCTTAAAATCAATACGAAACTTGATGGAGAGCCAATGAAGCTGCTGCAAGACCGGAGTAATATGGTGAAAAGATGGGATTCCAGTGATGATACGTGCTGCAGAATTCTGGACTAACTGAAGCTTGTGAAGAGATTTATTAGGGAGACCAAAGAGGAGTGAATTGCAGTAGTCCAGCCGAGAAGTGACAAGACTATGAACAAGAATGGCAGTAGTATGAGGAGTGAGGGAGGGACGAATGCGATTAATATTACGTAAGTGAAAGTAAGCAGACCGGGTGATGTTATTAATGTGACATTGAAAAGATAGAGTACTGTCGAGGATGACACCCAGACTCTTGACCTGAGATGATGGGGAAACAACAGAGTTATCAATAATAAAAGAAAGATTATTGGTTTTGGATAATGATGATTTTGAACCAATGAGGAGAACCTCAGTTTTGTCACTGTTTAATTTAAGAAAATTTGAAGAGAACCAGGATTTAATTTCAGAAATGCAATCAATAAGTGAGGGTGGTGGAAAAGAGGAGGTGGGTTTACCAGCAAGGTAGAGCTGGGTGTCATCAGCATAACAGTGAAAATTAATGTTATATTTGAAAAATATTGCCAAGGGAAGAAGGTAAATAATAAAAAGAAGAGGCCCCAGGACAGAGCCTTGGGGCACACCAGAAGTAACAGCGGTGGGTTGGGATGTGAAAGTTTTAAGCTGTATGAACTGAGTGCGGCCTGAAAGGTAAGATCTAAACCAATCAAGTGGAGTGTGAGTAATGCCAATCAAAGATAATCTATTAAGGAGAGTGGTATGACAAATAGTATCAAAGGCCGCACTCAGATCAAGAAGGATGAGAATAGTGATTAGACCAGAATCAGCAGCCATAAGGAGGTCATTGGTAATTTTAACAAGTGCTGTTTCTGTACTATGAAGGGGCAAAAACCAGACTGGAACTTCTCATATAGATTATTGTGAGACAAGTGGGTGTGAAGTTGGATAGCTACTATTTTTTCAAGAATTTTGGAGATAAAGGGCAAGTTAGAAATGGGGAAAATTATTGAAATTAGTAGGATCACAACCAGGTTTTTTTAATATTGGGGTTATAGCAGCAGTTTTGAAAGATGAGGGAATAATACCAGTAGTAAGAGAAGAGTGAATGATGGCAGAAATAAGAGGGACTAGAGAGGGGAGGCAGGCTTTAACCAAAACTGTAGGCAGGGGGTCCAGCTGACAAGTAGATGACTTGGATTTGCAGATGAGATCTGAGATTTCAGAGGAAGTGGGAAGCTGGAAAGAAGAGAAAGAGTGAAGAGGTGAGTGTAGTTCAGAAGAAATACAGAAAGGATCTGGACCAAGGTGCTGATGTATCTTTTGGATTTTCTCATTGAAAAAAGACATAAGAGAATTACAGAAGGCAGTTGAGTGAAGGTGGGATGGTAAAGAGTCTGGAGGTTGTGTAACATTATTAAGTAAAGAAAACAAAGACTTGGTGTTACCTGTATTACTAGTAATTAACTGAGTGTAATAATTAGATTTGGTTTGAGCTATACAATCCTTGTAGTAGAGTAGATGATTTTTATACATCTTTGTGGACAAAGAGTCTGGTTTTTTTAAACAACCTTTCAAGTTGCCTGCCTTTAGCTTTCAGAAGCCGAAGTTCAGGCGTAAACCAGGGGGCAGAAAAGGAAAAAGAAAGAAAGAAGATTTTGTGTTGACAGAGGACAGAAATACACTATACTGTGTTTAAGCAGACTATACAAGCCTCCAGTTGTCTTTGGCTATCTAATCCAATGCTTGGCTAGCAATTCTAACTGCTGAGCCCCTGTGTGCCAAATTTAACATGCACATGTGAATAAAACTCATAACAGTATTGTCCAGATATAATGACATAAAGAAAAATGTAGTATAACAGCAGTGTTTCAATTATTTTATACAACCCCATCAATGTATAATATGCCAATAACAATAGGATTTTTTTTCATGGGAGCGGATTAATCATTTTCCCTTTATTTCTTATGGGAAAAATCTGTTTGGTATACGTCCAAGGATCTGGAACGAATTAAGGATGTATACCGAGGTACCACTGTATATATATTTATAATAAATTATTTAAAGCCTGTAACATTCATACAATCAAGTCAAATTTAACAAACCTAAATTCAATTCAACCCCCACTCATGAGAAAGAGAGGAAGGCCAACAGCCAGAGTAAAAGTTTTCAGAGTAGTAAAGAGAGAGAAGAGTTTTTCTCCACAATATAAGTGCTTATTTGCCATACGTTGTCTTTGTTGTTTTAAGGCACGGGTGTCAGACTCCAGCCCTGGAGGGCGCAGTGGTGCCTGCTTTCTTTCTAACCCTTTTCCTAATCAGTTTCCAGTTTTCACTGCTAATTAACTTCTTTTACCTTTATTTTAGTAACCCTATTTTTAAGAATTAAGTATTCTGAATTGATTCTTTTCTTCATAAAATGACAACCAAACAGAAATGAGACATGAATCGAGCCAACAGATGACCAGCTAAATTGGGGCTTCAAACTCCAACCAGTTCCTTAATGAGAAGCTGATTCTTGCTGTTAATTAAACCCGTTATTCAATTCCATGGCTTGTTGCTGCTGTCTTTTTGCCACAGCACATATTTCAACATTTTCTGTTGGTCACAGCTAGGCTTTATGTGCCTTTTTATTTTATTGGGAGGCTTATGTTGAAGTGAAGGAAAAAGATGTAAAATGGCAGTATAATGCAGTTTCGGTCATTAATAAAGCATGCACAGAATAAACAGCCAAATACCTCAGTCGATAATTGGTCACATCGAAGAATTGAAGGTAAGCCCTAAGACCAGAATCCTGCCAGAAACACGGATTCCTTGCAGTTCTTGTGGAGGGATATAGTATTTGTGGCAACCATTGTTTATATCGAGCACGGATGGACACAAGCAAAGTAATACAAAGTTATACATGCTCTTATGGGTTTTAATCATTTTTAATCAATTCACCACAATTGTTTTTGCTGTTATAATACACATTTTTATTCACTCTAGTATGTCAGCTAGACATTGTTAATTCTTGATGTATGAATATGGATTACCAATTTAATTGTATGGTACTTGTTCCTTACCAATGCTTACACAGTATAGAACACACATAAAATAAGCACAGTACAAGGTCATTAGGTATTTATTAATGCAAGGCTAACATGCCAAACAAATTAAGTATTATAGATGCATTTTGCTGTTAAGATAAAAAGCCTATAATTTTGTAAGCAGCAATCTCATTCTTTCTCATAGAAAATTTGAGCTTGCTCTTCATAAGCTCATTTACTGTACAAACAAGCGCCATTCATTTTAATTAAAGGACAAAATAAAATGGTCTGAGTGAAAGTAGCTTTTCTTTGTCTGATTGCACAGGATGACTTCAGATTTTTTTCTCTTCTTATTACTCCTTTTTCTTTAATGTAAAAGCTAATATTCCAATCTTCTCTCTCTGGCAAATTCTGTTTATAGGAAGTTCACAGTGAAAAAATGTGTGCCGTCTCAGTTACTGTGATGCGTTGCACAAAAGAGCACACAAGTAAATTGCCGTAAAGCTTAGAAAAGCAGATGCTGAAAAAAGTTTTATTGACTGGCTAATTTACTGCTCACCTATTAAGTCTTTTGTAGTAAAAATCTGCCGATTTAGATTGATGGATGGATAAGTCTGTACATCACAAATAACGCACGTTACTTTTAAACAGGATTCCTCCAACATTGCTCCTGAGATTGTGCTGCTGAGCTTAGCACTGTACATTTAGCAAAGCAATAGATATTTAGAAATTTGTGTAATGTTGACACAATTTATTGCCACCAAGAGAATTAATAATGTGGTCATCTGAGCATTTGCCTCAGAAAATTAATTTGTAAACACTTCTACCATTATCTACATATAGCTGCTGAAAGCAAATGCTTGTGTGAGCTGACAGAGTGAAATAGACGACACATAGAATAAAAACTCATTAACTGTTACCAGGTTAAGGGTTTACATGGCAATGTACTGTAACTAACTGGGTTACTCGTGGAGAAATCTACATGTGATGAACTGGTTTCCCTAACCAGTATAAGGGTTAACATGGTATTTTAGAAAACATGTTTCTGTGAATAACCCGGTTATTCAAAACGCATATAGATGCACTGATTGTGTATGTCAAGCTGCTAGTTATTGTACTTCAACCACCCCCACCCCATTCCCCATATAAAAGTAGCCTGCCAATTCCAGAGCAGTAGCCAGCAGGTGAATCTTGTGGAGCTCCCATAATGTCATTACTAAATACAGTTATATTTGTGAATGAGTGTTGCTGATCTTGTCTGAAATTAATGTTGAGCAGAGAGAAGACAGTTTTACACACATTACTCTTCTTGTTAAACATTTAATTTGTTCTGTTTTATAAATTATTTTTATTTAAACAAGCAAAGAGTACCATACAAATGTCCGTCAGCTTCTTTATTACAACACATAATTGCCTTTTATGTCAAAAAGAACTTTAATGTAAAGAAAGATAGTGTGTGTATTTTATTTATACATGTGCCTCCAGTTTAAAAGCTGAATTGATGTATTTGTTGGAAGCCTCAGAGTCATTGTTTTTGCCATTTATGGAATGCCATGCAGTCTTGTAATACTATTTTGCTTTCAAAATGGCCAGTCAAACTTAAATTGTAAACATGGCCTTAAACATAGTGCTTACCATGCAAGTATCTACTGTAAAGTGTATGGTTTTCAACAACTAGCCATGACTGCCGCCTAAAACTCGAGACCTATCATTTTTTGGATTTCTAGGGTTTAGAGAGAGGATACAAGCAGAAGGCAGATGTCTTTATAAAGGTTGTGTTCATTTTATAATTAAGGGGATTAATGATTTCTCCCACACTAACAAATAGAGGGAAATAAGGTTAGAGACCTTGTTTTGACTTTATGGCTATGCAGACAAAACATTGTGTGTCTAACCACCTTCTTTTTTTATCTGTTTTTATTTGTTGCTTATACTTGACCTTTAAATGGGAAAAGTCTTAAGACTGCAGTACTTTGTTATTAAGCAGTGTCATTATTATTTGTGTTATTTTATTTCATTGCATTATAGGTGCACATTTTCTTTCACCTTTTTTGCCTGAATGGAGTAGTATTGCATACTGAAATTAGTTTGTAAATGTTAGGTTCTAGTGACATGCCTAAACCAAATTTTTCAGTCCAAACTCACTACCAAAGTTCTGAAAACTTGATGCGCTTCAATAACACGATCGTTGGACTTCTGATGGCACGTTAATTTGTTTGACAATCATGTGCAAAATGTAATATGGAAGTGCTCAGAGTGTTGATGATACAGCACTGCATCAACACAGGTTGGGGTGGGGTGGGGAAGTGAAAATCATTTTGAGGCAGGAGAAGTTTGGAGTGAGTTTACAAGAGTCATACTTTTAAAGAAATAAATAGCAAAGATTGTCACCTTTATCCCATTACAGAGTTGTGGAGATAAATGGGGCTGATGGTGATTGAAGAAGAGGATGAGTCCTGAATAAGAGAAAAGGGGCTGGTACTGTGTTTATATACTGTAAAAATAAATAAATAAATAATAATAAGTTGATGTAGATAAATAATAAAATGTCATTAGCAAATACACTAACTCTTGGATTTGAGGCAGGTGTGAACAGACCATAGGTGCTGCTTTCAAACCTCAAACATGTTACCGGCAGTTATTTTCTTCTACTTCAAGCTATAGGGGAAAACAGTCCCAAAGTTATAAATGTTCCATTCACTGCATGGGCCTCCTGACTGTGCAGCCTGTAAACATAGTTGTTTTTTGTAATAAGTAAAAATAAAACATGATTCAGTGTTAGAACTCTGTCAGGCAATGGTTATTGCAAAAAAAAAAAAGAAATAGAGACTTGAACATGCAGCTCATGTAGCATTTGTATTAGTGTTTTTGTGAAAAACATAAATGTAAATTCCAAAGAATAGTTTCCCATAATTTTTTTTCTGATCGTGAATTTAAAAAAAAAAAAAAAGCTAAATCCAGTCAGTAGTGAAAGCAGAAATTAATCTACAGTGAAACACAGCTTCAGTGACCCAATAATTTTAGCTCCTGGTAAAATATATATGTATATGTAATGAATAACTAATGGCACTATAACCGAGGACCACTGTCTTAGAAAGTTTCCTGGGTGAATCAGGGTAATACAGCTAGTAATTCATTACATATGTTTTTCCATCCATCCATCCATTTTCTAACCCACTGAATCCAAATACAGGGTCACGGGGGTCTGCTGGAGCCAATCCCAACCAACACAGGGCACAAGGCAGGAACCAATCCTGGGCAGGGTGCCAACCCACCACAGGACACACACAAACACACCCACACACCAAGCACACACTAGGGCCAATTTAGAATCGCCAATCCACCTAATCTGCATGTCTTTGGATTGTGGGAGGAAACCGGAGTGCCCGGAGGAAACCCACGCAGACACGGGGAGAACATGCAAACTCCACGCAGGGAGGACCCGGGAAGCGAACCCGGGCCTCCTAACTGCGAGGCAGCAGCGCTACCACTGCGCCACCGTGCCGCCCACATATGTTTTTTTTTTTTTTTTTTTTATATATATAGCTGCAGTGACTTAATAAAGTTATGTGTTGCATTGATAATTCTGCCATCTTTCTGGACGTCAAAATATTTACATCAACTATAACTGATGAAGAAGTAGTAAAGTGAACAGAAGTACTGCTACCACTAACTCGCATTGACTGTTCCATTTAAACTACGTGTCCTCGCATATTTGCATGTTGCGTTTTACCAGCCAATTCATAGCTGCATGACAGCAATTACTTAATATAAATTAGTTGCTTAAACTGAGAACAGTCCAGCTTTTATTTTAAACTGTCAATATTTAAGAAAAATCATTCTACAAAAGCCATGTGGTGATGTTCAACACTTTTATTTGATTATCCACAAATTCTTCTGTGTGAAGTAAAATCTGCTAAAATCTTTAGCACTCTAAGCATGACTAAGTTCACTGTGCATATTTCTTTAGTAGTGGAGAGTGAGAGAAAAAAATCTGAAGAGGAAGAGTTTAGAACAGGTAGAGTTAGCCCTGCTGTTTGCAGATTGCTCAGCTTTACCCATTCAAGTAGTACATGTGTATGAAGAGGGTATCCACGTATATGTGGCACCTACGACGAGCCATTCTGCCTCGCAAGCAAAATGGGTCTCGGCCTAAGCAAAGTTCTATAAAATGTTTGCTCTTCCATTGACAATCACATGAGCGAACAATCAGCAGGTGGAAGGAGATAGCGTCTGCATTGATTTACTGTGTTGTAAAACACAATTTTATGTATTCAGTCAGTGGTCAGATGACTACATTATCCAGTAATTCACATCAAACTGGAAGTTCTACATCCATGCAGCGTAACCCATCATTCATCCATTTCACATCACACCCCCTACTGAAATGTTACAGGCAATAGAAATAAAAACAGCAGCCTTCCTAATTTTCTTTTGTATGAATTATTCAGTGTTTGTGTATCAGTTATGGGGTGAAACTGCAATACTTCCCATTTTATTTATATTCTGAGTTTGGATTTTTATTTAGCTGGTGAGGTGTGTTTCTGAATTAGTTATGGATATTTAATATATATTACATTTCTTTTTGCATTAACATTTATTAATACATTGTTGTGGTAACTTTTGAATCTAATATATAACCATATTGTGCAATCATTCCTACCTCTTCCCCTAGTGCATTGGTCAAGAGTCCTGTCTCAAATTTAGCACACCTCATCTTACATCTGTATATTCCTGTTACCATGTTGTTTAGGTCATCCTTTGAACTGCAGAGTTTTTCACTGCCTAGTGGACACTGCTACAGTTGAGTTTGCTGCTTTACTTATTTTCATCCCTTTAGTGCTTATGCAGCCACCTCTTAAAAAAATCGGGTGTGGTCTCTCCTAGACTTTCTCGTATACTCGGGTATGGGGATGGATATTTGAGGAGTAAACTGCAAGACAATGATTATATTTTTATATTATGTACATTAAAGAACCATCAACACCAAATCAAATTAATAATATATTGCACAGTTATCTTATAAAGGTAAAGTTGAATAAATCAGACTCTGTAGCTGGCTGCATGAATACAAGGTAAAGTACCACTTCTGGTTAATGGAAGGTAGAAATCTACGTTTTGTACCTAATACTTGTATGCAAAATTTGGTTGATCTAAGTGAAAAAACATACTCAAGTTATTGTGTTTACATAGATACACACAGACATAATTCCAAAAATGGCCTCCGGGAGGTCGAAAACGTTGAGATGCATCAAAATCTCGAAATTGATATTTTGGAGGATTCCAATACTTTCCCTATACTTCATATACAAGAAAGATTTAAAAATAAAAAAATCTTACAGCTCTGCCCTCCTGTTTTCTCGTAATTTACATTGTTACTCCATTTGTTCTCCTTATTCAGAAACATTTTTATTATGCTAGTTCCAGATATTCTTAATCCATTTGCAATCATGATGATCCATTTCATATTTTTCAAGTAATTCACACCTACAACACCCTTTTACTACATACTTTGTAGTCATTTCTCTTTGCTTCCTCATTCTGCAAGATTGTCCTCTTACCACCTTTTTTTTTTTTGTAGACTTCATCACATCGCTCTTGTTAACAATATTTTTCAGCAAATGTATTTCTCATACTGTCCACTTTCAGCTTCTAGTCTGTTGTTCTTGCTACATATTTGATTTTCTTTATTCCTGTAAGTACATAAATTGCCTGCAACCTTGCAATGCTGTGAATCACATTGTTCTCCAAAGATTACTTTCAGATTTGATTGCGTGTTCTTTCTAATAAATAAGTCTGTTGTATTTCTTAAACCACCAGATTCATGTGGCTTCAGCTTGTTTTCCTCTTTCTTAACAACATGTGTTTATACAACCATTTCCATCACGTCTCCAGATCTCATAATTCTGTCACCCTAAACATGCTGAAGCTAAGTCTCTCTGGACTCTCCCCTAACCATCAAAGCTTGCTTCAACATGCCCATTCCTATTGCCAACTGTTAAAATCGCTTTCCTCTGGGGTACTCCAGGTGTCACCTTCATCAGCCTGTCTCATAGCTCCTCTTTCTTTCCACTTTCATTTCCAGTTTTTGAGACATGCCGAGACTGTATTAATCAGCAGTCATCTTAACTACTACAATACGTCACCCTTTTTACCTTCACTACTTTGCCTACCTCATTTTTTTGCCACAAGTACGCTGCACCAACACTGTTTTCCTGCCAGAAAATTACTATTTTATCTTCCACTATTCCCACTAAGATCTTCAACCAATATCTTAGTTTTTATCTTTTTTTTCAGTTTGTAAACAGCAATTCAATGTGAGATTACTGCTGGAAAGCATCCCTATTTTTAAACTGTAGCTGGAGGGATTTGTTAATTCAATAGCATTTCTTTTACATTTAACTATTACAATGCTTTCTGTAATGCATAACCTTGGTGCCGCCTCTTGTTACATTTTAATAATTCACCAAGATTTTCCCAAGATATTTAGTTAACAGCCACAAATTTTGAACATAACCTACTCAATTGTATAATCCAACTTGGGTTTCTGGATCTTACTCTTTGTGGCAGCAGTCAGTCTACAGACATACAGTGTCTGTGATGGGCCAGTTTAGACTCATAACTAATCACTAAACTTTTGATTTAGTACAGTTGTTTGTGAAGTGCTACTTTATTAGTAAACACATTAAACTAGTCTAATTTTGATAAGGTGTGTATTTCTATTAATTGTTGACATAGTTAAGAAATGACTCATTTCATCTAAATAAGAAATGGGAGAAGGGATATGCCAATTAATTGAATGCTTAGATTTTATATCTAAATTCTGATTTGCATTAGGTGCTCCAGTATTGATTAGAAAATAAATCTCCACTTGAGTGAAGGTTATGTTCTTGGGCACAATAGTGAATAATCCCAAATATGTGCTCAGCAATATTGCGTTGAGATGGACCTGGACCGTGCAAAAGGCAACATGCCATGTTGTACAAGTCTAGTGCAGCTGGATTTGTGACTCAGTACGGTTTCTAAAAAATCAGCATTTGAAGTCTGCACAAGAAGATGCACACAGTTGGCGTGAGAGATTGAATGTTAGCACAAGAAGTGCACACCTCATTCTTTCTTGCATCACAGTCCATGTTGGTAGCTGTGAATGCGGTTATTTGAGGAGAGTAGCTTGTTTTTTGTGGTAAGGTGTGTTCAAGAAGCAGTTCATTCAAGATCAAATGTAGGAGCTTCATATTATACTGTAAAAGGAAAGAAGTGATGTGCATGGTTTCAGGTTTTTGAAACGTTTTCCTTGTTTTCCACAACAGGTCTGTATACAAACGAATTTGGGCAAGTTTATTTTGACATTCAGCTTCCTGCTGTATATGAGTAAATTGTAGGGGCCGCTTTATAGTAACATGCCTGATTTACTGGAGTCTAAATAGATTTCCATTGCAGACCATGTGTCTATTAAGAATTTTTTTCCTCAACTTGTCTGAATGCCAGTCCTTTTCTCCAGTCAAAAGCAAATTGTCATACAGAGTTGTTAAAAAAGAATCTTTAAATACATAGTAATCATTTAGAATTTTTAACTGTGATCTAGCAAAAGTCTCTAAAGTTGATTTTTTTTTTTACCCTCCTTTTTCTATCTCCTTACTAAATTTATACGGGTATCAATGGTGCTGTTTCTGAAAAAAATCACTTGACAATACTACATTAACATTTTGATTTCTGTGCAGCTGCACAAATAAAATTCATAGTCAAGCTAGCATTAGTCTAGTATTGCCAGATGCTGCTTTTGTCCCTTTAGAGTGTCTGAAGTATTTGCTATGAGTTGATATGACAGATCCAATAAGTTTTTGACATGTTCGTTCGTGTGTGTGCGTGTGTGTGTATGTATATATGTGTGTATATATATACACCCGTGCTTCGCAGCGGAGAAGTAGTGTGTTAAAGAAGTAATGAAAAAGAAAAGGAAACATTTTGAAAATAACGTAACATGATTGTCAATGTAATTGTTTTGTCACTGTTGTGAGTGATGAGCGTTGCTGTCATATATATAATGTGTGTGTATCTATCTATCTCTCTATCTCTATCTCTCTATCTACTAATAAAAGGCAAAGCCTTCACTGACTCACTCATCACTAATTCTCCAACTTCTGTAGGTAGAAGGCTGAAATTCGGCAGGCTCATTCCTTACAGCTTACTTACAAAAGTTGGATAGGTGTCATTTCAAAATTCTACGCGTAATGGTCATAACTGGAACGTATTTTCGTCCATAAACACTGTAATAGAATGCAGCTCGATAGCCGTGGGAGGCGGAGTTTCGTATTAAAATATTTAACCAATCACATTTCAAACCTCATTTGTTGCCAGGCAATCTGTTGTGAAGGCACTCTAACACAGAATAAATGTTGATTAACCTGTTGCTTCAACCAATCAGATTTTGAGTTGGTGTCAGTAGGGCCCTTTAGCAGGCGTACGGCAACTTCACCGTATTCAGACCCATTGATTGGATAGAAGCCGATCTGAGGAACTCTACAACGCCATTGAACGCACCACAACCGCTCCGAGCGAAAGATCGTTGTGTGCACTACGGCCAACTCCATGGCAGGATTCTGGACAATAGTATTTGCCAGACACAGACCAGATTTCAAGACCATGAACACCTGATGTTTGTCACGCTCCTCGAGCCCCAAAAGTTTCAGGAATACAAGAAAAATTTCACGCATGCAGCCTTCTCCACTGTAACACAAGAGCCACGGAGTGTTTTTGATCTGTCTCGGCTAAAAACAGAACTGACTATAATGTATGTCATGGATGATTTTGCAGGAGAATCTCCCACTGATCTCCTTGACTTCCTTCATCAGAAAAATCTGAATGAGAGCATGGGGCGGCTGTTCACATTGGTATATTTGGCGGTGATCATTCCTGTGTACGCTGCTTCTGTCGAGCGGACATTTTCAGCCCTAAAGCAAAATATATATATAGATATAGATATCTATATATATATATATAGATATCTATATATATATATATATATATATAGATATATATATATATATAGATATATATATATATATATATAGATATATATATATATATATATATATAGATAGATAGATAGATAGATATAGATATGTGTATATGTAGATATAAACATATATACTTATACATATATACATATTAACATCGTCTATATACTGTAATAGACTGCAGGTCGATGGCCGTGGGAAGCGGAGTTACTTGTCGCATCATCACGCCTCCTACATAAGTACGTAGAGAACAAGGAAGAGCTCCAAAGAGCGCTAAACAAAAAACGCATTTCACAATTGAGAAGTTAGCAAACGATTATGAAGCGAGTGACGCATACAAGCATATTTATAAGTGCAGCTACTGCGGAAACAAAGCACGGTGTAAACTGTAAGTTTAAATTAAGTTTATAGACACACTCCCGCTGCCGTTTGTCATGCCTACGACAAATATGGTATTTGCGAGATACAAGTTTAATGAGAAGACACAAGGTATAAACGAGACTTTAGATCACTTTGTAACGGAGTTAAAATTGCTGTAACAAGAAACTTTTAAGTGCCGGGTCTTAGCTAACATTAAATAAAGCCGTGGACATCACGAGATAGCATGAGCACAGCTGAGAAGCTTCGATGCATGTACTCTGAGCGGCTCACGTCAACTGACTTTGCAGGACTGGAAAAGATTAAATTAAGTTCATACATACGCTCCCGGTAAATATTCGCAGGCAAATCCACAAATTAATACCGGGAATGCCTGTTGAACATCTTACATTCACGAGTACCGATTTGGGTGGTGAACACTTCGATGAATGAAACCTGTTATCTTTACAACGGTTCACGAACACGGAATATAACACAACACATCCTCCAAATACGAACATGATTGAAAGAAATAATGATAATCAAATCCTTGATGACAGCAACACTCATAACGGTCACAAAACTATTACAGTGACAATCATGTTACACTATTTTTAAAATGTTTCCTTGTCTTACAACAAGCACAGCTGAGAAGCTTTGATGCCTTGTACTCCATAACACGTTAAAAAAATAACTCATTTAATCACACTTTGCATTCCAAGCAAAGGGGAACTTTTGTCAATGCATGATTTCCTGGTATATCGATTACATTGATGCACACATCAGAGCTACAAAAATGTAAGAGTCGGAAGAAAGCACGTTGCTAGGACTGATTGGAGGCAAATTTAATTTCAAAAGACTACCCGACGGAAGCCTTGATAAAAGCATGGTTTTGTGCAAACTGTGCAAAAAGGAGTTTGCATACCACCGAAGCACTTCAACCTTACGGTACCATCTAAATGCAAAATATGTTACAGCGAGCACAGAAACTGTGTATGCTATTAGCACTAGCAGTACGAGTTCGAGTACCAACAAAAGGTGTCGGCAGCCCAAACCTGATGAAATGACTGGTTTCAGGACCAAAATGAGTAAGTCAACATCGGTCAAACTTACAAATTCTCTCGCAAAATGGATTGCTTTGGATTGTAGACCACTAACAGTGGTGGAAGATAGGGGGCTAGAAAATGTGCTACAGTTAGCGTCTGGTGATCCAACTATCCAACTGCCGCGCCGAAAGACTATTTCAAGTAAAATTCAACAGCTTTATGACACTAAAAAACAAGCAAAATTAGCCACTTTGTGGCTGTTTCCTTTTCTTTTTCATTACTTCTTTAACTCACTACTTCTCTGCTGCAAAGCGCGGGTATTTTGCTAGTGTATGTATATATATGTGTGTGTGTATATATATATATATATATATATATATATATATATATATATATATATATATATATATATATATAAATAAAATTAGCCTCTCATACTTGGAGAACTTGGGAGGAGGCAGCATATTGTTTTCTGTTGAACTTTAAGATAAGGAGCTGACAGAGTACAAACTGACAGGACTTATTTTGCATTTCTAGTATTTTAGAATGCAAGCAAAATCAACTAAAATACTTTCTTTGTAATTTACTGCAAGGCCACTGATCATCTTTTAGCCAGTTCCAATGCCCCTTCAAATGTGTTTTTCTTTTTATCAAGTTGGTAATTTCATTGCACTATAGTGTCCTATTGTAAATCATGAGTTTGGAGTAAGTATGGAGTAGTTCTTTGTGTATCCATTTTCTTAGACTGTACTTTACCTTCTGTCATAAATATTGGTGAGTTACCTTAGAGTGGCAAAAACCTAGAAATGTGCATGACTGTTTGCAGTATAATGTTATTTTATCCAGTAGATTGCAGCAGCATACCATCCCGAGAGGAGTTATTCTGGTTTAACACGGTTAAAGTGGGTCATTACCGTCACCCCAAGTTTGACTCGAGAATAACTGCAATTACTTACATTTCTGACCCTGAGTAACACTAAAGCTGTTAAAGGAAGTTTTCATTTTACCTTCAAATACCACATATGTGTTGTCAAGTACCATCTTAATATAAAATGTCCAAATTATAGCTAGTCAGTTTGCATGATGCTTTTTTCCCCACCATTTACAGCATCTGTTTTCTAAGCTTTGCATAAATATGCACTACATTATCTTAACGTATAAAGGGAGGAAGAAATTTGTAGATATGGGATGAATGTTCAGATTTAGCATTAAGTGTTCACATGGCATGAATGTAGAGATTTTCTCATCATTTTGCATCACAGGTTTACATTGTTTATCCATTACTTATATAATCAGTAAGAAACCATCAGTTTTATTTTTCATTTTCCGAAAGTGATAAAAAAATGAGTCGTCTTGAGGCTAACAAGATTAGTGACCAAAAAAATTAATGGCATTCTGCTTGAAATTGTGCGACCAGTGAAGCTTTTATTTGAAAAACTTGGAAGGTTTCAAATTTTAAAACAAGAGAAATAGAAGAAATTTGCAAATTGTGAAAATGTTTTGTGTAATCTAAATAGCCTACTGTATTTAAGTCTACACTGAGTTAGTTCTTTGAGACACCTAAGTGAATTGGTCCCCTGTTTGCTCTAACGAGACTCTATACTTGTTAGATAATTAACTCTGATCAAAGTTTTAAGTGTGGCACAGAGGTGCAAGCCCATGTTAACTGCACTGTGGCTGAGAGTTTAGCTGATGAGTCTATAGCCCAGGTAACTCCTGTAAACTGAGATATCAAAAGTCACTAGTCCACTGCATATCTGGTAGAATTTGGTGTTGTCCTTCTGCCATTTCTGGAGCTTCCTAACCTTGTGGAATGGAACAGGATACTACTGATGACTATTTTTCATCTAAAGATGATATCAAGATAAAAAGATTGCACTGGATCAGCGTTGAGGATTAGAGATCCTGTAACATTAAAATGTTGCCCCAGTCATGTAACAGGGTACCGTTTGAATTACTTGAAAATACACATCACACTATGTATGGTATTGCCTGATGAGCTTCTGATTCCTGATACAAAGTGTCCATAGAAATCTTGGGGCATTTTCAGAACATACCAGGGGTGCGGAAATCCAACGCCCGACTCGTCTGACATGGGTAAATTGACCATTGGACAAGCGTGTTTTCTGGTTTCAGTTGTCCGCAGACAAGTGCAATTTTCTGGATAAAAAAGAATTAAATGTGCAGTGCAGGGCACATTTTTACCACTACTTTCAAATTTTAAACATTTTGGTACGTACTTCATGCGGAAACAGTCTACTTAGGCATGTTCTTCATGTCTCAAATTGGTATTAATTATTGTTTACAAAATGATGGCTGATTTTTCAAAGGGGTAGCACTCTTGTAGTCTTACATAAGTATTTTACCCTACTATTTACATGCTTGGAGATGCGGTCATTTTTTTCATACCGACATTACGATGTTATTTGATGATTTTTCATTATAATCGAATAACTTTTATATATTATTGATAAAATTATTTTTTTCTACATAAAAATGCGATCATTTCACCTACAATGCAATTGTTTTCGCCACCTAAAGCTTGTTAGGCATTTGATCTTTTCTGATTTCGCGTAGGTTGTGATATATGGAGGAGTTAAGAAATTTATTGCGTGACATCAATTTTGATGAGCTGTCTATAGACCATTTTTGATTAGAGAATTTTTCATATAAAACAAGTTGGTTTCGCGCTGTCAGTTTATTAAAAATAAACAAAACATTCTAACGGTTTCCAAATGTTATGAAATATCAATAAAAATCTTCACTTAGACGCAGTTATTTTTTTTCCCAACAACATCGGTAATATTTACTTCTTTGGAAATGTACCATCTTGCTGAATTTCGAATATGTCATTAGGAATTACCTGCGTAACCCATACTGCACTGCGGTAAGCACGTTCTCACTGTATGTGTGTTGTTGAAACTGAAGCAAGTAGCATCGCGGTTGAGAAATGGATCATTTCTTGATTAAAACTGGCACAACAGGCCTTGAAAAACCTAAGGAAGCATAGTAAGGCCACTATGAAAAAAATACAGGCACAGTGAAGACAAAAAAATGTAAATGTCGAGATTAAAGTCGACATGTTGACTTTATTCTCGTTGTTTATTTTGTCAGTAGAATGTCGCAAAATAAACTTCATCTAAAAATGAATGTTTCATTTACTAGATTTTCCCAAACCCCGTCATAAATTAATGTAGCACATTAACTGCTTTATATTAAGTGTTCCCCGACCCTGTTCTTAATCTCTACGCGCTTCTTAAACTGACTTCCTCTTACACTGAGAGGCACCGGGCAGTGATCGCCGCATGTTGACTTCATGATATTCTTGCTTTATGAACATTCAGAATACTAAGATAAATACTTGATATCTTTTTCACGATGAAATGCATTCAACCATGTATTAGACATGGGTGGCGGGGGGCACAGTGGCGTGACTGTAGTCCTGCTCCCTTGCATTAAGGGTTCTCATGTCTACGTTCAGTGTAGAGAAGTTTATGGCAGGTGTGACAAGGCTCCAAAAAACTGGATATTTGAATGGGTATTGCACAGGTTTAACTGAAATATTGTGTAAATGTTGGGTTCATGATCTGGAGGTCGGAGATACGAACGCAGAATTCAATAGATGTTTTTCTGAGCAGGCTTTCTTTATTGCATGTTTGCTGTGTCTATCGTATGTACTAAACCCCCTGTTCCTAGCCTTTGTCTTTCTCCATATAACCAATCACCACACGATAAACGTCTTTGTGAAATTAAAACTAGTTATAAACCTAGACCTTAGTTTTCAGAACTTTAAAAACAATTTTCGTTGTACATGTTTAATTATGCCATCCATTCAGAGGTCTAAGCTTATAACTAGTTTTAATTTCACAAATACGTTTATCGTGTGGTGATTGGATACAGTGGAGGAAATAATTATTTGACCCCTCACTGATTTTGTAAGTTTGTCCAATGACAAAGAAATGAAAAGTCTCAGAACAGTATCATTTCAATGGTAGGTTTATTTCAACAGTGGCAGATTGCACATCAAAAGGAAAATCGAAAAAATAACTTTAAATAAAAGATAGAAATTGATTTGCATTTCATTGAGGGAAATAAGTTTTTGAACCCTCTAACAAAAAAAGACTTAATACTAAGTGGAAAAACCCTTGTTTGCAAGCACAGAGGTCAAACGCGTTTCTTGTAATTGATGACCAAGTTTGCACATTTTAGGAGGAATGTTGGTCCACTCCTCTTTGCAGATCATCTCTAAATCCCTAAGGTTTCGAGGCTGTCTCTGTGCTACTCTGAGCTTGAGCTCCCTCCATAGGTTTTCTATTGGATTAAGGTCCGGAGACTGACTAGGCCACTCCATGACCTTAATGTGCTTCTTCTTGAGCCACTCCTTTGTTGCCTTTGCTGTATGTTTTGGGTCATTGTCGTGCTGGAACACCCATCCACGACCCATTTTCAGTTTCCTGGCAGAGGGAAGGAGATTGTCGCTCAGGATTTCACGATACATGGCTCCGTCCATTTTCCCGTTAATGCGATTAAGTTGTCCTGTGCCCTTAGCAGAAAAACACCCCCAAAGCAAAATGTTTCCACCCCCATGCTTGACGGTGGGGACGGTGTTTTGGGGTCATAGGCAGCATTTTTCTTCCTCCAAACACAGCGAGTTGAGTTAATGCCAAAGAGCTCTATTTTGGTCTCATCAGACCACAGCACCTTCTCCCAGTCACTCTCTGAATCATTCAGGTGTTCATTGGCAAACTTCAGACGGGCCTGCACATGTGCCTTCTTGAGCAGGGGACCTTGAGCCCTGCAGGATTTTAATCCATTGCGTGTAATGTATTTCCAATGGTTTTCTTGGTGACTGTGGTCCCTGCTAATTTGAGGTCATTAACTAACTCCTCCCGTGTAGTTCTAGGATTCTTTTCACCTTTCTCAGAACCATTGACACCCCACGAGGTGAGATCTTGCGTGGAGCCCCAGAGCGAGGTCGATTGATGGTCATTTTGTGCTCCTTCCATTTTTGAACAATCGCACCAACAGTTGTCACCTTCTCTCCCAGCTTCTTGCTAATGGTTTTGTAGCCCATTCCAGCCTTGTGCAGGTCTACAATTTTGTCTCTGACATCCTTGGACAGCTCTTTGGTCTTTCCCATGTTGTAGAGTGTGGAGTCTGCTTGATTGATTGATTCTGTGGACAGGTGTCTTTTATACAGGTGACTAGTTAAGACAGGTGTCCTTAATGAGGGTGACTAATTGAGTAGAAGTGTCTAACCACTCTGTGGGAGCCAGAACTCTTAATGGTTGGTAGGGGTTCAAAAACTTATTTCCCTCAATGAAATGCAAATCAATTTCTATTTTTTATTTAAAGTTATTTTTTCGATTTTCCTTTTGATGTGCAATCTGCCACTGTTGAAATAAACCTACCATTGAAATGATACTGTTCTGAGACTTTTCATTTCTTTGTCATTGGACAAACTTACAAAATCAGTGAGGGGTCAAATAATTATTTCCTCCACTGTATGTGCAGAAAGAAAAGGGATAGGAACTGGGGGTTTAGTACGTCAGATAGAGACTTGAGTCTAAAAGTAAGAAAAAAGTTGGTTCAATTGAAAAAGCGTTTTCTAAAGCTGATTGCTCGAAAGATTGAGCGTTATGCTAGGCTGTTCAATACTGCTTCTTTAGAAGAGTTTGACCCACGACCAGCTATGGAATTTCTGGCTGTCACCTGGCAACAGGCACATCACTCATAAAAAACCTGAAAAGTCATCAGCATCCACTTCTGCAAGACCATCAGTCCAGGAACATTGCAGTTCAGCTCAAGCAGAAATGAACAGCATTCAGCCCATGCTGTCTGAGATGGTAAAGATTCTTGGGGGAGAAGATGTTGCAAGACAAAAGCTGAAGAACATGGCAGAAAATGAATCAGGACAGTGTTCTGTTATGTAACTGTAATATATGAAATAGAACTAGTGTAGCTATAATGAAGGCATTGTTTATTAGCCAGTTAAAATAAGGGAATCGTTTATATAATATTCTAGAGCAAGGTGGCAAAATACTATACTCCCTGAAAGAACTTTTTTCAGTTTTAAAATGGAATGCAGTTTGGGTATCAATAAAAGAGATCAGAAAAAATAAACTATTTTTCACTTTTGTTATTTGTTTATGGGCAAGTGAATTTAACTGGCGGACAAGTGGATTTTCTAAGTTTTAAACAAATTTGATTTCCACACCCCTGCATATAGCACTTGTCTCTCCACCTTTGTAAATTAATAGGAGTCTGGATTAATTAAACCAGGCAACAGTTTACCACTTGGCCAGGGTTTATATTTTTTAATTCACTAAATAAACCTGTGTTGCTCTGTGTCAGAAGGTAGATTCCAGTGTTACTTTTCCACAGTAGCTGCCACCAAATCAGAGGTTGATTGTTGTGAGATGTCTGTTTTTAGCACTAGTGTTGTACTCTGCTTTTTTAATTGAGTCATCATTGCCAGTCTACTACTTTATTCTTATTTGCTTGCCACTGCAGTGCAGCTTTTATCTAGAACTTTATTTGGTTATTCTTTACACTGAAAACTTCCATGGTTGCTTGTAGTGCTGGACTTTTTTCCCTTTTTTATGTAATTCATTTTATATCATTGCTAAGTCATTATGTAACATTAATTTCAGCTACAATTTATAGCATCTTTCCTGAAGCCACACTCTTCGTAAAGCAGCAGTGGGAAATGGTTGAAGCCTTCTAAAAGACTGTGTGGACAGTGGTATGCCACAGAACTGTAATTAGTACAGCTGTACTGCCTTATTTATGTGTGTACAGTAGAAAACAGTCTTTCTTTATTTACTGTATATGTTTTATAATGTACTCTTTTCTACTCATACTGATGCTTATAATATAGACATTATTTCAGGATATTTGCAATTTTGCATGCTCCGTCATTTCTTCAGTGACACATCTTGTAATGCATCTTAACATTACTATGTTTTTACAAGTGTTTTAATGGTGATATTTGTGGAAGGTCTTACGTAAAGTCTGAATAACTGGCTGTTTAAAATTGGGTGCTATAAACCAAACAACACTAACTATGCCTATTGCTCACAAGTAGCTAACAGACTCAAAATCAGAAGTTATTTTTATTTAAGGTACTGTAATTCTGTCATGAATACATGTGATCCTGAGAGTTTTCATTTCTGCATTCAATTTAAGTGGAAAACTGTGTTGTTTTTTTTTTTTTTTTTGTTCTACTGTATGTCTGAAATATTTAAATTTACAATTGACATTTATGCATTTGTTTTTTTTTTGGTTTATAGAAATGTTTACCATGGACCCAAGATTCCAAGAGATTTGAAGGCGAAGAAAAGGGATATACTGTAAATGTGTGATCCACTGAAATTCAATTTAATGTCTATCATGTTTTTGTTATGAGGGGATCGGGAGGGATAGTTACTTTGGTGTCTTTGAAAACAAGCTTAACATCCCCTATGCAAGAAAGAGGCCCTGCACAGAGAAAGCTAGAATTTGACATGGTTTGGACATTGTCTTATACTATGCCATTTAGTGCACAGAATTGATGTGGTTGCTTTTTATCAAAAAGTGTTTACAAAACAGAAACCAGTAAGAAATTTTCAGTTGGTAATATTGAAGCATTTTCCACTGGCAAAAACTGTGTGGCCTTTCAAATTGGATTTGCATTTCTGCCTCTTGTCCTACCTGTCACATTTTTGTATTGTTTAAATTATTACCTTCTGCATTCCTTGAAGAGCTGCTGCTGTTGTTCTTTCTTTCTAAACTTTGCTGATTGTTTTATTCAGGCTGTGTTTTGTTTAATTTGTGAACACAGTAAAAAGGCTCAAGAATTAAGAAAACCTATGTTGCATTACAGTCTTTCTGTATTTACGAATTTCAGCACATCTGATGATAATGCACTGTTTTTAAGATTTCAGGCTATTTTTTTTTCCTCAAATGTATACTTGCAAAGGATATGAACTTTAGCTTCAAAGCAGATTCAAATTTCTGTAGCATTGTTTTATAAAGTGGAGATTTATGAAGGCAACACCTAACAGTTCAGGAGTTTAAAGCCCTGTTGACATCATGTACTTAAGCTTCTCTGCGACAGAAGATAACTCTCTAATACGTAGTCACTCCAAAAACGACCCGCTGTCCTTGCCACAGTACCAACTATGGCTAATATTCTCTGCAATTAACATAAAATATATGACAGTTTTTTGAAAAAGTTTAATATGTAAGCAGCCTTAGTAAAACTAACAGCAAATTGTGTGAATTTTTGTAGTGCCTTACATATTTATTTAAATGCTGCTTTGTTGTAAAACAGATAATATCCCTTTGAGATTAAAGTTCTTGTTTTTTGTAAACATTACTAGTTCAAGAGAAAAATCCAGTGTCCTCTTGTTCTTTGAAAGTAGATTGTTTTGGGTTTTTAGTTATATGTACATTTATACACACCCATCTGTGCACATTACATATGTATGTATATGGTATATACACACAGTATAATAATGTCTGGTTGTGTGAATAAATATATATAATATTTACACACATGCGTGCATGGATGTGTGTTCATATATATGTATGGTAAATGCAAATATGAAGTTCATTCATATCACATGTGCATATTAGTACTCAGTTAGGAAAAAGTCATGTTTTAAGTAGAACTTTAAAAACTTCAATTAACTGCTGGTTTTGGAAATACAAGGGACAAAATAACTTCTGTCATTTGTGCAAAGTAAAAAAAAATGCATTTACTTATAGCAGCAGTTTTAGATCTGTGCACAATAAGTTGATTCTTTGATATTTAACTTCATATTAAACCACATTGTTTGCTAAACCTTTATCTTTGGGGGATGTAACCTGGAAGAGAAAAGAGAAATGAGTTCATGTGATGTAAAGTGTGCTTGAAACTTTTTGGACCATAGTACAAATTTTTGAAAGAGATAGCATTCCACAATTTTGGGTTAGTCAGTTGAGAGCCTCAGAGGCATTCTTGTTATTTATTTTTTTTTCTTTTTGTTACTTTTGCTCAAATATCTTGTTATATCTTTTGCCTATTTTTTCTTAGGTTAGCCCTTGCATTGATTTTATGTTGCCGATTGTTAGAACTGATTGTGAGTAAAATTAAAGAGGGCAGAAAACTGAGAAACTTTCCACCTGTCTTAAAATTCGACAGTCTATTTTTTAATACTGAGAAATGAACTGCACCTGCTCTTTTATCTTCAGCATTCACATACATAGGTAGCTTTAAGGTATTACCAAAAAACACTGGACTTCCTAAAACTGCATTTAGCAACAGATGTTATAGATAATGATAAAAAAAGAAATATGTATATACACACAAGAGTGACAGAGAATTAAGACTCTTCAAGACAAAATGCTGAAATTTTATATGGAATAGAAGCTGCAGGAACACACCTCCAGATCTCTCCATATTTGTGCCCACATGAACAGTCCGCTACCTCCTTCTCCCCCATAGTTATTATTTTTCATTTTCTTCACTTCTTGGGTTTTACTTTTTCCATGTTGGATACGCACTTTATTGTAAATATTGTTCCTTAGCTGTTAATATGCTTTTTTTTTTTTTTTTTAAATTTTAGGAGACTTTTTAACTTCGGTTGTCTTTTAAACATAAAACAACCCACTGCCCTAGTTTTTCCTGTTTGGTCTTTTGTTTTTTGTTTTTTTTTTCTCAGTTTTGGTAAAGTTTTAACCAAAGATCTGGTGTACTTTTGAAAAACCTTCCGTTCTTTGCCACCCAGCCAAAAACTAACACACCATCTTTGCTACAACTGATATATAAAAAGCTATAAAGTGCACATACTGCACACATCTTGGGGCATTTACAGTAGAAATTGTAATTTTATTTTTTCTGTTATCTACATGTCAAAGTTTGTGATTCTATGAACAATTTCCATTGCTATGAAAAAAACAGGCCAACCTCCTTGTTTTCCTTTTTATTTTAAATGCAACAAGAGAATATCACTGCCTCTTTTTTAAAGCTCCACTTCCTGGGTACAGTTATCAGCAGTTCTTTTATTTTTTTTTTATATTGGCAAATACTACAATATTTCCCATACTTAGTAAATCCACCAAACAGGTTGCTACAATTTGCCTCGGTGATGATATTTTTTTGCCTCACAGGAATATTAGTTATTACACGTTGCAGTTACTGCTTCAGTGGATACAGTTTGATTTAACAAATGTCTTCTCCACAAGACTCACATTTAGTATTATCAGTAATATAGACCCAATGAATATTCTGTTCCCTTATTTTTCTTATTTTTTATTTTTTTTTTTATTTGTTTGAATCAATGAGAAGTGTCCATAGAGAGCAATGGGCAGGCTGGGTCCCCTCCTCTATGTTCTGCCGGCCTCTTTCAGTAAAACCAAACTCATTAAACCAACCAAACAAAAGCTGATTGCAATCATTATGTGCAGGAATTAACGCAATAGCTGAAGCAGCAAGATTTTTCAGCATTACTGGTAATCTGTCTTTTTAGGCCTGTTGGAGAAATACAAAAACGCTACAGTAGGACAAGATTTTCACTTTTGCTGATTGGCACTGCAGTGTTTGTCAAAAGCTGAGAACCTGAGATATTGATGCATTAATGTTTGTGGACAACACAATAGTGGAAAAAATTATTTTTCATTGCAATTCTTTACTCGTAGCTACCTCGTGATTAGGGAGATTTCTTGATAATCATCTTATAGAGCATCAATTTCTTTTCCTGGCATTTATATTTAGTTTTTAGTGGGGATGCCCAAAAACAACATTGTAATTAATTAGAACAGCACTTAGGACTTAAGTCCAAACATGTTCATTTAAAGAATGTAATAAATCAAAGTCTGCACTGTGCATGGGTCACTCAGCCTGCGGCTTCATTGTATGCCTTGGCTTGAAAGGTCTTGCCTCTTCTATAAAAGGATCAAGGTGGCATTGTATTGGAATCTTAAATTCTCTTTTAAGTACAAGGACGGATTTTCTTGCAAGAGCTTTATTTATCTTGCGTTTTGTAGTTTTTCAATTTCTGTGTTTGTCTTGTTCATGTTTAGTTATAACGTTTGCAGTTTTGATTATAAAAATGGGCTATTTGAAATTATTTAAGTGGTAGGTAGCACTGATACTCATTTTGAAATGCTTTGAAGGTGTAAGTGTACGTTCCATTTTGTGGTCCTTTTTTTACACTCAGTAATCCCTAATCTTGCCAGGCTTGGGCCATTCGGATTTTGAACGTGAATGCCAATATACTCACCGTACCATCAAAATATATTGGCATTTCTTGAAATCTGGATTGCCTGGAGACTGGTTTAGTCATAACAGATGTCTTTTGATAATATATTAGAATTAACCGCCTGTCATTCTTTAAAATTGTGCCATACCTATCGGACTACTAATGGAAGGACCTTTCACACATGGCTTTTAAAACCTGTATTTGGCAAGGACTGTAAACATGAACCCTATCAAGAAAGCCATTGCTGTTATATACACCATTGTGAGCTGACGCTGTGTCCTTTGAATGCTCCGTTCACCTCCGAGTGAGGTAGTTGAACGCCTTTCAGTTTAGAATTAGGCCGCACCACGGTGTTGTGATTCTTTGATTTGCTTGATTTCAAAAATGTGGAATTGTACTACAGTAAGTGAAAGAGGCCTGTTGGTTTTGTCAAAAAGGTGCAAATAAATGTGATTATTTTTCAAAACCATTATTCTGTTGAAGTTTAGTACTAAAGATTTCATATTTCAATATTAGTTTGTTTGGACACAATTTGCCTCAACAGAATTTTAATTACTATTTCATATCTAGAATCTGGAAATCTGCAGTAGTAGGTTGGTAGCATGTAGGGTTGTCCATTTTGCTTCCGTGTTCTCGAACCCTCTTGCATTTCCCTTTCTTCTTCCAGCAGCTGTGCCTTCCTTTGTTATTTCGACACGTGTATCTTCTGTTGTGTGCAATTAACTCCTTTTGCTGCTGTTTTCAATGTTTTCATGAGCGATTTAATGAGGCTACTTCCTTTTGTGTGCAGCAGGGTCACCGTACACCTCGCCGATTTACAAGCAACACTGTTTTATAGTGTGTGAAAGTATTTTGTACTTTCTGATATTTCACTGTATTCTTCACAGACTTTGTTCTATGCAAGATAATCTATCACAACTGAAGACACTGTTAAAGTGAAGAGATATTTATTCTGTTACTTATATGACTTGAACTAGATCAGCCCAGTATTTTTTCAGTTTATCTTCTTTCTCTCTCTGTATTTAATAACCTGATACAGCAAACTGGAGCAAACTACCGGTGTACTTTAGCAGTGGAGGAAACTACCGGTTTATTTTTGTTGTTTATGTTAGAAATTGTTTCTGGTTTTCTTGCAATAAATGATCTAAAGTTTACATGAACCTAATGTTCTCTTTTTCTATGTTGAACTAATGGTTTTGAACAAATTCTACTGACTCTGTGAACGGTTTGGGGGTTGGGGCTGGGATTAACCATAACTTCCAAACTGGGTGGCACAGTGTTTACTGCTGCTCCCTCACAATTCAGCATCCTGGTTTCAAATCGTAATGCCTGTGCAACTGTGAGAGTTGTTCCTATGAGGTATTGTGGAATTTCTCCCACGTTCACAAAGATAAGCAGGTTAGTGCATTTCGATATTTGAAATAATCCCCTCTGTGTGTGTGAGAGAGGGAGAGAGTGAAAGAGTGGGCTGGCATTACTTCAACAGCTTCAACGTACTTGGCACCAAATGGAGCAACAAAATGGCCCTCCACGACCCTCAATTGAATTAAGCAGGGTTGTGTGAGTTCTTAGGCAGTACATCACAAAGATTGTGAAATCTGAATTAACAGGAAAATTCAACAGATTTTTGAAGTCTTCATAGAATGGAATGAACATTTTTGTAGGGTACAAAAAGACACTTGAAGGTGTAAAACATTCAGCATAAAAAAGGTAAACTAACCGCAAAACATTACAGGTTGCACCTTACAGGCTACTGTGTATGTACAGTTGTGCTTGAATTTTTCTATATTTCTGCATAAATATGACCTACAACATCACCAGATTTTCACTCAAGTCCTAAAAGTAGATAGAGAAACCAGTTAAAGAAATGAGACTAAAATATTATACTTGGTCATTTATTTATTAAGAAAAATGATCAAATATTACATATTTGTGAGTAGCAAAAGTATGTGAACCTTTGCTTTCAGTATCTGGTGTGACCCCCCTTTGCAGCAATAACTGCAACTAAACGTTTCCGGTAACTTCTGATCATTCCTGCACACCGGCTTGGAGGAATTTTAGCCCATTCCTCCGTACAGAACAGCTTCAACTCTGGGATATTGGTGGGTTCCTCAAATTAACTGCCCGCTTCAGGTCCTTCCACAACATTTCGATTGGATTAAAGTCAGGACTTTGACTTGGCCATTCCAAAATATTAACTTTATTCTTCTTTAACCATTCTTTAGCAGAACGACTTGTGTGCTTAGGGTCGTTGTCTTGCTGCATGACCCAACTTCTTTTGAGATTCAGTTCATGGACAGATGTCCTTACGTTTTATTTTAGAATTCTCTGATATAATTCAGAATTCATTGTTCCATCAATGACGGCAAGCCGTCCTGGCCCAGATGCAGCAAAACAGGCCCAAACCATAATATTACCACCACCATGTTTCACAGATGGGATAAGGTTCTTATGCTGGAATGCAGTGTTTTCCTTTCTCCAAACTAACGCTTTTCATTTAAATCAAAACGTTCTATTTTGGTCTCATCCGGCCTCAAAACATTCTTCCAATAGCCTTCTGGTTTGTCCACATGATCTTTAGCAAACTGCAGACAAGCAGCAATGTTTTTTTTGGAGAGCAGTGGCTTTCTCCTTGCAACCCTGCCATGCACACCATTGTTGTTCAGTGTTCTCCTGATGGTAGACTCATGAACATGAACATTAGCCGATGTGAGAGAGGCCTTCAGTTGCTTAGAAGTTACCCTGGTGTCCTTTGTGACCTTGCCGACTATTACACGCCTTGGTCTTGGAGTGATCTTTGTTGGTCGACAACTCCTGGGGACGGTAACAATGGTCTTGAATTTCCTCCATTTGTACACAATCTGTCTGACTGTGGATTGGTGGAGTCCAAACTCTTTAGAGATGGTTTTGTAAACTTTTCCAGCTTGATGAGCATCAACAACTCTTTTTCCGAGGATGTGCCATGATACACTTCCACAAGCATGTGTTGTGAAGAGCAGACTTTGATAGATCCTGTTCTTTAAATAACACAGGGTGCCCACTCACACCTGATTGGCATCCCATTGATTTGAAAACACCTGACTTGAATTTCACCTTCAAACTAACTGCTAATCCTAGAGGTTCACATACTTTTGCCACTCACAAATATGTAATATTTGATCATTTTCCTCAATAAATAAATGACCAAGTATAATATTTTTGTCTCATTTGTTAAACTGGTTTCTCTTTATCTACTTTTAGGACTTGAGTGAAAATCTGATGATGTTTTAGGTCATATTTTTGCAGAAATGTAGAAAAATTCAAGTACAACTGTACATACACTGTAGCCTGTAAGGGTTCACAAACTTTCAAGCACAACTGTATGTAGGTGACTAACAGCATTTTGTGGCAAGTATTTTGTTATCACCATCAGTGTCAGTATTGGAGAAGAGCTGCAGCAGTCATTTCTCTAAATGCAATGATAGATACAGGAATGTTGAATAAAGTGTGTTACGAGATGTATTGCGATGGGTGGGACCGAAACGAAATATGACGAAGCTAGACATTGCATAAAACCAGCTTTTCATTGCATGACGTCTAGTCAAAGGAGATCTCAGAGTTGACAACTGCAGTTGCTAATCTCATCACCCTGAGAATGTCCGATTATACAGTCGTGGACAAAAGTTTTGAGAATGTCACAAGTATCCATTTTCACAAAGTCTGTTGCTTCAGTGTTAAAGATCTTTTTGTCAGATGTTTCTATGGTATACTGAAGTAGAATTACAAGTGTTTCATACGTTTCAAAGTCTTTTATTGACAATTACATTAAGTTTATGCAAAGAGTCGATATTTGCAGTGTTGGCCCTTCTTTCTTTTTCAAGACCTTTGCAATTCACCCTGGCAGGCTGTCAATCAACTTCTGGGCCAAATCCTGACTGATGGCAGCTCAATCTTGCATAATCAATGGTTGGAGTTTGTCAGAATTTTTGGGTTTTTGTTTGTCCACCCGCCTCTTGAGGATTGACCACAAGTTCTCGATGGGATTAAATTCTGGGGAGTTTCCTGGCCATGGATCCAAAATTTCAATCTTTTGTTCCCTGTGCCACATAGTTATCACTTTTTCCTTATGGCCTGGTGCTCCATCATGCTGGATTGTTCATTGTTGATCATCAGAATGTTCTTGGATGGATGGAGAAGTCTCGGAGGATGTTCTCTTTATGTTTTTAGGCAAAATTGTTAGTGAGCCCTGTACTCTCTGGGCTGAGAAGCAACCCCATGTGACATGAATGGTTTGAGGATGCTTTACTGTTGGCATGACACAGGACTGATGGTAGCGCTGCTCACCTTTTCTCAGTCCTTAGCAGTCCAATCCCTGTACCTTTTGCAGAATATCCGTCTATCCCTGATGTTTTTCTTAGCTTCTTTGCTGCCCTTCTTGACACCAGGCCATCCTCCAAAAGTCTTCACCTCCCTCACTGTGCGTGCAGATGCACTCCTACCTGCCTGCTGCCATTCCTGAGCCCACTCTGCACTGGTGGTGCTGGGAGCTGAATAAGGCGCTTGCTGGGCTCCCTGAAGCCGTCTTCACCTCCCTGTTCTAACTCAGTCAGCATGACAGAGTGATGTCCAGCCTTTTCCTTGTCGACAAGAGGATCACTGAAGTGATGTCAGCAGGGCTGAAGTGCAATGGAAATGGCAAAGGGACTTTGCAATTGGTTGCAGCTCTGTTCACTTTTCATAACATTCTGGAGCAAATTGCCATCATAAAAGCTGAGGCAGCAAACTTTGTGAAAATTATTTGTGTCATTCTCAAAACTTTTGGCCACGACTGTACAGTTAGAAATTGCAGGGCCTGACAATTTATATGACTGAATGGTAACTTTTCAATGCAGTTTCACATTTCCAAAAGTATGTTGAGCTCGCACCTTTTTGTGATTGCCATTAATGTATGTGGTACCTGGCAGATCTGGAGTTTTTTGAATGATGTCCAGGTATGGCAGATTCATCCACAATCTTAAACCCCTCTTTATGACTGCGTTATATGCATTGTACAGGTGAGCACTCAGTGGGTTGTCCGCTCTCTCTCTCTCTTACACACACACACACACACACACACACTGGAATTGCCCCTACAGGTTAAGACCGATGTCACAGACTGGTTGGACCGAGTCCCTGGGGGTGACTGACTGCACAACTGCAAGTCACAGAAGAATGCCTCCTAAAACTCACTAAGACTCAGTTCAGCCAACAGATTAAAACTGCACAAAAAATAGTGCATTGTGATGGGACATCAAGTTAAGAATAAAGTGTACAATGATTTCCAAGATGAAATAAGCATTTATAGAGAGTAAAACGGCTTGTGCTGGTATTCGGAAAAATGAAAGAAGACTCGGGTGTTGATTTTTGGTAAGTAAGCTTATTGTGTACAATGGCAAAGCTGTTTACATCTTATTTATTGGGTGCCTTTCTAAACACTCAAGGTCATGGGGTCCAGTGGCTGTGGGGCATCTGTTGGTGAAGATGACTTTACTGGCGATGCTGAGATCTTCACGGAGTCAATGGAGGCTCTGATTGGGGCTGTCAAGAGACTAAGAGAGGAGGCTGAATGTCTGGGCTTGAGAGTGTCCTGTATAAAAACCAAGAGCCAGGCCTTTAATGACCTCTTAGGCACAGGCATTAGAGAGTGTCAACCTTGTCGAGAGGTTTACTTACATCAGCAGTGACATTCATGTCTCTGGTGACTCTTCCTATGACATCGTTAGATGGATTGGGAGAGCATGGGGGTTCATGAAGTAGCTGGAAAGGGGTGTGTGGCGCTCCCGATATCTATGCAAAAGGACGAAGGACCAAGTCTTTAGAGTCCTGGTGCTTCCTGTCTTACTATATGGTTGTGAGACATGGACACTATCCAGTGACCTGAGATGAAGGCTGGACTCCTTTGGTACTGTGTCTCTTTGGAGAATCCTTAGGTACCGTTGGTTTGACTTTGTGTTGAATGAGGCACATTACCTACATTGTAAGGGAGCACCAGTTACCTGAGGGTAATTCAATTTGTGGGACATGGACGCAATCCAGTGGCATCAAACGAATTCTGCACTCCTTTGGTACAGTGTCTCTTTGGGTACTGCTGGTTTGACTTTGTGTTGCTCATGGAGTCCAGAATAAGGCACATCACCTGAATTGTGAGGGAGCGTCAGTTACAGCACTACGGCCATGTGGTGTGATTCCCAGAGGGTGATCCGGCTTGCAAGATCCTCATTGTTGATGACCCGAGTGGCTGGACCAGGCCAAGGGGGGACGCCCACGTAACACCTGGCTGTAGCAGATAGAGAAGGTGGGACTGGACCGTGTGTCTACCTGGGGCCTTGCCAACCGAGATCCCGTGTGGTGGGTGCAGCAACACGCTGTATCAGTGCGTGCCACCTGACCTGACCTGACCTGCAAGTCACCCTACAAAGAGTTAACAAATAAAGTATAAATAGGAACAAATAAAAAAATAAAATTCAGCAAGAGAGTAACAAATGATAATTTTTCTAAGCACTTTATTGATTTTATTAAAATCCAATAACATTCCATACAAGCAAGTCAAGTTTAACAAAACTAGGTTCAAAACACATCAGCCTCCCACCCATGAGAAAGAGAGCTCAGGCCAGCAGAGTAAAACTTTAATGACAGTAAAAATATGTAAATAAATAAATGAATCGGAATAAAAAATAGGGGAGAGAATCTGCTTCCTCAGTTTAAATGCTTGTTCTAAAATGTTACTGATTAGATCCTGCCAGGTTTTGTAAACATCCTGTAAGTGCGAATTTGATTTTTTCCAATTTCAAATGGTATATAACATCTATATAATTCCCTAAGGGCAAGCAAGACAGAGAGCCATGCCCACCAATTCTAAGTCCATGGGATACGCTCGACAGAGCCCCACCCACCAACTCTAACCCTCCTACTGCGTCATGGGATACGCACGACAGAGCCCCGCCCGCCAACTCTAACCGTCCTCCCGCGTCCAGCGTTGCTCTCGAGGCATGTGCACTTTCTGCTCATGTGCCCGCACACAACAACTCACCAAACACAGCCTCAGCTGCTTTCGTCTGTGCAAAAGTCCACATGCACCTCTGAGCCACGTTGACTTTTCACCGCATGCAAGACAGAGAGCCATGACCGCCAACTCACAGAGCCCTGCCCATGGGTTACGCACAAAAGAGCCACGAACGCCCAGTCTAACCCTCCTCCCTTTCAAAGAAGCTTGCCAACAATTAGGTCTTCTTAAAGACGACTAGACAAAATGATACGACAGGTTAATCCCTTCGCTAAGTCTTACATGCAAATGCATGACATTATCACTCACAGTAACCCTGTTGCTGCTGTACGAATGTTATTTATGGAAAATCCAAAAATGGATATGAGAAGGTATAACCCCCCGTCCTGTCAAACTGATGTCGCTGCTATCTTTGTAGGTGAAGACGGGGAACGTCCTGCACAGCGCGACATTTGCATATACCCAAGGGGAGATGCTTGCCCCATCAGATTCTAATTTGCCTTTTACTTTTACACGCAGACAATTTCCTGCTAGATTGGCGTTTGCAATGACTATTAATAAGGCACAAGGACAAACTTTCAAAAAAATATGCCTGTATCTGCCAAAACCTGTTTTCACTCACGAACAATTGTATGTTGCTCTCTTCAGAGTTCCATCTTTTCATTCACTGACAGTTGTATCCTCAAACCCTCCCCATTTGGACAACTGTGTCTTTCAGGAAGTGTTCATTCATCAATAAATAATTATTTGCGGCGGGTTGGCTAGTCTTGCTTAAAAGAGGTGGGCTAGGATTCTTCCAGTTGAGCAAGATAAGTCTACGTGCCAGTAAAATCTTATTTGATATGCCAATTTCAAGAGGGGTCTTGTAAATGTTGTTATTGAGAAAGCTTTGGCTCCCATAGAAGAAAGTTTAAGATGTGGCACAGAAAGTAAAGATGCAGATGAGGATCTGAGAGGCCTGGAAGGCCTAGAAGCCTGCAGAATATCACCAAGATTGTGAGGAGCTTTATTTTTGGATTTTATTAAAATCAAGTAACATTCCATACAAATAAGGAGCTTTAAATGTTGAGAGCAGTATTTTGTATTGTATACGGTAGCAGACAGGGAGCCAATGAAGTTGGAAAAGAATCAGTGTGATAACAGAACAGCACTACAACGGACAGATTATGTTACTTCTGAAGTCAAGGTGGACGTGCTGTATGAACAAGAGATTATAGGGGTGTAGATCAGCCATACCACTAGGTGGAGGAAGCAGAGAGCAGGGGGAGCTGGGAGCATGTGCAGCCCCCACACAACAAAACAAACCACCTGGATTGGCACCTGAGTGCAGCAGAGAAAAGAGACTTTGATATTAATAAAGATGAGGATGTTGCTGCATGGACAGGCTCACCATTAAGTGTTGGTTCCTAACTTGTACTTAGTAGTTTTCCCCCACTAGTAAAACTGAGCTGAATGGATTCATTTAACTGATGGGTTCTTGCTGCCCCCATATATTATGGTGGCACTGTAGTCATCAGTTCCTGGGGGACTGCCCAACTGTTGTCCCAGCAGGAACATTTCACTTAACCATCTTATTTTGGGAGCGGTGCTGGACAGCCAACAAAAGTATGAAATAATTGAGCCAGCCGCCGTCATTTCCTGGAGATCTGGGAGGCAAACCTGTGTTCCAAATGAATGAAGTCCTGTTTCACATCTGTTAGCCAGTGGGTAACGTCAGCGGTTGGCAGTAGAGTGAGACAGAATGTCACCTCACACTTTGCGCCAGAGAGTTAAGCGGGGCCTGAAATAGCAGCGCCGGAGCCTCCTTTAGGGCTTGCTTTGGAGTGCTGTGACGTGCGAGTGAGGTCTGTGAGAAGACATGGAGATATGCAAGTGCCAGCGTTCATATGCTAAAAGAGCTCTGTTGAGTAAACCTCTGTATTCTAAAAGAAGCAAACTCTAAAGAAGCCCAATGTAGCTTCCCCCATACTGTCTGTAAAACGTTGTGGAAGCCGTCACTCATGCGGAAGTGGCAACATCTTGCACAAGTGGGCCTTAGCAGTTGAATGCAAACTTACTGCACTGACATCAACATCTCCTTGGATGGCCTCGGCAATGAAAAATCTGAAAGTACCAATAAAGGGCAGCTATAGTGGTGTGCCGTACGCGGTGTCCACTTACACTCTGAGGTGGATGCGCCTCATGTCTTGCTTTGCCTGTTGCCATCCACCGGGTTAGTACTGCGGAAGTAAAAGACGTTGTCGTCCCGTGAGAAGTGTAAATGTCAACAAGTACATTTTGATAACTCTGCAAACCTAATGTCATTCCCTCAATCTCCCATTAAATCTGTGGAAGACAAAATGAGACTCTGTACACGTAATCATTTAGGATAGTGTTTTGATATGCTTTCCATATTCAAATATCACATTTATCTTAAAGAAATAGCATAAAGGGTTAATAAATGTCATCAACCTGTTCAGGCAAATTGGGAAACCAGATCAAGGTCAAGGGAACAACAAAATGTACTGAAAGATGACTAAGAGGTCAGCAGATGTCCTGTGAACAACCAGATGGGACAGTTGTTACATACACAGAGGGTGGTGGCTCAGCCCAAAAGGGTATAAGAAGAACCAGAATAGATTATAATAATAGACTTTTATTTTATACTAGCTGTGTGAGCCCATGCTGTAAAAAGCCCGGGGTCCTAGAAACTATTGAAATCGTCAGAAAAAAAAATTGAAAGGAACTACTCTGGGTGTCTCTCTCCTTGGAGGATTCGTTTAACCGATATGCTCGCATCACTTGTGCATTAGCGGGAGGAAAAGTAAAAGGGATACCGTTTTGCCGATGTGCTCACCTCGCTTCTGTATTAACGGCTAAGCGACTTTGTCTTTCTTCTGAGGTTTCATTTTCCCGACGTGCTGGCCTCGCTTGTGTATCCTCAGAGGTGGAGCCCTTACCCCAACTCCACCTCTCACTTCTGGGCCAAACAGACAGACACACTTCCACGCGTAGACATTTATATACAAGGCAAGTCATTTGGGTGTAAATCGATAAACCAACCAGAGTTTGCATTGACTGACTTCTTCTTTCAGTTGCTTCCATTAGGGGTCACCACAGCAGATCATCTTCTTCCATATCTTTCTGTCCTCTGCATCTTGTTCTATTACGCCTATCACCTGCATGTCCTCTCTCACCACATTCCTAAACCTTCTCTTGGGCCTTTCTAATTTTCTCTTGCCTGCCAATATACCCAGCATCTCTCCTCTGCACATGTCCAAAACAACACAATCTCGCCTCTCTGACTTTGTCTCCCAACCATCCAATGTGAGCTGACCTTCTAATGTACTCCTCCATCCTCGTGACACCCAATGCAAATCTTACCATCTTTAACTCTGCTACCACAATGTCATCAGCAAACATCATAGTCCACGAGGACTCCTGTCTAATCTCTTCTGTCAACCTGTCCATCACCATTGCAAATAAGAAAGGACTCAGAGCCAAACCCTGATGTAATCCCACCTTCACCTTGAATGCATCTGTCACTCCTATTGCAGACCTCACCAGAGTCACACTTCCCTCGTACATATCCTGTACAACTCTTACATACTTCTCTACCACTCCCGACTCCCTCATACAATACCACAGATCCTCTCGAGGCACCCTGTCATATGCTTTCTCCAGGTCCACAAACACACAATGCAACTCCTTCTAACCTTCTCTATTCTTATCCATTAACACCGTCAGAGCAAACATCTCATCTGTGGTGCTCTTTCTTGGCATGAAACCATCCTGCTGATCACTAATCATCACCTCACTTCTTAACCAAGCTTCCACTACTTTTTCCCATAACTTCATGCTGTTTGCATTGACTGACACTGTATGAATATTCAGTAGTTTATAAAATGAACCTCTATCTTCTGTTTCTCTGCAACAGAGTGAACATTAATACAATTTAGACAAGAACAGGTCATTCAGCCCAACAAAGCTCATCAGTCCTATTCACTTATATCTTCCAAAAAAACATCAAGTCGAGTTTTGAAAGTCCCTAAAGTCTTACTGACAACCACACTACTTGGTTTGCACCTAGAAGTGCCCCAGGTGTCCCATGATGTCCTTCCGGGCGTACTTCCGGTTGTGGCAGCATTCCAGTTGAGGAGGGCTCAACCATTCCCCCATGTGCCCCCCGGCAGAGGCCACAGACCCCAGCAGTGGTGAGCTTCCACCAAAGTGAGTCAGGGGAGCTGCCTTCTGTTGTCCCAGGAGAGGTTTTGCCCTGTGTGAACTCCTTAACCCTGTCCTTCCCTTAAGAAGGCGTCTCGGCTGTCCATCATAATAGCTAGATAGATATGAATGGCACTATAAAACAGATAGATAGATAGGTAGGTAAATAGATTTGTAAGGCACTATATAATAATAGATAAATATGAAAGGCACTATAAGATAAATATGAAAGGCACTATATAACAGATAGGTAGATAGATATGAAAAGCACTATGTAATAGAGAAATAGCTAGATAGATATTAAAGGCACTATATGACAGATAGATAGATAGATAGATAGATAGATAGATAGATAGATAGATAGATAGATAGATAGATATTACTTTTAGTATAGTAGGCAGGATAAGTAGATAGATAGCAGACAAGCCTTTACAGATAACTGCCTGCTTTCCACCCCTCCCACCACCAGGCCATACTGCTTAGGCTAGAATTATGCTTCTACCCCTTCAAGGAAACTGCAGACACCTGAGCATCGATTCTCTCTCAGATTTGACCCTTGAACCTTATACTTCCTTCATCTCAGGACCCTCATCAATGAGGGCAACAGACAGTTCTATGAATATCTATACACATGCAATACATAATGCAAAGTTCACTGACTCACTCACTCACACATTAATCAACACAGATGTTACCTTTTAGTTAAAGAGCTGAAATTTGTCAGGATGGTACATCTAGGGAAGTAGGTATCTGCTAAGAAAGGACATTTCAATATATCAATATTTAGAGGTAAAAACTAAAGTAACTTAGAAGAACTAAATACCACAAGATCTCAATTCTGATTTGATTGAAATTTTGGTGACATTACAGAAAAAGGGAAATTAGCCTATCCTTCCTTTTTTACTTGCCGATAGTTTTTTTTTATTTGTTGATATCCCTACATACTGTACTGTATATAAAGCGATAAGATGTTTGTCCATCCGGTGCCCGTGCCTCTGCCCTGGTATAATGTTGTCTGGTGTCCACAAGAGAGCAGGAATGTCCAATAAACAAAGGGAAGTGACTGGTGTTTCCGTGTGTACAGAACTGGAATGTCTGACAAAGAAAGATGGGCATGAGGCATATAGTGGTTCATAAATTCACAACGTGATAAAAACATATGAACTTAATGTTTCATCATAAAGCCCCCACTATGTTGGTTTATTAATATTATGCTAACCTACCTGCTCTGTGCTGCATTGAGAGCATATTTTATGTAAATGACGCACAGAGCAGAAGCGATGGCCAAACAGCACTATAACTAATACGCTCACAGACGCAGTCCCTGGCAACGGCACTCAAGGCTTGAAGTGCGCTTTCGAACTTCGTAAACTTTATGTCTCCCTCGAGCTTCACCAAACCTTCCCCTTCCATTAAAGTAAAGAAAGATAAATCTGGACGATTGGTGTCTCTAAATGGGCCTAATGTGGCATGACCATGCCTTGCAATGTCCCTTGGATTAGGCTTGTTTCAAGACTGCTTTTCCATGGTGAATATTCTAAATAAAAGAGGGTTGTATGCTCCTTTACAAACAGAGGAGGCTGCACGCAAATGTACTCCCTTACACGCAACTGTATGGTTACATAAGACACAAACAGTTCCTCCTTGAAAAACAAATGACGCCTCTGTGAGGAGACCATTAAAACCAGGTGTTTCCCATTTTTATTGTATTTTTTTTTGTACCTCATACGTGAGAGCCAAGCAAGGAGGGAAGGAGTCAATTCAGCCAACACCTTTATGTACAGTGGATTCAGAAAGACCCCCTTCCCTTTCTACCACCACCGTATTTCACTGTAGGGATGGCATTAGGCAGGTCATGGATGAACAGCACCTGACTTGGAGTTCTGCACAGAGGGTTCAATTTTTAGCTGTTTAACTCCAAGAAGGTTTGTAATATGTATTTTACTCAACCTTGTAGCGGTCACAAAGACAGTGTCCAAAGGCAGTGATTTGTTTATTTTGTTACTGGGGTCCCAGGATCATACCCAGCCTTAACCTGACACGCAAACTCACTCACACACTGATAAAGAGGCTCAGTGAACCGTTAATTAGGATATTTATAAAGTAAATATTAAACAAATAACAAAGGCAAAAAACAATTATTAAACAAACAACACATCCAGAAAAGCTCTCCACGATTTCCCAGTCGTGATAATTATTTAATAAATACTGAAAAAAGGAAACGGAACAAAACCCTAGGCACTACACAGTAAACAATTAACACTAACAATAGTCTGACACAGTACAGTACAGCCAGTGCAGATTTAGATATTGTCTGGAGTGAAAATCCACTTGAACAGCCCTCGGAATAAAATGTAAAGTTTTGTCCTA
This sequence comes from Polypterus senegalus, assembly GCF_016835505.1. NCBI lineage: Eukaryota > Metazoa > Chordata > Cladistia > Polypteriformes > Polypteridae > Polypterus > Polypterus senegalus. The sequence goes on along the minus strand of NC_053167.1, from coordinate 2,431,942 downwards.
CCAGGTTCCATTCATAGTGTGGAGATTTGGAGTGCTCCCCAGACAAAGACACATCTAAACAAGACTAAATCAAATTCAACAGAAGCAGGCACAGGACAGCACATACATTCAGGAGAAACTGTAATTCAACTACTGGTAGTTATAGTTGTAATCCAACAATGTGTGATGCATAGACTCAAATAAACATCAGGATAGGTTGGGCGGCATGCACTGGTACAGCGTGTTGCTGCACCCACCACATGATTAAACAGTTTGGGGTCCTGGTTGGCAATCCTCCAGGCAGACATGTGGTCCAGTCCCACCCTCCGGAAATGGCCATCTGTCTGCCGTAGCCAGGGGTTATGTGGGTGTTCCCTTGGCCTGGTCCAGACACTTGGGTTCTCAACAATGGCCGGATCACTCTCAGGTAACTGACCGTAACCTGACGCTCCCTCACAATGCAACCACTCATTCAACACAAAGTCAAACCAGCAGTCCCCAAGAATTGTCCGAAGAGACACAGTACCAAAGGAGTCCAGTCTTCTTCTCAGGTCACTGGATAGCATTCATGTCTCACAACCATGTAGCAAAACAGGAAGCACCAGGACTTTAAGACTTGGACTTTCGTTCTTTTGCAAAGATATCGGGAGCGCTACACACCCCTTTCCAGCGACATCATGACCCCCATTGCTCTCCCAATCCGTCTACTGACTTCATAGGAAGAGTCACCAGAGACATGAATGTCACTGCGGAGGTAAGTAAACCTCTCGATGAGGGTGACATTCTCTCCGCAGACAGACACACTGCTGATGGCTGTGCATTAGAGGTCATTATAGGCTTGAATCTTGGTTTTTATGAGGACACTCGTAAGCCCAGACACTCAGACTCCTCACTCAGTCTCTTGAGAGCCCCGATCAGAGCCTCCATTGACTCTGTGAACATCTCAATATCGACAGTAAATTCAAGATCGGTGAATTTTTCTTCACCAACAGATGCCCCACAGCAGCTGTGCTCCTAAACCTTGCCCTACACCCAGTCCATGCAAGCATTGAACAGAGTAGGAGTAAGAACACACCCGTGATGAATAAACTGTCTTTTTGGCTGCTTTTTTAAAGAGAGTGCTTATTATCTTTCTTCCCAACCCACCTGCTCCTCTCTGAAGCTGCCAAATGGTGTAATACTATACTACCGGGGCTGCTGGGAATTGTAGTCAATTTAAATAGCACAGCTACAGCTTGTGCTGCAGAGATGATCTTCCTTCCAACAGGTCTTCCCATCTCAGCAGATGACTTTTGAAGCACTTTCAAAGTGACAATTGGGGCCTTGGTCAATTCTCCAACCGAGGTCCTTTTTGTGTGGTTACTCAGTTTGGCTGAGCCAACTCTAGGAAGACTCCTGGTGGTTCCAAACGTCTTCCATTTTACAGTAATAGTGGCCACTGTGTTGCTGAGAATACTGAAAGCTGTAAAAATGTGTTTACCCTCTTGCCAGGGCTATGCTCCACCACAGGCCAGGTCAACAGACAGTTCCTTGGTCTTCATGGCTTGGTTTGCAGTGTCAATTGTGGACCGTAAATACACAGGTGTGTGTACGTTCCAATCAATCCTATTTGCCACAGATGGACCACTACTAAGTTCTAGAATCTTCTTGTGGCGATGGCCGGGACCCTTGCCCAGCAAGGATGCCTTCACACTGAAAGGACCAGGGGAGCCAGCCTATCCAGAGCATTAGATGGCAGCCCTCCTGGGTTGTATTGGTGCCTCGAACTTCCGCAGGGTTTCATGGGAGTTGGAGTTTGGTGCAGCCCTGTTGGGATCCGTGGGCGCTGCCAGGGGGTGCTGCAGTTGCTGCTGAGCCCTGGAGAAGAGCTCTTCTGCCACAACCCAGATGTGCTGCCGGAAATAGGTCATCAAGCACCGTGAGCACTTCTGGGCACATTATAAAAGGAGCCAGCAGCCAGCACTCTGAGAGTGACAGTTGGGAGGAGGGACGAAGCTTGACCGGAGGAGTAAAGGAGAGGAAAGAGAGAGAAGAAAAGAAGAGTATTATGTTGTGTGTGCTTTTGGGACTGTGTTATAATTGAGGGGAACGGGAAATGTGTTGCCCTCAAGGGAAGAGAATATAAAAAGTCTAGTTCGCTTTGGAGTTGTGCCTCTGCGTCTGTCTGTGCCAGGTTGGGGCGGCAGTGGCCACCTGTAGAGGTCCACAATCTCAAGGAGAATTAAAGCAAACAGGATGCACTTGACCACAACCTGGACCTCCACAACAAAAGCTCTGAATGCTTACATAAATGAGGCATTTTAGTTTTAGATTTTAAATAAGTTTGCAGACCTTTCTGAGCACATGTTTCTACTTTGTCATTATGTGTTATTGAGTGTAGACTAACGGGGAAAAATGTCAAATACAGTAGTCCCCCGCGAAGACGCAGTTCAGGGTTTTCGGCCTCAGTCGTTCCCAAATTTTTCCTTAGAACCTAACTAATAATTGTTAGCGGAAACCACAAATTTCCTTTGCAATTTTTTATGGCTTTTTTCGTGGCAATACTGCACTGTAGAAAGAATAGGAAGCAACCATAGAGGAAAACGCGGCTTGAGCATTGTACTCTACTAGAATTTGAAACTGTAACTCCCAGCAGTCCCTGCAGTGGCTCTGATTGGTCTTCTGCTGAGGTTACAGGGGTTGTTGGGGTCAAAGGATGTCAGCGTGGCTTTTAAAAACGTGGCCGGTGACCAAAAGAAACAAAATGTTTTTGTAATTTGTGTTTCAAGTTCCTCTCTCTCTGCCTGCCTTCTGTTGGGTTACCTGTACTTATTCGTTTTGTCCTGGATCGTTTCGTGGTTGGGCTGTGGACTGTCTGCCTTTTGCCTGTGTACATGAGGACTGTAAGTGGATTCATGGCCATCTTGCGAAGAAAGGAGCGTCCACCCGTCTTCACCTTTTCAGGAAGGACTATCTTTACATTCCCATTCAACGTGCTGATCTCTGGACTATCTATATTCATCATTACATTTCATCCGTTGCTATTTTTCATGGACTTTACTGTGTGTGTTTTGTTAGTGCTTTGTTGTATTTAATGTATAATCAGTGTAAGGGGAACAGGGGTGGTATCGTTGTTTTCATTTGTTTGCTGTTTGATTACCGGTTTGCTTTGTTTTTGTCTCTGTTTGTGAGGTGCAGGTTGGGTCAAGGCTGGGTGCGTCCCTGGAATCTACACCATAAAAATAAATAAATCGCCGTCTTCTCGAAGGTGTGAATCTTAACGGCACCAGACTGCTACAGCGTTACTCATTTCTCCTTGCTGCTGATTGACAACTGCCCCGTGATGCATCTCCAGCTGAGTGTTCTCGTGTTTTCCATTTTGTTCTTCTTAATCCTTAAACCACCGCAACAGGCTATAGTCGTTTCCCAGTGCCATTTGCCAGCACGTAGGATCCGAGTATATTCGGCGATATGCATTCATTGAACGCCGCAACCGGCTATTGTCGGTTCCCAGTGCAATTTACCAGCACGTCGGAGCTGATCAGTCAGTGCCGTACATTCGTTGAGCAGCCAGCTCATGACAAACTGCTGGCCCCTGCAGCCTCACTGTCTCTGGGATTGAGCCGCTGCACTAGACGAGCCTACCAGCGTCAGCGTTTACCTCTGTGTGCTTGCGTGCAGCCAGTTCAAGCGCAGTGATTTACTGAATTTCATCCATGGCATCAGTTGCACCTTGTAAATATTGTTCCAGTAGTTTTTTAAATAGTTTCTACAGTTCATTAGCAGTGTGTAAAATGATCAGTGTTGCAGTAATTGTGATGCTCATTGCATGAAAAAAAAAATGTGTTCCATTAAAATTTCACTTTTTCTTTGTGAATTGTGACGTTTAGTTAAAAAGTGCTACAAAAAAGTATTTGGCGTCCAGGGATGCATTAACCCTCAAGTATGTGGCAGTTTAAGGGTTAAAGGCCCAAGATGCCGCTGAAACGCCCTGCACCTTCTAAGGCTTCTGGTAATGAAAACATGCTTACATGAATTACAGTACATATAGCGGTAACATCGGTATTTATACATTCTAGCACTGTGGGGGACATAGCAGTACAGTGCTGTACAGTACACGGGTTTACCTTTACATTCTTTTTTTAGGTAATGTATTGAGCTGAGGTTGAAATAAAATTAAAGTGTTTTGGGGTCATATTTAGGGTTTAAACTATAAAAATAGGCACTTTTTTTAACTACATCCATAATTCGCGGGTGCTCTAGGAACGTAACTCCCGCAAATTTTGGGGGTGTACTGTATATCAATTTAAAACTAAATTTACAGCACAATAAAGTGTGCAGAACGTCTGAACACTGCATTCCACAGCCAAACAGACTTTAAAGCAAGCATTGGCCTGACTTTGCTTCCCTAATGTAAAATCAATAATCAGTCAATTTGGTTTTTTATGCTTTCCAGGTTGTTCAATACTACCAATGATCCCTCTAGTGACCTAAGCTGCTAAAGAAACAATAAACTAAAAAGCTGTCGATTTATGAACATTAAAAGCACATCACAAAAAGATGGAGATCTCTCTATTCATTGAGCTCATTTTTGAACATGGCTTGACTTTTTTTTTTTTAACATCTGTCGACAGAGAGCCAGCCAGGACAGTCCGTTCACTCTAAAGAGTTAAGATTTGCGTCATTTGGAAGCGATTTCAGCAGCTGAGTGAACTGCTCCAGGCTTCGTCAGATATAATACGGCTCAGCACAGCAGGAAATTTTATAGGTTATAAATGTGCCACTTTCCGGCACCATAAATCTCTGTTATGTAACCGGCGCTATTACCCTCCTGCATCTCGGCTGTCACACATGGCAGCAGACTGGCTGTGCTTTCTGCGTGAGAGGACAGTGACTTCCAAACATATTGCGTGCAGCATGACAAGTGCACACACATTATGACACACATCAGGAGGAGTCTGCACCTTCTTAATAAAAGCAATCAGAATGGCAGCCCAGCTAATCCAGAGTACTCACTCGGCTCCAATCACTACTTCAATTTGCTGTGTCACATTCAAAATAGCTTTTTAGTGCCATTAGTGAAACATGCTTTATGTCTTGATATACCGTATTCACTTTTTATATGTAAAAAAAATATTCCTTAGGCATATAAAATTTGTCAGCTGCCCCATTTAAACAGAATTTTATTTGTCCCCCGGGGGGACATTTGGCTTTTTACAGAAGCTCAGAATGAATGGATAAATAGATAGATAGATACATAGAGTATATATACACACACACAATGGTCTGAACACACACCAGAATGACTAAAAAGAAAGTCAATTTTAAAAGCAAGAAAACTTCTGACTTAGTGGCCCGCAGTGCCAGGGAGGTATTATGTAGGTGTTGTCACACATGGGCGTTGGAGACTGCTCCGAGGGCAGGGGAAAGGTATGTAATAACCTGCCGAGACAAGGGTGGGGGGGGCTATTGCTTACTTTATCTTGTTTCTCTTCTTCCCTCACAGCTCCAACAGACCGCCCAGTGAGGGTACTTAGCCCCGCCCCTTCCTGGCATTTTGCAATTAAAAGACGCGCAGCCTAAAGAGTGGCATCTTTTGCTGGAAGACCCGAGTAAGCCACGAAATTAAACTCCAGAGAAGGAGGAACCCTAGAGTGGGGAGCAGCGCATTGGTTCATTTTCACTTTATCATATACAAAGTGAAGGAAAAGTATTGTAATCATGATTTAAACAATCAGGAGGGAACAAAAGAAGGGGAGAGAGATGGAGATTTCATTTTACAACTACGAACCAAGTTTACTTGCTGTTTTTCCACATCCAGTTTGTTTTCATTCCACCGGACTTACTTTAATTCCCTCATTGCCAGAGACCCCGGGGTTGGATTACATCATCCACCACAAGCCAAGGATTCACGGTGAGGTTGTTCCATTTGTTCCGGGAAATACAAATGCATCACATATCTGTTGACCAGTCGTCCGCATACAGGACAGTAATATACTCGGACTCAAGTTCACGATCATTCATTCCGAAGTTCATTCATTATTGTTATTCATTGTTGTTTGTTATATGTTACAGGGACAAGGGAGGGTTTGTTGTGTAAATATATGGTGGTGTCACGTTGTTGCTTTGGTGGAGGGATATACATATTGTGATTTGTGGCCGGCCGTTTATCCCGGTCAATACCCCCAAGTCGCCAGGTGGAGCCCTCCTTGCAGTATGGAGGTCCCCAGAAGACCAGCAGGGCATCATGGACATTGTAGTTTTTATACGCAGCCCTGCTGGATGCCATGGGGACCACTAGGGGACGCTGCAGGGAGGAACAACGGATATTTTCCCTACGCCCCGGAAGCACACATGGACAAGGGGAATGACGTGCTTCCGGGGTGAAGAAAAGGACTTTTTACCTGACCAGGAAGTGATTGAGAGTCACATGGACTGGGGATTAGAATGCTTCCGGGTCAGGGTATTTAAAAGGATTGTGGGAGCTCCCAGACGTTGAGCTGAGCTGGGTGGAAGGGTGGCAACGCGTCTGGGAGTTGGAGGATTGTTTGTATTATTGTTATTGTGGATTGAATGAGTATAGTGGAGGAGAGGGTGTTTTGTGCACTGTGGCATTTGAATAAAGTCAATTTGTGGACTTTTACCTGGTGTCTGGAGTCATGGACAGGGGTTCAAGGGAGCGAGAGCACCCCCATCTGTCACAGTGGCGTAGTCGGCAGGATTCTCCAGCATCTATTGCAGAGGACCGGTATAAAAATTTCTGTAGGCAGAGAACCCCGAAAAGACAACAGCGTCAGGACTCACCACAACAGCGCCGGAACCCACTTTCAACAAGTCTGGTATGGGAAAGAAGAAGGGCAAGCAGAGTGACAACGCCAGCGGGAGAAAATTAGGTGCAATGGCCGACGCTCGGGAGGAGTCACGGAGCTGCCTTGCAAGTCCAGAGAAACCTCCAGGAAGCAACGATCACTCTGAGGTGCGTGCCGGTAACGTCATCAACAACCCGTTTGTCATATCTCACTTTGTTCTGTGCATGTACCTCGGAGATTATCATTTGGAGACCCCCAGGGAAAAAGGAAACTGCCCCAAGGACGACGGCATGCTCCTGTCGAAGCCGAGCACCTGGGAGACGACTTCCGCATGACGGTAGCCAACGAGGGACACGGCAACAAACCCGGTGCTTGCTGGGAAGGAGGAGGTCCGCGTCCCGCTGTTTGCGCCTTCGGGCCCGAAGTAGAGGACTTGGACTTTCCGAAGGGGAAGGGGGAGGCGAGCGAGGCACCACTCACCCCACAAAAAGTTAAGGAGGGTCGGGAAATGGCTAGTCGAGGGTGTTACAAAATTAAATAAGACAGACCGCAGCCTGCCGAAAGAGGCAACCCGACTCTCTAGAAACTCCAAATTCCAGAAGCCTCTGCGAGACACTCCAGGGCACATGCCAGAAGCGGGCGTGCTCATTGGCTCCCAGCCGGCAGGTAAGACGAACAGGGAAGTGAGTCTTCTGCCAGCCGAAGTAAATAATATTGTTGACTTGTGGGAACTTGAAAGGATAATCGAGCCCGTAATCAGTTTCTTGCAGGTCCTGAAGACCATCGAAAAAATCATTGAGGAATTGGGAGCAGCAGCCTGAAAGTCGTTGGAAAAGGTGAGGGCCTACCTGCGGCGATTTGGTGGGGAGCCTCCCAAGATGACGAATGTGGCAGTACAGGTGAGCCAAGCCGCTACCGTAAAACAAGTAATAGGGACGCAGTGTAATCTGGGCCCGCTTTTAATGAGTAGCGGGTGCCAATACACAGCGTACCCTACAAAGGAGGTCAGTACGATGACAGACCGGTCGGAGGAAGGATCGATCGAGTCGGGGCAGCTGGATAGTGCTGGCTCCCAGAGCGAGGCAGTCCTAAAGACGCCGCCTCCGGTCTTTTGTAAGTCTAAAGGGGTGCAGACAGTAAAGGGTCTCTTTTTATTAAATAAAGAGACTCAGACTGTGGAAAACCCCCAAAGCAAACAGGAGATCCCAAAAATAAAACAGGGGTCTCCTGACAAGAAAGGAAAAGGAGAGAGAGCACCGTTAGAGGCGGCAGGGGGTTTCTTTCCCAGCAAGAAAAGGGGCGTACCTAACATTTCCCAATTGTTTTCAGTCCTGCAGGGGGAGAATACCAGGAGGTCAGAGGCAGTGCTACGGATGTCGAAGGTTGGGTCACATTTGGCGAAACTGTCCTTGGAGAGAGTGGGACAAGCTGTCAAATTGGACTAATATTCCCCCTAGATTGTCCAGGGAACAAGATATATAGATCAGTCAAGGCTCGACCGGAACGTCCTCTTGGAGGAAGACTTCCCTCTCGGGGCAAGGAGGGGAATACTGTGATGTGTGGCCGGCCATTTATCCCGGTCAATACCCCCAAGCTACCAGGTGGAGCCCTCCTTGCAGTATGGAGGTCCCCAGAAGACCAGCAGGGCATCATGGACATTGTAGTTTTTATACGCAGCCCTGCTGGATGCCATGGGGGCCACTAGGGGATGCTGCAGGGAGGAACAACGGATATTTTCCCTATGCCCCGGAAGTACACATGGACAAGGGGAATGACGTGCTTCCAGGGTGAAGAAAAGGACTTTTTACCTGACCCGGAAGTGATTGAGAGTCACATGGACTGGGGATTAGAACGCTTCCGGGTCAGGGTATTTAAAAGGATTGTGGGAGCTCCCAGACAGAGAGCTGAGCTGGATGGAAGGGTGGCAACGCGTCTGCGAGTTGGAGGATTGTTTGTATTATTGTTATTGTGGATTGAATGAGTATAGTGGAGGAGAGGGTGTTTTGTGCACTGTGGCATTTGAATTAAGTCAATTTGTGGACTTTTACCTGGTGTCTGGAGTCGTGGACAGGGGTTCAAGGGAGCGAGAGCGCCCCCTATCTGTCACAATATATATATTTTTTTTACATGTGAAAGTTGTATTTTTTGTTATTTCATTCAATATAATTAATTACTTAATTTTACATATCTGCTTTTGTGGGCCTATATTTAATCCGTCGATTGTGGGGAAAATTGAATTTGTTAGAGGTACGGCTTGATATATAAGATTCAATCTCAGTAATTTATCCAGGCCACAGGTCTTGGAGGTGTAGCTGCCGGCTGGGTAAGGGGTCGGCCGTTACAATGTAATGAGAGGAGTGACATGTGCCCTCCTAGTTGGTTGAAGAGCCGCATTTTGAGTCATCTGCAGTGACAAGCCAGCGCCCCTGCCAGCAGAGATGTGATAACTGGCTCTTGGATGAAGTAACTAAAAAATGTGAAATGCTCTAACCTTCATGTCAGTTAACTTAACCCAAACGCACCTGAATGTTACGCCATGCCTGCATTTTCTAACTTGTTTAGTCTGGTTGTCCCTGCTCAGTTTCGTTCCTTGAACACAGCTGTTTCTGTCTTAGTTCTTCACTTTGGCTCAACCTACACATGACGTCATCAATCATCAGCACCTTAATCAAGCACTGGGCTTTATGTCGAACAGGATCTCGAGTTTTTTTAAGTGGTAAGTGCTCTATTACTTTGTTAGTTTCTTTCTTTCTTTGAGGGCATTCAGATATCTTACCGTATTGCTTCACTTTTTGCAAAAGGAATGTTTGGAACTCAAAATTCACTGTTTACTATTGAGACGCTAATCTAAGAGACATTAAGTAACTGAGTGAAATATTTTGTGAACCGTTGGAAGTGCCAAAGACTTTGGAAAGTGGCAGACCTGCAGTGAAACGTAATTAGCATTAAACTTTGAATCACAATCCTGAGAAGGGGGGGGTTCTTGTGCATTCAGATGTTACAACCGAAGTCACACCACACATGCAGGAAGAGGGTTCAAGAGAGGCAGCTGAAAGGCTTTTGAGCTTGAATACGTCCAGGTATGTGAATGTTTTTAGTGTAACCAAGGTACACATAGGACAAGAAATGCGGGCAGACTGTTAAACATCAAGAACCAAAGTGACTCCCAGTTTCACAAGAAACATTAAACGTGAGGACGGTAACAAATGAAATAAAGATATGAATTGAAAAATTACTTCAGGTTAGTCAAATCCATGTAATCCTGCTTATTTCACTATAAAACCTCCATGTTGATCGATGCATTTTTACCCCTTGGAGGTCCACTTGTGGCTGAACTCCACTCAGGCCCTCAATAAATGGTGACACACTACTGCCTCATTTTTTTGGCCGCTGCATCATGAAGCTTTTTGTTAATTATTTGCATTTATTCATTTAGCAGACTTTTTTCATCCATAGCGACTTCCAAATGAGGTCAGAATGATCAAGTTCACTTTATTTAAGGGGTCTGTTTTGAAACAAGACTGTGCTACAAGAATTCACCCAAACAAGTACTCTAAACCTTAAAAGTCAGCAATCATTTAACCATATAAAGAACAAGATTAATTGACCTTGGCTAATCAACAAAAAGAACCAAGCATCAACAATATTTAGTGATTTCAGTAAAGTATTCACAGACCCTGAGAGTCTTCAAATGCTTCTTAAACACACTGAGGGAGTTGGCAGTTTGGATCGAGGTGGGCAGCCTGTTCCAACAGTTAGGAGCTACACACGTGCACAGAGTCAGGATCGAATGGTGGTATCACTAGATGCCATTCATTGGCAATGGTGGGTGGGAACAAGCATAGGAGCTCTTGAAGGACTCCAGATAAGTAGCTGTTGCACCACCGACTGCCCCGTAGGTAACCATCAAAGGTATCAGCTTGATGTGTTCTGCTACAAGGGGGCAGTGTAGTGACCTGAAAAGCAGAGTGACCAGGCACCCATCTTGGCTACTTGTGAGAAATGATATTTGCTCAAACTCTCATAGTGGTCAGATGAGACAGAAGATAGCTCGCTCCACCAAACTTCTAAGTATCTTCTCTATATAACTTTCTCACAAATACATTATAGTGGCATTTAGCAAAACTGTGAGAATTTTCAGCTATACTATGATATGGATTTTAGGCCAAACTACCCACTCTTCCCTACAACACTAACCTACCATGCCATTGAAAAGTACTGTGACATCTTCATGGTTCTAATTTTTTGTTTTGTTGCATCCATATGCTTAAATCAATTAAATTATTTTTTCCCTCATCAAGCCACACTCAATATCGCAGAATCAAAAAGTAAAAATGAGTTTAGAAAATTTTCCGAATTTGTTAAAAATAAAAAAGTAAAATATCACATTGACATAATGTCAGATGCTTTACTCTGCACTTGGTTGAATCGCTTTTGGCAGCGATTACAGCCTGGAGTCTTCTAGGATTTGATGTGACAAACTTCGACACTCCTCGATTTGCGATTTTCTGTCATTCTTCTCTGCAAATCCTCTGAAGTTCTGTCAGGTGGGCTAGAGACCGTTAGTGGACAGCTATTTACAGGTTCAGTTGGGTTCAAGCCCAGTTGTTTGTGAGCCACTCGCTGTGCCATCTTTGCTTTGTATTTAGGGTCATTGTCATGTCAGAAGGTCCATTCTGAGTTCCAGTGCACTCTGGAGTAGGTTTTCATTAAGGACATTTCTGTACTTTGCTTGGTTCAGCTTTTCTTCAGCCCTGTCTAATTTCCCAGTCCCCGACTGCTGAAAAACAACCTTGCCACCACCATGCTTCCCAGTTTTAATGGTATTATATAGGTGAGGAACAGTGTCTCATTTCCTCCAGACATGATGTTTAGAATTGACACCAGAAAGCTTAATCCTGGTTTCATCAGACCAGAGACTCTTGCTTCTCATAGTCGGAGTGCCCCTTAGGTGCCTTTTTGCAAGCTCCAAGTGGGCTGTGATGTCTTGTCTGGCCGTTCTTCCTTAAAGCTCAGGTTGGTGGAGTGTTGCAGTGGTGGTTGTCCTTCTGGAGGTTTATCCCATCTCCATACAGGGTTCTCTGAAGTTCATCCATAGTGATCATTGGGTTCTTGGTCACCTCTCTTACTAAGCCCATTCTCCCAACTTTGTTGAGTTTGGCCGGCCAACCAATCCTAGGAAGACCTGAGGTTGTTCCAAACTTAGTCCCTTTAAGAATTATGGAGGCCACTGCTCTCTTGGGAATCCCTCAGTGCTGCAGGAATTTTTGCTAGCCTTCCCCAGATGAGTACCTCAACACAATCTTGTCTCTATTGTCTGCAGACCTCATGGTTTTTGGCTTGTGCTCAACTGTGGGACCTTCTACAGGCAGGTGTGTGCCTTTCCTAATCAGTCCGATTAACTGAATCGACTACAGGTTGACTGTAAACAAGGTGTTGAAGTTGGATGCACCTTTGCCAATTTCCAAGTGTCTGAGTACTTGTGTCAGTGGGATATTTCAGTTTTTTTAATTTTTAATAAATTTGTTAACATTTCTAAAATCTTTTTTTCGCTTTGTCTTTCTGGGGTATCGAGGGTTGTTTAATGAGGGAAAAATTAATTGATGTGATTTTAGCACAAGACAACAATAGAGAAAAATGTGAAAAAGCGAGGGGGTCTCAATACTTTCTGAAGGTGCTGTATGTCACTATGCCACCCATATATGTTTGTTGCACTGATACAATTAAGTGTTTAATCATTTTAATGGTGTCCTATAAATAAGGTATATTATAATAAGTCAGGAAGGCAGACCTGATCCCAGCAGAATTGGGCAAAAAAGGGATACCAACTGTGGCCTTCACAACCTGACTTTTGGTTTGTACGGAATTTTTATTTATTGATAGCATAAAGTTGTGGGATTTGATTGACATCTTCTTCTGATATACTCCATTTAATTTTCTAATTCTAAATCTTATCATATAAGATATATTTGACTTAGAGCCTACTCTAATCTTGTAAGACTAAGATATTCATCATCTAATGGTGTAGGTCTACTTTATGTGTGCATATAAAGCATATATAATGCATAGATAATTCTTTTTGTTTTTTCTTTTATTCTCTGTTACTTTAGTGACACATTATAAATGATCGGATTTTTGTTGCAGAAACTCTAAATGTATTTTTTTAAGCATTTATGCAAATATCCTGATTACTTATGTACAACACAGGAAGATGCAAATGTCATTGCTGTTCTTTTGACAATGGAAAGGAAATACCAGAAGCACCCAATAAATTGAAACCTCACAAATTTAATCAATTTGCATTGATTTCTTTTGTTTTTGAAGGTACGTCAAAACTGGTGAGTGCCTTTGAAAATAAACTGCCAGCCCAGAGCCTGACTTTCATACTGTTAGCGTCCCTAAATACACAGGCCATTTGTTCTGTTAGAAAGCAAAAGGCTGAAGATAAAGCTTTCAGAAATGGCAGCCAAAAACCCTGAGGGTTCAATTCGGTCAGAACGTGAACCCAAACATAAACCCAAAATTCTCTGCTACAAAAAAAATTGACAAAACAAGATCGGGAGGAATGGGATCAAAAGATACAAGCAAAGATGAAAATCAGGGGAGCAAAACTTGGGCATCAACACCATAAAGTCAACACTAAATCAAAGTGAAAGTCTATAAAGTCTATTAAAAGATGATACAAAACAAAGATACAATACAAAGAGTCTGAGTAGGACAGCGAGAAGAGATAGTACATGTTAGAACAGTGGAACAATCTAGAGGAGAACAGGCCATTCAATCCAACAAGTTGGCCATTCCTAACCACTTAATAAAATGACATTGTCTAGTTTTGAATCTCCTAAAGTCCAACTGTCTACCACACAACTTGGTCTGTGGTTTCTGTGTGAAGAAAAATTTGCTAAGGTATGCACAATTTGTCCTTAAAGAGTTTCCGGCTGTGCCCCTATGTTCTTGATGAATTCATTTTAACATAACCGTCTCGTTCCACTGTACTAATTCCCTTCATAATTTTAAACACTTCAGTCAGTTCTCCTCTTAATCTTCTTTTGCTTAAACTGTAAAGTCTCAGCTCTCTCCAATTCTAATGAGGTTCCTCACACTGCAACCCTCTACTTTCTGTGTCTGAGCCAATTCTGCACCCATCTACAAACATCACCTTGAAATCCCACTTCGTTTAGATGAGATGAGGCCTCACCAGTGCGTTATAAAGCTTGAGTATAAAGAAAGAAAGAAGAAAAGATCAGGAAAGACAAAAGAAAGAAAAAGAGAAAGAGGAGAGAAAATAACGTTGGAAAGTTTGCAGACAACTAATTAAGAGAGTGAGCCGGTGTAGTGGACTGGAAGCAAGGTAGTTTGAAGGCCCCACGGTGAGTGAGAGGAATGACACTCCAGGGGCAGGTCACTCCTGTTGAGCGTTGAGGGAGCGACCAATGGCTTCATGGACCACCTGGCATGATGGTGGATTGATGAACCCAGGGTTTGGGTATCCCAGAGGTGACCAGCTGAGGCAGCTGGGGCGAAAGCCACTTAATGGTTGACTGCATTTGCCAGTGTCTCAGGACCACTGAGAATCCTCAGTGAGTGAGTGGGGGAGATGAGAGAGAGGGCTTGTAGGAATAGATAGAAAGAAGGAAGAACTCAACTTTAACTTTACATTTTTGTTCCGGGGTTTTGATGTCTTTTTTGGGTAGTCCTGAGAAGAGCGCGTTGCACTAATCTAGTCGACTGAAAAGAAAGGTATGAATTCATTTTTCAGCATCTTGCACAGTTATAAGGGGTCTAATTTTTTGCTATATTTCTTAAGTGAAAAAATGCTGTCCTAGTAATCTGATTAATATTGTCAGGGATGCCAGGGGCCATGACCCGGCCGGGACGCCAGGAGGGACCGGAAGAGGGTCAGAGCCCTGCCTGGATCACGTGGGGTTTGCCTTCCGGGTTGCTTTGGGGGCCACGGGTCAAGGGCATGGAAGCCTTTCCCTGTATGGGCCCGTGGTCACCGCCAGGAGGCACCCCAGTGCCTTGGGGACCTGTTAACCCAGCACTTCCGCCACACCAGGAAGTGCTGGGGGGAAGATTTATGACGGCGCCCGGAGAGCAGCCGGGAGGTCAGCCGGCACTTCCGCCACACTGGGGTGTGGCCAGAAGAAGATTGCCGGGAACACCTGGGGCTCATCCGGGTCCTCTATAAAAGGGGCCGTCTCCATTCATTCGAGGCTAGAGTCGGGTGGAAGAAGGATGAGGCAGGAGAGAGTGGAGGCGGCACGAAGAAAGGCATTTGTGGCCAGGACTTTGTGTGTGATTTGGGGTTTTGTGCACGTGATTAAGGTCTGTGTGACCACTGGACTGGGTCTTTGTGACCTTTATTGTAAATAATTGTGGAAAATAAACGTGTGGTGGTTTTAAGACAACATGTCCGCCTGTCTGTGTCCGGGTCAAGTTCACAATATGAGATTTAAAATTTAGGTCAGAGTCAATTATTATCCCTAAATTCTTTACCTCTGTCTTGACTTTTAAGCCTAATGGATCAAGTTAATTTCTAATACCCTCATTATATCCATTTTTGTCAATCACTAAGGCAGGAAGACATTTGATGACATTCAGGACATCAAGCGTAATAGGACGACAGCTCTGGTGTCCATTCCAGAAGAAGAGTTTCCAAAATTGCTTTTAAGGGTGGACTAGGCGCTGGCGTCAATGCTTAGCTTCCCAACGGGAGTAATTCGAAGGTGACCGTAGTGATATTCGGCAATGAAGTATGGAGCACTTTTTCTAGGATCAGTTCACAAACTTCATTGTCAAACCTCTTACACAAAAAATATTTTTTTTAGGATGGCAAGAAGCTTTTGGGGAAAAAATCCAAAGTAGTGGACAGATAGGCTGGGTCTGTAAATAAGTAAAGTACAAACGCAGCCAAAGTACAAAGTCGAGTCAGTAGTCAAGGAGACGCAGAAACCTAATAGCCAAAAAAAGTATTTTTCTTGATGAACAAAGTGCAGATTCTAGACAATCGAGGTTTTGTACAAAAAATTGTGCGAAAAGGTAAGGGAATCTTTCAAATAGTAAAAAATAAATAAAAAGGAGCATTTATTACGGCCTACTCGATCGGCGTATTGATGTTCTCCAAGTCAGTAAGTAACGGTGTTTGGTCAATGTCGCATAGCAAATATCGTAACAGCAGAGGATCTGAGACACTGCTAATGGAAGAAGAGTTGTGCCGACTATTATTGACTTTAAGAGGTGGAGTGTTAGACCCCTTGACCTAAAGTTGTGAAGGAAGGCCTCGTGAGTTGGGTGACCTACAAGATGAGCATATGCATTTCAAATGATTTTGCATGTCTTCCATGCATTTTGACGACCCGTTGCATTATATTCAGCCCATTGTTTATCATGCTGGCACCCACATAGCAGGCCTCTCATTGAAATTCACCATTCACTTGTCCACAAAGTCAGGAAGAATTGCATGCTCAGCACACAGTGAAAAACCCCATGCATGGATTCGTGTCTCCATTTCCTTCTTGGACATTTTTGTTTTGCTCTGATTTAATTGCCCATTGACATATTGTTTACAACACCACCTGTGACCATCTTCATGACTCTGTGTAACATGACAATGCATTCACTAGTTAAAAATTGAGGTGCAGTGTGCTAGCTTTGGGAGAAATTCTAAAAGCAAACTTGCAGGGAATTCTGGAATTACTTTTGGTTAAGGCTTTTGAATTCCTGGTATGGAAGAAAGATTAGACTGAGGGGTCATAAAGTCGATTAGGATAACGCATTTTAATATGCGTTCCTTATTAAAATATAGCATTCAGAGGATGAAAAATGGAAAGGCCGTTGGTCCAGATGACATACCTGTGGAAACATGGAGGTGTTTAGGAGAGATGGCAGTGGAGTTTTTAACCAGGTTGTTTAATAGAATCTTGGAAAGTGAGAGGATGCCTGAGGAGTGGAGAAGAAGTGTACTTGTGCCGATATTTAAGAATAAGGGGGATGTGCAGGACTGCAGTAACTACAGGGGAATAAAATTGATGAGCCACAGCATGAAGTTATGGGAAAGAATAGTGGAAGCTCAGTTAAGAAGTGAGGTGATGATTAATTAGCAGCTGTTTGGTTTCATGCCAAGAAAAAGCACCACAGATGTGATGTTTGCTCTGAGGATGTTGATGGAGAAGCTTAGAGAAGGCCAGAAGGAGTTGCATTGCATCTTTGTGGAGCTGGAGAAACCATATGGTATTGTATGAAGAAGTCAAGAGTGGCAGAGAAGTATGTAAGAGTTGTACAGGATATGTACGAGGGAAGTGTGACCGTGGTGAGGTCTGCAGTAGGAGTGACGGATGCATTCAAGATGGAGGTGGGATTATATCAGGGATCGGCTCTGAGCCCTTTCTTATTTGCAATGGCGATGGACAGGTGTCCCCCCTGGACTATGATGTTTGCTGATGACATTGTGATCTGTAGCGATAGAATGGAGCAGGTTGAGGAGACCCTGGAGAGGTGGAGATATGCTCTAGAGAGGAGAGGAATGAAGGTCAGTAGGAACAAGACAGAATACATGTGTGTGAATGAGAGGGAGGTCAGGGGAATGGTGAGGATTAAGGAGTAGAGTTGGCGAAGGTTGATGAGTTTAAATACTTGGGATCAACAGTACAGAGTAATGGGGATTGTGGAAGAGAGGTGAAAAAAAGAGTGCAGGCAGGTTGGAGAAGGTGGAGAAGAGTGTCAGGAGTGAT
Organism: Polypterus senegalus; assembly: GCF_016835505.1. Classification (NCBI taxonomy): domain Eukaryota; kingdom Metazoa; phylum Chordata; class Cladistia; order Polypteriformes; family Polypteridae; genus Polypterus; species Polypterus senegalus. The sequence goes on along the minus strand of NC_053167.1, from coordinate 2,414,442 downwards.
TTGTGACAGACGGGTATCAGCAAGAGTGAAAGGCAAGGTCTACAGGACGGTAGTGAGACCAGCTATGTTATATGGGCTGGAGACGGTGGCACTGACTAGAAAGCAGGAGACAGAGCTGGAGGTGGCAGAGTTAAAGATGCTAAGATTTGCATTGGGTGTGATGAGGATGGACAGGATTAGAAATGAGGACATTAGAGGGTCAGCTCAAGTTAAACGGTTGGGAGGCAAAGTCAGAGAGGCGAGACTGTGTTGGTTTGGACATGTGCAGAGGAGAGATGTCGAGTATATTGGGAGAAGGATGCTAAGGACAGAACTGCCAGGCAAGAGGAAGGCCTAAGTGAAGGTCTATGGATGTGGTGAGAGAGGACATGCAGGTGATGGGTGTGACAGAACAAGATGCAGAGGACAGAAAGATATGGAAGAAGATGATCCGCTATGGCAACCCCTAACGGAAGAAAAAGATTAAAATATAGCATGAACAATAAAGAGATGGCATAAAGGTTTAATAGATGTCAGGAACCTGTTCAGGAATATCAGGAAACCAGACAAAGGTCAAATGAACACACACAGTGTACTGAGAGATGACTAAGATGTCAGCAGATGTCTTCTTAACAGCAAGAATGGACAGTTGTCACATACACAGGAATTTCAAGGGTAGCCCTAATGATACAGGAAGAACAGCAGTATAACAAAAGTAGACTTTTATTTTCTAAGCTATCTGATGTGTAAACCAATGAACCAACCCGAGTAAAACATATCACTGACACTGTATGTCAATTTAAAAATTTGTAAACTGAACCACTATCCTCTGTTTCTCTGACCATTCTCATTATGCTGTAACAGACTGCTGTGAGCGCAGCTCCCTCCTCTCCTTGGTGCTGCAGGTGACAATAAATGACGCAGATGGACCAGCTTCTCTCCTGTCTGATTACTGACTCAGTTTTTTATGTTAGAGGATAAGTTTCTTTATTTAAGATGTTAAATTTCTCTCTCACTGGTTATGGGGAAAACTCATTTCATAGTGTATTTCTAGTATTTATTTTTATCATTGTGATCAGTGCTTGAAGTGGCACGCCTCAGTGTTTAGCAGATGTGCACCAGCAGTGTACACGAGCACACATCATGCATATCTAATCTCGTCAACTGCATGTTAGTGTATTGCACCGCTCAAAACTCTTAAGGACGTGCTCCCCACTCATCAATTAAATGAGTGTACTGTGGTGCTCAGAACTAAAAATGGGCCACCCGTCTCCACTCGCAAATCTAACATTAGTGTATAGCAATTGTCAAATGAATAGACAGGAGCCATAAAAAGGTTTGGGGTAGCCTCTCATAAACTTGAAGTCCGGCTGCAAATTATGAGAATTTGAAAAGTACAATAGAACACGTTCAAGTCCATAATAGAACTGTCTGGACGAGGCAAAGATGGCGGCTTTAAGGAAGGGAGGAGAAAGTGACATCTTCAGGACTGGAAGTGGCATCCTCAGGGTCGTTATCAGAAGTGACGTCATCAAGGCCAGGTGGGATTTCCCATAAGTGGTCTGCAGTGGAAAGAGAGTAAGGATCAGTGCACCTCGCCCCACCCTGGTCTGGTGTGGAATTACCCTCATTCGAGCCCTTCAGCTGCCTCCCATACGCACACGTCTGACACAATGTTAGTTTATCACAGCTCTTACAGTTCCAAGGGGGACCCCCAACACCCCCCCATTCTTCAATTGTATGTTAATGAGTCACGATACTAGAAACTCCAAGGGGGACACACCCTTTTTGATTGAATCAGTCTGTACTGGTTCTTAAGTATTTCCATTTTAGGCACTGGTTATGATAATCACATCATCTCCAAGCTGTGTTAAAATGGGGCTTCTCTGTGGATATTTCCATTTTGTTGTTTTGATTTTTTGTTTGTTTGTTCTTTGTGTAGGTTAGTCCACCATACTGACTCACCACAAGATGAACCTTCCAAATACGGTCAGGTGCATTTAGACCACAATCAGATGAAACCCTAGACAGGTGGTCCCCATTGAACCATGCCTATGTCTTCTAAAACCAAGGGGTGTCATATTAATGGGGGGTGGCACGGTTGCGTAGTGTTTAGTGCTGCAGCCTTGCAGTTAGAAGACCTGGGTTCCCTTCCTGGGTCCTCCCTGCATGGAGTTTGCATGTTCTCCCCGTGTCTGCGCGGGTGTCCTCCCACAGTCCAAAGACATGCAGGTTAGGTGGATTGGCATTTCTAAACTGTCCCTAGTGTGTGCTTGGTGGGTGTGTGTGTGTGTGCGTGCCCTGCGGTGGGCTGGCGCCCTGCCCAGGGTTTGTTTCCTGCCTTGTGCCCTGTGTTGGCTGGGATTGGCTCAAGCAGACCCCTGTGACCCTGCAGTTAGGATATAGAGGGTTGGATAATGGATGGATGGATGGATATTAAAGGGGGTGAATACCTAGGCAATCAATTTGTTTTATAGTTGTAATTATTTAGAGCACTTTGCAGAGATCTGTTTTTACTTTGACACTGAAGTCTTTTTCTGTTTATCAGTGTCAAAATACATAAATTAAATCCACTGTGATATAATGAAGGCCCTCCAACCTGCAGGGAAACACTTGGGGGTTGGTGGCAGAATTGGCACTCCAGCCACCATAAAAAAAACCTCACACAGTTCCACTCCATCTGAACTAATGTGGTGCTGAGGTATCACCCGTTGTATGGCTGCACTCGGGTCCTAATCTGAGATCCTGAGTTAGTTGGTTTGTCGTGTGGTGGGTGCGGCAATGCACTGTATCAGTGCCTGCTCCTAACCTCTCTCACTCTCTCTCTGTGATACAATATTGTATAAGAATAAAATGTGAAAACTTTAATAGGCACTCTACATGACTGTGATTCATAAGCAAATATAAAACACTACAATAACTTTTGAATTAACCCAAAGTTCAGTGAATGTCAGTTTTAAGACATGTGGCTAAATTGCTCTGAATGTTTTATTAAAACCTATAGATTTACAGCTTCCTGCAGATGTTCAAAGGTATTGTATACAATCACTAACTGGCTATCCTCAAAATGTCTGGATCCTTGATTGGCAGGTATGTTGGTTTGCATCTCAAGTGCAGTGGAAAATTTGGGAGCAGCTATCTATATATATAATTCACTAAGGGCACGCAAGACAGAGAACCCCACCCGCCAACTCACAAAGCCCCACCCGCCAACTCTAAGACCATGGGATATGCTCGATAGAGCCCCGCCCGCCAACTCTAACCCTCTTCCCGCATCATGGGATATGCACGATAGAGCCACGCGTGCCAGCTGTAACCGTCCTCCCGTGTCCAGCGTGCTCAAGTGCCAGCACGCAACAACTCACCAAACACAGCCTCCGTCTCTTTTGTCTGTGCAAAAGTCCACGTGCACCTCTGAGCCACGTTGACTTTTCACTGCACGTAAGACAGAGAGCCACGACCGCCAACTCACCGAGTCCCGCCCATGGGTTACGCATGAAAGAACCACGAACGCCCACTCTAACCCTCCTCCCACATCATGGGGAACACACGACAAGGCCCCGCCCACCAACTCTCACCCTCTGCAGGCTTCCAACATCGCTCTCGAGTTAATTATATGGAGACATCGACTTCTTAACTGTCACTCTGGAACAACTCAGTACGCGAGCTATATTAAGCATCACCAACGAAGACTCACTACACCTTAATGAACAGGTGCTGAAACTTATCCCTTTCACCAGCGTTGACTCCATCGTCACAGACGATCCTGCAGATCAACTTGCATTCCCCGAAGAATTTCTTAATATTCTTACACCCACTTGCATGCCTCCGCATAAACTCAAAATTAAAATTGGTTCAGTCATCATGCTTCTCAGGAACCTCATGCCAGCAAAAGGTCTCTGTAACGGCACTAGACTTTCTGTTACCAGCATTCACTGCAATGTACTGGAGTGTAAGACTATCACATCTGCTACCTCACAAACTGTCCTTATTCCCCAGATTTCCCTGACCCCATCAGATTCTAATTTGCCTTTTACTTTTACACGCAGACAATTTCCTGTTAGATTGGCATTTGCAATGACAATTAATAAGGCACAGGGTCAAACTTTCAAAAAGATATGCCTGTATCTGTCAAAACCAGTTTTCAGTCACGGACAATTGTATGTTGCTCTCTCCAGAGTTCCATCTTTTCATTCACTGACAGTTGTATCGTCAAACCCTCCCTGTTTGGACAACTGTGTCTTTCAGGAAGTGTTCATTCATCAATAAATAATTATATGTGGTGTATGCTACGCCGCAGGTTGGCTAGTTTAATATAAAACACTGTCTAAAGTTACAGCAACTGAGCACAGATTATGCACTGCAATTCAGTTCAAAATATTCTTACATAGTGCAGTTAGACTTTTTGTATACTCTATATAAATAAAATGCTGAGGTCTGTCTTGGTCTTAATCAAAAGCTTATAACCTGATATATTATGGAAAGTCAAATATTTTGAGGTAGGGACAACCTCTGCTTATGTGTTTCTTAGAGCAAATAAATTAAGAAAGTAACATGGCAGAAAGAAAAAGACTAGCAGCAACATCAGCTGATCATCAAGCAAATTGCAGAAGCCGATTACACGATGAAGACCAAGACAGACTAAGCAGAGAAGACAATGACGCACAAAGAGAACCCAAAGGTAATCCTGAGTACATCCTGACATGTTCTGGAAATTTCAAAAAATTTAGGTTGTGAAAACCTGGTGGCCACTTAACTACGAGGCTAAAAATTAATTGTAATAAAAACACGGTCTCCGCAAAGCCAGTTATTGATAATCCCCCAGGACACAGTATATATGTGTTCATAATTCATAATCAAGTGTTAAGTATTGTGTTTATTGATCGTCAAATGAGATGAAGACCTCTGGAATAGAACGTAGGGAAAAAAATAGCAGTGGCATCTGCTGAGCATCAAGCACACCACAGAAGGCATTTAACACAAAGCATTTGAGCAGCAGGCATGCAAAATACAGAATTCATGAATGAGAACGACAACAATTTATTTTTTGTTTAGCCCAAAATCACATAAGGAATGATTGAAATGGGATTTAACAGGCCCTGTTTTTTGGCAGTTCCCCAGGTTTGACTATCTAACGAGACAACGTTATAGGAAAAAATAAGTGGAACAAATTTTGGGAAGGACGATTCAGTGAAAGACCCCCCTCCATGTAGGATAGGCATACCGTGGGTGTCAAAAAATGAGGTAAATACAACACACAAAACAGAACACAAGTAATCCTCATGGTACCAGACGTGATATACATCATTGCCCCCTCAGAAATACAATCCAACAGTACAAACGACTTTGTTCTTGCACTGAACTCCTCAACAAGTGCAGGCACAGAGCGACACAACAACTCTCATGGCAAAATGCAAAAATCGACTGTAACACTCACTAAATAATCATATGTGAGGACAAAGATTTGTTCAACTACAATAAAAACAAAGTAGAAACTAATTAACATAAATAAAACACTACACTATCTCTCCATCATCTAGTTGCAGAACCATGGCCAGCTTGTAGAAAAGGAGTCAGACAAGCTAAACACAGGCAGAGTCCTGGAGACCTCGGCCAACAAGATGCCTCCCCTCTACTAGCCGTTCTACAGCCGAGTCAGTGCTGGGCCGGGACAGTCAGATGAAAGGACCCTTCTACCTGATGATTCCAGGGCTCTTTAATTTGAGATGACTTTTCTATTGGCAGGCAAGCAACTCAGCAGTAGAGCAGTCTCACCAAGTGCCACATGTGAGTGCCGAGAAGAGAAACAGAATAAGGGTGGTTTAATAATAGTCTATAAATATCATATTACTTATATTTTAGTACTCATTACTAACAGAGATGCATTCTGCACAGCTAATCCGTAGCTCTAGTCAGGGTATGCTAAACTGAAGTCGTGAGTCTTCAGCCTGGATTTAAAAGCTGTGACTGAAAGGACACCTTTTATATAATCAAGCAGATGATTCCTATGCTTCAGGGCCCTGTAACTAAAAGCTCAACCTACCACTGTTATCTAATTAATCCTGGAAATCTTAACTAGGCTGGCATCTTCAGATCTTGATGTGCGCTCTGGATTCTAAGTAATTATAAGTTCAGAGAAGTAAGCAGGACCTTAGACATTTAAGGCTTTATATGTTAAAAGAAGGATTTTGAAATCTGCCCTAAACTTAACTGGGAGCCAGTGTAAGGATGCTAACTACAAGAGAGAAATACATGGCGACAAAGAGCACACTACATGTAGGAAATTTACATCACCATTTGACCAATCTGTAGCTGTAGTTTCACATGGTGAAATAAAAAGAAAGAAATGAAAAGCTCAGCTTTCTGCATATGAACCATCTTCATTTGAGGACCATACGTCCACTTGTTTCCCAAGGTCTTAACAATTTTCCTAAATTTACATTACAAACAGTAGATAAAAATCAATCCAAGATACAGTCATTACCACTTGCCATTCATTTATGTTTTAAGTGAACGTGAACACCCATCCTCTATCCAAACTGGAGAGCTACTTTATGTGATCACAATATGAAGAAATTCCGCAAAGATATTGAGACATCACAGTTCAATGTGCTTTGCTTGATTGTATTTTAGCACAGCGCCAATCAATATTCAGGGAATACTCCATTACCTACTGATGATTAAAATGTCTTAATTCATTTTTCATTGATATTTCAAAACCAATAAAGGCAACGGTTCACTAACAGGTCAGCGCATAACCAGAAAATTTAACAACGGATTGATTCCATGAGAATAAGGAGTTTGATGTGATGATATAATAGATTTCTAAAATAAAGTCACTGATATCGAGCCTGTAATAGAAATTATTGACAATATTTGACTAAAGAAATCTATTGTCAGCAGTCAAACTGGGCCTCTTGCTTGAAGACCTGCAGGGTTTTCTTCGACTCATTATTTAAATACAATTTTAATTATTTTTACTCGGATACATTATATTTTCCTAATTCATCCTAAATGTTACATTTTTTTTTTGTCTGCCTTTCTTTCAGCCACTTAAAATGAACTTTTCTATGAGATGGTTGTCTAAATCTTTTGTATCCATTCTTCTTTCCATTTAGCTTCATAGCCCACTTATTCAGTTCAAAATTGCAGATTTGTTTACAGTATGTATGGAGATCAACAAAGAGATAACACAGCCCCACAAACGACTCACATCACAACGTGTGTTTTTTGGGTGTCCTTTAACTTTGTACACATCCGCACCCAGTGTCTTGAATGTCTGCTGTTTTAAGTTATGAACACTCATGCAGTCTTTTCCCGTAAATCATTTTAAATCTAACTTCAGGACTGAAGGTCAAACTGTTGGTTATGAACTTTAATTAATAAAAATAATAATAATTCATTTATAACACACCTTCGAAAAGCCAAAGATTCAGTACCAAAAAAGCACAACAAAAATAAATAATAAAAATACGATGGGCTCCTTTGATCCTATCGGTGCTAATTTGGGGCTGTGGCAGATGGGAGACGCACGTTGCTGACTTGCATTGTAGCAGAACGCATATCTGCAGTCGAAGCTTTTGACAAGGAAAGAGAAGTGGCTGAAACGGGAGCTGAGACATGTGGAGGTCACCCGATGTGTTGTGACACGAGCTGGCGCTCAATTCATTGTCAATAATAAGTCAGGTGGCATGGTAGCGCAGTGGGTAGTTCAGCTGCTTCACAGATCCGGTGTCCTTGAGTCGGAATCTTATGCTTCATGAGTGGTCCCTGCTATGGACTGGCACCCTAGTTTTCCTACAGGGTGGCCCATATATATGTAGTAGGGGGCTCGCTTCACTCGCCAACCCCCCAGCCTGCGCTTCTCGCCAGCCACTTTGCATCTTTGCTGCTCGCGTATGTGGATTTCACTTTCACGATCTTTACTATCAGTTTTTTGAGACATTCGAATTTTAGTACTTTCATAATCTCTAATCTGCTCTGCATGTGTATCGTGCCAACCTCTTTAGGATGTTCTACTTTGTCTTCTACTCTTTGTCTTTTATTTCCGACCCCACTTGGAGCTGAGAGCACAGGAACTGTGTCTGACAATAAATGAGAAGTGAGTAGACGCGTCTCTGCCGTTTGTGTATGTGGATTTCATTTTCACCAAACAACAAATCTTTTAATTCTCGTGGATATGCCTCTTCATTGGGAAGAAACACTACTTTTCCCTGATGGCAACACGAATTAGACGATCTACAAGTCTCCAACTTAAAGTTTAAAGCCAAACAATATCTGTATACTTCTGACATATCACCTGTGTCCATATATTCAATCTCTTTTCGCTGTTCCATTATTTGACCGAGTAATAATTTCCATTTGTTAGCGCTAATGCGATCTTTACTATAATTTTTTGAGACTTTCAATTTTTAGTATTTTCTTTAACGATGTTCTACTTTGTCTTCTACTCTTTGTCTTTTCTTCTTCTACTGTTTGTCTTTTATTTCCGCCCCCACTTGGACCTGTTAGGTTTTCACGTCATCTCTTGGCACAAAGTCTCGTCTCGCGGGACTTTAAATTATCTCTCTGAAAATGTCTCATCTCGTCTCTCTGAAAAAGTCTCGTCTCGTCCCATGATTTTTTTTTTATGTAATAGAGAAATATGATTGAAAAGGTGTTATTGTGAGGAAACTACCAATGTTATTATCAAGTAACGTGTTTATTCTTGCGATGGTTAGCACACTAGGGCCACTGCTTCCAAACTCAAGTGACATCCTCCATTTTACCACATCATAGCTGTTAGTTGCGGAGTATAAACGCACACAATGTACGCGTTGCGACACTCGATTTACCACCATTCTGTATTTGAACACAGCAGGGGTTGCCCGGTCCAGCACATCGTTACTCCCATTCTCAGGCTACACAGTGATGCCATTTTCGATACTTTCGTGAAGCAGTTTAAATGCTACAGCCTGTGAAATGTCATATACATAAATAAGGGCCACTGTGTACTTCGCAACTAATGCTGCTAGGATCGACTCCAATTTTTCACGGCCCAAACTACAATGCAAGTGGAACATTTAGAAGGTAAACTCTACACCAGGGGTCTCCATCTCCAGTCCTGGAGCGCTGCAGTGGCTGCAAGTTTTCATTCTAACCCCTTTCTTAATTAGTGACCAGTTTTTGCTGCTAATTAACTATTTCCCTTTATTTTAATTGACTTTTCTTGAGACTCTGACTGCTGAATTGACTCTTTTTTTCCTTAAACGACACCTAAACATAAATTTGATGTGAAGTGAGCCAACAAGATGAGTTGAGCCCTCAAACTCCAATGAACTTCACTTCATTCAGTTTCTTAATTTGAAGCCAATTCTTGTTGCTAATTAAACCCGTTATTTAACTCTTTCAGGGCTAATTATTATTTTTTTATTTTTTCCCAGGTCTGAATATTTTTCCCCAAAAAACTCAGTTTTCTAAAAAGCATACAAAGCAAACACTAAATGCATTTAACATTAGCTTTCTAAGATCGGCTGTCATATGGCTTACATATTTACTACATACCTGTTTGTCTAACCATTTATATTCTGAAAGGCGCTTTCTGGAAAGGAAACAGCTACCTGGCTTTGGATTTTGATTTTGAAATCACTTGCATCTAAATGGGAGTTTGATAAGTCAGTCTGATTCAGCAATAATATGCAAAAAGCAAAAAAAATTAACAATGCCCACATGGTATTTTGCTTTGCACATTCTCTTTGCTCTTTTGCCCGATGTCAATGCCATTCTAGATGTTGTTTACTCTACGCTCCTCACACACACATACACACACACACAGGGATTCGCTGTCAAGTCAATGAGTCTAACAGTCCTCCTAGCAAAGAGGGTCTCCCCGTAATGTGATGGTGAGTTTTGTCGACGTCTACAGCTGATTATTACCCTCTACCCCTGGATGTTAACTAAAGTCAACATCCAACCTCGACCCCTGCTGTCGACAAAAGTCAACATTACCCTGAAAGAGTTAATTCCATGGTGCTCATTCTGCCATGTCAGACATTTCCAAAACTGTTGATTTTCTTTTTTAAGAGCGCTGTCAAAATGCTTTGTGGACCTGAGCAGATCAACATTGCTTTTTTTTTTAATTTTATTGATTTAAATGTAATCATTCCATACAAATAGATCAATTTTTACAAAAAATAGGATTGAAAACAAATCAACCCCCACCCCTGAGAAAGAGAGCATGGCTAACAGAGTAAAACTTAAAGCTTGTAAAAATTGATGTAGTTTAATAGGCGGATAAAGATAAATGGAGAAGTAAAAGAAATGTGAAGAGAATCTACTTCCTCAGTGCTTTAAGAGTTTATTCTAAAATATTATTGATTAGATCCTGCCAGGTTTTGAAAAAGTTCTGTACAGATCCTCTAACTGAGAATTAGATTTTTTCCAATTTCAAATATTATAAAATATCAGATACCCACTGATGTAAACGAGGATTCTTCCAGTTTAGCAAAATAAGTCTGCGTGCCAATAGAGTAGTAAAGACAATCACAGTTTGTTTGTCCTTCTCCATTTTAAGCCCATCTAGAAGAACACCAAACACAGCTGTTAATGGGTTAGGAGGGATTGTGACACCAAGGCTGTCTGAAAGGCACTTAAAAATTTTGGTCCAGAATGATGTTAATTTGGTGCAGGCCGAGAACATGTGACCCAGCGAGGCTGGAGCTCAGTTGCAGCGTTCACAGGTTGGATCTTACCCGGGAAACATTTTGGACAATTTTAAGTAAGACAGATGTGCTCGATATATAATTTTGAGTTGAATAATTGTATGTGGGCTGGCGCCCTGCCCGGGATTTGTTTCCTGCCTTGCGCCCTGTGTTGGCTGGGATTGGCCCCTGCAGACCCCCGTGACCCTGTAGTTAGGATATAGCAGGTTGGATAATGGATGGATGGATAATTGTATGCTTTGTGCATTTGGAGCTCGAGTGGATTCTCTGCATTGCTACCTTCCACTCCTTTTCTGATATGTTTAGTGAGAGATCCTTTTCCCATTGTCCTCTTGGATCTTTGAAAGGGAGGGACTGTAAAATAATTTTCTATATTGCAGAAATGCTGTCTGAGTCCTCCAAACTGAGCAATATTTTTTCCAGCATAGACGAAGGTGTGAGATGAAGAAAATCGGGCAGATTCTGTTTAACAAAGTTCCTAATTTGAAGATAGTGAAAGAAATGTGTTGCTGGAAAGTTAAATTTGGAATGTAATTGTTCATAGGATGCATAGGATGTTGTCTATATAAAGATCTCTAAGCAATTTCATCCCAAATGTTTTCCAGATATTAAAAACTGCATATGTTGGCGAGGGTTGAAAAAGGTGGTTCTCATGCAGAGGTGCCACAGATTAAAATTTCTCCATCTTAAAATGCTTTCTACGTTGGTTCATATTCTGAGTGAGTGAAGCACAATTGGGTTGTTAGTATATTGGCGATAACTTGCATTTATTGGGGCACAAAGCAGGGAATATAGAGAAGTACTGCAGGATTTTACTTTCTATTGCAGACCAAGCCTGTGTATGTTCATCTATTTGTGTCCAGGTTTTTATAGCTTGTATGTTTGCTGCCCAGTAATAAAACTGAAAGTTGGGTAGAGCCATGCCACCTTCTGCCTTAGGTCTTTGTAGGCTCGCTCTTTGGATATGTGGATGTTTTGAGTTCCAAATAAAAGATCAACATTACTGAGGAGGCCTTCACCTTTCTTTATTTTCAGTTATTGTGTGATGGACGCAGGTTGTTGTCTATGTGTTGGTTCATTTTGTGTCTTAATATTGTTTGGTTGCTAATTAAGGAAAAAAACAAATAATTAAGGGGCCGGAGTCTTAAGTTGTGCATCAATTAAAATTAAAGCAAAGAGTTAATTAGCAGCAAAATCTGCTCACTAATTAAGAAAAGGGTTAGAATGAAAACCTGCAGCCACAGAAGCTCTCCGGGACTGGAGTTGCAGACCCCTGCTCTATACTGTAGACGGCTAGAGCAAAAACATCACTGAGTCTTTTTATGAGCATATCTGTATTAATCCATCCATCCATTTTCTAACCCGCTGAATCTGAATACAGGGTCACAGGGGTCTGCTGGAGCCAATCCCAGCCAACACAGGGCACAAGGCAGGAACCAATCCTGGGCAGGGTGCCAACTCACCGCAGGACACACACAAACACACCCACACACCAAGCACACACTAGGGCCAATGTAGAATCGCCAATCCACCTAACCTGCATGTCTTTGGATTGTGGGAGGAAACCGGAGCGCCGGAGGAAACCCACGCAGACACGGGGAGAACATGCAAACTCCACGGAGGGAGGACCCGGGAAGCGAACCCAGGTCTCCTAACTGCGAGGCAGCAGCGCCACCACTGCGCCACCGTGCCGCCCTTCTGTATTAATCCCCAAGGGGAAATTGTCTTTTTGTATAACCTTTGGGGGTCAGCCATTTACTGCATCCCTAGAGCATTTTTCAGCATTAAGGGCCTAGCTCAAGGGCCCAACAGAGTAGGATCCCTTGTGGGGGATTTGAACTGTAATAGATGTAATTAATTGAAATTGAGTTCTAATTTTGATCCGTATCTGTTAAGGTTTCTTACAAACTAATCCTGCACTCATTCTTCTAGCGCAGCGCTGTGCTCACCACTGCTACACGACATTAAACAAGAGACTCGTTTGAGTTTTGAAAAGACTCTCTTTCAGACTAGCATTTCTCCCGAGTTGAACTTATAATATATTAAGAGTCCATTTAGGTCATTCTCACCGTCTGGTGCCACCACATCACGTAATTGTGCCAGTGTTTTACAAGTGGCTTTTGGCAATAACAGAGCTATTTTGTGTCTAAGAACACTTGAAAATTGTCTTTGTGCGTCCAAAAAGTTTCCATTATTTCATAAGAGGTTAAGTACATTAGACTGCAATAAAATGCCTTTTTTTAGCCTGATGACTCACGTCACATTTTAGGTGGTAACCAGTTGTTACGACTTAGTGAATAAATAAATAAATAAATAAATACACAAAGAAATGAGTCCATCAAAATAAAGTTTTTACATTTTATATAAATGTGAATTTCTGCGTGTGCCTTAGTCTCTCAAACTTACGCGTAAAATCATGCCTATTCTGAAAGGAGGCATTTTGATAATAATATAAAGCCATTCACTTGTCCAGTTTCTGCTCTGCTACAGGGTCACAGGGAGCTGCAGCTTCTCCTAGTAGCACAGAGTTCAGGGCAGGAGCCAACCCTAGATAGGACACACTAATGGACACGGCACACAGGGCCGTTTACAGCTACTGATTAACCCAATGTGTATGGCTTTGAGGCTACAAGTTGTGCACTCAAACCATGTTGGGAACAAATCTTTGTATATCAGAATGAATAGCCATGGATCTAAAATCACTCATCAGGATTTAACAGCAATATCTGGAGTAATACCAGACGGGATAACATTGTGCTTTTAATAATAAAATCAGTAATATCCTACACCAAACGACTTGTGTCAAGACTCATTCAACTCAAATGGAAGAATCCCAATCCATCTTTAAAAACTTTGGGAGAATGATGTTCTACTGCAGGCAATGTTATCGCAAGCTGGAAAAATTTGTGTCTTCTTCAGACTTTGGCAATGATTCATAATATAATTGTAGAGTAAGTGGTCTCGTGCTGAACCCTTGTAATTTGATTTGCTGTTTTATTTTATACTAGCAGAAGTGACTGGCATTGTCTGAGTATACTTGTGGAATGGATTAAGGAAAGAAAGCACATTTTTAAAATGCTGAGCCTTTTTTTTCCATCGCTGGCTGTCTCATCTGTCATTTACACTTTCTCTCTGTCAATAAGTCAAGGATTTGTTCTTTTATGTATGCATGGATTCCATAATTGTTGTAGCTCCTTACTGGTTTGGAGCCACGGACACTGCTTCTTCTAGTTTCCTCTTTTACTGTGGTTTCACAAGTAGATGTTTAATCCCACATTAATAAGCTAGGTGGTTCATTGAACAGTAGAATCCAAGGGCCACAGGCCAGCGAGAGGATGGGGTACGCAAACATCGCTGCAGCTCTCTGTATTATACAGGAGACAGCACCAGCGGCGGCATCAATTCAAAGTTGACTCATTCAATGTTGCTATATTTCATCTTTTTTACTGTATAGGCTGTGCTTTATTCCTCTGAAGATCACATTTCCTTTCAAATTGCACAAATACTAATATGATGTAGAAAGCATCCTCACTTGACTTTCCACAAATGTGATAAGAATTTTGAGTTTACACGTAATTCATCATTATACTCTGGAATTTGTTGTGGTTATGATGATCGAACATAGGAATATATCTGCAAAAGTGCATGTTTATGTAATTTCTCTTTTTTCAGTTTTGTAATGGCAGCTTTCCACTTAAAAAGTTAAGAATGAAATTATGTAATGCTGTGCTCGCCTGAAGGTAAGGAGTGCAAACTGGAAAGTCGACAATTTGTGAGTGATGCCTCTGCCTTAGCTGTTGTTTATAGTTTGCTGTTCCAAGTCACTTTCATCACTTTATGGTTTTTAAGTGGAATAGGCCTTATCATTTTTTTCCTTACAGCATTTATGTGATGCACAGTGAGAATGTTAGTCCCCATTCAAAATGTATGCTTAAATGCTTAAAGCAGAGCTGAAATGACCATCTTAATAGATATGAATGAATTCATAGACAGTACATTTCTTCTTTAATGGAAATCCCATCCCTTCACTGCATGAAGTATTGGTCTTTCTGGCGACAGAACTTTCAGACGCTCTGTAGTTTGGTGTTATGTTTTCCTCAGTCATTTCAAGTTGGAAATTTTTTTTAGTCCGGTCTAATTTTTTATTTTTCATTTTGAAACATATTCAGTTTTGCATTCATTTTTTATTTTCTTGTATACGAAGTACAGTGGTACCTTGGTATACGTCCTTAATCCGTTCCAGATCCTTGGACTTATACTAAACAGGACTTATACCAAACAAATTTTTCCCATAAGAAATAATGGGAAAATGATTAATTCGTTCCCATTGAAAAAAAAAATCCTATTGTTATTGGCATATTATACATTGATGGGGTTGTATAAAATAATTTAAACACTGCTTAATACTAAAATGCATAAATACAAAAGCAATTAGATGAAATGAATGAAAATGACTTGTCCGATAACAATGAGTTTAATTTTACTGCACAACAAAGGAGAGCGTTACAGCTCTTCCAAAGGAGCTACTTCAGGCGATTGTGTAGCACCGCCGTTGTTCTTCTTCAATCCAAATCCCTAAAGCAGATTCCATCAAGACTACTGCCTTATTACATCCACTTACAATTTGTTTTGCACCCTGGTTAAAAGGACACTGCGGTCGTAGATCTTATATTCCTTTCCTACTTTTTAAATAAAAAGAATTGTAGCCTTCAACAAATCCAAAACGTTTACCTTTTTGGCAATTATTAACATCTTCCGTTTGCGCTTAGGCACGGCCCCTGAAGCAGTAGCAGATCGTTTTGGAGCCATAATGAAGGGCTTGACTATGCACAAAGTTAAACACAAAAGAGCACAACTCTTTACACAGCGAAACACGTTGATGCTGAATGAGCGAGACGAGACTTCCTGGTTAACACTGCATTCAGCACACAGGAACTTAACTGCGTGCTCTGATTGGTTAGCTTCTCAGTCAGGAGAACTTAACTGCGTGCCCTGATTGGTTAGCTTCTCAGTCATCCTCCAATAGCGTCCCTTGTATGAAATCAACTGGGCAAACCAACTGAGGAAGCATGTACAGGAAATATAAAGACACATTCTCTGCAGAACCCACGAAGCAGCGAAAAATCCGCGTTATATATTTAGTTATGCTTTCATATAAAATCCACGATAGAGTGAAGCTGTGAAAGTCGAAGCGCGATATAGCGAGGGATTACTGTACAGGTTAAAACTTGGCCCTTTTTTTTTGAAGCGCCGGTATACCACACGTGTTGTTCTAGCACATGAGTCGTATTCCAAACAAAGGTCGTATACCAAGCAAAATATTTCGCCTCTAAACAAGACGTATACCAAGTTGGACTTATTCCAAAGCAGGCGTATACCGAGGTACCACTGTATAGGGAAAGTATTGGAGTTGTCCAAAAATTCAATGTTGAGATTTTGGTGAATCTCAACGTTTTAGACCCAGAGTTCAAAAATACCATTTTTGGAATTATGTCTGTCTGTGTGTGTGTGTGTGTGTATGTAAACATGATAACTTGAGTACGCTTACATTTAGGTCAACCAAATTTTGCATATAAGTATTGGGTACAAAACGCAGATTTCTATCAACTTTTTGGCTATTTGGTACTTTGGAACATTACCTTTTATTCATGTAGCTGTAGAGTCTGATTAATTCAACTTTACTTTTATAATAGTTGTTCAATAGATAGATAGATAGATATATTATTAATTTGATTTAATTTGTGGTTGATGGTTTTTTAATGTATATAATATAAAATATAATCATTGTCTTGCGGTTTATTCCTCAATAAAGAAGTATCCGAGTATATGAGAAAGTCTAGAGGAGACCACTTCCGATATTTACATATAAAATCGGGTTAGGGTTAGGGTTTAATTGAAATTTATTTTATTTTTAACATTATGCTTTAGGACAGGGGTCGTCAATCTTTCAGCGGTTTTGTGCCGAACCTTATGTTACAATGTTATTTCGTGTGCTGACATAATTCTACCAATTTTGTTATATATAGTATCAAAAATGGTCTGGTTATAATTGGCTATTGTAGCCGGATCTTATATTATTGGTCATTCAATATTTTTAAATACAAAGGATCATACGTGAAACAAATGTTTTAATGTTATTAAAAATTGTAAATTACAAGTTTTTTCAATACAAAACACATAGTTTGAATAAGATAAAATTATCAAGAATTCTAATATGATTCATCTATCCGTCCATCCATTATCCAACCTGCTATATCCTAACACAGGGTCACGGGGGTCTGCTGGAGCCAATCTCAGCTTTCTTTATTATTAATCAGAGCTATTAATCAATTAATGTGAAGCAATTGTATAACTACATTCGGTGGCTTTATTATTCGTTCTAATTATTTGACTAAAATAAGCAGTTTGTTTCTTAAAGCCAGAAACAGCCCTTTTTATAACTTCATTGTTCTCATCACCGTTTTAAAATGTTTAGTTTGGCAGTGTCTTCGTATACTTGACGTACTACACACGACACTTTCATAGCATAACACAAACACAGCACGGTCCTTTTGTCGTACAAATCCATATTCATTCATCTAACAGTCTTGAAATGAGTGAACATCAAGTTTTTGTCTTTTATGAGTCATTTTAGGGCAGTTTATTACTTAATAATAACTGACAGAGCAAGATGTAGAGGACAGGAAGATACAGAAGATAAGGTAATAATTGGCATATAAAACAAACACCATGAACAACAATCCCACTAGACCATATATATCAGGGGTAGGCAATGTCGGTCCTGGAGGACCACAGTGGCTGCAGGTTTTAGTTCCAACCCGATTGCTCAATTAGTATCTATCTATCTATCTATCTATCTATCTATCTATCTATCTATCTATCTATCTATCTATCTATCTATCTATCTATCTATCTATCTATCTATCTATCTATCTATCTATCTAACTGTATGGCCTGTGTCACACAAATGCGATTAGAGGGCAGCCAATGGGCCCAACAGAGCATGAAAAGACACGGGATTGGAATACAGGACAGCATATTAATACCTTTGTCTCTTCCTTACCAGAAAACGCAAAGACCCAAAGTCCAAAAATGTGTAAATGGACATTCTGGAGATGACCTCTTGACAACAAAGACCAACGCACTTCCACACCAACTAACAGTCCTCCTGTGATAACTTCATTTCTGGTCCCTCGTCGATGTCCTCATTTCCAGCTCCAGACGATGACGTCACCTCCGTCCCACTCCATTTATGTCACCCTCATGTCCTCTATAGCTGTAATCTTTCCGGTTCCGACTCCATAAAAACCTACCTCTGTCAACAATTCACCGTCTTGTGTGTACTTTGTATGCAAACGACTGGTACCTCAGAGCCGTTTTCACTGCCTGAGTGGGTCACAGTATATGGCCACGGTTCCCCAGCCCTTAATCTGTTCTGTCTGTGTTTTTATACTTCACACCTGCTAGCCTGCAATGTTTGATTCTTATATCGTAGATTTTGTTCCTTGGATAATCAATGATATTCATGTCACCTGTCAGTGGTTTTAATGTTGAAGCCAATTGGGGTATAGGAAAATGCTGGTATTGCCCAATAAATGCCACTGACCTACAGAAATTTAAAATAAGATGGACTGATTTGCACCCTTGATAATCACTACCAACAACACCAACAACATTTATTTCCATAGCACATTTTCATACAAACAGTAGCTCAAAGTGCTTTACATAATAAAGAATAGAAAAACAAAAGACACAATAAGAAAACAAAATAAGTCAACATTAATTAACATAGAATAAGTAAGGTCCAATGGCCAGGGGGGACAGAAAAAACAAAAAAAACTCCAGACGGCTGGAGAAAAAAATAAAATCTGTAGGGATTCCAGACCTTTAGACTGCCCAGTCCCCTCTGGGCAAATGGACCATCTTACTTTCAAATTTTCATGTTGTCTTGTTTATGGTTTGATTATGCCTGCTAGTGGATTAATTGGATAAAGTTCTGTGATGCTGGTCCGGTGCATGACCCACATACTTTTTCCAGCAATTAAACCTCTAACATCAAGGAAGTAGATATGTAGTAGGCTGAATGGGGTATTACAGGACAAGTAATTTAATTAGAACACGGCTTGGGACTCCTGCTCTGGTTACTTAAAATTGTTTGTTGATCAGCTTAAGTCATTAGGTAGTCTTTCCAGGCCATACACTCCAGAAAATAAGCAGCACTGAATTAATCATTAAGCTTCAGCTTGCTGTTTTCTTCCAATGTGTTGATGATTAAACTACTCCATTGGTGGTTTATCATGGTAGTCCCAATTAACATCTTTGGTACAGTTGTCATCTTTCATTAGTAAGTTGAAGGCAACATTGAAAGACTTATTATACTTTGTTTCTTGGGCCTTGGCTGTTTAGAAGGGCTCAGGTGACTCAGCAAGCCCATATTGGACAAGTCTCCAAGTCTCCACTAGTGTAAAGTAACAGTAATTTGAATTTCAAGCTGGGACATGCCATGACCCTTAGTAGAATTGAGTTTACAGAATATATGGTTGAAGTGACCATCTAACTGTAAGTTACTGTATGTATGTTGTCACACACGTGCGATTGGGATGAAGGTAGAGGGCCTAAATAATAGTAGTACCACGCCAGACCAGGGGGTGGCAAGTTGCAGTAACTCTGTCTCTACGTCCTCTGCAAACTCTCCATAGGAAATTCCACTAGGTGCTGGCACAATTGATGACATCATGTCTGGTTCCAGCTCTATGGATGATGTCACGTCCGGTCACGACAACATAACTTCCGGTTCAGATGATTTCACTTCCTGTCACGGCCCTTAAAGCTGAAATTTTTTATCAAAATAAAATCTGTTTTGGACTTCAACCTGAACACAACTCACAAAAAAATACCCATTTGCAGCCAGGGCAAACCTTTGACCCTCCCCAACGGGATGACATGCCAAACTCTGATCAAAACGTCTGTCGAGGGCTGCTTGTCTGTCACTGAGGCAACCACAGGTTCACAGCGCCACAGAGGCAACTGCAAGCTCATCGCCTCCTCGTGCAACGTGTCTGTCGGACTGTGGGTGATGCAGGGAACATTGTAACTCGGCCACTGACCTGGGCACGACTCTGCCCATCTGCTGTGTCTGTGTGTAGTCGAGTGGTAGCTCCCTCTGCAATAAATAACCTTGCTGTTCCTTTTTCAAGTTGAATAAAGCTGATTTTCCTGAAATCCTTAGACTCAGCCTCGTCGTTTGGGTACAAGACAGCAACTTATGCATCACAATATATGTGTACGCTACTGGTGAAAAGTTTTAGGACACCTCAGTTGTTTCAGTTTTTATGAAAGTTCATGCAATTTCATGTTTTAATTTTTCATGAAATCAAGCCATAGACCAAATAAACAAAACCGGTCAAGGTATCATTAAGTGCACCAAATTGTATTCAAATTTTTCATTCATCAAAGTAGCCACCTTTTACTGATATAACAGCCAAACTGTGGCAACCCTTTTGATTCAGAATGCCAGTCACTTGGTGAAGGTCACCAACAAAAGAAGCCCAGACCATCACACTTCCTCCTCCATGTTTGACAGTTGGTGTCACACACTGAAGGTCCATCCTTTCACCAACTCGACGGCGTACATCTTGTGTGATGAACCGAAGATTTAAAATGTGGATTCACCGGTCCATAAGACTTTCTTCCAGTCTGCAGTAGTCCACAGCTGGTATTTCAAGGCCCTATCATGTCCTTTAAGGAATGGCTTTCTTACTGCCACTCGCCCTGTCAAGCCTGCAGCACAAAGTCTTCTCTTCACAGTAGGAACTGACACTTGCTTTGTTCGACTCGCACTGTTAAGCTGTGCTTGAAGTTGTTGTGCTATGAGGCACTGGTGACCCTCAGACACTTGTCTCCTATTTGGGTTGTGACTTTGGGTCTGTCAGATCTCTTCCTATCAGAGTTTCTTCTAGTTTCCAATTGCCTTTGGATTGTGTGGGACACCACTGGACTCACTGACACCTTGATTTTTTAATTTATTTTTTTGCTATTTTTCTAAATGAAAAGCCTGCACTTCTAAGGGTAATAATGCTCTGTCGGGTGGCATGGTGGCGCAGTGGTAGCGCTGCTGCGTCGCAGTTAGGGGACCCTGGTTCGCTTCCCTGGTCCTCCCTGTGTGGCGTTTGCATGTTTTCCCCATGTCTGCTTGAGTTTCCTCCGAGTGCTCCGGTTTCCTCCCACAGTCCAAAACACATGCAGATTAGGTGCATTGGCAATTCTAAATTGTGCTTGGTGTGTGTGTGTGTGTGTGTGTGTGCCCTGCCCGGGGTTTGTTTCCTGCCTTGCGCCCTGTGTTGGCTGGGATTGGCTCCAGCATACCCCCATGACCCTGTA
This sequence comes from Polypterus senegalus, assembly GCF_016835505.1. Lineage (NCBI taxonomy): Eukaryota > Metazoa > Chordata > Cladistia > Polypteriformes > Polypteridae > Polypterus > Polypterus senegalus. Next base: position 2,393,383 of record NC_053167.1, on the reverse strand, counting down.
GTTAGGATGTAGCGGGTTGGATAATGGATGGATGGAATAAGGCTCTGTCTGATTTCATTTGTTATTTGACATTTTCTTGCCATTATGACTGTAATATTGTCCAAGTAGTACTTCAGATGGTGTAGTAACACAGTCTGTTCCAGCTCTGCTTTAAGACACACAGAGGGGTTTAAGTAATCATCAGAAGTTGGGACACCTGTGCAAATTGTTTGCTTTAAGTTGCAAGGCTTAATTTACTTTAATTGCTGCAGAACATCTGTGGGTTGTAACCTATCTGTTGTCCCCTTATAAAGCTAGTTATTGTAGGCAGGTACTGTTGTGTAGTGCCAGGTTGGAAAAGCAAGCCTTTTTGGGTTTCGGGTATAAGGCCTCCATCATTAGGCACTTTGCTGGGTCAATATCAAGTCCTATTCACTCTTTGCTTTTCTCCATGTTTAAAGGTTAAACTTGTATTTTATCCTATTGTTCTATGCAATTAAACTGTGAAAATAGACTCCCAAAAGATTTTTTCACCACAGTCAGCTCATTTAAGTATTTTGTTGCCACGTCCCTTTTTATGATAATTCCGTCATTCTAAAATTAAATCAAGTGGGTTCAGTAAATGGGTTGTGAACTGCTGTGATGGGTAACAGGCAGTAAGAAAAGTATTTCACTAAACAGACAAAGAAATGAACGTCAAAATCCACACCAATATCCAAACCAAGAATTAGTACAATTTTTCTAAACTCAGAAACCAGACATTGTAGTTGAGCTTTCGTAACACAGAAGACTTTTGCCAAGAATCATAAATTAAACACACATGTTAAAGTTGTTTTGAGAGTTCGATCTGCAGACCTTGGATAACCCAGAATGCACAGCGCTGACCTTCATAGTCACGGTGATGATGTCACGTGCCACACCCTCCAAGAATTTATGAATAGCAAGACCACAGTAACTATACTCTAAAATGGCACCACGGTAACATGTGCAGTATACTTAACCTGTAGAAGAACCCTCAGTAGGTGGAAACAAATGTTAGTTTTGGGCTTTCTGATGTCAAAACCCATAAATAGAAGCCAAACCCACAATAAAAAGGTGGAGAAAAGGCTCGGAAAAAAAATAAAGCAAACCGTTACAGCTGGACGGATAGCTTTTATATATTCACTTGTTATCTTTATTGACAGAGACACAAAGCTTAGAGTGGAAAATCCTTTCAATACCAATTGTAGTCCCCGGCGAATTTCCTTAGCCTCATCCTGAAACGAGTTATCCTTACTGTCGTAAAAGACTTTGGTACTGAACCTTCCATACTGTATGTATCACGTAAATCTGTCACATTGCATTCCAGCCAAGTGTTTGAGCAAACTGGAAAAAAAACAAAAGCAAGGTGGGGGAAAAGCGTGACATATCCTAGTGAGCACAGACAATGAGAGCATCGAAAACGAGATCAGCTAAGTGGGCGCAACTCTAGTATATGTTAATTTGATGTGACGGCCGAATAGCATGAATTCAATCATCCCCGATTAGCTTGAATAAGGTCTGTCAAAACCCGTCTGTGGCTTCCCGTCGACATTCAGAAACTGAATGCAGCCAATGGAGCATCGCATAATAAGGTTGTGTAACTAAAGCTGTTATGAAATAGTGGTGTAAATATTTTGAACAAGGACCTCACTGAGTGGTGGATATTGCTGTGCTCAAGTTGGAAGAGAGATAACTACCATTTCACCCTCTGAAGAAATATGTACTTAATTTTAGCGAAACGCTGAAGTCACATTAAACCCAACCTGAAATTGAATTTAATGGTGGCTACATTACCGTTTTCTTATGCATATAAAAAGTACTGAAACTGACAAAAGCAATAGACTCATTTTGTAAAGAGGACAGCCATAAAGTACTAAGTGGAATAGTTCACTAACAGCTCTGGCAAAAGGAAGCAGCAGAAGTGTTTCTTTAATTTATAACACCGCATATGAAGGATAAGTCTGGACAGCTTCGCCTTTTATAGATAAGCTTTATAAGATAAAGGATCAAGATGTCGCTCCACTTGCAAAGCTCATGTTTTATTTCTGTGCTTGTTTTCGAGGAGAAGGAAATGAGATGTCAATGTGATTGCTTGATAGTTCTTATAAATGTGATAATATAGTGATTTCTAAAGTTGGCAGGCTGGGAAGGTGGGTCTACAAATGGATGAATCGTTTACAGAGCATTCAGAAAGGATTCGGATGCCTTCACTTTCTGCACACTTCCTTGTGTTGTAGATTTCATTTTAAATGGAAACATTGGCCATTTCTGCCCAGCAATCCACACTCCATAATCCATAAAGACAAAATGTAAACACGTTTTCAGAAAGGTGTTTGCTTATTTATTGAAAAACAAAATCTGAAATCTCTCATTTATATAAGTAAATGAATTAACTAGAGACTCAAAATTACAATTCTAACTTCAAGGTAAGTTAGTTATGTCAGATAAAGAAGACGGAAGTTTCGAGTTAAGGTTGTTATACTCTGTGGACGGCCAGTGTCTTCATCTGTCCAGGATGCCTTCATGATGGAAGGATAGTTTAAGACAGCTTATGCAGGGCTTTATCTGGGTGTCATCCTTCTTTTCAGTCCCACATCAATAACATCCTTCGTATTTCCACCTGCGTAACATTAATCGTATTCGCTCCCACTCCCCATACAACTGCTATCCTTGTTCATAGCCTTGTCACTTCTCGTCTGGATTATTGCAATTCCCTTTTCTTTGGTCTTTCCTACATATCTCTTTGTAAGCTTCAACTGGTCCAGAATTCAGCTGCCTGCATCATTACTAGGACCCCCTCTATTCACCATTTCACTCCCGTCTTGCACCAGCTTCACTGGCTTCCAGTTATGATCCGCATTGACTTTAAAATTCTCCTGTCCTCTTAACATTTCAAGCTCTCCACAACCTTGCCCCTCCATATCTGTCTGACCTCCTCCATGTTGCCATTCCCTCCTTTCACCCTTAGATCCTCTTCTTCCATCCACTTGACTGTCCCCTTCTTCCATCTTACCACCTTGGCGAGCAGAGCATTCAGTTGCTGTACTCCCCAGCTCTGAAACTCATTACCATCCGAGCTTAGAAATATTGATTCATTCTCACTTTTCAAATCTAAACCTAAAACTCATTTTGTTTAAGACTGCTTTTTCTCTTTGATTACAATTGCTCTGTCTGATTTTAAATTTTGTATTTTTAGTTTTGTTTATAATGTGTGTTTCATCTATTGTTCGGTGCCCTTGAGTTTTTAGAAAGGTGCTTACGAATAAATAAAATGTATTATTATTATTATCATTATTATTATTATTATTATATCCCTAAGGACACACTACATGGCAGTGAGTCCAGGCTCAGATTCCCACATGAGTGACAGTAGGGCATGCCTGTTATTGTAGTCCCCAGGGGACCACCTTGATGGGTTCCGTGGGGGCTCGCAAGGAGAGCTGCTGGACTGAGGAGTTCCTACATCATGAAGTGCTGACAAACCACATGTGTGGAAGATCGGGAGTACGTCGGGGTGCCTAAAATAAAAAGAGTTGTCTGCCTCACATCGAGGAGGAGGAGGAGGAAGCTTGTGAAAGGAGTGGAGGAAGCAGTGAGAGACAGAGTGAGGAAAAGAACAAGAGTGTGCTGTGTTGCGCTTGGTGTACTTCTGGCTGTGGGAAACCCTTATGAAAGAAGAGTTTTTCCAAAATAAAAGACTCTTTGCTTTGCCTGTGTTGGGTTTTGGGAGCTGAGGCGCCCCCTAATGTCCACAACATACTTATCATGGCACCAGAGAGTGGTTGTATGTTGTATGGCACGAGCAGGTAAGCATTTCACCGTACTCTGTACATGTGACAATACTGACCCTGTATGAAGTGTAACACTTCATGAACAAGCCTGATTGCCCACTGATTAATAATGGCAGTCAGGAGATGTTACAAGGAGAGCAGTAGGATGATGTTTTAATCCCCTTTTTGATGGATTAAAATAAACCTCTCCCATGGTCATCTGGTACCAGGAGGTGTTTAGAAGGACAGGTTCACTATGACGTGGATCATTCCGGAAAGTTGGCCAAGGAGCCGTCACACCTGCACTCCTGCTGAAATAATCAGGTAAAAGAACAGAAGTAACAAAAAAGAGCCTTATTTGTCTAACTATTTAACAACAGTTAAGGCATTTATTATAAAGTTTGGTTTTCTGCAATATACAAAAATAGCAAATATACAAAGCACCAGAAACTTAAACAGCAAAAATGCAGTCACATGTCCCAATACCAGCGTCCTTTCAGTGACCCTCCGACACCATATGTCAAGCCAGCGTGCCCAAATATTACTTCTGTGCCAGTAGCTAAACATGAGGTTTGTGTGGTTGTGGGAAATTTGCCAGCATCGCGTCAAAGAGGAAGCTTGCGTGCAGCGAGTGCCCCGTCAGAAAGTAACACAGAAGCAGCAGTCACGCTAGTAGCGTGTCAAGTGGAATTCAGGACGGCAACAGCTGAATCTTTGGTCAGTAAGCCCTCACGGTTCATAAGGTGCCAGCACTGTGCAGTAATATGTTGCTCTGCTGGGAGCTATTTAGTTATTCCTCCATGAAGCTGCAAGTCTGATTTTACAATGCAGGGACTGCAATGTAACACCTACAGACATTTCAGCTTGTTTAGTTTCACTACTATCCATATACGTGTATTAGTGTGGTGTTGTTTTATTCCAGGGTGTGGTACCTGTGGTGTGCTAATGAATGTCTGCTGCAGCAGTACTGAGGAATGTTCTGTCAGTTTTCTGCTTTTCAGTTCTGCAAATGAGTGAATTCTCAGAAATGTAACAGCCTGGAGGAAGGTAAAAATAAGCTTCCATAACACCATTACCCATTATGTCAAGAGGAAGAGGATCTCAGTAACACGTGCGGATTCAAAATCCAGATCTGCAGGAGGTGATCCTATAAGAACACAGGCACTGTTTCATAACAATCATAACAAACTAATAGACTTTGCAGGGTTGAATACACAAAACTGTAAATGTGAGACTTTTAAAATTATTACATGTATTGTTACGGAGAAACCCATCCACTGTGAAACAGGTATCCATCAATTTTTAACTCACGTAATCGAATACAGGATTATAGGTGGTCAGTGTTTCTCCTAGCAGTACCAGGCACAACAGAGGACTCCACCTTGGACACTCCTACACTGGTATTGACCTTATTATACAGTAAATATATCTCTCTCTATATATATAATCCAATGTCTGTCTGTCTGTATGTCTGTCCGCTTTTCACGAGAGAACTACTTAACCGATTTAGATTAGGTTTTTTCTATAATTTCCTTGAACATTCCAGTTGATTTTGCGACTTCTCTCATTGCACTAAGTATCATAGTTCAGTTGCGATACCAATTTATTTATGAAAATCCAAGAGATACGCACTGGGCTGAGGGTAGGTGGGTGGGGCCATCTTCGCTCACGTGCCAGCTTCGAGGCATTCCATACCCCGACTTAGCTAGTGAACAAGAGAACTACTTAACAGATTTAGATCGGGATTTTTTCCATAATTTGCTTGAACATTTTGGTTGATTTTGTGACTTCTGTCATCGCGCTAAGAATCAATGTTCGCTTGCAGGAGTGATATATTTGCACGAATCCGAGACATGGGCTGAGGGGAGGGGGAAGCATGATGTCAGGAGTAGGGAGCCAGGCAGGGTCCTCCTCACTGTCCTGTTTCACTGCTATGCAGGTGTAACCACAAGGGACGGCTAGTTTTACCGTAAAAGCATAAACAAAACACATGGATGGAGGCTCATTAGAAGGGTTTTGAATTCCCTTTTACATTATGAGTGGTAGGTGTCTCCAAAAATGTACTTACAACTACCAGTGAAGTCACTTGTTTAGTGTAGTGTAGTGAAGTAGCTAGACTTTAAACTATCAAGGTTGTTGGTTCAGCTCTTAGATTTTACCCACTGTGTGACTCTCAACAGGTCACTTAACTCGAGTAAGCTCGAGCTGTATTAGGTATGTCTACTTGTATGGTTCCTTAGAATGGTATTCACCATAGCAATCCTCTTCTCAGTTTGAGACATTAAGAGTTTTAAAAATGTCCAGTTGAACATAAATGTGAACAGTCTCTGATACAGCCACTCCTCTGAACTCTGATGGTACTCTCTCTGGAATAAGTATCCACAAAGTGGAGCTGATGTGATGTTACGAGGAAGATCGCCAGGGTTCAATATTGACAGAAATGCACCGGACATTTTGAACCAACTATTGAACCCCGGATGACAAGGTCTTGATGATGCCATCAAAATGATCAATTGATTTCAGGCTTTGTAAGAGATCTACACGTCAGATGTGTTTCTTTATAATCATGTATAGAATCTAAAGAATCGGGAAGAATTGCCAGTTATTTGTATAAACAATTATGTTCAATTACAAGGATCTCAACTCAATTATTGGATGATACTTTCAGGCTACTCCTAAGTATTACTAATACTGTTCAAGGTACATAGCTTACAGTTTGAGATCCAACAAGACAAATTATTGTTATTTACATGACCAAATATGATTCCCAGATTACTAATCAAAGGTGTGAATTTCAATGGTCATGAAATTTTTATCACATTTCATTTTCATTATGTATGATTTCCTCAATAATTAAATTTTTCTTCTTTGTTTTTATCTTTACGTTTTCCCACTTCTGTGTAGGGTTTGATGCGTTTGACAAACCTTCCCCAAACAGCTCAGTCCTGCACCTTTACTTTATCCATCCACCTCCACTTCGGCTCGTGCTAATTTTTCTACCCCTGTTCTTTCATCACCATCACTCTTTTGCCCACATATTTCATTGTCTCTCATTACCACATATCCAAATCACTTTCAACCTACTTTTCCGTTCTTTCTTAGATATCTCTCCTACTTTTGTTGTACCTCTGATTGTCTTATTTCTTATTCTATCCTTCTTTGTAACTCCACGCATTTCAACATTCTCATTTCTACTATATATAGCTTTGTCTCTTGTGTACTCTTTACTGCTCACGTCTCAGCTGAATGTATCATTGCTGGTCTCACTACTGCCCTAAAAACCTAACCTTCAACCCTCAATTAGATTTTTTCATCACACAAAATTCCTGATATATTCTTCCATGTGTTCCAACCACTTGGCATTCAGTGGGTTACCTCAGCATCCAGTTCTCCATCTTGGACTACCATTGATACTTGGTATTTAAACTTGCCCACTCTTTACAGTAGCTCTCTGTGCAGATTAACCTCTGCATACTGATCATAGTTCAACCTCTAATATTCTGTCTTCTTCCTGTTTGTCTCAAATACAATATCTTCCAAAGACATTCTCCACCTTCTAACTTCCTCTCCACTTCCTCCTTTCTGGTGCAACACAACACAATGCCATCAGAATAAAGCATACATAGGGGATTGGTCTTTAATCCCATGAGTCAACACATCCATACATAGACCAAACAGGTAAGGGTTTTCAGAAGATCCCTAGTGCAGACTTACTCTTACTGGCATCTTATCTGCTACCCCAACACTTCATCTAACTCAGGTACTCACTTCCTTGAACATATCCTGGAGAATATTAACACACATCTCTGGTACTCCTTTCTCCCTCATGTACCTCCAGACCTCTTGACATGACACACAGTCATAAGCCTTCTCTAATACAATAAACATCATTAGCCTTTCTGTTTTTCTTGATGCTTCTCTATGTGCTGTTTCATTGCAAAAAAACAGAATCAGTTGCTCACCTGCCTGAAAAACCAAACTAGTCCTTCCTCTATGGTGATCTCTTCCCTAAGCCTTCTTTCTATACCCCTTTTCCAGATTTTCATTGTGTGTGACGTCAGCTTTATCCCCCTATAGTTTCCATTGTTTTGAATACAGTGGTGTGAAAAACTATTTGCCCCCTTCCTGATTTCTTATTCTTTTGCATGTTTGTCACACAAAATGTTTCTGATCATCAAACACATTGAACCATTAGTCAAATATAACACAAGTAAACACAAAATGCAGTTTTAAATGATGGTTTTATTATTTAGGAGAAAAAAAACCTACATGGCCCTGTGTGAAAAAGTAATTGCCCCCTTGTTAAAAAATAACCTAACTGTGGTGTATCACACCTGAGTTCAATTTCCGTAGCCACCCCCAGGCCTGATTACTGCCACACCTGTTTCAATCAAGAAATCACTTAAATAGGAGCTGCCTGACACAGAGAAGTAGACCAAAAGCACCTCAAAAGCTAGACATCATGCCAAGATCCAAAGAAATTCAGGAACAAATGAGAACAGAAGTAATTGAGATCTATCAGTCTGGTAAAGGTTATAAAGCCATTTCTAAAGCTTTGCGACTCCAGCGAACCACAGTGAGAGCCATTATCCACAAATGGCAAAAACATGGAACAGTGGTGAACCTTCCCAGGAGTGGCCGGCCGACCAAAATTACCCCAAGAGCGCAGAGACGACTCATCTGAGAGGTCACAAAAGACCCCAGGACAACGTCTAAAGAACTGCAGGCCTTATTTGCCTCAATTAGGGTCAGTGTTCACGACTCCACCATAAGAAAGAGACTGGGCAAAAACGGCCTGCATGGCAAATTTCCAAGACACAAACCACTGTTAAGCAAAAAGAACATTAGGGCTCGTCTCAATTTTGCTAAGAAACATTTCAATGATTGCCAAGACTTTTGGGAAAATACCTTGTGGACTGATAAGACAAAAGTTGAACTTTTTGGAAGGGCAAATGTCTCGTTACATCTGGCGTAAAAGGAACACAGCATTTCAGAAAAAGAACATCATACCAACAGTAAAATATGGTGGTGGTAGTGTGATGGTCTGGGGTTGTTTTGCTGCTTCAGGACCTGGAAGGCTTGCTGTGATAGATGGAACCATAAATTCTACTGTCTACCAAAAAATTCTGAAGGAGAATGTCCGGCCATCTGTTCGTCAACTCAAGCTGAAGCGATCTTGGGTGCTGCAACAGGACAATGACCCAAAACACACCAGCAAATCCACCTCTGAATGGCTGAAGAAAAACAAAATGAAGACTTTGGAGTGGCCTAGTCAAAGTCCTGACCTGAATCCAATTGAGATGCTATGGCATAACCTTAAAAAGGCAGTTCATGCTAGAAAACCCTCAAATAAAGCTGAATTACAACAATTCTGCAAAGATGAGTGGGCCAAAATTCCTCCAGAGTGCTGTAAAAGACTCACTGCAAGTTATCGCAAACGCTTGATTGCAGTTATTGCTGCTAAGGGTGGCCCAACCAGTTATTAGGTTCAGGGGGCAATTACTTTTCACACAGGGCCATGTAGGTTTGGATTTTTTCTCCCTAAATAATAAAAACCATCATTTAAAAACTGCATTTTGTGTTTACTTGTGTTATATTTGACTAATGGTTAAATGTGTTTGATGATCAGAAACATTTTGTGTGACAAACATGCAAAAGAATAAGAAATCAGGAAGGGGGCAAATAGTTTTTCACACCACTGTATCTTCCTTCTCTTATAAATGGGTTCAGTCTCCCTGTTTCTCCGTTCCTCTGGTATTTTCGCAAGTTCATAGATCTTCTGTATTAGATACCACAACACATTTACTTCCTCTTCCTCCAAACTCTTTCAGACTTTCATTGGTATTTCATCCAATCTTATTGCTTTTTCATATCCTTCTTTACTTCCCTCCTTCTTATTCTTGGTACTAGTTCTTCAAGTGGGACTCCATCCCAAATCACTACCTTTGGATTTTCTTTGTTCAAAAGCTTTTCAAAGTGCCCCTTCCATCTCTTCTTCATCCTGCCATGCTCACCCAAGAGCACACCTTGTTAATCTTTTATCTGACTAAAATCCTTCCCTGACTTCATGGAATGATGTTATCTGTTACTCCCCATGATTCCTAGGCGTACAATATGACATCCTAATGGTGTCAAGATCCAGCAGTCTGAAATGCTCTCGGATTAGAAATCATGTAATGTGCAATAGCAGTACCAAGATTTCATAAAAGGGTGGGCCTAAATGTGTCAAGAGTGGGTCCTAATTCTATTTTTATTACTGTTAAATATACATTCATTAAAAAAAATAGAAGTCCAATCATACCAACATTAACAATATTGTTTTTATTACCATATCTAATTTGAATGATTTTTGTTAACACTAATTTAAGTCTACTTAGAAATGATGGAAATAAACTCGCCACCTATCGTTTGATGATTTGTGTGACATACAAGCACATCGCAAGGCCTAAATGCCCAAATAAAATCCATTATAGTTTTGACCAGTAGCATTAATAACAACAAACAGATGGATTACCAATTTTGCCATTCCTTGTGATTTGTGCATCCATACCTGATGAATCTACAAGTGAATCTGTTCTCAGTTAGCATAGCAACAAAATACCCAAATCATATCATTTAATGTCCTGTGCTACAGCCATTCATTATTATCTGTTTTATCAAGGAGCCGCAAAACTGCATGCCTTAGCAACCGTAATGGAAGTTGAAAACTTTAATACCAATTGAGTTGATGTCTCTCGAATATCAGGCAAATTCATGACTTTCTCTGATCCTTTGACATCTGGCGTTGGATACTTTGTAGCTGTTCCAGCAAACGTGATAGTTGTGTTGGTAGCAAACCAATATTAATATGGCTAAAGCCAACATCAGATTCTTGCACATTTTGCAATTCTGCTTGTTACATTCCGCTAATAAAACCTAAAACGTTGTACAGTATATGTTAAGACATTGTTCACGCATATCCTCCCCTATTCACGTTTCCCTCCAACTAGACCTACTCTAACTAGAAAATTCTGTAAGTCGCTAGTTGATAGTCTCCTGTTGACGTCGCCCGTTTTCAGTGGCTGTGATTAGTAAACGTTAAAGTCAGTCTTATTTTCTGAATATTGTTATACTGTATAGACAGATTCTGTAAAATTAAAATTCATATATACTATTTCCAAATATTTTATAAATGAAACACAAACAGGCAGGTGGACCTGTATAAATATTGGCAAAATAAGAAAGAGATTTTACAAATTCATGAAGAGATCAGCTTTTCAGAAGTAAGTCCAAGATTAGACTGAACCAAGATGGCATTGGCAGAAGAGGTGGGCTCTTGTGACTGGGACCTGGTTGTGACATCAGACGCCAATGTTCTTACACTTGTTGAGTCAGCAGACAGAGGAGAGAGAGAAGAGAAAAGAGGCATTAGCCGTAAGTGCCAACCCATGGCTGTGGGTGGAATTATGTACCATTTGACAAGCCCTGAAGTTGTCTCTCAAGCGCATGTTTGGGACAATTATAAGAGTTACATTAATGGTTATAGTAATAACACTGGTGATTTTGCTCTACGACTAATCAATATTTTAATCAAGTGGAGATGTGTATTAAAATGCACAAATGCAGTATATACTGATTATCACTTTCTCATATGTATATTTGATTTGGCACAGGTTTTATGTCAGATGCCCTTTCTGATGCAACCCACCCCAACTTATCTAGACTTAGGACCAGAACTATCTGTAACAGTGAAAAGGAAGGTCTATAAAACGGTAATGAGACCAGCTATGTGGTGTGGTTTGGAGACGATGGCAGTGACGAAAAGACAGGAGGCAAAGCTGGAAGTGGTGGAGTTGAGGATCATGTGATTTTCATTCTGAGTAATGGCGGCAGACAGGATTAGGAATGAGTATAATAGAGGGACAACAAATTTACGATAGTTTGGTGACAAAATGAGAGAAGGGAGATTGAGATGGTTTGGGCACGTGCAGAGGAGAGATGAGGGGTATATTGGGAAAAGAATGTTGTGGATGGAACTACCAGGCAAGAGGAAAAAAGGAGGTTAATGAATGTAGTGAGGGAGGACATGAAGACAGCCTGTGTGGCAGAAAATGATGTAAAAGACAGAGATAGATGGAGACGGATGATTCGCTTTGGTGACCCCTAAATGGGAAAGAAGAAGATCACGTAAAAACATTTAAAAGCTAAACTACAAAACTAAATGAGTCACTGAGAACAGCAAGTAGGTATAGGATGGCATCTCTTTTAGGGGCATGTGAACTTATTGTGCCCCCTTTTTTACCGTGTGTTCTGCCTTCTGCTTATGTGCTGTAGTATTTTACAGTTTTCAAGCTATCATTGTATTCATTGGAATAAGTGGGATCAGAAAATTAATGAATGAATTTTCCTAATATCTTGTGCTCAAAATGAATCAGCTTTATTTTTGCATGCTCAGCTAGATGGCGCCTGAAAAGGTTTACCTTTGCAGTATCGTGCTACAAATTGCTTTACAAAAGCACTAGGAATTACAAGAAACTATTTCTATAAGTTAAACATGTTGAGTATGTGATGAAATCTGAATATGGCATTTGCTTTTATCGAAGGAAATGAGTCTCATATCTAGTAAATGGGAACAGATGATGGCCTGGAGCGGAGCGTCTCATTGCTTATTCCTTTGAAATGCTCAGTTATTGTTTTTATTCACTTTTGAGTGTTGTATGGTACAGAACCATACATTTCTCTTTTATTTATTTTTTTTTAACATGAAATAGATTTTTTGGTATTGTCTATTATCCTGATAGGAAATATTGTGTTACTAGACATTAAGCCGTTACAATAACGGGCGCTAGAACAGTAGTGCATAAACATTAGTAGGAACAGTCCATTATTAAATGGCAAGGGACCTTGTATGTGGCTGTAATATGCGTCCCTGTATTGTGTGCCTTTAATTTTCTCTCTCAGTAATACTGGTTTGTATTTTCGTAAAATGGCTGTAATTTTGTCAGACAGTAATACAGTGGAACCGAAGTAATTTCCCACATAGGATTGTATGTAAATACAATTAATCCATTCCAGACCATATGAACTGTACGTAAATATATATATTTTTTAAGATTTTAAGCACAAATATAGTTAATTATGCCATTGAATGCACAGCGTAATAGTAAACTAAATGTAAAAACATTGAATAACACTAAGAAAACCTTGAACAACAGAGAAAACTAACACTGCAAGAGTTTGCGCTATAGCCTTACGACCCGCTCGCTAGAAAAAACACCTTTTTTAATGAGTTTTAAGCACAAGGAAAAAAAAGAACATTTGAAAAATCCATAATCTAATAAACAACCAAGAAAAGTAACATTGCAACAATGTACGCTTGTGCGCCTGCGTGCGTGTCTGTCTTTGTGGCGGGCCTGCGTGCATGTGTGTGTGTGCGCGTGCATGTCTGTCCCTCATGCGGGCCTGTCGCTGTGTGAGTGTGGCGTGCGTGCGTGCGTGCGTGACTGTCTCTCGTGCGGGCCTGACTGTCTGTCTGTCTGTCTCTCGCGCGCATGCACCTGTGTGTGTGTCTCTCTCTCTATGCACACACAGGGAATGCACAGGAAAAGACTGAACACGTGCCGTGTGGCCCCGCACATGCGCACTTCACCATAAGACACGGACACCTGGACGCACACAGGGGTTTTATTAAAGAGGATGATAATTTATGAATCCCTGTTATACAATTGGCACATGTTGAAATGATTCAGATGTATATCTTTGGCCTGCAGACTGTAATATAAGCGATCAAAGTTTTTGACAATCATTATTTATTTTTTTCTGATCTTCCTAACTTTCTCTATATGTCAATCATGTGTAAAGAAGTGGTGGCCAAGACTTCACCAATTGTTAGTGAGAAACAGTGACAATCCAAAACAATCTTGTACCATAATATGAGACTTGTGACTTACCGAAAGGCTGAAATGCACTCACTGAACAAATTATTAAGATTGCCTGTCCACCTGCTTCTCCATGCAATTATTTAATCAGACAATCATGTGGCAACAGGACAATCCATAAAAGCCTACATATACTGTACATGTCAGGAGCTTCAGTTAATATTCACAACTAACACCAAAATGGGAAAAAAAAATGTGATGTCAGTGATTTCAACTGCACCATGATCGTTGATGGCAGATGGGCTGGTCTGAGTATTTTCGTAACTGCCAGCCTCCTGTGATTTTCACACACAACAGTCTCTAGAGTTTACCGAGAATGGTGCGAAAAACGATTAAACATCCAGTGAGCGGCAGGTTTGTGGGCACAAATGCTTTGTCGATAAAGGAGGTCAGAGGAGAAGGGCCAGTCTGGTTCAGCCTGACAGAACAACATCAACAACATTTATTTCTAGAGCACGTTTTCATACAAATGATGAAGAAAGAAAAAAATATATAAAAATAAGATTAGGCAATAATAATTAACAAAGAATAAAGTAAGCTCTGATGGCCTGAAAAACGGCTGAAGATATAAACAAAATCTGCAGGGGTTCAGAGGCCACAAGACCACCCAGCACCCTCTAGGCATTCTACCTAACATAAATGATCTTAATCAGTTTTCGTGGTTTTCAGCTTCACATGGAAGAATTAGAAGATGACGGTCATGTGGAAATCTGGCCTTCAATTCATCAATGTAGGGACATCGCGGTGCTTTGATCCGGTGGTGGTGGTCTGTGACACAGAAAACCTTAAAAAGAACAGCAGAGAAAGTAGGGGTTATTAGTACGGATTGTGGAGCCATGATAAAAATGGTAATTAAATGCATATACAGAGTATTAGGATTAAACTAAAATGAAGCTATAAGAAAGCCATGTTAAAATAATGAGTTTTTAGCAGTTTGTTAAAGTGCTCCATCGTATTAGCCTGGCGAATTTCTAGTGGTCAGCTATTCCAGATTTTAGATGCATAACAGCAGAAGGCTGCCTCACCATTTCTTTTAAGTTTAGTTCTTGGAATGATAAGCAGACACTCATTTGAAGATCTAAGGTTACGATTTGGAGTGTAAGGTGAAAGGCATTCTGAAATATAGGATGGAGTGAGATTATTTAAGGCTTTTTAAACCATAAGCAGTATTTTAAAGTCCATGACAGAAAGGCCATGGTAACTCAGATAGCCACTCAACTGTGGTGAACTGAAAAGTATCTCAGAGTGCACAGCATGTTGAACCTTGAGGTGGATGGGCTACAGTAGTTGAAGACCATTTTGGGTTCCACTCTACTCTGCCCAGAACAGAAAGCTGAGGATGCAGTGGGCACAATCTTACCAACACTGGACAATTGAAGACTATTAAAAGATATCCTGGTCTGATGAATGCCACTGAGGCACACAGACGATAGGGTCAGAATTTGCTGCTAACAGTATGAATCCATTGACACAAACTGCCTTGTATCAACAGTCCAGGCTGCTGGTGGTGGTGGTGTAATAGTGTGAGGAATGTTTTTTGGCACATTTTGGGCCCATTAATATCAATCAAGCATCGCTTGAATGTCACGGTCTACTTGAGTATTGTTGCTGACAATGCACATCCCTTCATGGCCACAATTGACCCATCTTCTAATGGCTACTTCCAGCATGATAATCCACCATGTCAAAAAGCAAAAGGGTCTTATGAACATGGCAATGAGATCAGTGCTATTCAGTGGTCTTCCCAGACATCAGAACTGAATCGGATAGACTACCTTTGAGGGGGCAGCATGAATTTACAGCTGACAAGTCTGCAGAAATTTACGTGATGCAATATGGGCCAATAGCTAAAAGAGCTGAATCTTTTTGAATTCATGCCATGAAGATATGAGGATCTTTTGAGATTAAAATTGAGGCCCTACTAAGTTTTATTAGAGTGTTTATAAGAATTTGCTCTGTGAATGTATATTCACTGGAGATGCTGACACTATGCATAAATCTATCACTCTTGTTCTGAAATATCTGTTATTATGTGCTTAATGAAAACAAAAAAATCTTCAAATTCAAGTACTTCTGGTTAGAGACCTAAACCTGTCTTTAAAATAGATAGTTTGTGAAAAAAATGTAACACCTGTTTGATCATCCTGACTTTTCCAGGAAGACAGCTTCCACCCTAAGTGAAGGGAATGGTTTGCTTTATCTCACAGTCTACCATCAAACCTGGCTAGTTGACAACTGAGACCATTAATTCCAGTAAAAGTCATGTGATATTAAATCTCTTAGGTACTTTTGTTTTGATCGATGAGCAAATTTGCCTTGCTGGGCCAGCTTCATGGTTTTTGTCATTTCATATTTATTATATTGTAGTAGCAGCACCATCAGTCCTGAGTGTCAATCCACTGCAGGGAAAAGGAGCTCAATGCCTCAACTCCTCAGGCAGTGAGAGTGACTGGCTGCATTAGCAAGTGGGGAAATTCAATGAGCCATTTTAGTCGCATCAGCAGTGACAGTAGCCAAGAGTAAAAGTCATCAGGATCAGGAGCTAGAGAGTCAAAAAAAAATAAAAAGGTTTATTACGAGGCAAAAGCATCATCGATCAAAGCACTGCAGGTCAGAGATAAAGAGCTAATGAAATACTGGGCAAGACCCATCTCTCTCAGTGGTCTCTCTAGTTGTGAATGATTCCTGGAGTCCAGACTCCCAAAAATGCAGAACAGTGGCAGATTTACAAAAGCTAACTGAAGTCCATAAAATCGTAAATCTGATTTTAAAGAGAACTAAACAAACACACAAAAGACTTCTCAAAAGTTCTAGGGCATAATGCTCGAGCTCTTGGGAACAGATTTCCATTTTTAAATGTACACTCTTGCCCTTATCACATGACTGCCTAATAGCACCGACAACACATTTTTTCAAAGAGTTTTTAGTGATTATGATAGACAGCTTGAAGCTCAACACAAATATAATTTTAGATTGACAGTATGACGTAGGATTTTGGTGAAACATGAAAATAACTTTAGTCGATTTTTTAGTGTGTTTAATCACTTAAAAATGCTGACACATTTCATTAGTTAAATTGAGACACAAATGTACACCTGATGGTTTTCATTTGTATTGAGCATGCAATACCTCTCATTTCAGTGTCCAGCAATATTCTGCCAACTGTGACGGATTCCACCTCTTTTTAATTTTTGCAATGTCCTGGAAACACCTTTGTCACTGTTCATAACTAGTGTTGATAATTGTTCACAGTGAATTTGTTGGGTTAATCGTTGACCTTGTTTGTTAATTTTTCCTCAGGAAATTCTACATGTTCCCACTTCAGGTTAATTTTTTTTCTTCCAGGTCCTCATGATGCTTCGTGAAGACAGCATAACATCACAGAGCTATAGCAGCCAACTTTGGATGGGGATGTCATTACCTGATCTGCATTACATGCCTGATTTTTATCATCCACTTGTAGAACGTTCACGCGTGCAATCTCTAAGCATACTGCATCTCACACTTTACGCCAGTTCCCAACAATATGCAATGATCATTCTGCTCTGAGTATGCATGAATAAAGTATGACGTACTCATGCATGCATAATATCACTACCTGAACAGTACTGAAGCAGCATTTATACCCTGCATATGTTAAAAAAAAAGGAAAACTTTTTTTTGAGGTGTACATTAGCTGACCATAATGAGAATATTATGAAAATAGCTTCATTGTTCTGCATAGATTCGGTGTATGTTGCATTCTTACTGCTGGATTAAGTAAGTATGTTTCTCTCCTTGGTATGTAGCACAGATCAGGTAGCGACATAAAGAGCTTCCTGAGCATAAAACACTGATCCCTTGCATCACAGGCTCTGTAGGTGTTAGTCAGATGTAGTAATAGTAGCTCAAGAGATGCAGAGATGAAGGACTCAGGTTATTGTGGATTCAGGGTATAATTTTATCTCAGGGAGTAACGGTAGAGCAGTGGTTACCATCAGGTCACAGTTTTGGCCACAATAATCTCTCCAGGAGAGTTAGTAGACATATCATTAGCCCATAGTGACATGAAGAAGACCACTGCATTATCATCCGCTCAAAACTATTTCAGTTTAGATTCTCTTTCCCCATTGACTTCCATAAATTTTACATCGCTGGCTGAAATTCACAAATACTTCTATGTTGTCACTGAACTCTAGGCAAAGTGAATTCATCAGGGTTCGCGCGTCACTATTTATTACTGACTGCTGTAAGATTTATAGAAAAGAAATGTGTGATAACGGACAATTAATCTTTAGCGACATGTTACATTTCATGGTTTTGTAGCTTTGTGAGAGCCGTGGCAGAAGGACAGGCATCCCGAGTGGGATGGAGGGTGAATTGCTTAAGTAACTGGGACACCATAATGAAAGAAAACAGATGAATGGGCATTCCGGCTGGGTTGGTTGTTTCTATCTTAGAGTAAGGACAGAGGAAGTCTGCTACCCAGGGTCATATACTCTTATAATACATGGAGGGGCAGCATTACCTTGGTGGTGCCCCCATTTGTACACATGCAGGGCATGTCGGTGGTTGTAGTCTGGATGGTCACCACTGCTGGGGTATTTGGATGCCTCTAGAGGGAACTGCAGGTGAAAATTGTCCCTACTTTGGGGGGCTTTCACCTGGCCTGGATCTGCCTCCACCGTGTAATGTTGTGGCATCGGAAGTGCTCCCAGATCTGGTATAAAAGAAGTCATTTATCAACAAGATTCCTGAATGCCTTCCATGTTATTTCCTCTGGCATAACTAATAAAATGATTGATTTTAATTAATGGGATTTGTTACCCTGTGGTGGGTTGGCACCCTGCCCAGGATTAGTTCCTGCCTTGTGCCCTGTGTTGGCTGGGATTGGCTCCAGCAGACCCCTGTGACCCTGTATTCGGATTCAGCGGGTTAGAAGATGGATGGTTGGATGGATGGGATTTGTTACCATTAACATAAAACACTTCAAATATCCATTAATCATTCCACTTTGACAATGTGGCAGATGCACTATGGAAGCACTTCACCTACTAAACTTTAATAGAAAACTCTTTGCATAATTTCTGCAATCTTGTCTGTTGATTTCTCCACAAATTAAATTACTTCCAAACACATTTTTGTACTGAATATTATTTAATTGTAATGCTGTGTGTATGGTTAAAAAAATGAAAAACATTTAACAAAACTTAATTAAAAAATATTAATTTATAAAAGTTTATGAACTGATTTTATAAGTTTAAAATTATTAGAGCTAATGTCACACTGTGTAAAGGCTGAGCATTTTTATATAGATATATGAAGGGAGATCCAAATATAATGAGAATTTTTTTTTATATTGTATATTTCTCAGAACATTTCCAAAATTTAATCACCCTCAAAATACTCTCCCTGAAACGAAATATACTTGTTCCTACCACTTTTCCCTTTGTTCAAAACAGTTCTGAAACTGTGCCCTCATTGTTTGCTTCGTGACCTCCTCTACATCCTGAATTTTTTTTCTTTTAAGATCCCTCTTCATTCTTGGAAATAAGAAAAAATTACAAGGTGCAAAGTCCAGGGGCCTCATGCATAAACGGTGCGTACGCACAGAAATGTTACGTAAGAACGTTTCCACGTTCAAATCGCGATGTATACCTACACTTGGCGTAAAGCCACGCACTGTTCCACGGTACCTCATACCCTGTCGTACACAATTTCTCTGCTCGGTTTTGCAGACTGGCGGCACCCAGCGTCAAAGCAGTGCTATTTCCCTGACGCGGCTTTATAAATACACTGAAACTAACCGCATATTGTTTATTAGTGTAATGCATCTGATTGTAATTAACATGTAACAATATAATGGTCCAGGGAATAGCCATAGTATTCCAAATATCATAGCTGCTTTAGCGTTATTACTCTCACTGCACCTTCTTTTTCTTCTTTCAGCTGCTCCCGTTAGGAGTTGCCACAGCGGATCATCTTTTTCCATATTACTCTCACTGCACCACTCAGAGTATTTATATCACTGTATCTGAGTGTGAATCACAGCAGCAGCTGATCAGAAAGAGAATTATCGGTATACAGCATCAAGCACATGCTGCCTCAGCCACGGCAAAACGCTTCAGAGACTTTCCTGTACAGACCTCGTGGTTCAGAAACAGTTTCATCCCAAGAACTTTAAACAATCAATCAGTCCATCAAGTGCTCCTTGTAGAACTGTTAGGACTTAAAAGTACAATCACCTCACTGTAAACTTGCACTACAGTTATAATATTGCACGACCTGCGCCACTTTATAAAGCGCATATTTACATATGATGACGATATCATTTTTAAGATGAAATGCAGCAAAATATGTTTATTATATTATATAGATAAAACTTTAACTTCATTTAAATAATCTGTATTGTTAATAATTAAACATGTGAGGACACGGTTCCGCAGCGCTAGCAAGTTCACAGATTGATCTTACCTTGTGCTGTATTCTTTCTGGGGCTGACGCGACACTGGAAGGATAGATGGATAGAATAATTAAACTTGTACTACAAAGATATTTCAATGTTCCTTAAAAGTTTAGAAGAATTGTTGTTGTAAGCTTACAGAGCTGATTGTGTGGCGATTGGGTATTTGGAGAAAGAAAAGTTAAGACAGGAATTGGAGATTAGTACGTTTGAAAGAGACAGTACTGCTACAACAATTTCATCCAAGGTCGCACACAATCACGCACCGTGCTCCCCTGTTTAATAACGTGCTTTAAGTCCTATCATCACGAAAAAGATATCACATATACATCTCAGTATTTTAATTATTCAGAGAGCTGTAATATCACGAATGTAATAGATTCTGTGTCCAGTCGGAGAAAGAGAAAGCAGAAGCACGTAGTGATTCACACACATAGAGCAAAAGATCAAATACAAAACAAAGTATTTAACGTGCCATTTTAGTTACGATGGGATTTGAGAAACTAGTAAATTAAATGATTTTAAGATGAAGTTTATGATGTTCTACTTTAATGACAAAATAAACTACGTGATTAAAGTGGAAATTTCGAGATTGAACTTAACATTTCGTGCTTTTTTCCGACTGTGTGCCTTTTTTTTTTTTTCTCTGTACCCTAATAAGCTTTCTTATGACACTCAGATGGTGGGCTACAACTCACCTTTTCACAGAGACTTTGATATCTGACAACTTCTTTTTTATGTCGGGCACTGTGCGACTTTGTGAATTTGAGCTTTCAAGTTTCTCCAACACGCTATGTCACTTGATCAACTTCCTTTTGTTGATTATACCACTGTTTAAACCAACAAATAGTATGTTCTTCTTTGCCTCCACTTGGTATTTGCTGAAATTCTTATATTTTCCCTCTTGCTTTTGCCATTGCCTTTTCACAGAATGCTGAGCTTAAGGGCTGTTTATATTGATTTTCATATTCAAAGAGGCATAATTCTGTGAGGAGTCAGGGTGGGACAGAAGGTGAGTGAACATGCGTTACTTTTCACGCTGATCGAGATTTATAGAGCGGAAGAATGCGGAAGTTGACGAACGCAAAGATTTATGCGCCTGGATTTTTCTGTGCGTAAGCACATTTGGGCTTTTGTGCTTATGTCATGTTATAGTGCGAATTCTACGCACACCGTTATGCATGAGGCCCCAGGGGCGTGGGGGGAATCGTTGTCATCCCATTTTTCGTGAGAAACTGCCACACACTCCATGCTGTGTGGGCGAGTGTGTTGCCATGATGCAGAAGCCAGTTGCCTGATTGCCACAATTTGGGTTGGTTTCTCCGCACTGCATCACACAATTGCTTGAGCAGTTCAAGGATGCCTCTTGGCCGAATGATGCAGCAGGAAGCCTAGTAAACACACCTAGCAGCAAACATTGGAAACTAACGCCCCTCCGGCCTCCATGAAAAGATTCTCTTATTTTTTGGTCCCCCCTTATAATGTAAAATATTTATTTAAATAAATATTAACATTGTCAGAGGTAATATTTTTCAGCTTCTCATTGGTGAGGTGATGGGCTTGTGGTTCAATAAAAATGGCTTCCCTAATCTTGGCTTCAGTTATTCATGGAAACTGCCTCAAATTTCAAAACACTTCACATGCCTTGGTCATCACTTTCATGAAATTTTCATCACTCCAAGTTTTATATGAAGAGGATGCAAAAATATCTTTGTTGGGTTGAAAAGAGGTTTATGCATGCCCTCGAACCTAATGCTTATGAAGCGGCCGGTTCTTTTTACTGTAACGAAACTCTATAGCACGACTATACAATACAATACAATACAATTTATTTTTGTATAGCCCAAAATCATACAATGAATGCCGCAATGGGCTTTAACAGGCCCAGCCTCTTGACAGCCCTTGAGCCTTGACTCTCTAAGAAGAGAAGGAAAAACTGACAAAAACAAACCCCAGTAGGGAAAAAAAGTAAGAAACCTTGGGAAAGGCAGTTCAAAGAGAGACCCCTTTCCAGGTAGGTTGGGCGTGCAGTGGGCGTCAAAAAGAAGGGGGTCAATACAATACAGTACAATACACAGAACAAATCCTCAATACAGTATAAAAATAAACATTTTAGAAGTACAGAGTAGAATTTAACAGTAGATGATATCACATAATATGATTTGGATTTGTTTAGAGTCCTGCAGACCTCATCCATCAAGGGATGACTTTACCTTAGGCAGGCAAAACAACTTGGCAGGTGGGCAGTGGCACCAAGTGCCACATTTGAGTACCGAGAAGAGAAACAGAATAGGTGAGGGTTAGCATCCAATTATAACTATTATATCATTTTACTTGTGTTTTAGTGCTAATGACTAAAAACAGAGATGCAATCTGTACAGTTAAACAGCAGCTCTAGTCGGGGTGTGCT
Organism: Polypterus senegalus; assembly: GCF_016835505.1. Lineage (NCBI taxonomy): Eukaryota > Metazoa > Chordata > Cladistia > Polypteriformes > Polypteridae > Polypterus > Polypterus senegalus. The sequence continues at coordinate 2,370,844 of NC_053167.1, read as the reverse complement.
AAACTGAAGTAGTGAGTCTTCAGCCGGGATTTAAAAGCTGAGACCGAAGGGGCATCTCTTATTGAAGCTGGCAGACCATTCCACAATTTAGGGGCCCTGTAACTAAAAGCTCAACCTCCCACTATTATTTTATTAATCCTTGGAATCCTAAGCAGACCGGCATCTTGAGATCTTAATGTGCGTTCTGGTTTGTAAGTCATGATCAGTTCAGACAAGTAAGCCAGACCTTGGCCATTTAATGCTTTATATGTTAAAAGGAGGATTTTGAAATCTGCCCTAAACTTAACCGGGAGCCAGTGTAAGGATTTATGGACTATGCCATTCACTTTACTTGGTGTATCTTAGCTTTATTCCTAGTAGTGCCACTACGTTTTGACCTCCACAGATGTTCCATTTATAGTTGTTGTACTTTATATGTATACTGAAAATACGAGAGAGGTTGGAACCATGTGCTCATAGCATGTTGCCACACCCACCACATGACGAGAAAATCACAAAAATAGGCGATTGAAAAAAATGGTAATTATAAATAATATTTGCGATCAGCAAACATAAATTCATAAGATACACATAAAATCTTAGTTGTCCAGTATAATTACACAGTTTAATCTGGCCATTAATAAGGCGGGGCCAAGGTTTAATCGCCTAGTGATAAGGGCGGGGCCAAGGGCAGGTGGCAGGTAAAAGACAGAGTCTTCTGCAAATCACATGCAAAAGGAGGGGCCAACAGATGGAATAAAAGGATCCACCAGATAAAACTGGTGCGACCTGCCAATGGTGTTCTGATTCCAGTCAAAAAGTCACAAAGAGGTGGAGATAATATTTACGATGACAAAATATTGAACTAAGCAGAACTGTAAAGTTATCACAAGGTTTATTAAGGCTGGTAAGATACAGATAGAGAGAAATAGAAAAGGTTTGTCCATGTTGTGTAAAGGCTTCATATCAATATCTTTTCTATACGTTGATGATCATGACATTTTTGGCCGTGATTTCTGATTTGTATCTGCCTGCCTATGCACAATACAGCCAATATCTTGATGCTGTAACAGTTACATGTTTAATTTTGCATGCGTTGTCTGTGATATAAATAGTATGTAGGTCACGGCATACATAGCATTTCCCTTTACTTTCCATCTTTCTGAAAGCCTGCCTCATAAATAGCAGTTTGAAATATGAAACAGAACAGACATGAATCTTAAAATCTGAATCATTGGCACGTGCTGACTCCATTACATAATCATCTGTAGCAATGGAAGTCCATGAACCTCTAGAGAGCATTGGGTCCTCCGCCTTCTCAAACTGAGTCATACAAATAGCCTTTGACCTCTTTATAAATATTTTCCAAGAGAAGATTTGTTATCAATGGGCAACAGAGTAGTTTGAATTCTGACAGCATATTTTTAAACAATAGAGCCTACAGTATGCTATGCAGTTACATGTCTCCAAAATACTATAATGAAAAGTGCAAGAAATTTTATCTGCAGTCATTATTAATATTTACTTTTCCCTGTTTCCTTTTTCAGTCTTCCATGGTCGTGTTCTAAGCCTGATTGAAGTGCTGTTCAGCCCCCTGCGATGTACAAAAAATACAAAAGGAATACCCAAATGTATTATATACTTTATTAATCCCTGAGGGGAAATTGACCTTGGGGGTCAGAGCACAGGGTCAGCCATTGCACAGCACCAGTGAAGCAATTTTCTGTTTATGTGCCTTGCAGAAGGGCCCAACAGGGTAGGATCCCTTGTGACAGTAACAGGATTTGAACCGGCAACCTTCCAGATTACCAGCATAGATTCTTGCCCTCAAAGCCACCACTCCACCCATAAAACCCACTATGTTGAATCCTTCAAGTCAAAGCCTAAAAAAATAAAGAATGACTTAAGGAAATGTATTTAAGCAGAATGCCCAGTGGGCAGTGGAAACCCTGCAGATTTTTTTTTTTATCGAGCTTAACTGGAGTTTTTTTTTTTCTGCCCACCCTGACCATCTATTGTTATGGTATATATATATATATATATATATATATATATATATATATATATACACACATTTATATATATTTATGTAAGCGTCCAATTTTTATTTATCATTTGAATACTATTTATTCCTTATTATGCTTATCTAAATTTAATTTGTTTTACATGTAACTACTTCTTTAACATGTTGTAAATTATTTTGAGCTACAGCCTTTGTATGAAAATGTGCTATAGAAACAAATGTTGTTGTTGTCTAACCCATCATTGCCATTTGTTTAGTGCGCAGGGAGGATGATTGTGTTCCTTGAGTAAAGTAATTTAGTCTTATAGAGCTTGCAAACAGTTTTAGTTTTGTTAACATATTGTCCCTGTGTATCCATCAGGAGGAGACTGGGTATCAAAACCGGCCCGGGCATCCTTCAACGAGTGAGGTGACAAGGTACTTTTTACCAGTTTCTTTTTGAGCACGACCTTTTCACCTCATCGGTTTTGCTTCATCCATATTTGGCAACAGACGCTGGATGGCTGAAATGAATGGCAATGATCCGAGGTCAAACGAGGATGAGGTCATGAGTGGGTGTTAATAGAACTTTACTTAATTCAGTGCCAAATACAGTTAGGTCCATAAATATTTGGACAGAGACAACGTTTTTCTAATTTTGGTTCATACATTACCACAATGAATTTTAAATGAAACAACTCAGATGCAGTTGAAGTGCAGACTTTCAGCTTTAATTCAGTGGGTTGAACAAAACGATTGCATAAAAATGTGAGGCAACTAAAGTATATTTTTTAACACAATCCCTTTATTTCAGGGGCTCAAAAGTAATTGGACAAATTAAATAACTGGAAATAAAATGTTCATTTCTAATACCTGGTTGAAAACCCTTTGCTGCCAATGACAGCCTGAAGTCTTGAACTCCTGGACATCACCAGATGCTGGGTTTCCTCCTTTTAAATGCTCTGCCAGGCCTTTAGTGCAGTGACTTTACTTTCAGTTGCTGTTTGTTTGTGGGCCTTTCTGTCCGAAGTTTAGTCTTCAACAAGTGAAATGCACGCTCAGTTGGGTTAAGATCAGGTGACTGACTTGGCCATTCAAGAATTTTCCACTTCTTTGCTTTAATAAACTCCTGGGTTGCTTTGGCTGTATGTTTTGGGTCATTGTCCATCTCTATCATGAAACGCCCACCGCCCAATCAATTTGACTGCATTTAGCTGGATTTGAGCAGACAGTATGTCTCTGAACACCTCAGAATTCATTCGGCTGCTTCTGTCCTGTGTCACATCATCAATAAACACGAGTGTCCCAGTGCCACTGGCAGCCATGCACGCCCAAGCCATCACACTGCCTCCCTCCACCGTGTTTTACAGATGATGTGGTGTGCTTTGGATAATGAGCTGTTCCACACCTTCTCCATACTTTTTTCTTGCCATCATTCTGGTAGAGGTTGATCTTGGTTTCATCTCTCCAAAGAATGTTTTTCCAGAACTGTGCTGGCTTTTTTAGATGTTCTTTAGCAAAGTCCAGTCTAGCCTTTCTATTCTTGAGGCTTACGAGTGGCTTGCACCTTGCAGTGCACCCTCTGTATTTACTTTCATGCAGTCTTCTCTTTATGGTAGACTTGGATATCGATACGCCGACCAAACCCTGGAGAGTGTTGTTCACTTGATTGGCTGTTGTGAAGGGGTTTCTCTTCACCATGGAAATGATTCTGCGATCATCCACCACTATTGTCTTCCGTGAACGTCCAGGTCTTTTTGCGTTGCTGAGTTCACCAGTGCTTGCTTTCTTTCTCAGGATGGACCAAACTGTAGATTTTGCCACTTGTAATATTGTAGTAATTTCTCAGATTTTTTTTGTTTTTGTTTTCACAGTTTAATGATGGCTTCTTTCACCTGCATGGAGAGCTCCTTTGACCGCATGTTGTCTGTTCACAGCAAAATCTTCCACATGCAAGCACCACATGTTTCCGATGGGAGTGTTAGCTCCTTGGAAATATGTTCTTTTATATTGCGGCGTTTTAATAAACCTTTATTTAAATACTTATAAATTATAACGGCGATATCCCTCTTTTCAGCGATAGGCGACGACCAAATCACAGAATAGACAGAATATACTTAGCTTGTTTAATGCGGCTTACGTTGCTGTACAGACAGGAGAAACAAGTCAGCTTCATTTCACCGAAGAGTTCTTTTCAGGGATTCGGTCGTGTAGAAACTGCTTTTTTTGTCACAACGGAGGTGGCTTTTGGGTCAACATCTTTCACCCACTCAGTTTCTCAAAGTTGGCAAGGCTCCAGCTTCTTTCATATTGTTTTCTACACGATCAAGCTCCCATTACATTTCCAAACAAGGCAGACAATTCCGTGCTGAACATCAAACAGTCGGTTCAAATGACACTTAGTCCTTTTTAGGGTTTACAACACAGCCTTCCAGATGTCCCTGTCTGTCTTTATGCTTTGCTTGGCCCAGCAATTCTGATTGCTGACACTCTATGCTAAATATGGCTCAGCTCTTTATGGCATGTTACACAGAAAAAGAATGAAAAATACATATAAAAATATTTAAAACAGATACAGTGACACAATTATAACAAACTTATTATAACACCACACCTCAAATCAACTCCAGGCCTTTTATTGCTTTTTCATCACTTTATTTCATCATACTAATAATCGCCGAAAACCACTAATTATCGCTCATGCTGACAACCGTAGAACAATAAAATGCATAATACATAATCTAAACTAATTATTAGTTCTGAAAAATTTAAATATTAGATATGAGATAAAATAAATTGCAATAATGTATATGCTAACAGAAATGTAGCAGCATCAAAACAGAAATCGGCAAAATGCATTTTTTTACCCACAACTTTATGATGTAATACGGTATATTATATAGGACTATATAAATTGCAGTACCAGACAGATAATGTTTAGTAGTTTAGAAAATTAATTTAAATTTCAAATAGTAACCAGTACATAAAATTTATTTCATAAAATGGCTAGCCCATGACCAGACCAGAGTCCACAGTCCACCGGGTATTACCCAAATGCCCTAATGGCCAGTCCGTCCCTGTGTATCCATGTAAAATCTAAAGACATTTCACATATTATTTCATTTTCTCTTTTCCTGGAAGCCTCAAAGTTTTTGTTATTTCTGTGTTAAATGAGAATGAATTCCTAAATAATATAAGCACAAAACAAAAACTGTTGCATTGTTTCAAAGACTAAGAGGTATGAGCTACGAGTAAAGATTGAAGGAGTTGAACCTTTTCAGTTTAAGCAAATGAAGATTACGACTTGACACGGGGCAGATTTTGAAAAGTTTTTCTTTATGTAAACAACCATAGACGCATGGAAAAGATTACCAAGTTAATGTGGTGGAGAGTAGGACCTTAGGGACCTTCAAAGTATGGTGTGGTGTTATTTTTGACAATCTAGATGAATGGGATTGATGAATTTGTTGTCCCAATTTTTGTAATGTTTTATAGAGACAAAAGATAATGGAGAGCAATTATAGGACTTTACATTACATGACCTTGTGGTTGCCCAGTTCTATAAAAACAATAAACAGATTTAGTGGAAATGTACAGATTCATGAACAATTACAATAAATAAAATGTGGTGGACAGGCAATCAAGAATATACTACTAACACAGAACAATTCAAACACCCAATAAATTAAAAATGTGGCTTATGTATTTACTGTACATCTAAGAGTCAATAAGCTATAGTGTAACAAATACCCAGCGTAGTATTGTCCTCCCAATTATATTAATACATACATAGCATACAAAATGCAATACACAATCAAACACAAAATTATCCCAAAGGAATAACCATATGAATAGTTATGATGTTCAGATTATAAGTCTAAAAATCAGGAGTGGTCTCCCCTAGACTTTCTCGTAGTATACTCAGATATGGGAATGGATATTTGAGAAACCACAAGACAATGATTATATTTTTATATTATGTACATTAAAGATCCATCAACAAGAAATCAAATTAAATTAATAATACATTGAACAATTATTGTAAAAGTAAAGTTGAATAAATGTTCTGCTGCTTCTTGAATAAAAGGACCACTTCCAGTTAAAAGAAATAGCCCAAAAGTTGATATAAATCTATGTTTTGCACCTAATACTTGTATACAAAATTAAGTTGACCTAAATGAAAGCGTACTCAAGTTATCGTGTTTACATACTGTGAAATAAATGACTGGACACACAACTAAGGTTTGGGGCAACCACCCATATAGTTTCCTTGGCTGCAAAAGGGTTTAAGTTTTAGTACAATGTGTTCGGATTCAAGTCCAAAGTAGAACTGCTCAAGTATGGAGGATGAGGGGTTTTTATAGTCGGTTCCCAGGAAGTGTTTCCCTCGGGGCCGGGACAGGAAGGATTTCTCGTATCTAGTCTGCAGAGAGAAAAGAGAGAGGTTTAGCGCCACCCACTGCCCCCAGCCTAGCATGGAATTGCCATTTTTTGGTCCCTTTGGTTGACTCCCAAGCACATGTGTGTGACAATACACACTGACATAATTCCAAAAATGGTATTTTCGGACTCAGGGAAGTCTAAAACGTCGAGATTCATCAAAATCTTGAAATGGATTTTTTGTAGTTTTCCAATAATTTCGACTATACTTTGTATGCGAGAAAGTCAGGGAGGTCTAAAACGTCGAGATTCATCAAAATCTCGACATCATATCTTTGGATGATTCCAATACGTTCTCTATTCTTTGTATACAAGAAAGTAAAAAGTGCCTATAGTGACAGAATGGCTGATGGTATAATGTTGAATAGCAGTGGGGTCAAGTAGGAAAACAACATAATACCATAATGCTCTTTAGACTGAAATAAACCAACAAAAATATCTTAATATACTGTAGGTCTTTATGAGGTAGGCAGTTTCCTCAAGATTCAATGTGCCCTGATTTTGCTTTTCTGTTGCTGTAATGTCATATTGAGACCTTCCACCATGTTTGTCACTGACTGTACCAAGATTTGCAGGGAAGAAGTCCACGTGTGAATGCCAAAAAGGAATCTCTAGCGACATGTTGCACTTCAGGTTTTTGTGTTTTGACGTTTGTGGTCAACCAGCAGGATGTAGTTTGGTGTTTTGCAGTTACCAAGAAAATTCTTAAAACACCTTTGCACACTAACCATTTGATTTTCTCCAGCCCCATTAGCAGGTCTTTAAACCGCTTGATGTCGATGACATGTCCGATTTGTGGACCAACTGAAATGTCTTTCTTAATCTTGGCATCAGTAATTTGTGGAAACATCTGTCTCAAATATCGAAATCCTTCCCCTTCCTTGTTCATCACTTTCACGAATGTTGTCATCAGTCCGAGTTTAATTTGACGAGGAGGTTAAGGATCAGTTGGGTCAACAAGTGGTCTATGTGTCACACTCTTTTGCCCTGGAACCAAATGGGTATGGAGCATTTTTACATATTTCTAATATTCTACTTGTAAATCCAATATTGTGTTCGTACTGCTTTTTCCAAGAAACATCATTCTGTTCTTCAGTACAAAACTGAATAAAAACTTTTTCATCCAGGTAGCCAGGTAAGGCCTCCCCTTACAGTAAACTCATGATTTCAATTGGTCTCTTTCCCTGTCATTATTCCTGCTGAAGGTGCCATAAGGCTCGCCCCTTCACAGACAGACACAACCGGAAAAGAAGCAATCACCAGTTACAGAGGAACAATGAAATAAATCCTTTACATGAAAATTGCTACTACGGTAAACACAAAGTACTCATTTCAATGAAATTGTATTATTTTCATGTCTAAAGAATTTGCAGATTAAACAAATTGCTGATTAATAAATGATATATTGATGTCACACATACGCATCAGAAGGTAATTTTCCAGATCCGTTAAAAATAAGCACTACCACCCCAAAACACAAGGGGGCGCTGTCTTTCTTCCCACCAACAGTTCAGAGAAGATGTACAATGAGGGCAACTGACTTTGCCCCTTCTGCTTCAAGGACTACAAGAGCAGGACCTTCCTGGAAGGAGGCGTCTCATTTGGGGAGGAGCAACCTGCTGGGCGGAGCTCCAGCCTGAAGCTTGACCAATCTTCAGAGCCTTTTTGCTTAATTTAAAAAGCAGATGTCTCACTGGGCCAAATATTTTGAGCCTGCACCAAATTAACATCATTCTGAACCAAAATTTTTAATTACCTTTCTGACAGCCTTGGTGTCACAATCCCTCCTAACCCATTAACAGCTGTGTTTGGTGTTCTTCTAGATGGGCTTAAAGTGGAGAAGGACAAACAAACTGTGATTGTCTTTACTACTCTATTGGCACGCAGACTTATTTTGCTAAACTGGAAGAATCCTCTTTTACATCAGTGGGTAACTGATATTTTATAATATTTGAAATTGGAAAAAATCTAATTCTCAGTTAGAGGATCTGTACAGAACTTTTTCAAAACCTGGCAGGATCTAATCAATAATATTTTAGAATAAACTCTTAAAGCACTGAGGAAGCAGGTTCTCTTCAGATTTCTTTTACTTCTCCATTTATCTTTATCCGCCTATTAAACTACATCAATTTTTACAAGCTTTAAATTTTACTCCGTTGGCCATGCTCTCTTTCTCAGGGGTGGGGGTTGATTTGTTTTCAATCCTATTTTTTGTAAAAATTGATCTATTTGTATGGAATGATTACAATAAAATTAATTAAATTTAAAAAATAAATAAAAAGCAGATGTCTCTTTTTGTTCTGTTTTGCGCCAATTGTGCAAATGTTATTTTTGTTTTATGAGAAGTGCAAGATTGGGAGTCATGAAGGAAACCTGTTCTCATCTGCACAAACGCTGTTTAATGACAGCAGCAACAAGCAGCCAACTGATGATGATGATGGTGATGGATTATTTTCAATTGTGATACCCTTAACTGTGTTATATAAAAGCAGTTATATTTTGAAATTCCTAATTTTCTGGAAAATATTTAAGCCAGAGTGAAATAAATCAGCCACAAGTCTCAAGATGATATTATTTCTGCACTTGAAAAAAAAAATGAAGGTGCTATAGCTAATAAGGTAAGTGTTGCCAAGTAGTTTTTAGGAATAATTTATACAGTAGAAGATAGGTCTTGGCGCATCACAGCAATTACTGGGACGACTGAACATTTCATAGAAGTCACAGAGCTGGAAAGCAGCAACGCTAAATCATTTTATAGCTTAATAAATGCATTTACCAAGGAACTGGGTCTCCATATCACTTACATAAGACGGAAAACCAAATATGGTGCAAAAAACCATGTCAGGTTATGTAAAAAGACTGTAATAAAGAGGAGGAAAAAAAAAACTCCCAAAAGGCTTTTTATCTCCACTGCTGTGCACATAACCTAAATCTCATTTTAATGGATGCTGTCTCTTCTGCTTCCCCGACATCATTTTTTATTGGTAATCTTGAAAGGCTGTTGGAATTTTGGACTTCTAGATTTACAAGACAGCAAAAACTAGAAGATTTGCAGAAAAATGCTGAACTATGCAGTGCAAGGAACTCCGAATTGTTTGCTTATATATAATAAATGTGAGGTGTATAAATAGTTTTAGTTGTATAGAGTGAAATAAAATAGATAATTGAATGGATTTCTTTCCCAGGAGGCTGTGGTGTTCGTCCTCTTGCCTAATCTTGTAGTGTGGCTGCATTAAATGTTAATTGTGTGTGTGTTTTTTAAATGTTTCATAAGTATTGTGCTTATCTGACCTTTTTCTCATATATTTAAAAAAAATACCCAAAGAAATGTTTCTCTCTGCAAACTGCAAGGATGTCACCTACAGCAATGCTTGATCTTTTTTTTTGGAAGTGAAAGTTTTCTGTCGTCAGGTTCCATGTTGCTTACATTTAAAGAAAGGGCCGCGCATTTCAAAGAGGGAATGAAAAGAAACGGAGGCATCAGTAAAGACCGGGATCAACATCACAAATGATCACGTAAAAGGGCTAACATAACCTCACTTTTCATCCAGTAACACACACAGTAAGATGTTTTGGGACTTCTGATCATCCACTACGCATTGCTGTCGGACTGCTGTCTGGACTCATCTGTGGGATTGCTCCAGAATAGCATTGTGTTTTCTACTTTCACTTGATCGCTTGGATTTCATCAGTTTCCTTCCATTTTTCATACCCTGCTTTCATATTTGACTTTATGCATGTTTGTACTTCATTTTGTAATTATTATTAGTTTTACAGTTAAGGCCTGCTGTTGGCTGGCGCCCTGCCTGGGGTTTGTTCCTGCCTTGTGTTGGGTGGGATTGGCTCCAGCAGACCCCCGTGACCCTGTGTTAGGATATACAGTGATCCTTCGCTATATCGCACTTCGACTTTCATGGCTTCACTCCATCGCTAAATATATATCACAGATTTTTCGCTGGTTCGCGGATTTCTGTGGACTATGGGTCTTTTAATTTATGGTACATGCCCAGTTGATTTCATACAAGGGACACTATTGGCAGATGGCTGAGAAGCTACCCAATCAGAGCACGTATTACATATTAAATAAAACTCCTCAATGATATACGATATGCTTCCCATGCGGTGCTTGGCATAGTTGAAAGCCTGAAAAGCACCTATTGATTTTTGATTGTTTGCTTTTCTCTCGCTCTCTCTCTGACATTCTCTGCTCCTGACAGAGGGGCTGTTCGCACACTGGCGTAGAGGATACGGACACTCCTCTAAAAAATGCTGAAAGACTACCTTCACATTGCTGCCTTCCTTGCAGCTGCTTTGTCCGCGCGGTGCTTCGCATACTTAAAAGCCCAAACAGCCCTATTGATTTTTTGATTGTTTGCTTTTCTCGCTCTCTCTCTGACATTCTCTGCTCCTGACGCGCACTCCTTTGAAGAGGAACATATGTTTGCATCCTTTTAATTGTGAGACGGAACTGTCATCTCTGTCTTGTCATGGAGCACAGTTTAAACTTTTGACTAAAGGGTGTTATTTCATGTCTAGGGGGCTCTAATAATATTAAATAACGTATTTAGAAGGTGGTAAACAGGTTTTCTATGCTCTTACTGTGAAAATATTCGATTTATAAATAACGAATCCTGCTTCTTGGAAATTCATTTATCGTGGCAGAGTCTGGAACGGATTAACCGCGATAAACGAGGGTTTACTGTAGCGGGTTGGATAATGGATGGATGGATAGTTAAGGCAAGAGAGGTTTTGGTTAGAGTTGTATTTTCTCCCTAGCACTTTCCATAGTTGCATTTATCTCAGGAACAGGGGATTCTTGGTGTGGGTAATATTTCATCTTTCAAATACATTCATTTTACGTTTACTTAACGTTTATTTTTGATGTATTCATCTGTTTTTGTCTGTCAACAGGGGAGCTTGAGTGGAAAGCGTGTAAGACATTTAAGGGTAAGTATGGTTTGGTGTGTCAGAGTGTGAACTTCACTCCAGTTCTGCTGCAGTGTGTAACTTGCCGTCGTGCAAGTGTGACTGCCATTGTTACAACCTGTTAAGAAGAATTCAGTGTTGCATAAAGGCTGGGGTCAGGAAGAGCCCTGGATTAAACTAACAGGGTACTTAAAATAGGGTGACCAGACATCCCAGGACAGGCCCTAGTTTGGGGTTATGTGCTCCGAGTTGGCTGACCAGATGTCCTGGTTTTTCCAGTACAGTCACATTTTTATCCCCGGCATTCTGGAATTGAATAAAATGTCTCATGTGTCCAATTTTTAGAGGGTGGAAGCGTTAAGGGGGAACGTCTCCAGGGCTTTAATTGCATGTCAAATTTTACAAGGTGCACAATAAACCCAATCCCCCCGCTTCCTGGTCTGTGTCTAGCACACTCACTGGATTATTGAGTTGTATCTTGAGTTGGAACCAACAATCTAGTCAGACTACAAGTGTACCAGTTTGACACTTTGAAATTCTGGTCCGTCTAGGATATTGGTGTAAAGTTCCTTTGATGGAACCTTTTGGCTTTGCTAAGGTACGTCACTAGCGATTTTAGAGTCATAATGGACATAGAGTTATTGGAGTTACCAGGGAGGCCTGGCCCATCCTAAATGATGTATTGTAATGCTAAAATAAATCTCAAATAATGGGTGTTTTTCCTTTCAAGTTTTTGAAGGTCACATCTCATGTAAATAATGTTAACGTGGGTGTCGACAATAGTCGACACATAAGGCTGACTTCCAAGAAAAATCACATAGAATGTATTATATAGTTTTATCCACTAGCTGGCAGCAAAGACCATGAGATAAAGAGGAATTGCTATTCATTTTATCCTGTTAATTAGTCTTCTTCTTCTTCTTCATTCGGCTGCTCCCATTAGGGGTCGCCACAGCGGATCATCTTCTTCCATATTTGTTGACCGCATATTGATTTGGCAAAATTTTACACCGGATGGCCTTCCTGATGTAACCCTCCCCATTTATCTGGGCTTGGGACCAAAACGAAGAAACACTGGTTTGTGCATCCCCTGTGGCTGTGTTATCCTGTCAATTAGTCAATACTTAATAAAATGTTGATTACAATAATAATAATAATACATTACAGCATGGTGTCAAATGCCGACTGCAGCTCTTATCAAAAAATATCCTCTACCAGAGGTGTGTTGTGTATTGTCGATGACTCAGGCTCTGCACTGTCAGATGAGGATTTTGAAATGGAAGAAAGTGACAATGAAATGATCGAGCATGCAGTAATCTCTGTCATTCTGTCAAATGTTAATGGTGGCTCTTCTTTGTTGTGTTTGTCATCTTGGCATCCTGACCACATGATGGTTTCTCCAATGGGCAGCATGTGCTTACCGGACCTTGTCCATCTTGCTTCTTGCATTTCCAACAGATCCTGTTTGTAATTGTTCGTCTTGGCAAGCACCTTCTCGAGATTGCCGGTCTTGAAATATTCAACTTAAAATGATATATCGAGCACATCTCTCTCGTTTAAAATTGTCCAAAATGTTTCCAGGGCAAGATCCAACCTGCAAACATTGCAATCAAGTTCCAGCCTCATTGGGCCTGCACCAAATTAACATCATTTTGGACCAAAATCTTTAAATGCCTATCAGACAGCCTTGGTGTCACAATCCCTCCTAATCCACTAACAGCGGTGTTTGGTGGGCTCACAGAGGGGCTTGGGAAGCCTTCCTGACTCACCGAGGCAGAATGTACTTCACATTTTAATGTTCTGCCTACTAATAAAGTACTTCATATATTACTTCATCTCATACATATAGCCCTCAAAATGGATGTCAACTGAAACAGTGAATACATATAGCCCTCAAAATGGATGTCAACTGAAACAGTGAATTTGTTGCACGAAAGAGTTAAACTGTGTAGTTCCACCCTTTTAATTGTCTCTAAACCGTCACTATCATCGTCTTATAAATGGAAAACAAACTTTTGTAACATTTGGAGGAACGAATCTCTTTACTCATTTGCGTTAATCATGAATTTCCTTTACACAATTAATTCTAAGTTTCGCAAGTACAATACCATCAAATGAAAAAGCACTGAAATAGTCTAGGACAACACAAAGGTGGAAAGCCGTGACTTTATATAGCTCCAATACAATTGGCCTCATTATTATATATGCCCATCTTATCTTTCATTTTAGTCAGTTCAAATGCCAGAGTGGGCAGTGATTTATGAAGCTTGGCGTAAAATGCAGAGGGCTGTGGGTGGTTGAATTTCTATGTAGTTAAAGTCTAATACTTGCAGGAAGAGAGTAAAAATTAGGCAGAAAATATTAAAGGTGGATGATCCGTGACATTTGGTGTAGTCAGCAGGATGCACACCCACTCCATTAACAAGTGGACAGTGTATTGATTTCTTTTCATAACTTGCGGCTGATTCATTTTAAGATGCTCTGTAAAGAAAATTAACAAAAACAAAAGATAAAAAAAGGAAAGCCTTTAGGATACAACCATGTAGTGCTCTGTTTTGTCTGATAGTGTAACTGAAACAAAACACAGCAAACTGAATGGGACAGAATATCTATGTATGTATTGAAATTGTATTAAATTACTGTCTAACATGTAATTAAGTATTCCACACCAACGCTAGTGTGGTTAAAAACACAGTTCCTCATTTTCGCAGTTACATGAATGTGCTAACAATTAAATAGCAACCGGCAGTCGATACATGCAAATCGTTTTCTCAAGTAGCGGATATTACTTCAGAACAGATTTAATTAAATTCAATAAAGCCTCATCTTTTCACACTATATTGGGTTACCTTGAGGCTTTTTCAATGAGCAAAGTAAAAGAAAGCTGGGCGAGATGACAATGCGTTTCCCCTCAGAAATTTTTCGGAAGTGTTTCTAATAAGCCTTCATCTGTGATCAGTTTTTAATTGAAGCTCAGTAAATAGATAAAAAATCTACTCACCTTCTAGAAAGCATGCAGTGAATGAGGCAGGGCCTTTAAACATTGAGTCATGCAGTTGAAGCAGAGACCCTGACAACTTTACAAAAATAAGCCAATCCAAGAATGACTATCCTCTTGAAGTTGCACCTTGTCACATGATCATTAATGGCTTGTCCATAGCAAGGTTACTTTTTGATTGTTCTTTATCGAAATGGCCCTGGTTTCCCATATCACCTTTGTCCCTGTGACAGAAAGAACTTTTAATTAGTCCTCTTCAGTCCCTTCAGAACCCTCCACTCTTTTCGTTTTTTTATGCCTATGCCTTGTATTAAAACGGTTTATATTCATTTTTACACACATCAAGCCACACCCAATACCCCAGAATGACAAAGTAAAACCAGATTTAAATAATGCTTTAAATTGATTACCGTATATACATATATATAAGTTCTCCCACGCATAAGTCAGGACTTGATTTTACCATATAATTTCTGGTATTTTATAATTAGAGCACACTGCCTTTTATTTTTTTTTGTGGGTGCAGCAATGCACTGTATCAGCATGGGCTCCTAACCCCTCTCTCTCTGTTGTGCCTATGTGACCACACGGTAATACCCGAACTATTCTGAAGCAATGTTTGCACTGATTTGTGTTTTTTCTCACACCCTCATACACCTTTATCATAAGAGCATCCCTTATCTACGATGGAGCGTTCGATCATAAGAAAATAGGAAACTTCTCCACTCAGGTAGCTCCCCTCTTATTAGCAACATTTACAGAAGCTAGAGACAATCAAATTCTACATCAAACTCTTTGCCAAGCATTATTCACAGTTTTTCCTAAACAAAACAAAGACTTATTACAATGTGCATCATACAGACCAATTTCACTTTTGAATAATGATGTTAAGATACTCTCCAAAGTCCTAGCTAGAAGGATGGAGAAAGTGCTGCCTTCGGTAATATCACAAGACCAACCTGGATTTATTAAAGGCCGACACTTAGCTTCCAATCTCTGACGCCTGTTTAATGTAATATATTCACCTGCAAAGTCAAACACCCCGGAGTTAGTTATTATTATCATTGGATGCAGAAAAAGCATTTGATATGATTGAATGGAACTACCTATTGACTACATTAGAGAAATTTGGGTTTGGCCTGAATATTTGTGCATGGATCAAACTACTGTATAAAAATCCAGAAGCTTCAGTTTGTATTAACAACATTTGCTCAGACTACTTTAAACTAGAATGTGGTACCAGACAAGGATGCCCCTTGTGACCACTACTATTTGAAATCACCATTGAACCACTGGCAGTTCACTGTCGAAATTCTTATCAGATAAAAGGAATTATCAGAGAAGGACTTAAACAGAAAATTTCTTTATATGCAGATGATATGGTACTGTATATATAAGACCCACAAAATACTGTGCCTGCCGTCTTAACAGCACTTACAGAATTTCAGAAGATCTCAGGTCTCAGAATTAATTTGAATAAAATTGTGCTCTTTCCAGTGATTTCTCAAGCATACGATATTAGATTGGACACCTTCCCTTTTTTATTGCCGATCAGTTTAAATACCTAGGGGTAAATATCACAAGTAAACATAAAGCTCTTTATCAACAAAATTTTGCCATCTGTATGGAAAAAATTAAGCAAGACTTGCATAGATGGTCAACCCTTCATCTCACTCTAGCTGGAAGAATTAACATTGTTAAGATGAATATCCTTCCTAAGCTTCTTTTTTTATTTCAAAACATTCCAATATACAGTACATCAATAAATTATTCTTTAAGCAATTAGATTCAACTATAACCTCTTTTATTTGGAACCAAAAGCATCCACATATCCAAAGAGCGGCTCTACAAAGACCTAAGGCAGAAGGTGGCATGGCTCTACCCAACTTTCAGTTTTATTACTGGGCAGCAAAATTACAAGCGATAAAAACCTGGACACAAATAGATGAACATACACAGGCTTGGTCTGCAATAGAAATAAAATCCTGCAGTACTTCTCTATATTCCCTGCTTTGTGCCCCAATAAATGCAAGTTATCGCCAATATACTAATAACCCAATTGTGCTTCACTCACTCAGAATATGGAACCAATGTAGAAAGCATTTTAAGATGGAGAATCTTTTATCTGTGGCACCTCTGCATGAGAACCACCTTTTTCAACTCTCATGAACATATGCAGTTTTTAATATCTGGAAAACATTTGGGATTAAATTGCTTAGAGATCTTTATATAAACAATATCTTTGCATCCTATGAACAATTACATTCTAAATTTTATTTTCTAGCAACACATTTCTTTCACTATCTTCAAATCAGAAACTTTGTCGAACAGACACCTGCTCGATTTTCTCTCATCTCGCACCTTCCTCTATGCTGGAAAAAATATTGCTCAGTCTCGAGGACTCAGACAGCATTTCTGCAATTTATAAAAATATTTTACAGTCCCTCCCTTTCAAAGATCCAAGAGGACAATGGGAAAAGGATCTCTCACTCAACATATCAGAAAAGGAGTGGAAGGTAGCAATGCAGAGAATTCACTTGAGCTCCATATGCTCAAAGCATACAACTATTCAACTCAAAATTATATTTCAAGCACATCTGTTTCGCTTGAAATTATTTAAAATGTTTCCAGGGCAAGATCCAACCTGTGAACACTGCAATCGAGCTCCAGCCTCACTGGGTCACATGTTTTGGGCCTGCACCAAATTAACATCATTCTGGACAAAATTTTTAAGTGCCTTTCAGACAGCCTTGGTCTCACAATCCCTCCTAATCCACTAACAGCTGTGTTTGGTGGGCTTACAGAGGGGCTTAAAGTGGAGAAGTACAAACTGTGATCGCCTAAACTACACTATTGGCACGCAGACTTATTTTGCTAAGCTGGAAGAATCCTAACTCTTCTCTTTTAAGTCAGTGATGTTTTATATTATTTGAAATTGGAAAAAATATAATTCTCATTTGGAGGATCTGTGCAGAACGTTTTCAAAACCTGGCAGGATCTAATCAATAATATTTTAGAATAAGCTCTTAAAACACTGAGGAAGTAAATTCTCTCCCCATTTCTTTTTCTTCTCCATCTGTATCCGCCTAATAAACTCATCAATTTATTCATTTTTACTGCTTTTAAGTTTTAGTCTATTGGCTATGCTGTCTTTCTCAGGGGTGGGGGTTGATTTGTTTTCAATCCTATTTTTTTGTACAAATTGATCTATTTGTATGGAATGATTACAATAAAATCAATAAAATAAAAAAAAGAAAATTTGAAGCTGGTTTTAAATTAAACATCATTGAAGTAGCAAAATAAATTGGTAACTGCGCTGCTGCAACAAAATTCAATGTGTCTGAGAAACTGATGCGAGATTAAAGGAGGCAAGAAAAAGAAAAAAAAAATGAAGTGTCGGATTTTTGAACGGGCATATAAGTCGGGGTCTGATTTTATGATTGATTTTTTGGATTTCAAGACCCGACTTATATGTCCGTATCTTCTTCTTCTTCTTCTTTCAGCTGCTCCCATTAGGGTTGCCACAGTAGATCATCTCCTTCATCTTGCTCTGTCACACCCATCACCTGCATGTCCTCTATAACCACACCCATAAACCTTCTCTTAGGCCTTCCACTTCCCTGGCAGCTCTATCCTTAGCACCCTTCTCCCAATATACCCAGCATTTCTCCTCTGCACATGTCCAAACCAATGCAATCTCATCTCTCAGACTTTGTCTCCCAACCGTCCAACTTGAGCTGACCCTCTAATGTCCTCATTTCTAATCCTGTCCATCCTCCTGCTTTCTGGTCAGTGCCACCATCTCCAACCCATATAACACTACTGTCTCACTACTGTCCTGTAGACCTTCCCTTTCAACCTTGCTGATACCTGTTGGTCACGCATCACTCCTGACGCTCTTCTCCACCCATTCCACCCTGCCTCTTTTTTTCACCTCTCTTCCACACTCCCCGCTACAAATAAAAAAATAAAATACAACATTGATACCAGTATTCAGACCCTTTTCTCTGACTTGATATTTGGCTCAGGTGCATCCCATATTTTTTATCTTGGTTGAGATGTTTCTACACTGTGTTTGGAGACCACCTGTGGTCAATTCAATCTATTGTGCATGATTAGGAAAGGCCCACGCCTGTCTATAGAAGGTCCTCCAGCTGAGAATGTGTATCAGAGCAAAAACTAAACCATAATGTTGCTAACAGGGCTCTGAGACAGAAGAGTGCCAAGGCTTCAAAAATCTTCCTGTAGCACTGAAGGTTACAAAGAACAGTGGCCTCCATAATCTTTACATGGAAAAAGTTTAGAACAAATTCAAACTCTTTCTCGAGGTATTTGCTGGGCCATGATGAGAAACATGAGCAAGAGCCCAATGGGCCCTCTGATTGGGCTCCAGAGAAGCTGTGTGGAAATGGCAGAAACTTCCAACAGGACAACCAACTCTGCAACACTCCACTAATCTGTACTTTATGACAGAGAGGCCAGATGGCACATTAAAGCTTGCTTGGAGTACATAATAAAGTACCTAAAAGATTTTCAGTCTATGAGAAACAAGATTCTCTGCTCTGATAAAACCAAGATTGGACTGTTTGGCCTTCATTCTAAGCATTATGTCTAAAGGAAACAGATACTGCTGCCTATCACCTGTGCCATACCATTCCAGTGGTGAAACACGGTGGGCGAAGCATCACGCTATGCGACTGATTTTCAGTGGCTGGGACTGGGAGACTAGACAGAGTTAAGGGAAAGGTGAATGGAGGAAAGTAATGAGATTTCCTTAAACTCCTTAGCTTTATGTTTACACCCAGAAAAATAAATCTGAAACAATAAAAAGTGTTATTTTGTGTAACAGAAATATGTCCATCCATCCATCCATCCATTGTCTAACCCGCTGAATCCGAACACAGGGTCACGGGGGTCTACTGGAGCCAATCCCAGCCAACACAGGGCACAAGGCAGGAACCAATCCTGGGTAGGGTGCCAACCCACCACAGAACAGAAATATGTAAATACCTAAATGTTAACATAAATACAGGCATGTCTAGAGTCCACCATTTTACTGATGCAGACATGGTACATATCCTTCAAGTGATCTGTTTTGAAACAGTCGCCAATGCACAGCCTGGCATTGCAATTGGGAGGGTAGAAGCGTGATTCTTTGCGCACTGTTCTTATATTTTCTCTGCTGCTTATACATGAGAGGATAGAATTTCAGTATCCAAACCTATTTATTGTACAAGTAGGATGCCACCACACAAGACTTACTGACTTCTACGTTTCCCTGACATGAACACTGCCAGTTGCTACATTGTGAACAGTGATTAGGGGGCAAAGATTTTTCTTGTCGTTCTACTTGATCACAACCATTTGACCAACCTTTTTACCACTCTGTAGCATCACGTGATCGATTTCACCAGGCATATCGTGGAGGTTTGGTCATACAGTGCCATGTCCACCAGTTTCACTATCGTTCTTAACGTCTGATGACCAATTCACATTGTCATCACTCTTGTTTCATTCAACTATTTGTTTGATTTCAGCTTGTTCTAAAACTAACTTTATTGCCTCTCATTTATATGCTATTGTGTTTTGGTTGAAGGCTCCGTCCCACTCATGAATATTGATGATTCACACTGGTGTGGTAAATCATATAGAGATAGTCACAATTGTTTGCAGCATGATGTTATTTCCCCCACTAGATGATAGCATTATTCAGGCTTAAAAATTGTGACAGTAGGGGGCGCTGTCGCACCTCCAAACCCGCAGACAATATGCCAAAACACCAGGTAAAAGTCCAATAATATTATTTATTTCAATAATAATGTGCCATAAGCTCCTACCCTCCACAATACTCAATAATAATAATAACGAACACTAATCAATAACAATGTATAATCCTCCACCTCCCAGCAGCTCAGTCACCCTTTCTCCCAACTCGGCCCAATCTGCTGGGGTTTCCCATCGTCCTTTTAAAGTCCTTGACCCAGAAGTGCTTCTGCTCCCTCAGTCCATGTGATTCTTAACACTTCCAGGTCAGGTGAAAACTCCTTTTCTACATCCCAGAAGTACGTCATTTCCTCTGTCGCTGTGACTAAGACATACTTCCGGGTTATAGGTAAAGTAGCAGTCCCTGCTCCTCCCTGCAGCGTCCCCTGGAGGTCCCCATGGTATCCAGCAGGGCTGTGATGTAAAACTCCACTGTCCATGATGCCCTGCTGGAATTCAGGGCACCTCCATGTTGTAGGAAGGGTTCCATCTGGCGGCCTGGGGGTATTGGCCGGGATGAATATGCCACAAAATGTAAAGCATATCAAAAAACGTCACCCTGAATCTGACTCGGGTTTCACTGAAATTGCATAGAATTCCAAGCCGGAGTTAACTGGATTAATGCTAAGGAGGTTAAAGAAAACTTGCTCCAGTGTCATCTGGACCTCAGACCTGGCCAACGGTTCAACGTACAACAAGAAAATGATCTTAACCACAAAGCAAAGACAAACACAGGAGTGCCTTAAGGACAACAACAACAACAAAACAACATTTATTTCTATAGCACATTTTCATACAAACAGTAGCTCAAAGTGCTTTACATATTAAAGAATAGAAAAAGACACAATTATAAAACAAAATAAATCAACATTAACATCGAATAAGAGTAAGGTTCAATGGCCAGGGGGGACAGAAAAAACAAAAAAAAAAGGCGGCTGGAGAAAAAAATAAAATCTGTGGGGATTCCAGACCATTAGACCGCCCAGTCCCCTCTGGGCATTCTACCTAACATAAATGAAACAGTCCTCTTTGGATTTAGGGTTCTCACGGAAGGGCTTGATGATGATGATGGTCATGTAGACTTCTGCCTTTTAATCCATCCATCATTGTTTGAGCATCATGAAGCATTGAGTAGGTGGTGGTGGCGCAGGCCACCACCACAAAAAACGGAAAAAGAAACAGACAAGAGAGTAGGGGTCAGTACCGATTTTAGAGCCACCATGAATAATTATTTTGAGGAGATTGAACATATAGAGTATCAGGATTAAGTTAAATTACGATTAAAATGAAGTTATAAAAAGGCCAACTCAACTCAAAAGGCCAAGACAACTCTTTTAATTGTTCCTACGTTTGCCCAACCAGAGCCCAGTCTTGAACCCAACTGAACATTTCTGGAGAGATCTGAAAATAGCTGTCCACTGAACATCTCCATCTGACCTGAAAGAGCTGGTGAGGATCTGCACAGAAAAATGACAGTAAGTGTAAAAAGCCAGGCGCGCAAAGCGTGCCACAACATACCCAAGAAGACTCCAGGTAGTTATTGCTCTCAAAGGGGCTTCAAGGAATTACTTAGTAAATTGTCTGAATACTTGCGTCAAAGTGATATTTCAGTTTTTAATTTTTAATAAAACTGCAAAAATTCCCCAAAAGCTATTTTTGCATTTTTGTTCTGGGGTACTGTTTGTTGTTTGAAGAGGGAAAAAATGAACTTAAATGAGTTTCGCATAATGTTGCAATTAAGCAAAATTTGAAAAAAGTGAAGGGGCATCTGAATACTTTCTGATGGCACTGTATGTTGGCTATTGAATAGGAAAAGTAAATCAAACTTGCAAAGGCCACAAGAGTCTTCCATTACTGTAGTAAAGGTAGGACATGTGATCAAAATGGCTTCTGTGAAGTCACATATACAGTAGGTGTTCACATTCTTGAGAAAGTCATTGATGCAAGAGGCAGAATAACCTGCTGTTTGTACCTCACCCGATAATTTCATCAAACTGTAGCACCACAAACATCAACACTAGCACATGCAAAAAGAAACTAAATATTCATGGGAACAAATGTAATCACATCAGTTGCTCTTATTCGGGTGTTTGCATGAACTTGTCTATAGAAAATGTATGTGAGATCAGTTTGCGTTTCAGACACTGACTATATTGGTTATTTTTTAAATTATTATCTTTCATGTTTTTGTTATTATGTATTTTCCTAATATGGATATGTTTATTTATTTTTCTATTTTTATGTTTATATTCCTTGTGATTTTTGGGTGGTACCCCAAGAGGTCACCCTGCGGGGCCATCCTGATGGTATATTTCAGGCAGGTGGAGCAGGTCCTTCAGAGGTTCATTGATTGTCATTGAGTACTTTTTCTCTGTGAGTATTGTTCTGTGGATTTTTCTATTTATTGATTACTAGCAAAATACTCGTGCTTGGCAGCGGAGAAGTAGCGTGTCTGAGACATCACACACTGCATGCACGGGTTTACCTTTCTGCAAAGCCAGTTACGTGAGCTGCTCGGAGTACATGCATCGAAGGTTCTCAGCTGTGCTTGTGCTATCTCGTGCGATCTCGCGATGTCCACGGCTTTATGTAATGTTAGCTCAGACCCCCCACTTAAAAGGTTCTGTCACACTTTTGCTGAGTTTGTGCCAAACACTATTCTGTCCCTGACCATCTCATCTTGGTTTGCATAAGCACAGTCCTTCACCAGCAGTTTTAACTCTGTTACAAAGTGATGAAAAGTCTCGTTTATACCCTGCGTCCTGTCATTAATCTTGTATCTCGCGAATATCGTATTCGTCGTAGGCATGACAAACGCCAGCGGCAGCGTGTCTGTGAACTTAATTTAAACTTAAGGTTTATACCGTTCTTTGCTTCCGCAGTAGCTGCACTTATGAATATGCTTGTATGCGTCACTCGCTTCATATTCTTTTGCTGCCTTCTCAATTGTAAGCACAGTCCTTCACCCACGAATATTTCGCGGCAGTGTGTCTATTGGATAGCTGTTGACGGAAGGCCTTATACGGGCAGACACAACTCCGCCTCACACGGCGACCGAGCTACAGGTTATAGCCATTTATATGGACGAAAGTAGGTTCCAGTTATGACTGTTACGCATACAATTTCGAAATGAAACCTGCCTAACTTTTGTAAGTAAGGTGTAAGCAATGAGCCTGTCAAATTTCAGCCTTCCACCTACACGGGAAGTTGGAGAATTAGTGATGAGTGAGTGAGTCAGTGAGTGAGTCAGTGAGGGCTTTGTTTTTTATTAGTACAGATTTTTGTTTTAATTTTTGATTGATTTTGATTTTAACTTGTTTGTCTTGGATTGCATTTTTAGGCATATCCTCTTAAACTGTTTTCCTTATTCTTGTGCTCATTTTTTTAAGATAAATGCATTCTTTATTTATTACAACAATTGCTTGCCTTGTCTTTCAAGCCAGAGGGTTTATTTTTGGCAGTCTCCCTTGAAGGGTAGTTTTATGCATTGTGAAGATTCTGGGCCTGTGTAGGCCAAAGCCTGCCTGTGCAGTTTTGAGGTCCAGGTTGCCTCAGGTGAGGCCTGTCTCAAGGCAGACCAGTAAAGGTCTGGCCTGGTTTGTGGGTTATTTTAGAGGCCTTGTACCGTTTTCACCATCTTTGTGTTGACACTTCACTTCACAACATATTGCTGCATACATTGTTCTGGTTAAGATTATTAATTGAATATATCTACAAGTGCCATCTTTGGGTTTTAATTCTTCCAATCAAATCTAAGATAAACTATTATTTCTTGTTATGTCACTTCACTTTTTCCCTCCCCAAATAACACTAAAACATTGAAGAGATCTGATATAGAAAAGAATTTGATTATATATTGAGCAATTATATTCAAACAACAACATTTACAAATATATTTGAAGAAGTAACACACTGCCCCATCATGTATATTTTATAGTTCCAATACCAGCTGGATTTATGATCCTTTACAGAATCACAAGCTTATTAGATACAAAAAAAAAAAAAAACTAGCAGTTTCAACTCTTCAGGGGCCAAATTACATTAAACTTAATTATTGCTCCTGCTCGTAAAGAAGAATACTTGTTTGAATTTGGTATTATGTAAATAATGGAAAAGTTTTAAAAATATGAAGAAAAAAGTAAATGTCATTTCACATTCCCATCATATTAAACATGCTTAGGATTTCAAGAAGATTATCGGTTTCTGCAGTCAAATAGTTAATTTGAGTCACAGAAAGTTATGTGCCGTGTCATATTATGTCAAGTGTATAGAAAATAAAGCACTTTGGTTACCATGTTTAGATATTATGAGCACCTGAAGTATCAACAGCAGAGAAACACAATAAGAAAATCACCTTTTATAAAAATAATACACAAAAATACCCTAATGATACCCGTGCTTAACCTGTGTCATTTAGACATATACAGTATGTCAGGTAATCTGAGATTTAACATAACGGCAGTAAAACTACTAGGATTAAAGTAAAAATAGAGCAAAATATTCAGTGCTCATTATTTCATTTAAAACATTAAATCATAAAGATATCTACTGTATATACACATATTTGATGAGACTTAGAGCCTGTTAGATGATAATGAAACAGAGAAAAACTGGCAGGACATTCTAAAATATTAATATTTTCAGAAATCAGTTGACTGTGAGCAAACACAGACATGAAAAGGAAACCGGCCTGAATATTTAAAATTACTTAGAAAGTAAAATAAAGTCGATGCTAGGTTTTAAAATTCAGTGTTCACAAATGAAAGGTTAGGACAGTTTTTAACAACAACAGTTCCTTCTACTGGTGAGAAGAGTCAACCTGGGACCATTCAAATCCAAATTAGGTATTCTTTTAAAATGTACAGTGGGTATAGAAAGAATCTCTCTCTCCATCCATCCAGTATCCAACCTGCTATATCCTAACTGCAGGGTGACGGGGGTCTGCTGGAGCCAATCCCAGCCAACGCAGGGTGCAAGGCAGGAAACAAACCATGGGCAGGGTGCACACACACCAGGGACAATTTAGAATCGTCAATGCACCTAACCTACATGTCTTTGGACTGTGGGAGGAAACCGGAGTACCCGGAGGAAACACACACAGATACGGGGAAAACATGCAAACTCCACGCAGGGAGTCCATTGTGGTTATTGGCTTCCTTCCACCTGTGATCAATTGCAATCCGTGTGATTAGTGAAGCTGTTCCTGCAGCATTCATTCCCTTGCTTGGTATTGCAACTGACAGCAAACAACTGACTATGGGTGACAAGCCACTTTCTAAAGATCTTAGTGATAGAGTTGTGGACAAATATAAGGCAGGAGATGGAGATACAAAAAAAAATCTCAAAGGCTTTATCAATCCCAAGGAGCCAAGTAAAGTCCATAATATACAGTGGGTACAGAAAGTATTCAGACCCCCTTCAATTGTTCACTCTTTGTTATATTGCAGGCATTTGCTAAAATCATTTAAATTATTTTTTTCCTCATTAATGTACACACAGCACCCCATATTGACAGACAAAGAAAAGAATTTTTGAAATTGTTGCAGATTTATTAAAAAAGAAAAACTGAAATATCACATGGTCCTAAGTATTCAGACCCTTTGCTCAGTATTTAGTAGAAGCACCCTTTTGAGCTAATACAGCCATGAGTCTTCTTGGGAAAGATGCAACAAGTTTTTCACACCTGGATTTGGGAATCCTCTGCCATTCCTCCTTGCAGATCCTCTCCAGTTCTGTCAGGTTGGATGGTAAACGTTGAGTGGACAGCCATTTTTAGGTCTCTCCAGAGATGCTCAATTGGGTTTAAGTCAGGGCTCTGGCTGGGCCATTCAAGAACAGTCACAGAGTTGTTGTGAAGCCACTCCTTCGTTATTTTAGCTGTGTGCTTAGGGTCATTGTCTTGTTGGAAGGTAAACTTTTGGCTCAGTCTGAGGTCCTTAGCACTCTGGAGAAGGTTTTTGTCCAGGATATCCCTGTACTTGGCCGCATTCATCTTTCCCTCGATTGCAACCAGTCGTCCTGTCCCTGCAGCTGAAAAACACCCCCACAGCCAGCATGATGCTGCCACCACCATGCTTCACTGTGGGGACTGTATTGGACAAGTGATGAGCAGTGCCTGGTTGTCTCCACACATACCGCTTAGAATTAAGGCCAAAAAGTTCTATCTTGGAGTTTGCTAAAAGACACCTGAAGGACTCTGAGATGGTGAGAAATAAGATTCTCTGGTCTGATGAGACCAAGATAGAACTTTTCGGCCTTAATTCTAGGCGGTATGTGTGGAGACAACCAGGCACTGCTCATCACTTGTCCAATTCAGTCCCCACAGTGAAGCATGGCGGTGGCAACATCATGCTGTGGTGGTGTTTTTCAGCTGCAGGGACAGGACGACTGGTTGCAATCGAGGGAAAGATGAATGCTGCCAAGTACAGGGATATCCTGGACAAAAACCTTCTCCAGAGTGCTAAGGACCTCAGACTGGGCCGAAGGTTTACCTTCCAACAAGACAACGACCCTAAGCACACAGCTAAAATAACGAAGGAGTGGCTTCACAACAACTCTGTGACTGTTCTTGAATGGCCCAGCCAGAGCCCTGACTTAAACCCAATTGAGCATCTCTGGAGAGACCTAAAAATGGCTGTCCACCAACGTTTACCACCCAACCTGACAGAACTGGAGAGGATCTGCAAGGAGGAATGGCAGAGGATCCCCAAATCCAGGTGTGAAAAACTTGGTGCATCTTTCCCAAGACTCATGGCTGTATTAGCTCAAAAGGGTGCTTCTACTAAATACTGAGCAAAGGGTCTGAATGCTTAGGACCATGTGATATTTCAATTTTTCTTTTTTAATAAATCTGCAACAATTTCAAAAATTCTTTTTATTGTCTGTCAATATGGGGTGCTGTGTGTACATTAATGAGGAAAAAAATTAATTTAAATGATTTTAGCAAATGGCTGCAATATAACAAAGAGTGAAAAATTGAAGCGGGTCTGAATACTTTCCGTACCCACTGTAGAAGTGGCAAGGGTTTGTACTACTAAGACCCCCCTGGATCCGGCCGTCCCTCCAAACTGGATGGAAGAGAAAGGAAGAAACTGGTAAGAGAGGCTACCAAGAGGCCAATGGCCACTTTGAAGGAGTTACAGGATGTTCTGGCAAAGAGTGGTCATTGTGTACATGTGACAACAATTTAACAAGCGCTCCACAACTGTGGATTGTTCGGGAGGGTCGCAAGGAAAAAGCCACTTCTCAAGAAAGGCCACTTGAAGGCTCGTTTGAGCTTTGCCAGAATGCACCTTGAAGAGTCTGATGCCAAGTGGAAAAAGGTTTTATGGTCAGATGTGAGCAAATCAAACTATTTGGCCTCAATACAAAAATGCAGCTCACCATCCACAACACACCATGCCTACAGTAAAGCATGGAGGTGGCAGCATTCTGTTATTCGCGTGTTTCTCTGCCTGGGGCTCTCGTTAGGGTAGAAGGAAAAATGAATGGGACAAAATACCGTCAGATTTTTGAGGAAAACCTGCTACCCTCTGTCAGAAAGTTGAAGATGGGCAGCATGTTCACTTTTCAACTCAATAACGACCTGAAGCACAAAGCAAAATTGACCACACAGTGGCTAAAGGAGAAAAAGTGAATGTCCTTGTGTGGCCCAGTCAGAGCCCAGACCTAAATCCCACTGAAAATCTGTGGAAAGATTTGAAGATAGCAGACCACCAACGCTCACCATCCAATTTGACCGAACTTGAACAGTTCAGTAAAGAAGAGCCGGCAAATATTACTCAATCTAGATGTGCAAAGCTGATAGAGAAGCATCCCAACAGACTTAACGCTGTCCATCCATCCATCCATTCATTATCCAACCTGCTATATACTAACTACAGGGTCACGGGGGTCTGCTTCAGCCAATCCCAGCCAACAAGGCAGGAAACACCGTGCTGCCCCTTAAGGCTGCCATTAAAGCAAAAGGTGGTTCAACAAAATGATATTGACATTGGGGGGGTGATCCGTTATTAATCTCAGTAGGTCTTGTTTTTGATTTTGTATAATTTTTCTGTACTGTAGCTGTGATGTCTTTCACTTGGATGTTATAAGTTGCATTGAATAAGTAAAGCTGGGAAGAAATATTTTGTGTGTGTATTTTCATTTAAGGCTGTAAACCAAAAAAAATGGGAATATTTCGAAGGGGGTCATTATCTATCTATCTATCTATCTATCTATCTATCTATCTATCTATCTATCTATCTATCTATCTATCTATCTATCTATCCCCACTGTAGGTACATAAAAGAGTTGCTTTTTAATCAAGTATAAAAATAAATTTTTAAATAGGCAAAAGTAATATGAAATGTGTGCTAAACAGAAAATGCCAATAAATTTAAATAATTCATACATACTATAGATAGATAGGAAAGGCACAGTATACTAGCTAGAAAGACAGATATGAAAAGGACCACATAAGACAATCGTTATATATACTGTATATATATATATATATATATATATATATATATATATATGGGAAAAGTTGTATAAAATATAGATAGGAAAGACACGACATAAAGCGAGTTTGACAGTCAGACATGAAAGGCACCTTAAACGAATGATACATCGAAAAGGTCACATCTGAGTGCAGAGGGGTGCACTTCAAAGCTTTTGTGATACCTGTAATTTCATCCTGAACCAGAAGCTGGCGCTATTGCTCCCATCTTTCCCTCTTGTGTTCAACGATCTGACAACGGCAGGCTGGAGGACCGCTGATGTCACTTCCGCTCAACCTTTGGAGATCTTGCCTCTCCCACCTGGGACTTATTTAAACTAACAACTCAGTGTAGGCAGTCATAACAGAGAGACATTTCTCTCCAGGGCTCCCTGGCACTACTTTCTTTAATCTTCTTGTCAACATTCTTGTCATTAAATGGGGTCTACTTTGTTACAGTAGATGGGCCTGAAACGAGCTATTTAAAATTGATAGGTAGAAATGAAAGGCCTAGTTTGATAAACAGAAGAGAACAGTGATTTATAAAATAGATTGATTCATCCTTCACTGTTTCCAAGGGTTATTTTTATTATTTTAAGGTAAATAACTCCCTTGTTTAATCACTTGAACTCATTTTTAAATTGTCCATCCTCATGTTTGCTGTTATTTTAGAAGAAATTTTATAAAATAAAATTCCATGCTGCCCTCTGCTGTTAGCATGACGCCAATGTCTGCTTACAGACCCCAAGCCCACACTGTACTGCTGACTTAACAGAACTAGCATGGAGGAATCTGTGTTTGCTCTGCACACTCAAAAAATGCTTAGACAACTGTTCAAGACACGCTAACTCAGACAACACCAGCTATTATTTCAGTTTGCTAATATATAAACATGTCTGTCTGGGTGAGGTTTTATTTCAGAATTATACAGCGTTTCAATTTTAGAGGCTGTTGCAGTGAGAAATTATTAAGGAAGAATAAAATAGCAGTACAATCCTTTTCTTCACTGTTAAAAAGGAAGATATCTTGTGGGGCAGCATTCACTTGACCGATTTCCTCATTTCTTAGCAAATTCTTTTTCTAGGCGTTGTGTAATTGGAACTCATTGAGTCAGTCAGCGTTAGTTCATAAACATTTAATGAATGTGTTAGTGCGCTTAAACAAATGCCTATTATTAGCATACAAAATCTCAACCTCAAATGTTCTTCCTTTCTATATACACCCACACTCATTATATTATATTATATTTATACCATGTCAGTTTCTTTTTTTTCTACTTATAATGTTTCATTGAATTTATTAAAAACATATAACATTCCAGACAATCAAGTCAAAACTTCAACCCCCAGCCACGAGAAAGAGAAGAAGGCCAACAGCCAGAGTGAAACAACTGAGAGTAGTAAAGACAGAGAGGAGTCTTTTCCCCCAATATAAGAGCTTATTCTAGAATGTTATTGATTAGGACCTGCTAGGTTTTGAAAAGAGTTCTGAACAGATCGAGAATTCGATTTTTTGCAGTTTCAAATAGTATATAATATTTGGACAGAGACGACTTTTTTCTCATTTTAGTTCTGTACATTACCACAATGAATTTTAAATGAAACAACTCAGATGCAGTTGAAGTGCAGACTTTCAGCTTTAATTCAGTGAGTTGAACAAAACGATTGCATAAAAATGTGAGGCAACTAAAGCATTTTTTAACACAATCCCTTCATTTCAGGGGCTCAAAAGTAATTGGACAATTGACTCAAAGGCTATTTCATGGGCAGGTGTGTTCAAGTCCGTCGTTATGTCTTATCAATTAACAGATAAAAGGCCTGGAGTTGATTTGAGGTGTGGTGCTTGCATGTGGAAGATTTTGCTGTGAACAGACAACATGCGGTCAAAGGAGCTCTCCATGCCGGTGAAAGAAGCCATCCTTAAGATGCGAAAACAAAAACCCATCTGAGAAATTACTACAATATTACGAGTGGCAAAATCTACAGTTTGGTGCATCCTGAGAAAGAAAGCAAGCATTGGTGAACTCAGCAACTCAAAAAGACCTGGACGTCCACGGAAGACAATAGTGGTGGATGATCACAGAATCATTTCCATGGTGAAGAGAAACCCCTTCACAACAGCCAACCAAGTGAACAACACTCTCCAGGGGGTAGCGTATCGATATCCAAGTCTACCATAAAGAGAAGACTGCATGAAAGTAAATACAGAGGGTGCACTGCAAGGTGCAAGCCACTCATAAGCCTCAAGAATAGAAAGGCTAGATTGGACTTTGCTAAAGAACATCTAAAAAGCCAGCACAGTTCTGGAAAAACATTCTTTGGACAGATGAAACCAAGATCAACCTCTACCAGAATGATGGCAAGAAAAAAGTATGGAGAAGGTGTGGAACAGCTCATTATCCAAAGCATACCACATCATCTGTAAAACACGGTGGAGGAGGCAGTGTGATGGCTTGGGCGTGCATGGCTGCCAGTGGCACTGGGACACTCGTGTTTATTGATGATGTGACACAGGACAGAAGCAGCCGAATGAATTCTGAGGTGGAGTTCAGAGACATACTGTCTGCTCAAATCCAGCTAAATGCAGTCAAATTGATTGGGGCGTTTCATGATACAGATGGACAATGACCCAAAACATACAGCCAAAGCAACCCAGGAGTTTATTAAAGCAAAGAAGTGGAAAATTCTTGAATGGCCAAGTCAGTCACCTGATCTTAACCCAATTGAGCAGGCATTTCACTTGTTGAAGACTAAACTTCGACAAAAAGGCCCACAAACAAATAGCAACTGAAAGTATAGCCGCTGCAGTAAAGGCCTGGCAGAGCATTAAAAAGGAGGAAACCCAGCATCTGGTGATGTCCAGGAGTTCAAGACTTCAGGCTCTCATTGCCAGCAAAGGGTTTTCAACCAAGTATTAGAAATTAACATTTTATTTCCAGTTATTTAATTTGTCCAATTACTTTTGAGCTCCTGAAATGAAGGATTGTGTTCAAAAATACTTTAGTTGCCTCACATTTTTATGCAATCGTTTTGTTCAACCCACTGAATTAAAGCTGAAAGTCTGCACTTCAACTGCATCTGAGTTGTTTCATTTAAAGTTCATTGTGGTAATGTATGAACCAAAATTAGAAAAAAGTCGTCTCTGTCCAAATATTTATGGTCCTAACTGTATTTCAATACTTTGTATGTCCTATTTTTTTATCTTTATTTAGTATTAAATTAAACTTGTATCCAATGTTATACAGTATATGCCCTGTTGTTTTTTTTTCTGAATTTCTATGAAGCACTTGGAGCCTGGAAAAGGCACTATATAAATTCAGTATATATTATTGTTTTTATTATATTTTCACTTATTGTAATTTTACTTAAGTAACATGACATTGCTACTGGCCATTTCTGACCTAACCTGGTGGTCTTCTTACATTTTCTTATATTTTCAATATGTAAAATGATAAAGTTTTTACAGCTAGACCATCTCTATGTTTCTGGACAAGCGACCCAATACAGGGTTAAAAAGCACCATTTATAGAAACAGCTCAAGCACAACATTTCTATTTTTTATGTTACAGTAATTTTCCTCAAATATCTAGAGTAGATTTAGATTTACTGTTCAGCAGCATCTGATTTTGAAACAACATGATACAAGCAATTTTCTTCCATAAGCTGATAAACGACTGAACTCGGGGCGCAGTGAAGCCTGCCAGGCTGGGAGCTGTGGCGTTAAGTATCTGTGATTTATATCTCAGTGACTCATGAGTTTGTGTAGGTGGTCGGCAAATGCACTCTAATGCAAGCTTGTGTTCTCCTTTAACAACTGCACATAACGGCGCTACTTTTTAACCTTGGAAATTTGAAAGGTTAATAAATAAAAATGCAAGACAGTTTCTTGTAAAAGGAGCTTGAATAGAGGGCAATGAAAATCTCTTGGTGATTCCAGTTAATTTCTTTTTTCAATTTAAACAAGTGTACTTTTCAGATTCCCACTTATTTTTTTTGTGTTCTTGTTTGAAGCTGGATATGAACTTGGGATGTTTTATGCATTTGGAATTTTATTTAAATAATATTTGGTGGGATATGGTGGGCTGGTGCCCTGTCTGGGGTTTGTGTCCTGCCTTGTGCCCTGTGTTGGCTGGGATTGGCATCAGCACACCCCCGTGACCCTGTGTTAGGATATTTGGCAGGGAAGTGGGAAATGTGAGCACGGGTGGTTGCAGCTATACTTGTCATTCTGGGATCATTAATGATTTGTTTTTTGCTAATGAGAAAATAATACACTTTTGTTTTTAAAAAATACAACCACAGTTCCAGACAGTATGAAAAATGTTAATAAAAACAAAAAGGAGTAATACTATTCACATTGAACTGTATTGAAAGCTCGGCAGCAACACATCATTTGATGTTTTACATGTTTATTTAATAGTTTTTTGGAAACTAAACACTCAAATCAATCAAACACTCACGTCTAATTGAAGGACTACAGCACACTCCACAAGAGTCGGGACAGCCGAGTGTTTACCGCTGTGTCACATCACCATTTCCTACTGAGCGTTTGGATACCGAAGACACAAACTGGTTAAGTTTAGTAAGAGGAATTTTCCCACCATGCAGGTTTTCAATTGTATTAAGCCTTCCTTGCCGTATTTTGTGCTTCATAATATGCCACACAGTTTAGGCCTGCTGGCAGGCCAATCATGTACCCTCATACCAATTTCGTACCCTCTGCTCTCACTGCCATGCACTTGTAATCCGGGTAGAATGTGTTCTGGTGTTGCACTACTGGAAAGTGTAAGAGACAGCATCTGGATGCTGTTTTGCTCCAAAATTTGTACACATATGTTTGTACAGAACACACAAAATGGATGCCACTTTAAAGAAACAATATATTCCACTCTTTTCCAGGAGCACTGTGTTCTGTCTATTTCATCTCTTTAGGTATTACTTTTTGATAAACGTTTTAACAATTTATTTATGTTAAGATTAGACGTGATCTTGTCTCCAAAAATGTATAATTAGATTTTAAATAGATACGCTGCTGTCATTGCAAACTCCAGCATCAGCTCATCTAGAGGATCTAGCGGCTACCTTACACCAGGGCTGGATTAAGGTGGGTGCTATTGATGCTGCAGCATTAGGCCCATTCCTGATATAGGCCCAGACGAGAATTTTCCAGAAGCTGAACAGTTTTCCTTTGCTATATTAACCTCAAAATAATTCTTAGAATGAAATTTGGAGTCCGACTTTCGGATGCCTAGACACAGCGTTACTTATTATACAGTTACTATTGTTTTTTTGCGCTGTGACATAACTATAATGTTGTTGTGTTTATTGTTAACCGAAGATTTCAAGTTAATGCTATCAATTTTACGTTAAACAATTTACTTAGAAATGTAACTGTGTTTTTTGCAATATCTTGGGGATTCTTTCCACTTTATTATTGTTCGGTAAGTGCCACGTAGTAAATTTTTCACCTTCAAAGTTAGTTGTACAGTAAAAATCGATGGCTATTTAAATGGTTATCTGTAAAGGTAAAACTAAACGCCAGCCCGCAGGCCCAGCATGGATATTTAGAATTTTTTAAATCCTCAACAGGATTCCGGTCTGTTATGAAATTTAAATCGTGGACAAATTTTTACCCTCAAGAGCCTGAATTGAGTCACTTTGACTCAATGTCGCTGCAAATTAATTTTTTCTTGCTCTGTTTCGTAAGAGAATTGCGAAATTTAGTGTATTTCATTGTTAGGTTTTCTGCATTAAGTGCACTTTTCAGATAATTACTATTGAAAGTTGATGTTACATAGTTTGATGTTAATCTCGAGTTGTTACAATACTACGTCGTTATTTTTATTCATGTTCAATAAAGGCTGGCTGGTTGCGTCGCAAGCGGTGGGTGTTCGAATGCACACATGCACCAATGCCGAGAAAAAATAGGCCTTGTTTGCACTGCAGCATCAGGCCCAATTTCGTCTTAATCCTGCCCTGCCTTACACCTGCAAAAGCTGAAATGTAGAAGTCTTTCAGGAATCTATACTAATAAAAGGCAAAGCCCTCACTGCTGACTGACTGACTCACTGACTGACTCATCACTAATTCTCCAACTTCCCGTGTAGGTGGAAGGCTGAAATTTGGCAGGCTTATTCCTTACTGCTTACTTACAAAAGTTGGACAGGTTTCATTTCGAAATTCTATGCTTAATGGTCATAACTGGAACCTATTTTTCTGCATGTACTGTAATGGAGTTCAGCTGGATGGCCGTGGGGGATGGAGTATCGTGTGACATCATCACGCCTCCCACGTAATCACGTGAACTGAATGTGAGTGCAGGACGTAGAAAACAAGAAAGAGCTCAATAAAGCGCTGAAGAAAACATGCATTATACAATTGAGAAGGCAGCAAAACAATAAGAAGCGAGCGAGTGAAGCATATTCATGAGTGCAGCTACTGCGGAAACAAAGCACGGTGTAAACTGTAAGTTTAAATTAAGTTTATAGACACGCTCCGACTGCCGTTTCTCATACACAGTGAGGCATACAAGCATATTCATGACTGCACCTACTTCGGAAACAAAGCACGGTGTAAACCTAAAGTTTAAATTAAGTTCATAGACAGGCTGCCGCTGCCGTTTGTCATGCCCACGACTAATGCGGGATACAAGTTTAATGAGAGGATGCAGGGTATAAACGAGAGTTTTGATCACTTTGTAACAAAGTTAAAATTGCTGGTGAGGGGGTGTGCACCAATACTCACAGAAAAATCCACAAGTTAATACACACGCTGTCTCTAGAGTTTCTCCACACTCTGAATTCTCCAGGCACTACTTACAAAAGGTTACATTGACAATCATGTTACGTTATTTTTAAAATGTTTCCTTTTCTTAGCACAAGCACAGCTGAGAAGCTTCGATGAATGTGCTCCATAACGCGTTAAAAAGTAACGCATTTAATCACTCTTTGCATTCCAAGCAAAGGGGAATTTCTCTCAATGCATGATACTGTGGAAACAAAGCACGGCGTGAACCGTAACTTTACAGTAAGTTTATAGACACACTCCCGCTGGCGTTTGTCATGCCTACCACGAATGACGGTATTCGCGAGATACAAGTTTACTGAGAAGACACGAGGTATAAACGAGACTTTGGATCACTTTGAAACGGAGTTAAAATTGCTGTAGCAAGAAGCTGAACGAAACGTTAATGTTTAACTTTTAATAACTTATAGACTATATTTTATTTTTTTCCCTTGTACTCAGTAAGCGAGGCCAATGGGTGATCAGTTTTATATATATATATGAATAACCTCCAAACAGTGTGGAGACTTTTGATCACATGAACGTGTCTGCAAAAAGTGGCGTCTCCTGCCATGGAAAAATACTATTAAAGTCAAGCAGCCAGCGTTGCACGTATACTCTTAACACTGCAGAGGACACAAAACTAATTTTCTTTAATTGCTGGTGATGCCGGTAAGGCACATTACCAGAGGCAGAAATTTGGACGTTCACATAGAAAATGTGATTTCTATACCACAGCCGTCGTGTTGCGCCTTTCAAAAGGGATCAACTACCGAGAGATGATCCATATACATTTTAGCTGCTGTTGGTACTACTTACCTGTTGTGTTACACCGTCTTTAAAATGTAGTTTACCCGAAACCACTCCTCTGGTGCTCAGTGTATCTTTACTTCTTAAAACGTTAATGTTTTACTGTTTAATAACTTATAGACTACATTTTTTTTTCACTTGCACTCAGTCACCACAGCTATACACACACATATAGACACATACATATATATACACATATATATAATTTTTGTGTGTGTGTGTGTGTATATGTGTGTATGAAGCATGGGTATTTTGATATATGTATATATATATATATATATATATATATATATATATATATATATATATATATATATATATATATATATATATATGCCAGCAACACTCATAACAATGACAAAACAATTACATTGTCAATCATGTTACATTATTATTAAAATGTTTCCTGTTCTTTCTCATTACTTCTTTAACACACTACTTCTCTGCTGCGAAGCGCGGGTATTTTGTAGTATTTAATCTAGTATCTAGTATTTAATAATCTCTTACTCAGCTGGTAACATTGTGATTACTAATTCTGTTATTGTTATGATCTTGAGAGTTCAGAAGCACACAAATTCTTAAAAAATGCTCAAAATTCTTACTAGAGGAAGAAACCGTCAACCTCGGCTAGTCACACAAAAGGGCAACAAAAAATCTTTATAAATAAAACTTATTTATAAAAACAACTAAATTTTGGAGCAGAAGCATAATCTCTGAGGAGTACAAAGCAAAAGACACAAATAGCAATACCTTTAAAACAGGCGATTCCAAAAGCAAACAAAGTCCCAATCTGAAAACCCAAAAGGCAAAGTCATAAAAAGAGCACAGATTAAAAAAATCCAGTAAATCACAATCAAATCACAGTAGAAAACTCACCAGACCACAAATGCATGCAGGATGAACTGCAAGGGAGTGTGCGTTATCCTCACCGTTACAGTCCCTTGAAGGTCCCCATGAAGGACCACCCAAAAAACACACGTGCAGATATATAGAAACAAAATGACCAACAATAGTAACATAAACAAAAAGTGTAGCTACTGGCAAGTAAGGCAGGATCAAGCACGGGTCAAATGCGTACCAAAAGAAATCTCTCAGTCCAAAATAATTCATTTTCAAAAGGTTTAGAGAAAATTCAAAACAAACAGTCCACACAAGAATAGAGAAACATTATTACACATGTAGAATAAAAGGCAAAAAAAAGGAAAAATGTTTCTTCTTGTTAAACTTCAATTGTTTCTATACTTAAGGATGAGGTATTTCTCTATGCTCTACTTCTACGTTCTAAACGCACATACAAGTGATCATGTGTGCCCTCCATGTCTTACTTATGTCAAGGCAAGTCACTAACTGAGACTAATCAGTAATCAGAGGGACCAGAAATAGTTAGAATATACCAATTCAATTCAGCTTTTGGGGGTCATAAGAACCTCCCATAGACTATGCACTAATATATAGGCAAACATTTAATATAACTTCAATAACTAGCAAACAGCACTTACACAAAAGAATCAAAAATTAAAAAAACAGACATAAAAATGTCATTTTAAACCCACAATTGAACTGACTAACAGGCTGAGTCAAGCCAAATTACAAATAGCACACAAATTACAAATAGCAAATATAAATATGGTGGATAGGAAGGAGGAAGAGGTGGAGTCAGGGCGGCCAGAACAGGAACTCATGTGGCTGAGAAGGTGGATTTTGGGTGCCAGAAATGATGTCATTATGTTGTGCCGGAAGTGATGTCAACTGTGGGTGGACCCTGGTCAGGCTGGCGAATAACACTATTTGAACCTGTAAACTGTCTCCTGTGAGTGACAGTTATATAGATAGATAGATAGATAGATAGATACTTTATTAATCCCAAGGGAAAATTCACATAATATATATAGTGGTATATATATATATATATATATATATATATATATATATATATATATATATATATTGTGGAACAGGACCCGGACACAGACAGACGGACAATGGTTTTGCATCCAACATACTCATATTTATTGTACAATATTTACAATATAGTTCAGTGCACAACCCAGTGCCTCCAGCACCGATCCCCCAAAGTCCAGGCCTCACAGTCCAGTGCCTGCCTTCTGGCCACCTCCACTCCTCTCTCTCCAGACTCCAGTCCACTTCCACCCAACTCTTGTCATTGAATGAGGGGAGGTGGCCCCTTTTATAGTGGCCCGGATGGGCTCCACCGACACTCCTCCGCGGACACTCCACTGTGTGGCGGAAGTGCCGGCTGCGCACCAGGAAGCCCTCCGGGTGTCCCCAGTCTTCTTTCCCTCAGCATTTCCTGGTGTGGCGGAAGTGCTAAGGACCAGAGCTCTTCAGGCACTGGGACGCCCCCTGGCGTTGACCACGGGCCCCTACAGGGTTGAGCTTCCAAGTTCTGCACCTTTGGTCCCCAGTGCAACCAGGGCAGTCGCCCCCTCGTGGTCTGGGGAGGCGCAAGCCCTCCTCCGGTCCTCCTGGGCGTCCCGGCTGGGTACCACCCCCTGCCGTCCGCTACAATATATATATATATATATATATATATATATATATATATATATAAAGAAATATGAGATACACTAAGGTAATGAAAGAACACTGGAAATCCAGCCAAGTTATTGCAAAGTTTGGGTAGAAGAAATAAATGTTACACCGAAGTGCCTTCAGCACTCACTGTTCCAAACTGGTCATGTTGTGGCTACTATGGAGCCTCCACATTTCATTTTTAGAGAGAGAGTTGCTGGGAGCCTGCACTGATAATGCATATTTCTGAACCCACCAAACAAGCCACATGACAAACCACCTCAGGATCCCAATTCTGGACCCGAGTGAAGCCACACAACAGGTGACGCCTCAGCACTACACTTTTTCGAATGGAATGGAACAGATGTGAGGTTTTTTCACAATGGCTGGAGTGCCAATCCTTCCACCAACCTTTTATGGTGGTTTATTTATTTTATCGTTATTACTTTGACATCACCGCAGCACCATTTACTAGCATACCAGCTCTGATGCGTTTGGGTTTGTGGAGTTCATAACAATCTGTTTTTTTTTAAGATATTTGGGTTACCTCTTAAGTAACTAATGACTACCCTGCTGAGATCATAGGTGTAGCCAGTGGTGTGGACTTATGTGTTTCAAATGTATTTCATGTCTGTTCCAGTTGATTGATCATAGATGGAATTATGATTCAAAGATTTTCTGAAATTCTCACTAACCTTAAAATCAATTCCTAGCAACATTCCTGACTGAGAAAAAGTATCTCACATTCATGCCAAAACCCATCTATCAATCCATCCATCTCTCAGTTTCATACCCGTCTACCCAGTTCAGGATTACAGGGAGCCTGTCCCTATCCTGGCAGTGTTGCATGAAAAACAGGGGACAAGTCTTGAATGGGTTAATCAGACTATAAGCTTAATGTCACTATGCTCTGTACAAAAATTATTTTATAAATCCACTCACATGTACAGGTCAAATTTAGCACACTAGGGCTCATTATTTAGAATTGCTAGGCAAGCATTAGAAAGGGACAACTACGAAAATGGGCTTTGTAGTATTTCTGTATGTTAGAGTTGAAATTGAATCCTCTCCTTGCCTTGTTTGGAATGGCATGATTTACCTAAGTAAGGGACTGCACGTGGAGAAAACAGTATAAAAGACTTGGACAGCAGCCAAACACCTCGGAGCTGACGGACGGATGGGACTTATCGACATCCATCCTGAAAATCCTTCCATCACAGCGAAGAAAATGTCAGACTGTATACATTGAGATCCCACGTTGATAAAAGTCTTGCTATGGCTTCCTTCGTTTGGAATGCCGCGTAAATCATCATTAAAGAAAGCGAAGTTATTTTCTCTTATGTGATTTCTTACCGTCGTATCACTATGGGAGAGGTATCACCTTTTAATATTATATCTGTATAGTTTCGGGTTAAGACGTTGCAATTGCAAAAGAACTTATTCCAACCTGGGAGCTAGTGACCCCTGCAGGAAATAAATGGGAATCCCCCCACACTTATACACACTGACCATGGGCTAGTTTAAAGTCACCAACAACCCCAACATGCACATCTTGGGATAGAAAGAAGGATTTCCCTGTGAAAGCCACATACAGCCGCACAGCAAAATGTTCACACTCTGAAGCCATTGTTATAAGATCTGGATTTGGAGTCACACTTCTGGAGCTGTGAAGCAGCAGCACTAATCACTGTATTTGCTCTGTAGGATTAATCCTCATTTAAGAAAGAGAGTACTTGGCAAACGATGGCGTCTCCACTTCCATTCTGCTTATTAAAGTGCTACAATATCAACTGCCAAGGGAAGAAATGCATAAATGTGAAGGATATGACTGCAGAGCAGGAGTTCATTTGAAGATGGAGAGCAGTCTCTGATTAAGAGATTGATTTTAGTAAAAAATCTGCTTCTAGTGCCACCGTGCAGGACTGGCGGGTGACACCAATCCTCTAAATCACCTGATGGCATCATCACTTAATATACAGTATATATATACTGCTCAAAAGAATTAAAGGAACACTTTTTAATCAGAGTATAGCATAAAGTCAATGAAACTTATGGGATATTAATCTGGTCAGTTAAGTAGCAGAGGGGGTTGTTAATCGGTTTCAGCTGCTGTGGTGTTAATGAAATTAACAACAGATGCACTAGAGGGGCAACAATGAGATGACCCCCAAAACAGGAATGGTTTAACAGGTGGAGGCCACTGACATTTTTCCCCCCTCATCTTTTCTGACTGTTTCTTCACTAGTTTTGCATTTGGCTACAGTCAGTGTCACTACTGGTAGCATGAGGCGATACCTGGACCCTACAGAGGTTGCACAGGTAGTCCAACTTCTCCAGGATGGCACATCAATACGTGTCATTGCCAGAAGGTTTGCTGTGTCTCCCTGCACAGTCTCAAGGGCATGGAGGAGATTCTAGGAGACAAGCAGTTACTCTAGGAGAGCTGGAGAGGGCCATAGAAGGTCCATAACCCATCAGCAGGACCAGTATCTGCTCCTTTGGGCAAGGAGGAACAGGATGAGCACTGCCAGAGCCCTACAAAATGACCTCCAGCAGGCCACTGGTGTGAATGTCTCTGACCAAACAATCAGAAACAGACTTCATGAGGGTTGCCTGAGGGCCCAAATGTCTACTGCGCCATGTGCTCACTGCACAGCACCGGGAGCTCAATTGGCATTTGCCATAGAATACCAGAATTGGCAGGTCCACCACTGGCGTCCTGTGCTTTTCACAGATGAGAGCAGGTTCACCCTGAGTATATGTGAAAGACGTGAAAGGGTCAGGAGAAGCCGTGGAGAATATTATGCTGCCTGTAACATCGTTTAGCATGACTGGTTTGGTGGTGGGTCAGTGATGATCTTGGAGGCATATCCATGGAGCGACTCACAGACCTCTACAGGCTAGACAACGGCATCTTGACTGCCATTAGGTATCAGGATGAAATCCTTGGACCCATTGTCAGACCCTACGCTGGTGCAGTAGGTCCTGGTTTCCTCCTAATGCACGACAATGCCCGGCCTCATGTGGCAAAGTATGCAGGCAGTACCTGGAGGATGAAGGAATTGAAACAATTGAATGGCCTTCACGATCCCCTGACTTAAACCCAATAGAACATCTGTGGGACATTATGTTTCGGTCCATTAGGCGCCGCCAGGTTGCTCCTCAGACTGTACAACAGCTCAGGGATGCCCTCATACAGATCTGGGAGGAAATGCCACAAGACACCATCCGTCGTCTCATTAGGAGCATGCCCGACGTTGTCAAGCATGCATACAAGCTCGTGGGGCCACACAAGATACTGAAAAGCATTTTGAGTAGCAGAAATTAAGTTTTTGAAAAATGGACTAGCCTGCCACATCTTCATTTCACTCTGATTTTAGGGTGTCTACACAATTGAGCCCTCTGTAGGCAGAAAACTTTTATTTCCATTAAAAGACTTGGCATCCTTTTGTTCCTAAGACATTGCCCTGTCGTTATTTGTATAGATATCCAACTTCATATTGAGATCTGATGTATCTAATGTGTTTCTTTAAAGTGTTCCTTTAATTTTTGTGAGCAGTATATATATATATATATATATATATATATATATATATATATATATATATATATATATATATATATACAGTATATGCCTGCCATCTGGTCCCTGAGTGAAGTCAACTTTTTGTAGAATAATATATTCTTATGTCACTTATAACAGCTGAACTTATTCTATATTTCAAAATGTTTTACCTCACAGGTTTCACCTGATCCATGAACGTATCCATTTTTGAGTATATCATTTATTGTGGCATGATGGCCTGTTTGTGGTGTTTAGCTTTGCTTTAGCTCTCCTGATCCTGCCATCAGACCGAATTCACTGCTCACACTCAGTCATTGTCTGTGTGCTGTTTTCCTGCTCAGCCATGTCTGTATAACACAGTTATGTGGGAGGTTAGGTTAGCTGACCATATGGGAGATTGGACCCTATAATGGACTGGAGGCCTTCTGAAGTTTATTCCTGCCTTAAACCTCATGCTGTAGGGCAGTGATTTTCAAGCAGTGTGCCATGGCATAGTGGGGCGCCGTTCCAGCTAATCAGGTGTGCCTTGGAAATAATAACACAGCACACCAGGGTCCTCATGCGGTGAAGAACTGTCTGAGGAGGACAGGACTAACTTGAGAAGGGGGCATAAAAGCAGCTCCGTGATCGTTATGTTGCAGACACAGCACAGACACGTCTACTGGCTGCTAGAGTCCATTTGCCTTGGGTGTGTGTTCATCATAGTGTCTCACAAGACCAGTGGGCAGTGGGCATACAAGTTGCCTCTGAGCCAGAGAGGGCAGGCAAAGGGATGAAGCAGCTGAGAGATGCCAGCAAAATGGTCACAATGAACCATGGCTGCGAACTCCGATCTCAGAGCTTCTCCAGTAGTCCCAGCAGAGCACATGTATGGGATATAATGCGTTTGCGGTCAGAAAGACGGTGGTGTACCTTAGGATGTTTATGGTTACAAAAAGTCTGCCACCAAAGAAAAATTTGTGAGCGACAGTTGGCTTTGTGCCCCTGAGGACACCAAGTTATTCTATAACATTTCAGTAATTATTTACTGCTCTAATGCTGATCTTTCTGATCATAAAATAGGTCATTACAATAGCAATTGATGTGAAGAATTAATGATTAATTGCAGAATTATGGTATTTGAGGATTCCTCTAGAGCAGGGGTGTCGAACTCCGGACCTGGAGGGCTGCAGTGGCGGCAGGTTTTCATTCTAACCCTTTTCCTAATCAGTGACAAGCTTTCACAGCTAATTAACTCTTTTTCCCTTCATTTTAATAGACTTGTCCTTAAGGATTCAGTGCTCTAAATTGATTATTTTCTTCATTAAATTACATCCAAACAGAAATGAGATGTGAAACGAGCTGACAGATGACACACTAAACCGAGGCTTCAAACTCCAACCAATTTCACTTCAACCAGTTCCTTAATGAGAAGCCAATTCTTTCTGTTAATTAAATCCATCATTTAATTCCACGGCTCGTTGCTGCTTTCCTTCTGCCACAGCAGCCATTTCCTAAACTGTTGACTTTCTGTTTTTCTAAGAACACTGTCAAGATTTTTTGGTGACCTGAGAGATCAACAAATTAAGGAAAAAAAACAACTAAGGGGTGAGTCAAGTTAATTACAATTAAGGCAAAAGAAGTTAATTAGCAGCAAAAACTGGTAACTAATGAAGAAGATGGTTAGAATGACATCCTTGCAGCAACTGCGGCCCTCCAGGACTGGAGTTTGACACCCCTGCTCTAGAGTGCCTCTTTTTCTTGCACAATTTGACTCATCTCATATCAGGCTTAAGTTTCGAGTTTCATCTCTAGACTGTCCTCAAGAAACTGTGACACTCAGACAGACACACACACACCATCGAGATTTCCATGTCTTCAGTATTAGGGGACTCTAAAATGTTGAGATCAGTCAAAAACTGGAGATTGACATTTTTGACGAATCTAAAACTTTCGCTTCTCCCCCATGGCTGATATGTTATGCTGGGAGAGGGTATAAAGCA
Source organism: Polypterus senegalus (assembly GCF_016835505.1). NCBI lineage: Eukaryota > Metazoa > Chordata > Cladistia > Polypteriformes > Polypteridae > Polypterus > Polypterus senegalus. The sequence goes on along the minus strand of NC_053167.1, from coordinate 2,326,586 downwards.
GAAAAGGTTGAAAAACACTGCTGTAGGGTAGGGATAGGGGTCCTGCCCTTAATGACTCTGAATTAGATTAAGATATTTTGTGAATATTATGTTTCTTTAACAATTACAGCAGGTAAATCAAATTCAAAACCTGGAAGGCTACTGTGACTGCTGGTGTGCAAAGCTACCAAAAGCAAGCAGGGAGCAAGCCAAACTCCCAACAGGTCTGCTTAGCAGAGACTCACCTGAACCCAGCCAGGCCCCTAATACTTGTCATGAAAGCAGAAAGTCCTCAATAATGTCTCACAATGGCGTCACTGGCCAGGCCAAACCTCTTTTGCCTGCCTGCAAAAGTCCTCCAGGGCTTGATTCCAACTTAAATGACCTGCTTTAGGCTTTTCCGGCCTATAAGATATGTTAGCCCTAAAATATCCTTAAATATCACAAAAGCCCAACCCCAGAAAGGGAACCCAAAACCTTAGCTGGTGCAAAGATGGGCTAACATTTTTTTATTTGAAATTTACCAAAAAATGTAACAAAATCTCCATCGAGCGAGGAAAAGCAGTAAAGAGGTTGCTTAAAAGGCCATCACAGTGAATGAAACACAATACAATAATTAGAAACCTAAGATAGAGCAAAATAACAACAGTTAGATAAAACCAAAACAAAAACCGGAACATTCAAACAGTATACTCATCATTTAAACATTGATTTGGGGAATTTGATGGGTGAGGATTCAAGTTCTCGTATGTATTTGGAGATCTGAAGTGTAATTATGGAGGTAAACATTATTTTGTGCCATTTCTGATATCCATTTTGCCCCATCTATGGAAGCCACCAGTTTTGTTTCATACAGGGGCTCAAAAATTTCATTTATGTTTATTTGATTTGTTTTTCACATTGACATTGTTGATTAGTTTATATTTGTCAGAGTGTCTTCTGCAATGCTCCTTGTGTCTAATGGCTGGTTATCCAAGAGATGTGTGTAGAACTTGACTGGAGTCCACCTGTGGTGAATGAAATTGGTTGGACAGTTCAGAAAGGCAAACCCCTGTTTATGTAACATTTACAATTCACATGCCCGTCAGGACAAAAACCAAGTCGTGAAGTCCAAGGATGTCTCTGTGGACCTCCACAACAAAACTATGGTGAGGCGTAGATTAAGGCGAGGGGATCAAAGTGTAACTGTGAAATGGAAGAAGTCTAGAGCCGCTAGGAATTTCTGTAGATTTGGCTGTCTGGTCAATCTGAGGAAAGGGAAAGTAGAACTTTGCTCTGGGTGGTGACCAAGAATCCAGTGGTCACTCTAACAAAGCTTCAGAAGTCCTCTACTAAGATGGGAGAACCTGTCGGAAGGATGACCATCTTGGCAGCACTCCCATCAATCAGACATTTATGGTAGGGTGGCTGGATGGAAGCCACTCTTGAATAAAAGGAATATGACAGGTTTAAGGACTCTGAGAGCACAAGAAAGAAGATTCTTTTGTCTAATGAGACAAAAATTGAACTCTTGGGGCAGAACTCCAAACACTAAATCTGGTGAAGACCAGGCCCTGTTTATCACCTGCCTAACACCATACGTCCAGTGAAGTATGGCAATAGCAGCATCATGCTATGGCGGTGCTTCTCAGTGGCTAGGACAGGGAGACTGGTTAGAATTAAGTGAAGGATGAATGTAGCCAAATACAAAGAGGTCCTTGAAGAAAACGGCCTCCGATAGTGGAGACAATTGACCTTTTCAGCATGACAATGACACAGCCAAAGCCCAAACTTAAACTCCAAGGAACATCTGTGGAGAGACAAGAAATGTCAGTGTACAGATTCATCCATCCATCCATTTTCCAACCCGCTGAATCCGAACACAGGGTCACGGGGTCTGCTGGAGCCAATCCCAGCCAACATAGGGCACAAGGCAGGAACCAATCCTGGGCAGGGTGCCAACCCACCACAGGACACACACAAACACACCCACACACTAGGGCCAATTTAGAATCACCAATCCACCTAACCTTCATGTCTTTGGACTGTGGGAGGAAACCCACGCAGACACGGGGAGAACATGCAAACTCTACACATGGAGGACCCAGGAAACGAACCCGGATCTCCTAACTGCGAGGCAGCAGCGCCACCACTGCGCCACCGTGCCACCCTGTACAGATTCTTCTCATCAAATCTAATAGATCTTGAAAGGATCTTCCAGGTAGAATGAGATTAACTACCTAAATCCAGATGTGTAAAGGGTCTTCTACAATGTACTAAATTAAGGGTCTGAGTGTGAATGGGGAGATTTCAATTTTTGATTTTTATTAAATTTGCAAACATGTTTTAAAAAACATTTTCACTTTGTCATTATGGGTTAGAGTGTAGATTAATGGGCGTAAATGGGAAATTTATCATTTAAATTGAAACCTACAGCTCAATAAAATATGCAGAATATGCAGATTTTCTGAATACTTTCTGAATCCAAGGTTTATTTCATTTGCACGTGCACTAATAAAATTATGAAATTGCTTGAATTTTCTGTTTTGTTCGAAATATGCTGCTTCCTTCTGTCATCGACACACTTGCTCAATGTTTTTAAAGCATTCACCAAGGAGACTCTTGTGAACCATTGCTTAAAGCTTATGTTAGACTCTGGGTCATTTAGCAGTAGCCTGACATGCACCTGTTCCAGAAGCACAATGGTATGCAACAAATAGAAGCTGTGCAGTTATTTAAAGTTAAATGATGTCTCTACATGTAGGGAAACAAAGTGGGGAAACACCTTGTCACATACATGTGCATGGGAGGGAGCTAAAGAGTGTGAATGAGAGTAACTCCATGCCAGACCAGGGGGTGGCGTAGTGCACTAACCCTTTTCTCTCGCTTCTCCGCAGACCAGTTACGGGAAATTCCACCTGACCCCACTGACGTCACTTCTGGTTCTGGAGCCCAATGGCGTCACTTCTGGTTCTGGGGCCCAATGACGTCACTTCCGGGCTCTGGCACCAGTGATGACGCCACTTCCACAACTCTCCTTTAAAGCCACCATCTTTGTGCCAGACAATCAGTTCTCTCTTGGACTCAAACCTGTACGTGCTGTACATCCTTTAAAACTAATTTTGTATCCAGAAAATAATATACGGGTGGCTACCCAAAACCTTTTTCATGTCTCCAGTCTATTTTTGTGACAGCATGCAAAACAGAATACCAAGTTGAGTGCTTCTAAGCACAAGATGGCTTCGCTCTGTCCATTATAGACTACAGCTTAAATACTATTTTGACAATAAAGACAAAAATTATAATAATAATCCTTAGACTGGTGTAGAAAAGTGGACACAAACACAACAAAATAAAATTAAATAAGCATTGCTAAAGGGTAATCTAATTTAAAGTATAATCATCTTTACAACTAGGGGGCTTCACCCTCTGCTTGTGTCACTCGTAAACCCCCGGGTTTGGTTAACCAGATATACAATTTAAAGATATTGTTATTGTCATTTTTTGATATTTGCCAGTAATAAAGCTGTAGTGAACGAGCCACTTCGCATCTCTGCCTCTCGTGTTGTGAAGAGGGGGGCTGAACGCATGCTAAGGAGATGCGGTCACTCCTCGGAAACCTCCTGTTAAACGGTGATACAATGGGAAACAAATAATTTTTTTTTCCTCCTCTATGCGCGATCTGCATGTCGTGTGCTCGTCTATCATTTAAAAGCCTGTACAGTAGCTGTCCTTTTGTCTCACTTCCTTGTCTCGTGGGATGTTAAAGTGTCTCTGGGAAATTGTTTGTAAGTAGGGCGTGACGTGCAAGTCGTCTCATGGGACTTCAAAGTGTCTTCCGTGCAAGTCGTCTCACGGGACTTCAAAGTGTCTTCCGAGAAGATTGCATCTCGACCCAAGATTTTTTTATTATAATAGAGAGATGGGTTTACAGTAAAACGTGTATTAAATCTCTGCAAACACCGTCCTCCAGTGTTCATCACTATCTGTGACTCGACAGATTACTCTCTTCACATTCACTTCTGATGCACTGAAAAAGTTCTCCATAGTTGATCTCCCGGTGGGAAGCCTCTGCTGTTGTGCATTGATTGAATGATGGTATTGTTTTCTTTGCATATTAGGATGCAGTAAACAGGAATTGTGGGAAAACATTTAAAGATAATCATTAATCATTATTTCAGGGACCTAAATTAAAGTTATATATTTATGGGGGTGCATGGTAAGACTATGATTATGTTGACTCCATCACCGTAATCAACCTGTTAGGCCGGTGGCCTAAATAAAAAGCTGCCCCTTGTTACACTTGTTTATACTGCTGAAAAATAGTAATTTCTTATTCACTCATATGACAAGTATTCAATCATGTTTGTGAAATGTGAAATTCAAAAAAATGAAAGGAACCCAGCCAATGCAGCCTAATTCCTACATGTTTTCTGAAATATGTGTATTTTCCTGAGATAGTCTTTCCGAGTGGCTCTTCTCTCATGTCCTAAGGTTTCTACATGCAGATCCAGCAGTGATGATTCCACTTAAAACATCTTGGAGGGTGTGATATAGCGGGTCCGCGGCTCGGAAAGAATGGCCAGCTTTTAAATAAATAGTCGTGGTAGTGTGGCCAGAGTGGTTCCTGGGCGAGATTTGGGCATGGGAATGGGCATTTCTGCACTGAAATGTACAGGTGCAGGATCACCCGTGTCTGTAATTGATGCCGGGAGTTGCTAATCGCCGCATCTGTGCCACATCCCCATTATAATTAGGAGGAGCTTGAGTGCAGAGAAGAGATCAAAAAAGAGAGCGGAGGTTAATGGAAAGAGTGAGAGAAGAAGGCAGGAGGCGAAGGAGCCGGTGCGGGAGCGAGCTAACGTAATGGCAGGCAGCTAGGAAGTGAGCTCTAGTATAGTGTTTGGCCAGCACTTGTTGGCAAGCTGTGCAAGGTCTGTGACTAATTGTTTTTTTTGTTTTTTATAACAAAAGGGATCCCAAAAAGATAGAAAAAACAATATTCCCCCAACACTTATGTAGTGCAGTAAATATAATCCACTCTTATTGAACCTTAGTATCAATATCAAAACACTCAGAAAACCACTAAATCCTAACTCATACTTTATCAACAATGAAGTGAAATTCCCAAAAGAAAAATAACTATGAAAAGAAAAAAAAAAAATCACAATCGATATTACTCTATGAAAGAAGAAAAGCACCTGAAACAGGTTCCCCATCCTTATCCCATTTATATAAACTGCAGTTCCCTTTTTAACCCCATGTTATCTTTATATAACTTAGGGGAACAGCCCCTTCATTTGTGTTTAATTAGTTCGAACACTTCTTACCTGCAGTTTTGTACAATAATAATGTGCAAATGCAGCCGTTAGGTTGTTTATACTGTAACGTAAATACTGCTATTTCAGTCTATGCTTATTGAGCAACACAAATGTTTTTTCCCTTCCATTCTCTTTCAGATAGGTGATTGTTTGCAGATTTGTGTGTTTCTCTACTAGCGGCTTGTGCACACTCTCATTCGGAGTTTTGATTAACATGTTCTGGGGATCCAAGGGGCTGTCAGATAAATAAAAGAGGAAAATACACAAAATATACAAGTTGATGTAACCTCACTCAAAGTAAAATGAACACCGTAAACTAATTTATAGTTGAAATCTCACAGAACGTTTCTCATTTTTAAGATAGACCAGTTTGCAGAACTGCCAATGATCTTCAAAGGACGATTTTGAAATTTCAAAAGTTTGTCGAGCTAAATCTGTTTTGAAAAACTCCCTTTAAGTGCATCACATTTCAAAAAAAATGGGTCTGTGTTTGCTGCATTATATGCAAACTAACCAACAAGGAATCTTTACAAATAGAAGATTTACTTGCAAAAAATATGAAAAATACAGAAAAATGCTCAAAAGACAAAAAGCAGCATTGTAAAGGCAATTTTACAGCAAACGAGTCCCAATATACATTGCAAAAAAATATTCCAAGAACAAAATGAATAATATTAAAAAATCAAAACAAGAAAACAATGCTCACAACAACTCCACTGTAAATGACCGAATTCCAGTACCTGAGCCTTCTCAGCTCACTTGTACAGCCAGAGGGAGGGCTAAGTAGTCATGATGTCAAGATGCCCCGCCCCTTTTGGGCTCCACCCACAAAGAACAACAAATACTACAGACAGTATATAATAATAGACGCACTGTAATAGAAAAAACAAAAAAATATATATGTATATATATATACACTGTATATACTAGGGGGCTGTGCCCCCTACTCACTTCGCTTGCCCACCCCACAACACCCACCCCCGGGGGCACACTTCACGCTAGCCACTTCGTGTCTCTGCCGCTCGTGTTGTTTGGGGGTGTTGTTTTGAATGAACGCACGCTAAAGACGGATCAGCTGTTGTCTTGCTACATGATCTGCATGTCACCCTGCGCGTCGATCATTTAAAATCCTGTACAGCAGCTGTCCTTTTGTCTCACTTCCTTGTCTTTAGTGGGACATTAAAGTGTCTCTGAGAAGTTGTTTGTAAGTAGGGCATGACATGCAAGAAGTCTTGTGGGACTTCAAAGTGTCTTCTGTGGAAGTAGTGTCGCGGGACTTCAAAATGTCTCTTTGAGATGATCACGTCTCGGCCCAAAATTTTTTATATAATAGATAGATGGGTTTACAGTAAAACATGCATTAAATCTATATATAAAACACATAAATAACCTCTAACACATAGGGTCATTATTGTCACATGTACAGAATACAGTGACATCTTTTCTTGCATGTGATAAACAACATGCAGCAATTGAAATTCTATTGAGAAAAGCTCTCTAAACGTTCATCAGTTATAAATAAAAAAATGCAAAGAGAAGAATTCATCATGTAAATGACCTGTAATGTTACTCTGTTGCTATGTGACAAAGACCTTTAGGACACTTTTAATGGTACAAGTCTTAAGAATAAGAAAAATAAATATAACTGTGCAGCAAAGTCCTTGCTGTTGTTCTGATTCTCCATCTGACGTCCTCCTCCTCACTCATGTCTCATAGTCAGTTATACCTGAGTGGGCAGACGGTCACAGTTAACACCCACAAACATGATCTGGATTGAATAAACATTTTTATTTTGTTTAAGGCACCATTAACTTATATTATATCCATTTCTTTCATATCTTTTACTTCCTATGAATAAGGATGTTTGTACTTTATTAGTTACCATGGCCACAATCCAGCAGATCTGTGGCTCAAATCGACTGAATCATTAGTTTAAAGATAAACACTTATCCATCCATACATTTATAATTGTATAATCCAGTTCCTGATCATTGGATATATAGTATGGTGTGTGGACATCAGAGTGCACTGGATAGCTAACCTTGAACTCAAATGTTGACTAGTTAAGACCAAAATAATAACAAAAGAGGGGAATTTTTGAACAAAATGAAGGAATAACAAAAGTAGGGAAGAGATATAATGAAAGCAAGATAAAAAATAATAAAACACATACCATCAGGACGTATAAAGCAAGCAAAAGGGCCCATGAGATTGGTGGTCCTCTTACCCACTGTTGTACTGTCCTCTGCTCACCTTCACAACAGATCTCAATCCTTCTCCAATCAACTGGCCTTCCAACCCCAACAGTGGTGTTCTTGTCCACCTGCTACCTCCCAACTACCAATAAGATGGCAGAAAGGGTTTTTTAAGCTTGAGGCCACCGACAATTCTGTGTGAACCTGGGTAGAAAACACAAATCAGCTAACTTCAATGTTCAGCCATGCTCCCAATTCATGAAACCTTGTGGAAAAATTTGAGAAAAACCCGAGTGTAGCTAGTGCGATTCTATTTATGTCTCACTCTAGTAAGTAGAAGTAGCTGGCCTTTTATACCCAAAATCACCAAACGACCTCTTCATCATCATTTCACTTTCAAAACAAATGCAATTTAATACTAGAAATTTTACCTGGCTGTAGCAGATGGATGATCATTCCTGGAGGGTGGGACTGGACCGTGTGTCTGCCTGGAGGGTTGCCAACTAGGATCCTGAGCTGTTTCGTTGTGTGGTGGTTGCGGAAATGCACGGTACCAGTGCATGCTCCCCAACCTGACCTGACCTGAACCCACACTAAAGTGAAAGTGAAAATCAATAATTAGTTTTTTTGGTTTTGCTGAGGTTAAGTTGTTGACAATTCACATAGTCTTCCATCCGACTCCTCTCCTCTGTCTCATCCCTTTTTCAATACACCCATTAGTGCAGCATCATTTGAGAATTTCTGCCAGTGACATGACCTTGTGTGATTTTAGTTGCTGGAGGTGAACAGCGTGAAGGACACAGACCCGTTCCTTGTGGTGCTCCAGTGACACTCACATCCATATCAGAGACATAGCTCTTGGGCCCCACAAACTGTGCTCTGCCAGACACGATAGACTCATCCACCTATAGAGCTCTGTGCTTACTCCTTAACAGAAACAGCTAGATGGTACTGAAGGCACAGGAGAAATCAATAAACAAATCCTCACAGTTCACCTCTGGCAGTTGTGGATGAAGGAACTGTGTCCAGGTATTACCAAAGTTAACAGAGCTAGTGTACTAAGAAGGTTGTTATTGCGCAAACAGAGGAATAGACACAAATTATTAAGTATAGAAATAAAATGAGGACTGTGAACGATGCCATCCCTAAGCGTGAATTTGTTTAATTTTCCTTTTTGTTGTTTTCTAGCGGGTTCCACATGTATTATTGGTCTTTTGTTAGTGTGCCTCTCCTTAATGTATACCAGAAAAAATGGGTTGCTGAAGGTTTGCCCCATAATGCGGAGATACAGCATGGATGGGACTGATTGCCTAAAGAGAAGAAAAAGTGGTCTGTGTAGAATTGATACAGTAGCATGATATCGAAGAAAAGGCTCACTTTAAACCAAGGAAATTAGACTTTTCCATACTCAATATTAAGGTACAAAATGTAGATTTCTATCAACTTTTGGGCTATTTCTGTTAACCAGAAGTGGTACTTTACTTTTTATTCATGCAGCTGCAGAGTCTGACTCATTCAACTTTACTTTTATAATAATTGTTCAATATATTTATTAATTTGAGTTGATTTGTTGTTAATTGTTCTTTAATGTACATAATATAAAAATATAATCATTGTCTTGCAGTTTACTTCTCTAATATCCATCCCCATATTTGAGTATACGAGAAATTCTAGGGGAGACCACTCCCGATTTTTATCATTAACACCGAATTCTCCTTCAAGGATACTTTTGTGCCACTTTACATTTATGGTAAAATGTGCTCTAAAATGTGCTTTACGTCAAAACCGTTATTCCATTGTTCAGAATCAGTGACACATTTTCAAAGAAACAAAAATTATAGTGAATCATTCTTGTAAATAATCAGCATGGTATATGGGAAATGCGGTATAGTAGGGAAATTTTTTTGCACTACTTTACATAATAAAACTGATTTACGTGTACATCCTGCGGTGGGTTGGCACCCTGCCCGGGATTGGTTTCTGCCTTGCGCCCTGTGTTGGCTGGTATTGGCTCCAGCAAACCCCTGTGACCCTGTATTCGGATTCAGCGGGTTAGAAAATGGATGGATGGATGGATGGATTTACGTGTACATTTCAGTGTGTGCACTGTGATCACAAGATGCAGGTGTTCTAAGAATTCCAAAGAAAAATTCCAGTAAGCCTACTTTACGTCTACTTTTTATTCCCACGCTTATGTTTATTTCTCTTATATAAATAAAATGAGTTTTTTTTTGGATGCTTCAGTAGTTTTTGATTTATGTTTTGTGATTTTTTCATTAATATATCATTCTTATTGATATTGTTATGTTCATTTATTTTTTATGTATTGCATATTCATATTATTGGTCTATAGCCCTTGTATTCTGTGGGTGGACCCTAAAGGGGGGGCCACAGTGGCCTCACTCCTTAGGACCACCCCTCAGCCTTTATGTTCAGCCTGAAGGCCAAGTCCGGCCGAGGCCCATTAGCATTTGTGCAGTTCAGCTCATTCTAAGTAAGTACATTTTTATATTTCCTGGTTAATTGTTATTTTTGGTTGGGTTTTGATAACTGGATTTACGGATTCATTTTCTTTGTTGTATTTTGCCTTTTTTCCCTTTGTCCTTCTATTTGTTCTTCTTGTCATTGTTTAAAAAATTCTATGAATTAAATATATATATATATATATATATATATATATATATATGTTTTATTTATGATCAGGCTTTTTTTCTTTCTTTCTTTTATTTTACAAATTCCTTTTGACCACTAAAATAATTCAGACATTGTTTCAGGGTTTTGGAGGTTAAGAAACCTTCCAATCGCATCTCTTTTGATACCTGATAATGTTTTTAACAGTGCTGAAAATAAGTTATGTTCTTCTATGCAGCCATTTTTTCTTTGTTATGAGCACCGCCAATATGAGGAGTATTTGTGGACAGTTGCTGTGCCACTGCTAGAGAAGGACAATCGGGAGTGTGCAGTGCATAACATTTCTGAGCTAAGAGTATAAATGTTCCATTATGAACTTCCTGGTTATTCTCGATTGGATTTTCCCTTTGCATTAATTCCTTCTTGTTCTTGAAATGCAAGTTACAACCATTGTGTGCCCAGCTTTTTGACTACGATTTATGATTTTTGCTCTGGTTATTTGGTCCATTTTATTTTTTGATTACCAAACTTTCCCACATCGTTTCCTGACTATGATTCCTGAAACACTGAACACTGTTTGCATAGCTAATAGTCTTATTGGTTCTGACACTTTTGATTCAGCGACACTGCAATTCCTCTCAAAGCTGCTGCCAATTTGTGCAGTCAGTACAACTGTGTTCCTCTCCTTTGACAGACATTTTTGTGTGTTTGAAGTATTTTTTGGACTTTCGGGTTTGATTCATTTTTGAGGCCTAACACACTTTTCCACATTTTGCGCGATGTAAATTATAAGAGGGGCTACCTACTGTTCATCTACTGCTACCGTATATTCTCACATTTAAGTTCTTCCACAGATAAGTCAGGGCTTGATTTTATCGTATTATTTCCGGTATTTTATAATGTCGGTCATATAAGTTGAATGCGGAAAACTCATGCTATTGGTGATTATGATATGCTAACGCCCACCTGAGACAGTGACCATGGAGCACACTCTCAGGTGTAGTAGTACAGTGTTTTTTGTATCTCACACCCTCATACACCTCTATTGTAAGAGCATCCCTTATCTATGATGGAGCGTTCGATCAGAAGAAAATATGAAGCTGGTTTAAAATTAAAAGTCATTGAAGTAGCGAAAGAAATTGGTAACGGTGGAGCTGCAACAAAATTCGATATGTCTGAGAAACTAATGTGAGATTGGAGGAGGCAAGAAGATGTAAAAAAAAAAAGTGTTGTATTTTTGAATGGGATTTTATGATCCAGACCCGACCTATATGTGCATATATACGGTAAATAAGAAGATCTTAACTAATATACACTATAGCAAACACTATTCGAAAATGCTACTTAATGTAAACATATGGATTATAACTCAGTGTTTCTCAACCTTTATGGCCTTGGGACCCATTTTTGCCTTTTTAAGTTTACTGATGACTCACAGCCAGCAATTAAAGACTTGGTTTGGGGTTACACATGTAATTAAAAGAACAAGGGGCGTTGTCCCCCTTGGTGAAATAAGTGTGATTAAAATTATAGGGAGGTACCCTTGGTGAAGTGCTTGTGGTTAGAAATGGGGAAAAATATTGTGCAGTGTGTCACCCCATGTAGTGGCAAGGTTGGCACCAGAGTACACAATGGGCATCTTGTAGTTCGGAACTAACTGGGATCAGACTCGAGAGAATTCAGACACGGAGACACACACACACAAAAAGGTGATATTTTCCAAAAACAAAAGTGGGTTTTGTTTACAGGTACACACACACACACATATGTCCCAATCAAAAATAGTGAATGATATTTACAATGTATTTTGACAGAACCAAAATGAAAAATAAAGACAAAAATGAATGTACTGTCACATACGCACGCTTAGGTGACAACTAAAGGGCTTGAATAAAAGTAATTCCACGCCTGACCAGGGGTGGCAAAGTGTACTGATTCTCTCCCTCAATTCCTTGCAGACCATTCTCGGGAAGTCCTGCCCAGTTCCGGGGCAACCAATGAGAGAGAATCAGTGCAACCATTTAGTCGTCCCCTAAGTGCTCATGTATGACAGTTCACAAAACAGTAGTCATCCTAAAGAAAAAAAAAACAATCAGGAAGAAACTACACACAACAAAGTCCAAAGACAAAACCCCTAGAGGAGGGAAGTGCCTCTTATATTTGAGTTTTGAAATCTTCACCCAATCCTGCGACTCGCTTCTTCTTCCTTTAAACAAATCACGACAGACGCAGGTACATTCTGCACAGGATTACACTAAATCCCTACAAGGCATACATTTAATAGACTAGCAGCCGCATGGGGGCACAAGCGGGCACAAGAGCAAGCATGAGCACACCCCAACGTGCTCTCCGAAAGTAAGTTCATTTTCCTGTATGTTTCTCATGTTTTTATCTTGGGATCCCCTTCTCAAACTATAGTAATGCATGTCTGCACTAAATTGACTAAACTAAGACATTTCACACTTTGCTCTTTGCTAACGACAAGGACTAGGGAGACACTCGCCTTTATGATTGGGTCCAGCAGTCCTGAGCTGGCAGCGGAGTGCCTGTCCCGTCGCCAGCACCACACAACACTTAACTGCCGAAGGCAAAGTCAAAATTCTCGTGGAAACGCACCCCAGCACTTCAGCAACATGAACTCGATGTTTGTTTAAACTGGTAATGCCTAGCTGGCAGATTACCACATGCAGCACTGTTGATTGCTACTCCAGACAGGAGGGAGGGTATGTCACCCTTCATTGACCACCCAAAAGTGAGTCGCAACCCGTTGGTTGACTGTTTTAAATTAATTGGACTGTACAAAGCTGAAACAAACGTCATGGCAGCTAATTACAGAAGATAAGCACAGATCTTTGTAGAAAAACCTTAATTAAAGGCTAACATATAAAGTAAGGCAGAATAAATTCACTTGCAGCATTGGCAACGTTTAAGATAAAACATCTACAAACTCAATTTAAAAAAAATCCAGAACTTGCACCTTTATGAATCAATACTTAACATTTCATTGATCCAAACCAAATCACTCTTTTGAATGGCTGGCATAATCATTACGGAGGACCTGACGTGTAGGATACTAATGGCTATTACATGACTTTGAAATTACAGCTGAGTCCAATAATCATCATTTTGAAGGCAGCAGGGTGCATAGCAAAATAAATATTTATTGAATAGAACAACTTCAGCATTTCTACAGTGCATTTCAGTAAAGCAGGCATCAAAAGTGTTGTCTTGAGAGCACATATGGGGGAAGGCAGTTTGGGTGGGTTGGTAACCAATACGTTCACAGGGTGAAAGTAACTAATGCAATGTACGTGTGAGTGTTCTGGACTTCAGATGTTTTATAACTGAGGCTTGCGGCAAATTCCGTTTGATGTAAACGTAACATAAACATAACTCTGTCATAATTAGCACCCCCTTATAGAGATTTTATCTTTTTTTTTATGTAAATGCTCAAAACAAATTGGGTTAGTTGCAGTGTACCTGAGATAATATCGTACTAGCAGGAGATCAAGACCAGACTGCATAGAACAATACTAACAGGTGACGATCCTCAGTCCTATAAGTGCTGTCTCAGAGAACAGCAGAACAAAATCATCCATACCAGGGCTAACTAATCCGCAGCTTGTCTTGTTTTAGGCTTTGTGTTTCTCCATGATTTACTCCACTGGCCACCTGACTGATAACAACAACATTTATTTCTATAGCACATTTTCATACAAATGATGTAGCTCAAAGTGCTTTACATGATGAAGAAAGAGAAAAAATAAATAAATAAGAAAATAGAATTAGGGAACACTAATTAACATAGAATAAAAGTAAGGTCCGATGGCCAGGGAGGACAGAAAAAACAAAAAAAAAAAAATGGAGAAAAAAATAAAATCTTCAGGGGTTCCTAGGCCATGAGACCACTGAGCTCCCTGTAGGCATTCTACCTAACATAAATGATCAGTCCTCATTGTATTCAGGGTTCACCTGAAAGAACTTGAGATGACGGTCATGGGGACTTCTTGCCTTTAATTCATCAATGAAGGGACATCACGGTGCTTTGATCAGGTGGTGGTGGTGCAGATCGCCACCACAGAAAACCAGAAAATGAACAGTAGATAAAGTAGGGGTTATTATGGATTACAGAGCCACCAAATGATGATTTTGATAATTAAATGCATATACAGAGTATTAGGATTAAACTAAAATGAAGTGATGAGAAAGCCACATTAAAATAGTTTTTATAGTTTTTAGCAGTTTTTTAACGTGTTCCACCGTATTAGTCTGGAGAATTTCTATCGGTAAGTTATTCCAGATTTTAGGTGCATAACAGCAGAAGGCCAACTCACCACTTCTTTTAAGTTTAGCTATCGGAATAATAAGCAGACACTCATCTGAAGATCTAAGGTTATGATTTGGAGTGTAAGGTGAAAGACATTCTGAAATATAGGATGGAGCAGAGTATTTAAGGCTTTGTAAACTATAAGCAGGATTTTAAAGTCCATTGTAAATGACACAGGTAACCAGTGTAGTGACATCATTAACAGTGGTGTGACGCAATTAATGTCTCGTCATCTCTCAATTAATGACTTATGCCGACAGAGCACAGGGAGAAGTACATTCTCAGGTAAACCTATTTAGAAATAATTGCAATTGTTAAGCTACATCGAATCAGCAGTCATTATTGCAAACGTTATTCATTTTGAGTTTATTAAAAAAAAGGCCCTGAAATTCATAAACCGAACATAATGACAATTATGGTTGAGCGTTTACCTGAAGTATAATTGTCTCTCTGTAACTCATGGACTGATCTACCATCAGGGTGACCTGGGTGCATGCCCTGGGCTACGCAATGCCAAGGGGCCTTAGCATATGCTAGAAAAAAGTAATCATGGCATTTTTCTGTTTTAGTGGTACCTTCTGCTCTTCCACACAACACACGTAGATGATTACTCATACATTATAGCGTTGCACCCTCAGTGTTATATGTGAGTGACCACGTGCTCAATTCTCCTCCTTCTTGTTTTATTTTTATATGTGATATACATAGAGTGTAAATATATGAATGTGACACCCTGGGACTTGTCGAGGGTCTCATCCAGGTCTTGCTGCAACTTATTTCCCAATTCCATAGGTAATGCAGAAGAGGTGGTATTTGTCATTCATTATGCGGCCAGCTTTTCCAAATAACCAAATTAATCCAACAGTCACCAAAGCGTATTAAATACCTAGGAGGAGATGGGACAGTATTTGTAAAACATTTCTCATCGCAGTGCAAACTACACAGTTTAGCAAAAGCACTATACCAGAAATTTTGTGAGAGATCTCATATACATCTGAAGGACACCCACAGAGATGTCTCCACGACTCTCCAAATGAATGGAGTATGGAAGAAACTGGCAGCATCTTTCAATACGCACTTTCTGAACCAGCTTCCGAGTGATCTCTTAATTAGGCACATCAACTCTGCGCCTTTTCCCATCCATCCATCCATTATCCAACCTGCTATATCCTAACTATAGGAGCACGGGGGTCTGCTGGAGCCAATCCCAGATAACACAGGGCACAAGGCAGGAAACAAACTCCGGGCAGGGCACCAGCCCATCGCGTGACACACACACACACCAAGCACACACTAGAGACAATTTAGAATTGCCAATGCACCTAACTTGCATGTCTTTGGACTGTGGGAGGAAACCGGAGTACCCAGGAGATCATGCAAACTTCACGCAGGGAGGTTCACTTCCTGGGTCTCCTAACTGCGAGGCAGCAGTGCTACCCACTACACCACCTTGCTGCCCTCTGCACCTTTTTACAGAAGATTAATGGTTAAATATATGTACAATATATCTGCTAAAACAAATAAACTTTACCAGTCTGCACTGTCAGTTCATTCACTTGGAAGTGATCGACAGTTCTTTCCACCAACCAGCCTTCTTTTGTTTTCAATTCGTACCTACCTTTTCCGTACACACACTTCTGATTTTGCACTCGTCATGTAAAATATTGTATGCGGCACCTGTTTGAATTGCTGACAACCCTCTTAATTTTACACAATTTCCCCTTGGGATTAATAAAGTATCTATCTATCTATCTATCTATCTATCTATCTATCATATAGTCTTCATCTATCTATCTATCTATCTATCATATAGTGCCTTCAGGTCTATCTATCTATCTATCTATCTATCTATCTATCTATCTATCTATCTATCTATCTATCTATCTATCTATCTATCTATCTATCATATAGTGCCTTCAGGTCTATCTATCTATCTATCTATCTATCTATCTATCTATCTATCTATCTATCTATCATATAGTGTCTTCAGGTCTATCTATCTATCTATCATATAGTGTCTTCAGGTCTATCTATCTATCTATCTATCTACATCACGTCATATTTTGTGCATCTCATGTCTTATTTTGTACGCAACATGTCCTGTATTGTGCACAGCAATTTTTTGAATTTGCTGACACCACTCTTAATTTTATGCGTCACGTCTTATTTTGTGTGCATCAGTTTTTGAATTGGCTGACACCATCTCTGATTTTGCACACTTCACGTCAAATTTTGCAACCAGCACTGTTTGAATTTGCTGAAAACCCTCTTAATTTTACACATCACATCTTATTTTGTGCACGACATGTCCGGTTTTGTGCACAGCAATTTTTTGAATTTGCTGACACCACTCTTATTTTGTGCACCACACAGGGCCGTCTTAATGTATGGGCATCGTGGGCTCTGGCTAGGGGCGCCAGGAGCATAGGGCCGCACGATGTTTCTTATTCCTATGTATATGTTTATGTTCTGCTATCAAAACAGGGGCCCCAGCGCACCACTTTGCCCAGTGGCTTATGATGCTAGTAAGACGGCTCTGCGTATCTCACGTCTTATTTTGTGTGCCACACATCCTAATTGGTACGAGGCACTTGTTTGAATTTTCTACCTCTTGCCCTTTGGGACCACATTAGAAAAGTGTCTTTCTAAAAGGATGACTCGTTTGCGAAATCAAATTAAATCCATTATGGTTCAAATGTTGCGTAACAAGAAAATGTGAAAATGTTCAAGGAGGTGAAAACTTTTCATAGGCACTGCATATTCATTAATAATAATGGAGAGTGACAACTTGTTGCATGTTGATTTGCACGTGTAAATAAGAAGTTCACTGTACTGACCCTACAAACTTATTTTTATTGATTGAAGTTTGCGCTATAAGTTGTTTGTTATTTTATCCTTTTGTTGTACTTTTTGTTATCTATGCTATATTTAATCTCCCTATAATAAAACCCTTTGTATTTTTATAATTTTGGCCTTTTTGGTTTTCTTTGCACGACTAAAGAATGCCTCCTACAGGCCCCAATATACTGACAGTTATTTAGCAATAACTTCATGAGGACATTAAGGTATGATACCTCAGTCACAACACATTTTAGGTTGCTAATGTAAACTCAACAGTCTCTAATGAAATGACTCACATCAGTAAAAATAACATGAGTAGTGTATGCAGCCGATGATCTACTGCATTAGTCATTCTTGACTTTGGTGTCACTGCTTTTACTTTACAGAAATTCAAATTATGCATCGATTGTACTACTTATTTGATTTAACTGAATATTTTGCTGCCAGGGAGTTGAGAGATATATGAATGAAAGTAGAGGATACACATTTACATTTTTAATTCATGTATGTGTCACATGAGGCTTTAGACATGAGTGATCTAATTCAAGGTCACTGGGTGTCTTACATGACTTAGGTGACCGAGCCCTGGCTACGCTGACCTCAACTGCATGTGTTTCTCTTATGCCACCTTTGGACAATTTTTTCCTTTTGCAGTCGCCTGAAACAAAATGAGCTTCTTTATCAATCAATGGCTTAACTCTGCAGATACTGTATCTGTAAATGCTAATTGATCTTCCTCCCACATGCCTATAGATGTCTGTGTTAGGATAGTTAGCAGTTCTAAACTGGCTAAGTGTTAGTGAAAGTGCAGTTGTGTTCATGAGTGAGCTATACGATAGACTGTTGCCTTGCCCTCTGAACTGGATTAAGTGGATTTGACAAGTTTATGTTATGCTGCACTGTGCTCAGCTTTATTTTGACTTTCTGGACATTTTCCAGGTCCACAAGAGACTCAACTGGGCTCCCTAAAGCACAATTAGTAATACCCTAACAGTTCTATCAAAAAAAGACAATCCATTGAGAAGGGCTTTAACACATCATGTCAACTATAAATGCTGGACTGGCATCCCGAGTTGAACGGACAGTGATGCCTTAGCCGGCCCGATAACGGATCGACTATGACTATAGGTTCCTATCCTAATTAGGGTCGTCATATAATGGATGGACAGAGAGGAGACTGGTTATCGGGGACCGTTTATCCCCAAGGGTAAAAGATGGCAGTGCTACTCTGCTACAGTCCCAGTCTGGTCTCCTGCAGGGTTTCATAGGACATATAGTTTGGAAGGGCAACCCTGCCAGGGGAAGATCTCCCTACTTTGGGGACCTTCCCAACACCTGGAAGTGATTCTGCCATGCTATGTCGTGACATTAGAAGCACCCCTGGGTCTAACATAAAAGGAGCCATCTCATCTCATATAGGTGAGTCAGAGTCGAGAGGAGAGCAGTCGAAACTCACAGAAACATTTTGTTACTTTAAAAAGAAAATTCATTATGACAACTATCGTTTAAACAATTACTTTACTTAGATTTAGAACTCAATTGGCCTTTGCTTGTGTGGGCATGAATAATTCTATAACTCCTATTAAATGGCAGAAAATCAGACAGATGGCTAATAGGATGAAATGGATCTTTAATTATATTAAATGCCCTCTTCAAGCAGTATGAACTGTAAATGGCTTCAGATGCTGGAAGCTGTGCTCCTATGATCTTCTGTGCTGTTTTAATAACCCACTGAAGAGCTCCCGTTTAGCTTAGGTACAACTGCCATACAAAGCTGTGATCCAGCAGGTTAATAAACTTTCTATGGCAAACCTGTAGAAGTTGACCAGCAGCTTCGAGGGCAAATTTACCCACCTGAGCCGCCTCACATAATAGTCGTTTCTGTGTGGTGTTAGTGGACCAAGTAGATCTGTAGTGCTAAGCTGCACACATTCATTCCTGATCAAAGCTGATGCATGTTCTGTGCTTAGAAACCTCCTTTTTTGTGTCAAGATACAAATTATTTTCTTCTCACCACCTCCACCAACTCCTGGAACCTCCATCCCATCGGCTGTTTCATCGTTATTTTTGATCAGAACCACCACTGTAGTGCTTGATGATGGTATTTGAAGTGTAAGTGGGTACATAGTCATGGGCATAATGAAGGGGACTGTGGACAATGTGGAATTCGGCTGGGTTAACAATGTCTGACTCACATAAGCGATGAAGAGGATCAGCCCACCTCTGTAATGCATGTTTTAGTGAGGGTTAAACTGCCATTTTTTTGTCTGTTTATTCATTATTCCTTTGTTTCTATTAATATTGTTAGTTAGTTAAGTAGTTTCTATTTTCTGTGTTTCTTCCTTTATGTTCTGTGTTTGATTAATAATACTGTAGTTTGTGCAGGCGGGCTGTCACAGTAGTGTTTCTTGGGCCAATGCTCTGGATGTTTTTTTTCCTGATGCGTTTCTACAGACACCTCAGCAGTTCAGTGTAATGTTGCCGATTAACAGTCTGTTCATTTTTGTTATATATAGAAGCATTTTAAAGTCCCTCCCTTTCAAAGATCCCAGAGTACAGTGGGAAAAGGATCTCCTACTCAACATTTCAGAAAAAGAGTGGAAGGCAGCCACATACAGATTTCACTCGAGCTCCATATGCGCAAAGCATTTAATTACTCAACTTAAAATCATCTATTGAGTACATCTCTCTCGCTTAAAATTGTCCAAAATGTTTCCAGAGCAAGATCCAACCCGAGAACATTGCAATCGAGCTCCAGCCTCATTGGGCCACATATTTTGGGCGTTGTTTTGTCTTGGTAGACTAATATTATTCTGCTTTCCCCTTTTGTATTATTTATGTATAGCCTTTGTCAGTATGTCTCAAATCTCACCAACTTATCACTGTTTAAAAGGTATTGTACCATATAACTTCTCCCCACCTTCCATTCTACATTTATAACCTCAGGCAATTAGGTATAGTAAAAGACAAGTAGGAGTTAAGTTACACCTTAAATAATGTATTATTAATGATATTAATAAATAATAACAATAAGTAAAGTGCAGGTGAATATTGGCAACCATACAACCTGATAAATGCTGATGTGTAGTTTCAGGGGGCTCATGGACTTGTAGTTACTTTAAATGTCTCTTTTTGGTCAGCTTTCTTCAGAACAGGCTGCATGCCTGTCTCAATGTGGTATTTTTCAGTTCATGGCATGTAAGATTCTCCTTCATTAGGTGATAGAAGAGAGAGAGTGGTAAAGCAAGCAAACTTATAGATTTTCTGTCCTACCTCTACAGCCAATAGGGCATCGTGGTACCTAAAGGTTTCTGATACAAGCCAATTTCAAAAAGCCATACTTCAGAACAATGGGGCTTGGAATACCTTCACACCTGCCCCCAAAACCATTTGTTAAGGGGAAGCTTGCCAGCTAGGCAGTCTGTCTTTCCTGTGGGGGTGGATTGAGAGAGTCCAGCAGAGAATCACTTGCCAAACTTATTTGAGGCACTTCCCCCAACCGTGTCATAAAATTCTCTGTCCTGACTTAGTCCTTGGTAAACGTGAATGCTTCTCATTAATGAAATACTAATATTACATTGCTTTGCCTAAGGTACAAATAAAAACATGCAAAAAATTTATCAACTTGTATGCAAAATTTCACACTATAAGAGACGTGTACCAAATTAACATCATATCATAAAACTCACATAGCCACTCGTTACAACCGAGGTATGCAGAAGAGCATCTCTGAACACACAACATGTCAAACTTTGGAGCAGATGGGCTTCAGCAGCAGGCCACCACACCAGGTGACACTCCTGTCATCTAAGAACAGGCAACTGAGGCTAAAATTTGCATTGGTTCAGCAAAATTACACAATAGAAGATTGGAAAAGTGTGGCCTGGTCTGAGAAGTCTCGATTTCTATTGCAACATTTGATGGTAGGGTCAGAATTTGGCATCAATAACATGAAAGCATGGCTCCATCTTTCCTTGTATCAATTGTTCAGGCTGCTGGTGGTGGTATAATGGGGTGGGGGATATTTTCTTGGCACACTTTGGACTCCTTAGTATCAATTGAGCATTGTTTAAATGCTACAGCCTACCTGAGGATTGTTGCTGACCATGTCCATCCCTTTATAACAGTATCTTCTGATGGCTCCTTCCAGCCAAGTCACAAAGCTCAGATCATCTCAAACTGGTTTCTTGACCATGACAATGAATTCACTGGACTCAAATGGCCTCAACAGTCACCAGATCGCAATACAAAAGAGCATCTTTGGGATGTAGTGGAAAAGGAGATTCGCATCATGGATGTGCAGCTGGGAATTGGGCTGCAACTGCGTGATGATGTTAATGTTAATATTGACCAAATCCCCAAGGAATGTTTCCAACACCTTGTTGAATCTATGCACTGAAGAATTACAACAGTTTGAAAATCAAAAGGGAGTCCAACTAGTAAGGTTTACTTACTAAAGTGGCCGGCGAGTGTATGTGAGTCTCTCTCTCTCTCTCTCTCTCTCTCTCTCTCTCTATATATATATATATATATATATATATATATATATATATATATATACAGTACAGGCCAAAAGTTTGGACACACCTCCTCATTCAATGTGTTTTCTTTATTTTCATGACCATTTACATTGGTAGATTCTCACTGAAGGCATCAAAACTATGAATGAACACATGTGGAGTTATGTACTTAACAAAAAAAGGTGAAATAACTGAAAACATGTTTTATATTCTAGTTTCTTCAAAATAGCCACCCTTTGCTCTGATTACTGCTTTGCACACTCTTGGCATTCTCTCGATGAACTTCAACAGGTAATCACCTGAAATGGTTTTCACTTCACAGGTGTGCCTTATCAGGGTTATTTAGTGGAATTTCTTGCTTTATCAATGGGGTTGGGACCAGCAGTTGTGTTGTGCAGAAGTCAGGTTAGTTGGACGATCATTTATTTTTCAACAGGAAAATGACCCCAAACACACCTCCAGGCTTTGTAAGGAATTTGACCAATAAGGAGATTGATGGAGTGCTGTAAGTGGTCATGAAAATAAAGAAAACACATTGAATGAGGAGGTGTGTCCAAACTTTTGGCCTGTACTGTATATTATATATATATATATATAGAGTATATAGTGGAGAGAACATGTTCATGGCAATACCTCCCCCGGAACACAAGAGGGCAAACCCCCTGGATTACATCAGTGGCATGGGTTTGGAGCTTAGAAGCTCAACCCTGCTGGGGCCCGTGGCCACCACCAGGGGGCACTTGAAAGTTCTAGGGCCCTGGACTGTAGCACTTCCAGCACACCCAGAAGTGCTGCCAGAAGACGATAGGAGAGCACCTGGAGCACCTTGATTACACAACCGTCAGTAATGCAACCAAGACAAGTCAGGCAAATGAGGATGTACATAGCAAGGGGTATACATTAAGGTGCCACAATGATTTTATTATACAAAAAACAACTACATCAAAACAATGTCCACAGGTGCGATACTGAAAAGTTCAAAAAATTAATAAAAAAGGGAAATCCATGCATTTAAAAATTATCCTTAAAACGAGAAACAAAAACCAGGAACAAAACAGCCATCGGGTCCTTAGTGTACAGTCAGACATGCCCGGCACAACTCCGTCCCCATCTCCCAGGCTCATCCGTTGCTTGTTCAGCTCAGACGTTAACAGCCGCAGTCTTCATCAACGACCCCCCGTCTTAGCTGCATTCACACTACCTCAGTCGTACCTTGGATCCCTTGGGAGGAGTCCACCATGTTTGCACAAATAACCAGTGGGGCGAAGCAGGTCCTGGAACATGAACATGGCAACATGAATTAGATGATCTACAAGTCTCCAACTTAAAGGTTAAATCTGAACAATATATTCAATCTCTTTTCGCTGTTTTGTTATTTTACCGAGGAATAATTTCCGTTTGTTTGAACTAATGTGAGCTTTACTGTCATTTTTTTGAGACTTTTGAATTTTAGTACTTTGTTATCTCTAACCTGCTCTTCATGTGTATTGCACCAACGTTTTTGAATTCTTCACAACGTTCTACTTTGTCATCTACTCTTTGTCTTTTATTTCAGGTCCCGGGCGTGGTTAAATCTCTTGGCACCAAGTCTTGTCTCGTCCCTTGATTTTTTTATTATAACAGAGAGATAAAGTATGCTGTTTATTTATTTACTTATTTATTACAAATTCCTTAAATGTTCAATAAATGTGGCATTACTGAGAAATCACTTTACCCATTATTGAAAGGATATTCTATAACATTTTTTAATGGTATTATTACAAAGTGTTTTCTGTTTATATTAAAGATTCATATGTTTGTCACAGCTTTGAAAAAAGTTAAATGATGTTCACTTTTTCATAAAATGTTTTCAATGTATAAAGTACAGACCATTTCACTGCACATTAGCCTCTGCGCCTTGTCTCCCTGTCATACCACCCATCTATGGTTTCCCATTGAGTCTCTGAAAACTTTAGTCAGACTCCTGAGTTTCTATTCAGAGACTTCACGCGCCATTTATTTAGCTGCATAATGGCATCCGGAGTGCTTTCGAAAACTCACGTTTCCATAATGTGAATTGACTCTGCACTCAGCACTACTGAAATGGTAAGGGCCGCTTAAGAAAATGGATGGATGGAGGTGCAAAGTGGGCTGCTGGCAAAACAAAAGCTTATTTTAAATGCCTGTGTCACCCCCCTGGGATGCTCGGTGACAAAAGTATATTGAGTTATTTTGGAGAGAAATCTGACGAGACTGAATCCCACCAAGCTGGCATTAGTGTTTCACTAGAGGCAGTGGCTTGAATCAATGTTATTCCATTGTAGTTTAATAGTATAGATGAGTTTGATTTCTTTTGCTATTTTGCTCCTTACATGACTATTTCAATGTGCTCAGTTTCTCCCTTTAGGTTGTATTTCTCTTGACATCTATTGCTCCTTTTATTACATTTATTTCTATAGGATCCTTTCATATAAAGAATATAGCTCAAAGTGCTTTACAAGATGTCAAGAAAAGAAAAGAAAATCAGGAATAGATAAAAATATGAATGAATAAATGTCATATCAATATTACTAAATAAGAATAATTCAACAGGCACTTAGAGATCACAAATATGCAAGTCCTAGATAAAGTTGAGGCCTTATTTATAGATTAGTTTTTGAGTCTCTCATAAGAAGTCTGATGCTATGGTCAGATGGCTGGAGAAAACAGAAAAGGGAAAAAAAAAAAAACTTTAGGGATAAGAAATGGGAGAAAAAAAAACTGCAGGGGTTGCAAGGCTAAAAGGCTGCTGTGCCTCCACTAGACGTTCTGCCTAATATAAATGTTATTAAATCATTCCATATTGTAGTTATTTCTAAGTTTCATCCAAGAACATTTGATTCATCGGACCTCGTCAACAGATGGGGGTGATATTCAAACGTCACAGTTGGGTTTGATCAGGCAGTGTTGGTGCAAAACCAGAAAAGAAAATAGAGGTTAATAAGGACTGCAAATGAATAAAGAATATGACATTTCTATGTATACTGCAGCGGTATTTCGCGCCCCCCCTTTTCTACCTGGAATAATTCTGCGCCTCCTGCGTAATATAAGATAGATGAAAATAACGCATGATACAACTAACAAAGGTATGATACTCGTGCGGTGTCACGGTATCCTTTCATTTTTACTTCCATAAGATTTGCATGTGTTCGGCGAACTTCGATGAAATATTTGCAATTTATTTTTTTTAAAGTGCTTTAATAAATGTTAAAATGCCTTGTGTGGTTTTTGGTAGTAATTCTAATCCCAAAAACAAAGAATAAATTATTTACTGTATTCTTATTTAATTATTTGTTTATGTAAAGAAACGATTAAATATGTTTTAATCTTTAAAAATCTCGTAAACGAGGACACCGATGAAGTCAATCTGCACGAGACGGACGTATTTTACTCTGACAAATATACCACTGTTAGTTGTATCATGAAAATAACCCAATACGCAGTAAATTATTCAACTCAATTTGGCAATATTGGCTACACTGCCAATGTGGTGCAGTTGCGCCGCATTATCACCTGATCTACCGTTACCCGAATGTTCGCGACAGATACCGATACGTCTCGAACTTTCTGGATTGAAAATACGCGACTATAAAAGCAGCAGCAGTGGCGCCACTCGTCAGTTAGTCATTAGATCTATGCCTTAGAAATGTTTTATTTAAAATTTAGCTATAATGCTTTTTGTTGTGATTATATGCTTGCAAATTTAAATTTGAAATAAAAACGTAAAAAATAAATTTTGATGTCTTGCTTATTTATTCGATGCCCCCCTTGTACATCTTCAGTGCCCCGGGGGGGCGCGCCCCACAGTTTGAGAACTGCTGTTATATTGCATATATATTATATTGCATATAATTTATTAGAAGTAAAATCAACATGCTACTCTGAAAAAATCAAATAAAAAAGTAGGTTTTTAGAAGTTGTAAGAGCCATTTGCTAGTTATCGCTCTATTATAAAAAAAATCTTGGAAGGAGACTTGACGTGATTTTCTTTGGAGAGACACTTATAAGTCCCGCAAGACATGTCCACGCTCGGGGCCAGAAATAAAGGACAAAGAGTAGATGACAAAGTAAAACGTTGTAAAGAATTCAAAAAGTTTGGTGCGGTACACATGCAGAACAGGTTAGAGATAATAGAAGTATGAAAATTCGAAAGTCTCAAAAAAAGTAAAGATTGCATTAGCGCAAACAAACGGAAATTATTACTCGGTGAAATAACAGAACAGTGAAAAGAGATTGAATATATTATTCAGATTTAAACTTTAAGTTGAAGACTTCTAGATCGTCTAATTCGTGTTGCCAGCGAGAATTAAAAGATTCCAAAAAGGTTGCCGTGGTACGAAGTCCCGTGAGAAGGAGACTTTTAACATGAGATTCTTTCAAGTCACACCCTACTTTCACCTTTTTGCAAACAATACCACGGTCATCTAACCGCAGTCATGTGAATGCTTTTGTCAGACACACCTCCTGTGCTCTTAGCTCTTATAAATTTTATCAGGACAATCATGTTATACATTTTAGATGACACGTCAACAACTAATCGAAGAAGAAAGAGCATGGATAAACATTCAAAAAAGTCATTTTATTTATTAGAGAGAAAGAAACGACATTCACTCAGGCAGTTACACGTGAAGTTGTCACGATGTAAGTCCAAACATGGAATGAAAATTCAATGCTATCTTGAAGAAAAGTTAATTCCAAACATTGTTTTTACTAAAGTTTTAAAGTAAAAGTGAAAATAATACATATGTAACAATTCCCATGAAAATAACAATCTTAAAATTGTATATTCAGTTAGCTAAAATCGGGTGTGATTTTTTATAATTTATATATTTTGTATAATTTTTTATAGTTTAATTTATATAAATGTTTGCCTAAATATTAGTGTATAGTCTATGGGAGGTTCCTACAATCCCCATAAGTTAAATTAAATTGGTATATTCTAACTATTTCTAGCCTCTCTGACTATACAGTACATTATACTCAGTTAGTGATCTGCCATGTCATGTGTAAGGCGTTAAACCGTGTCTTACGTGCCAAGTAACATGAAAGACAACGTGCTCTACTGAATGTGCAGCGGTGTACGTTTAAAGCGTACAGAAGAAGAAGTAACGCATCTTTAAGTATAGAAACAACTAAAGTTTGACAAGAAAAGCTAAGTTTAGAGAAGATATATTTTCTCAAATTTTTTTGCCTTTTATTCTACGTGTGTAACAACATTTTTCTTTATTCTTGTGTGGATTATTTGCTTTGAATTTTCACTAAATATTTTAAAACGAACTTTTGGACTGACAGATTTCTTTCAGCACACGTTTTACCCGTGTCTTGATCCTGCCTTACACACCTACAGCTACAGAAGTATTTTAAAAATGTTTCACGGTGTTAGCTTGGTGTATCTCTACTGGGAAAGTATACCGGATTTTTGGTGCATAACAGAAAAAGGCTGCCTCACAACTTCTTTATAATAAGCAGATCAAGATCTGAGGAATGTAAGGGGACCGGCACTCCGATATATAGAAGAGAGCAACATTATTTAGAGCTTTATGCATCATTAATAGTATTTGAAAATCAATTCTAAATGACACACTAATGTTAAAACAGGTGAGATGTGCTTAGTCTGTTCTTCTTAGGTAGTCCCATTAGGAGAGCAATTCAAGAAACCAGACGACTAAAAACAAAAGCATTAATTAATTTCTCGGCATCTTGAACGGTAATAAGAACTTCTCTTTTTGCAATGTTCATTAAATGAAAAAATGCAGTCTTAGTAATCTGATTAATGTGCAGTTTCAAGTTTAGCTTCAGAGTCCATGATTACACCTAAATTTTTTATTTCTGCCTTGACTTTTAATAGATAGATAGATAGATAGATATTACTTTTAGTATAGTAGACAGGATAGATAGATACATGGATATTGTGTAGCAGATGGCCATGACCCTTGCCCAGCCAGGATGCACACACGCTGGAAAGAACCTGGGGAGCAAGCATGGCCAGAGTGAACATCAGAGTGAGGACAGTCTCCCTTCATGAATCGAGCACAAATGTCAGAGTGAGGGTGGGTGGGTTGCGATGAACTGAGTAGTTACCCACCGCAACCCAATACACAGCCCACTTTGCAAGCCACTACCATTATAAACAAAAGGCAACTCATGACCCGGTGACAAAAACTGTGCTAAATGCAGGACACAGGTAGTGAGAAGTATAATCAGTTGCTGGGTTGTTTTTGAGAGTGTAGCAGATTTTATTCCTCATATCAAAGGACTTGGAATAATGGAGAATGAAATCTTTTCCAACTTTAATTACAATTCAGGTTCAATCTCCACTCACCTCTCCACCTTAATCAGATCAGCCTCCATTGTCAATTAGCTGTTTTCTCAAAGCTGGGTCACCAAAGCAGATTGTATCATGTCGCTTGCTGGTTTGTCAGTTTCCAAATGCTATTCAGCATTTCGTAAAGTATTCATTCAGTTCATTCTTTATGCTGTTTCTTTTCATTCCAACTTGCACTTATTTTCCCCTTTGAAATAAATACTATGTGTAGGCAAGCTATTTATTGTCATTGCTGCCCTCTGGTGGCTGTGACCTGAATATACATGTTCAATTAAACATCACACCAAATTTGACCTTTCTTAGGAAAAAGTAAATGTAGAGGTAAAGCTGCTCCTTGCTGACACAGTGCAGTTCTTTGTGATCTACTTATGAAGTTTACACCTGAGCAAAGCCATTTGTTTAACATAACAGAAATATCTTTGAAATTGTAATGAACAGGAGTAGGCCATCAATGGTATTTAAGTTCCAATGGAAGAAATAAAGCAATGTGGCTTGACAAGCTGCTCAAATCAAATCTGATCAAATTAAAAAAATCTACAAATTACAGAGCTGTGTTTTCATTGTAAGTGATAATTAGGAAAAAAAAACACTTTATGTAAAAAAAAGCAAGCTCAAACATTTAGGGGATTCTGTTGAAAATAATTCTTTCTGGAAGCAGATATCATGAGAGAGAATTGTTGATGAAGGTAATTTAAGGGGATATTTGATAGCTAGTCATGGACTCAGACGTGCTGAAAAATTTAAGGATATGGGAAAGATCTGAAGAGGCATTGCAGAGAAGAAGCTGAATGTTACATGCATAGAAACATACGTATATATAGTAATGGGGTGATGAGGTTCAATTTGGGGATGGCAATGAGAAGTGCTTCAAGCATAAATTAAAAATAGATATACAATATTGAAATTAGCAATTAAGTCTGGATAGCTAGAGTATAGACTGTACAGATATATACTGTACACTGTATACATATATGTTGTTCTGCAGAAAATGATTTAAGACAAAAAGTGAACCAGAAAATTGCAAATATTCCTAACCAGAAAGTGACCCACACTGTCATCAAGTGAAAAATCAGAACCTTAAAATGACAAAATTTATTTGTACAAGATTTGTTTGCCAAGAACAGTATTTAAAGAATAACTTCTTAAACTCTTCCATTTCACTCCGTAAACTCAGATGATGATGATGTGCTCAGTGTGACCTTAATACTATCTTTCTGATGAAGTCACTTTCAGGTCCTGGACCAGGAATTTGTTTTATTTTAGTGACATGATGAGTCCACCCAGCCTTGACCCAGCTTCCACAATCACATACAGAGACACGTTAAAATGAATTGATAATAAAATGTATATTACACATAGAAGGCAAAAAAAAAAAATATTAAGAAAACAACGCACATGCAAAAGCCCACCCAAATTCCCCCAGCAGTGATATCTGCTTAACTAACACAGGACAAAACATTAAGCACAAAATGGTAAACGGTGAAAAGTCATGATAACAGACCAAAAACAGTCCAGTATAATAGATGCAGATGATGATTGGGAATGCAATCCCAAAGTCCCCCTTTTTCTGGGATTTACGGTCTTATAGGTTCCTCATTGGAAGAGAAGGGACTACTTGGATGATGTGGGAGAAGCTCAGCTGCCCTCGTTGGGAATGTTCTCAGTACTGCAGAGGGAAAAAGACACAACACTGTTTATATATATTTATATACTGTATATATATATATATATATATATATATATATATATATATAGTCATGTACGCCGGGGCACTGCCGGACTGGGACACCAACAAGATGGAAGGAGCAGGGAGGAGAGTGGACTCAGGGCATTATAACTGGGTTGCTGTGGCAGAACGGATTCCTGCAGAGCATGCTGATAGTTGCAATTCACTACAGCCCTGTTGAGTTCCATGGCAGCCACCAGGGGGAGCTGCAGAGCCCTACGTTAGGCTTTCACCAGACCTGGGAGTGATCTCAGATCTGCTTAACGAGCCTTCATATATATATATATATATATATATATATATATATATATATATAGTGATGGAAATAACAGACTGGAAGACTCAAAAAGATTTGGGGAATGACCCCGTATAGTATCCTACTGACAAAGATAAAAAAAACGGTCAAAATGAATCAAAATTGATCATACAAGACAAAGTATGTTTGTTTCAATGCGTTTATATAGAAAATGGCGATCAGAAATGCCAAATGAGGAAATGATGTCATCTGTAGTGGCCGGAAGTGATGTCATAGGGAAGCACCAGAAGTGATGACATCAGGGATGGCTGGAAGTGACTTCACCGTGCAGGAACCGGAAGTGACGTCACAGAAGTTGCATGTGTTGTTGCTGAAGCCATTTTGTGAACCCAAAAGTAAGGTAAGAATGCTCTTCTTTATTTCTGTCGGCAAAGAGAAAGAGATATCAGTGCACATAACCAACCCTGTACCACGCAAAGTACCACTCAGATTTAGACTTGATGGCTGCTTCCTAATCCTGCGTGTGTGACAATATATATATATGTATATATATACTAGCTGTATAAGCCTGTGGTGTAAAAAGCCCGGGGTCCTATAAGCTATTCAAATCATCAAAAAAAAATAGAAATTAGAGATGTCAGGTAATTGAAAGGAACTATTCTGGGCATCTCTCTCCTAGGAGGATTCATTTTGCCGACACGCTCTCCTTGCTTGTGTTATTAGCGACTAAGCGAGTTTTCTGTTTCCTCGGAGGCGGAGCCCTTACCTTGACTCTACATCTCATTTCCGGTCCGGACAGACACACACACATTTCCACGTTTAAATGTTTATATATAAGATATATATATTGTAACAAGATCAAAAGAGTCATTGAGAGTGTTGGGGCACCCGTGAGCAAAGGCTAGATAATTGAAATAAGGTTTGATCAAAATAAAGTGCATGAAAACACTAAATCAAGTCTTCTCAGACCAGAGTCCTATTCAGACTACGTAAGATGGTGGTTCTTCTGGTCATATGGCTACAGGGCAGGAAGAGGCAGGTCCAGGTGGGTGGACACCTGAAGTGACATCGTTGGATGAGAGCTGTCTGCATTCTGGCCTTCAGAGGGAGGAAAAGGGAGCACGTTATCACACAGTGCCACCCCATGGATTGATGTAGAATTACTATCACCTGAGACCTTAAGCTGTCCCCCATTCACTCATGCACTATTCCTGCAGTTTGCTCTACTACCTTTATACTATTGTATTGTATTCCTGAGGTGCCATTGACAGATTGGCCATCTAGCTCTGTGAAGAGGATTACTTGTGATCTGTTCTGTGTATTGTATTTACCCCATTTGTTGACATCCATTACATGTCCACCCTACCTGGAAAGGGGTCTCTCTCTGATTTGCCTTTCCAGAGATTTCTTTCATTGTTTTTTCCCTACAATTTATTTTTAGGAGTTTTTTTTCTTATCTTCTTAGGGAGTCAAAGCTGGAGAGCTCTCGAAAAAGCAGGCATGTTAAAGTGGCAATCCTTGTGTGATTTAGGCTGTACAAGAAATAAATTGTTGTTGCTGTTGTGTGTGATAGTATTTATTTAAACACATAGTATATATGAACATTCATTTAAACCAAACCAATCCAATCTGAAGTCAGCAATTTAATCTAACGTGCATATCATTTGGTTGTTAAAGGAAGTCAACTCACAGGCTTCTGATCTCGAGCCCAGACAGCAGTACCAAGCATTATGCCACATGCTACTCACATAAAGAGTTCATTTTTGAAAGCTGCTGTTGAACCTGTACACCAGAAACTGATACCTTGTTTCCAACCACTTGCACTGCTCTTCTCCATTTGAATTTTGCTTCTATCCGTGCTAATAGGAGAATGCTGGGAGCATGCACTGATTACAGAGCGTGGCTGCACCCACAAGATACACCACCCAGATTGAGATCTGTAACGGGCACCACACTGAACAGTGGGAGGTTTTTTACAGTGGCTGGAGTGCCGGTCCTGCAACCATCTCCAGAGTTCCCCTGTAGGTTGGAGGACTTGCTTGCAGGGGAGGGCAGTACCAAAGCGAGTACACTACATAATCGTAGCATCAGAATGTCACGAGTACCACTGAGCCTCCAAACATACAGAATACAGTAGGCATTCAAAACATCAGTAACTCGTCTCACAAATTCATTACCTTTTTATCTTTGAAATCCAGTCTTGAAAATGTATCTTATAATGTAATTTATGACACTAACTTGTTTGCCATTCCGTGGCACTTAAATTTAGCAGTGTAGATTCTTTCGCCTGGTGAAATGTGATAGCGAAGGGCCTTTTATAGTCCCATTCAGCATTTTTCTTTGGATTCATATCCATAAATCTCACTGACTGTCTGTGATCATATTTTGGCAGGACATATAATTTTCCACCTACATTTGACTGATAGCATCTTTTTCATCCATAATTTTATAGCGGAGAAGCAAGTGCAGATTTACACTAGTTATCAACAAGTCACGCTCATCTTTTCTTTTTAAATACCTAATTGGAATACTGGTACTCCTGAAGGGTTGGCAGAGGCAGAAATCTAAAAGAACAGTCTTCAAGATATGAAGGTTTTATGATTAAACACCTAGGGTTGGATTTACACCGGCGTCTAGGCAGAAATCTTTTCTTTTTCCCGAGAAATGATAGAGGGAGGAAAACACTGAACCTCTGCTTCTGCTAGCATTGACAAAAAAAAAAATGAATTCCATTACATCTTCTGTCACAAATAATTTTAGCATGTTATATTACAAATAGTCTATTTTTGCCAATCCTCACCTTTTTCTTTTATAAATGGCCAAGTCCGGTTTTAAATTATAATGTTTTTCCAGAGAACACTTCGGAGGTGTTTCATTAGAACATTTCTGCATCTATTCTCACAGCATGCCAGGTCAGCAATGTCTCCTAATTTGTTTTTTTTTAAGCTGAGTCTGAACTAGGAGGGTTTAATCAAATGTTGTCAACCTAGTGGTCAAGATAAACAACCTTTGTCTGTCTTCTTACTTCTAAGTCTATTCATTTTTAATCCTTTTTGGACTTTGTATCATTGGGGAAGGTGGATATTATTCAGAGTTATAGATGTACTCTATATCTTATTATATATTGTATTAGGTGGCATAGAGAACTGAACTTTGTTTCCATGCAGCACACTCACTAGGAATTTGTGTTACAGCCAGCAATATACAAACAAGGCAGGACTTTATGACAACAATTATGACAGAGCAGCCAACAATACTACAAGGAACAATAAATACACAAAACAATATAAAAATACTGAGATTTGTACCCATGGCCAGTACAATGTAAAAGCCTTAGGTTAGGGTAGGGAAAAACAGAGTTCCCATAAGCTCCGATCACACTGCCGCAATGGTGAGCTAGATGTTTTCTTATATCTAATGACTGTACTTTCTGGTAAGTTTTTCTTTGTCTACTTTATTATGGCAAAGACTGGTTTGCACTGGGTTGTGGCTCCAAAGCAGGCTCTGCCTGGTTTGGCTTGAGATTCATCCTTGGTCCATTTCCCTTTGTGCTCACCCTTCCTTTGCTTTCCCTATACCTATCTCCTGTCTTGAATTATTTTATTGTTTATGTCTGTCCTATTTAGTCTTACCACCTTTGTTGAAAATACTTCCCTTCCAAGGTATCCTCCCTGTAAAGCTGTTTTCCCATAGAGGAAAATGCTGTTTCCCACAGCTACACTTTTAAAACACCATTCCTAGGTATCAGTCGTTGTGCCCTAACCTTAACACATATTCCACATTTCTGAACTGCTATACCTTATATCTATCCGCTCTATTTCACAATCCTCCTACTTAAGTAATAACTTCCAATTCTCCAACGTTTTAACCCAAATAAGAATCCAAGGCAAATTCTATGTTTTCCCTATGTTCTGACTTCTTCTGTCTATCTGTTCCTTTTCCTTCTATCCGCTTATCCTTTAACAGAGAGCGGCTTCTACTGGGTTGTGGCTCCAAAGGGTTGGTTAGGGTTAAGTTAGGTTAGGTTAGGTTAGATGCAGTGCTTAAAGTAAAATGAAGTAGACTTGAAGTAGATTGATAGTAGATTGATAGTCATCGATCATACTATTAGGAATAAGGGCGGATTATTCTTGTGGTGTTTGAAGTTAGCCGTTTGTCATCAACATGTAGCTGCAGCACATCTAATTTTTAGTCTTCAGAATTTGATCAACTTTTCTTTCAGTACTACTAGGAGGCTCGGCTCCCTGCTCGCTTCGCTCACCATCCCCCGAGTTTGGTTAACAATTTAAAGAGATTATTTTCATTTCATTCATTTCTTGTTTCTTGATATTTGCCAGTAATAAAGCTGTAGTGAATGAGTTATTCCCTCTCCCCAGAGGGCGCACTTCAAGCCAGCTGCTGCTTGTGCTGTGCGATCTGCGTGTCGCGGTGGGCATCAATCATTTAAAACCCTGTACAGCATCTGCTGCTGCTTGTACCGTGCTGCGTGATCTACATGTCGCACTGTGTGTTGATAATTTAAAAGCCCGTACAGCAGCTGCATGCCACACTGCGCGACGATCATTTAAAAGCCTGTACATCAGCTGTCCTTTTGTCTTACTTCCTTGTTCTCGTGTCTCCGAGAAATTGTTTGTAAGTAGGGCGTGATGTGCAAGTAGTCTCACGGGACTTCAAAGTATCTTCCATGCAAGTAGTCACGACCCAAGATTTTTTTATTATAATAGAGAGACATAATAACACTTTTCACAACCTATTGGTACTATAATACCACACACATTAATCAGCAGCCACAGTATCTCCAGAGAATTATAGTGAAAGGGGAAGGTCTGCCACCTAAATTCTCTCCTTCACCAAGGAGATCCCCACCGCTAGGGGAGTAAAGAAGCTAAAATTTCTGGAGTATCACCTCTGCTTTCATTCCACTTGAGTTAGATGGAAGTGGAAGAGGCAGCAAAAACTGTTCTGAAAGACTTGGACAAGCTTCAGAACTGGGTGAACACTTTGAAAATGCAGTTTAATGTGGAAAAGAGTGGAATGCTACACACGGGCTAAAGGAACATTAATTATAAATACAAGATGCGAGACACCGTCTTAAAGGAAGCAACCACTTAAACAAGGTTTATGTTGACACAACATTTTCATCATCTTAGCAACATGCAGAAGTTATTTAAAAGGTGTTTTATCTTGGTAGAGTAATATATTGCTCTACTTTCCCCTATTGTATTATTAATAAGTAGCCTCTGTCAGAATGCCTAATCTCACAGGCTTGCCACTGTTTATAAGGTATTTTTGTTTATAACTTATCCCCACCTTCCCTTCTATATCTATAACCTCAGGCAATTAGATGTAGTAAAAAGACAACCAGGAGTTAAGTTACACATAAAATAATGTATTACTGATAATATTCATAAATAATAACAAAATGCAAAGTACATTTGAATATTGGCAACCATACAACCTGATTAAATGATGATGTGTAGCTCAGGTGGCACACAGACTTGTAGTTACTTAAAATGTCTCTAGTTTAGGCATCATTGGTGCTCAGCTTTCAGCCACATGTCTGTTCAATATATGCTGATGCTTCTTTCTCAGATGTTAGTAAGAGAGAGAGAATAAGATAAAGCAAGCACATTTATGGGTTTTCTCTCCAACCCCTACAGCCAATAGGACATAATGGTACTTAGAGGCCTCTGAGACAAGCCAATTCCAAACAGCCATACCTCCGACCAATGGGGGAAATAGAACATCTTAACACCTGCCACCAAACCATATGTTAACGTGCAAGGTGTTGAAAGCAGAGAAATACTCATCAAACTGGTTTAAGACACATTCCCCGAATCCTGTCGTAAAATTACAAAGAGACTTAGTCGTAAACGGGGTTGGTGTGGGGGGGAGTTGGCAAACACGAATGCTTCTCACCAAAGTAACACTAAATTACATTGCTTTGCCTAAATTATAAATAAAGACATACAAAACATTTATCAAGTTATATGCAAAATCTTACATCACAACAAGAGGCAAGTAAAATGCCAGGTAATATACCAGATTATAATGCCATGTTAACCAGCAGCCATGCCACCTGCATTTCAGAAGAGGTAATCCTCCTGAAGCTAAGCATGTTCAGGCCCGGACAGGACTCTTGGAAAAGCTTAAGTTGCTGCTGGAAGAGGTGTTGTTGAGCCCACCATCAGGGGGCACTTTCTCTGTGGTCTGTTTGTGGATCCCGAAGTCTGAGTACAGTGATGGGGACACTGTGCTGTATAAATGGCCCTGTCCTTCAAACTCCTGATTCTCTGTGGTTATAAAAGATCCCTGGGCATCCTTCATAAAGAGTTGGGTATACTATGATGTCCAGGCTAAATTGCCCGTCATGGCCTAGTCATTCTGGTACCTAATCATGTCCTCTCCCTGATTGGCTAACAATATCTTTCACCCCTTCACCACCTAATAGCTAATGCTTGTTAAGTGTACTGGTGCAATATGTCTGCCATCCCATCATACAGGAGTGGTAGTTGAAGTGGCTCTCTACTCTCTATGTAATGCTCTTTGAGTAGTGAGAAAATCACTATATAACTGTAAAGAATTATTATTATTAATTATTATCAAAACTTTTATCATTAAAACTTGAATATACAGTATATCAGTGGCCATTATGCTCAGAGTATATAGTGCGCTAGTTAGACCAGATCTGGAGTATTGTGTGCAGGTTTATTGCCCCACAAAAAAAAAACATAGCAGCACATGAAGCTGTGCATTGGAGAGTGACCAAGTGCATCCCAGGACTTAAGGATATGTCATACTGTAACAGACTCAGAAAATTAATCAGAGGAAACTCCACGAGGACCTAAGACAGGGTCTTCAAAATCCTCAAAGGCATCGATAAAGTAGATCCAATAATATTCCTTCCATTTGACAGTGAATCAATTACACCAGTAAAAATCAAGAAGCCAGTAAGCTCTTCTTTATGCAAAGAGTTGTGGGAATCTGCAAAAAACTACCGTGACATGGAGTCGAACAGAAATTTTGACAACCTTTAAGAAGAATATTGGGCCAGCTTAGCTATTAGCAGTACATACCAGCTAATACCATACCAGATTTTATATTTTTTTATTATATTTTTTTTTTCTCCAGCTTTTGGAGTTTTTTTTTTTTTTCTGTCCACCCTGGCCATCGGACCCTACTTATTCTATGTTAATTAATGTTGACTAATGATTATTTTTTATTGTGTCTTCTATTTTTCTATTCATTTTATAAAGCACTTTGAGCTACATTTTTTTGTATGAATATGTGCTATATAAATAAATGTTGATTGATTGATTGATTGATGGGCTGAGTGACTTCCTGCTGTTAATCAAATTCCTTGCGTTCTCACCTTCTTATTTAAGATCCATTTTTGTGTGAACAATCCCATAAACATATTAGTTTAATATGATTTTTACATTTTCT
Source organism: Polypterus senegalus (assembly GCF_016835505.1). Taxonomy (NCBI): domain Eukaryota; kingdom Metazoa; phylum Chordata; class Cladistia; order Polypteriformes; family Polypteridae; genus Polypterus; species Polypterus senegalus. The sequence goes on along the minus strand of NC_053167.1, from coordinate 2,289,022 downwards.
CTTTAAAATGATTAAAATAAGAAAATGTACCAAAAAAAAAAACAATTAATACATCCATTGTCCAACCCGCTATATCTGAACTACAGAGTCATGGGGGTCTGCTGGAACCAATCCCAGCCAACACAGGGTGCAAGGCAGGAAACAAACCCTGGGCAGGGTGCCAGTCCACCGTAGGGTGCGCACACACACACACACACACCAAGCACACACTAGGAACAATTTAGGATCGCCAATGCACCTAACCTGCATGTCTTTGGACTGTGGGCTGAAACCTGAGCACCAGGAGGAAACCCACGCAGACACGGGGAGAACATGCACAAATAGTACATTCCAATATTAATATGTTGTTACTGTATTGTGCTTGTAAAATGAATGAGGGGATAGTTCTAAGCATATCCTTATGTAACATAAATGTAAATTGCTGTGAACAAAGATATCATGTACAATAACCAACTCTGTCCATTTTAGCTCATTAAATGAAAAGACTTCTTTTAATACTCAAAAGAAAAACAAGTCAGAAAATGTATGTGTGATGTAACTTTCACATACTTTTTCCATTTTTCAGTCCT